>NC_132905.1:4815350-5415350 GCF_047675955.1 Chlorocebus sabaeus | reverse complement strand
AAAATGACTCCATTATGCTGAGTGGAGTTTAATGTATAGCCGAGTTGGAAGTTCATGCATGGGGCACAGCAGATTAGACAGAAAAAATAAGCACTGGGGGTCTGGAGATGGGTCGGCGGCTTGCAGGCCAGCTGACAGTACTGGGCTGGTCTCTTATTTCTCTGTCTTCATCCATCATGTGGAATTTTGAGTTTTACCAACCCAAGATGGCAGTAGGGAGTCGGGGAGAAGGAAGAACCAAATAATCTCTTGAGGCCCCTTCCAGGTTTCAGACTCATGAGTTCTCCATTCTTCAAACTGTTAATGAACTTTTCCCTGCATTATTTTAATGTGACTGCTCTTTGAAATATATAGTACATTCTGTTACCATGAATGAACACCAGATTCATCAGGGGATCATCTCTAGGTTACTAGTGAGTTTATAAAACATTCCTTCTGTTGGGCTTCCTCTTTTTTTGCCTCTCGATTTCCTTTAAATGTAGAGCTCTTCAACATCAAACGCTGCTCCAGAAAGCCCAGGCTGCATCATGCATGACATATGGGGAATCATTTTACATTTTCCACCTTTGGTAAACATGACTTTGAAAAAGGCCTTTTAAGACGACTGTTGGTTTTGGCAGTGCCTTTTCTTGGGGTATTAAGACAGTCAGGCTAGGAAAACAAAGAGCAGTCTTGAAAGAAAGCCTCCCATACCGAAAGGAGAGTCTTCACAGCAACCACCAGCACCGAGCAGGCAATCAGTCAGTCCAGTGGCCGGAGAATGAACTTCAAGGGCTTCAAGAGGAGGTGGCCTCCATGCAGCACGAGGTATCCAAAGGCCACCAGGTACCCAGCCCCTGAGTTGTTGATCCACGCCATTCCCACAAGAAAAAAACAGCCAGAGCACACATCCAAAATGATACCAAAAAACAGCAACTTTCACCATGTCCAAGTAGGATCTGGAAGGTTGAAGAGCGAGTAAAAAGCAAAGATGCTGTCATTTGACAGAGGGACAAAAGCATATCTTCTGCAGGGCACCTTAAAATATTTTCAAGAAACGTGTAAAACTGAGGCAGTGGGAGAAATGCAGCGAGCGGGAGACCCTCAGAGGCTCTTAGCAAAGCTGGTGCTGCCCATGAGGGCAAGGTATTGTGTAGAATCAGGCTCCTCGAGGTAAAACTTGCATATAGTAAAAATCTCCCTTATTAGGTGTGTAGTTCTTTGAATTTTGACAAATGCATACAGTCCTGTAACCACAACTACAATTGAGATCCTGAATATTTCCATTATTTCCAAAATTTCCTGGGCTCCTTTGCAGTCCCCATCCCTCCAGGCAACCACTGATCTCTTTTCTGTCCCTACAGTTTTGCCTTTTTCAAAATATCTTGGAAATGGCATGATACAGTATGTCACCTTTGCTGTCTGGCATAATGCTTTTCAGAGTCATCCACGTCATCTATGTAGTGCCAATAGTTCCTTGCTTTTTCTTGCTCAGTCATATCCCTTGCACGGATGTAACACAATTTATCCATCTGCCATGTAATGAACAAGTGAGTTGTCTCCAGTTTTCCGTGATTGTGAGTAATGCTACCGTGAACATTCACGTCCAGGTTTTTGCATGGAACTAAGTTTCCATTTCGTTTGGGTAAATATATAGGAGGGGAATGGCTGTGTCATATGGTAAGTATACATTCAACTGTATAAGAAACCGCCACTGTTTTCCAAAGTGACTGTGCCACTTTGCATTCCTACAAGCAATGAGTGAGAATTCCTGTTGCTCTGCATTTTTCCAGCACTTGGTATTACCAGGGGGTTTTGGTTTGTTGTTTTAATCTTAACCATTCTGATAAGTGTGTAGTGGTATTTCATTTTAATTTTTAATTTCCATTTCCCTGATAACTAATGCTGTTAAGTATCTTTTCAAAATATGCTTAATATCTTATCTTTTTTGATTATTTAAATCTTTTGCCTATTTTAAAAAATGAGTTTTCTTTCATTGAGCTGTAAAAGTTTGCGTGTATTCTGGATACAAGTACTGTATCAGACACCGGTTTTGCAAATATTTTCTCCCAGTCTGTGATTCATCCTTTCATGATCATGATAGTGTCTTTTGAAAAACATGTTTTGTGTTTTTTGGATGAATACTGATAATCAACTTTTTCCTGTTATAGCATGATTTTTTTGTGTCATATTAAAGAAATATTTTCCCAACCCAAGGTCATGAAAAGCTTTTTCTATTTTTGTAGAAGTTTTATAGTTCTGGGTTTTACATTTAGGTCTACAATCCATTTCAAGATGATCTTTGTATATGATGTGAGATCTGGATTAAGGCATTTTGTGTTTTAGGTTTTTTGGTTGGGGGGCTGGGTTATGGACATACAATTGTTCCAGCAGCATCAGTTGAAAAGACTATTTTTTCTGAACTCTCTGCACCACTGATCTTGAACACTGCTCAGTATATAACAGATGCTCAATAAAATCGCTGACTGCGTGAATGAGTGGTGAGCCCATGCCAGGACCCAGTCAACACATACATGTGACTTGGGGAGGAGACATTCAGAAAGTTGTTGACGTGGTGGCTCATGCCTGTAATCCCACACTTTGGGAGGCTGAGGCAGACGGATCACCTGAGGTCAGAAGTTCGAGACCATCCTGACCAACATTTAGTCTCTACTAAAAATACAAAAAATTAGCCTGGCGTGGTGGTGCATGCCTGTAATCCCAGCTACTCAGGAGACTGAGGCAGGAGAATTGCTTGAACCCGGGAGGCGGAGGTTGCAGTGAGCCGAGATCAGGCCATTGCACTCCAGCCTGGGCAACAAAAGCAAAACTCTGTCTCAAAAAAAAAAAGATGGTACAGCTTCTTCGAAAAACAATTTGGCAGCTTCTTAAAACACTAAAGGTACATTCACCCCATTGCCCAGTGGTTCCATGCCTAGGTTTTTATCCAGAGGAACAACTATATTTCCACAAAAACCCTATGCAAAAATGTTTGTGAAAGGTTTATGCATATTAGCTCAAAACTGGAAACAGAATCGCTGTTTATCAACTCATGAGTGGATCATCAAAATGTGGTATAATCCCTGGGAGAAGAATTAACTAGGAAGAGGAGACAGGAAAATGTCTGGGATGATGGAAATCGTCTGTGCCTTGATGTGTCTCCATCAAGGTTGACTATCATACTTAAGATCTGAATGTTTCACTGTATATAAATTATACCTCAATTTTATATTTTTCAAATTAAAAAATAAAATTATCATGATTTCTTCTCCAAAAGCAACAATTCTTGGGCTCACCATGCTGAAAGGGAGCGAAGACTGCCCACCCACAGAGGGCCTGAGACCAGGACCTCAGCTCTTACCGGCAGAAAATAAAGTTGAGAATAGGGCTGAGCTGGGTGAGGTCTTCCGGCCTCAGGTCTCTGCTCCTCTCCATGATGTACCTGCCTGCATCCTCACAACACTCTGTTCCCATCTACAAACACCTGCCACTGCAGGGAGGCCACCAGGAGAAGCAGAAAGTCAACTGTAAAGATGCAAGGAGGGCTCATGGTCCCTGGCCATGGCTGCCCTGCCCCATGGTTTTGGGCACCCAAATGAGGACCTCACCCAGCGGCCATACCATAAGGGGACACAATGCAGGGAAGGCCCCTGGGACTACCAAGGTCATATGCTCAGGGGCCAAGTTCATCCTCTCACATCACTTGGGTGCCTCCCTTGTCACCACCTCCTTGGTAAAGGAGGTAGCACAAGGATGCTGTGTGAGTTTCCAGAAGGCACCTCCTGAAACCTCCTTGCCCAGCTCAGAGTATGACCCCAGAGCTGCAGGCAGAGGACTCGTTCTTCCATGTGGCACCTCAGTGGAGTTCTGGGTTCCCCAGCAGGTGCTCTCTTCACCCTTCCAAACCCTTGAAGACCCAGGTTGGGTGAAATGCAAACTCTACCAAGCAGTGACTTTGCCATCTTCTCTCTGCCAAGTCTCCATGCTCAGGGCAGTGCTCGGGCACCTAGTTTGGATCTATCAGCATTTGATGAGTGAATAAATAAATAGTGGATTTTGCATGTGACAGAATTCAAGGAAAAGGCAAGAAGTGGGAGAAGGAAATGAAACCTTTTGACTATTTCTACCATTCATAGTTACATTTTCCCCTAGAGAACCCCATTTGCTTTCAAGAAGATGGATATGTTCTAGGCTGAGAAGGGCAAACCCTAAAAGCAGACAAAGCCTGCTTACCTTTGGATGGGGAACACTGTCTCCCCCAAATCCATATTTTGGAAAGTCTTTATTTGAGACACCATTTGGAAATCTTATTTGCAAATCAGCCATCCACTTTTTATTTAGTATCTTACTAAATATCTGGATTTTAAATCATCTGTTGAAAGTACCCCCCCCACCCACTTCACCCCTTCAGAATAATGCTTATGAATTAAAATTCTCCCCGACACAAGCATTTTTTAATTAGATGGAGACCTTGGAACCTGGTAACTGTATTTCTTCCCTGAGTACTGTCTGGGTAATTACAAGAAGATGAAATGGAGAAATATTGGAAAGAAGATTGGCAAAGAAGAGAGGCTGAGATGGCACTTGGCGTGTCCTAAGTTCTCAATTGCCTGCCCAATCTGAAGTTCCCAACGTGAAGAGGCACTCAGACACCCTTGGTACTCAGGGAGTAACAAATTGGCATCCGGCTTCCTGGCAAAAATCTGGGAGATACAATCACTTACTGAGATTTGAGTGTATTTCTGTACTAGTGGTTCTCCACGGGTAATCTGTAAAGGAAGGAGCCATTTGCTTTTTGTTTTTATTATTATTATTAAGAATGGAATCTCACTCTGTCACCCAGGTTGGAGTGCAGTGGCACAATCTCGGCTCACTGCAAGCTCTGCCTCCTGGGTTCACACCATTCTCCTGCCTCAGCCTTCCGAGTAGCTGGGACTACAGGCACCCGCCACCACGCCCGGCTAATTTTTTGTAATTTTTAGTAGAGACGGTGTTTCACCACGTTAGCCAAGAGTCTTGATCTCCTGACCTCATGATCCGCCCACCTTGGCCTCCCAAAGTGCTGGGATTATAGGCGTGAGCCACCGCGCCTAGCCTTGTCTTCATTATTTTTCTAAAGACCATTGAGTCTATGTTCTGTTAATGCTTGTTTCAAATTATATGGAATGATGAGGATGTTGGAGATGACAATTTCAGAGTCAAGGGATGAACTCTCTTTTACAAAGTTGAAAGGATACTGGAAATTGCTTCAGAAAGCCTGATAGCTGGTTCGTCTGGGGAACCATGATCCTGCCCACCCCACGGTATGTGGGGTATTTCACGGAGACACCTGCCCAGCCTGCACGTGGTACTAGGGATCAGTTGCATACCTGGGATGCAGCCCATGCTCCTTTCCTTGTCAGCCTCAGCTTCCCCATTTGTACGATGGGAGTGTTGGTGTCTGATTAACTGAACAGGGTTGCTATAGGGTGATCTGCAGGTGGTAAACCCAGGTGACATCTCCACGTTGGGAACTGGAAGGCAGGGGCTGAGCAAGGCTGTAAGGGATGAGAGAAACCACGTGAAGGGGGAGTGCTAAAGATTTCAGCACCAAGCTGGGAGAAAAAGAGGGTGAGAGGAGAGAAGGTTGAAAGTAGGAGAGTGTGACTGTCCACAAAGAGAAGTCAAAATAGGAGAAGAGGAGAGAACAAGAGAAAGAAAATGAGAAGGGAGAGCTGGTAACAGAAAGACCCAGAAACAAGAAAGAGAGAATCACAGAGAGAGAGGGAAGGAAGAAAAAAGAAGAGGCTTGGAAAGAATAGAAGAGGGGAATAGAGGGCAGAGTGGAAGGAAGAAAGAGAGAGAAGAGGAGGCAGGAAAAGGAGGAGGAAGAGGAAGAAAGGAGAGAAATGGAAAGCCAAAGAAATTCAATGAGAAAACCTAATGCAGACAGTAGAGATGTTCTTAGGAAAACCCCTAAGCAGAAAAGCTGTGTGCGCTGGGAGATAGTACTTAAGATTAAAATTGAGGTTGTTAATTTGACTCAGGATAAATTTTTGAATCTTTACTGTGTTGAGATAAGACCATCCCAGGAAAAGATGACCCCAGTAGGCTGCGGACCCAGGCCTTTGGCTTCTGCCACCAAGAGCTCTGTAGCCCTAGTTACAAGGGAGCAAAACCCCCAGCACAGCCCCTGGTGTGCAGCATGTGCTCCTTTCCTTGGCAGCCTCAGCTTCCCCATCTGTACAACAGGAGTGCTGGTGTCTGGTTTAACCTAATAGGACTGCTATAAGGAAAAAGTGTGAAATGCTAGGAAAGCTAAGAGTGTACACAAGTGGAAGGGGGCATTACTCCTCCTGTTTCCTGCTCTTTCCATTTTTATTTGCATTTTAGGGCAGAGGTGAGCCAACTCTTCCTCTCAAGGCAAGCCTGGGTTGGCTTGGTGGGTTTGGCTCTATTCCTGAACTGTGCCCATAGTAGTCAATTCTCCAGGACAAGGTGACCCAGGTGTCAGGCCCAATTATTTCTGAGGTCCTATTCCTCAATGCAACAGTTCTCCTTTAAAAAGAAACTGAGGCACAGGAACCCTAGGTCCCCTGCCCAAAGACACCCAACATGTCTAGGGCAAAGTATTTGCCAAAACTCAGCATTTCCCCGGAAGAGTCAGGTGGACATGTAGATTGCTGGGCTTACCTTTGCAGAAACCAGGAGGCAGCCCCAGGAATGGAAAATGCTAAAAGATCCTAAGACTGACAAGAAAACCACAGTATCTAGGCCGGGCGCGGTGGCTCAAGCCTGTAATCCCAGCACTTTGGGAGGCCGAGACGGGCGGATCACGAGGTCAGGAGATCGAGACCATCCTGGCTAACCCGGTGAAACCCTGTCTCTACTAAAAAAATACAAAAAAAAAAAAACTAGCCGGGCGAGGTGGCGGGCGCCTGTAGTCCCAGCTACTTAGGAGGCTGAGGCAGGAGAATGGCGTGAACCCGGGAGGCGGAGCTTGCAGTGAGCCGAGATCCGGCCACTGCACTCCAGCCTGGGCGACAGAGCGAGACTCCGTCTCAAAAAAAAAAAAAAAAAAAAAAAAAAAGAAAACCACAGTATCTAGCCAGACCTCAGCAACTGCTTTTCTCCACTGAAGATTCAGCAAGTAAATCAACCAGATGACATGGATAAGGGAGTAGAAATCCATGTGCTGCCCTGTGGCATTGAGGTCGGCCACGAGGCACAGCTGAAATGCAGGCTGAAAGATGCAAGACAGGCTGGGCGCAGTGGCTCACACCTGTAATCCCAGCACTTTGGGAAGCCAAGGCAGGTGGATCACAAGGTCAGGAGTTCAAGACCAGCCTGGCCAAGATGGTGAAACCATCTTGCATTTTTGTAAAAATACAAAAAAATTAGCTAGGTGTGGTGGTGGGCACCTGTAATCCCAGTTACTCAGGAGGCTGAGGCAGAAGAATCGCTTGAACCCGGGAGGCAGAGGTTGCAGTGAGCCAAGATCACACCACTGCACTCCAGCCTCGGCGACAGAGTGAGGCTCTGTCTCAAAAAAAAAAAGATACCAAACAACATCCATGAACATCAGTGAGTAAACGCCACAGGACAGAATGGCAATCTCAGGCCCTGGGGCAGGAAGACTGTTGGGATTTGGGGAGGGTGGGGAGTTCGGTTTGTTAATTTGTGCTTTTTTTTGCTTTTATAATGCACCCCCACTGCCAGAAATTCATTACAACCCTTTGGGGTATTAGGAAATTGGATAAATAACAAGACTAATTTGTTAAGGTCTGTCGAGAGAGAAAAGCAAGCAGAATCTGTCAACCGCACAGTGACAAGGAGACAGGGTCACGCTCTGTGGTGGATCCTGGCCAGAGGGGCTCTCAGTGGGTCTGAGATTTAAACAGAAGAAAAAGTCAAGGGCAGAGCCCGTTAAAGAGATCCCGGGCAGTGATGGCAAGGCACTCCCACTGGTCAAAGAGGGGGCCTTTCGGGCATCAGTGGGATGACTGCCAGGAATGGAAACATTGAAAGTTCACTGGGCATCTTGGGCGGATGCTAGGGAACTCACTCACTATTCCGAAAACTGGTAAATAAAGGGGGAAAATAAAGCATTTATCTTGCTTTAAAAAAAAAAAAGAAAAACATAAGAACTGTATATCAGGGAAATTGGATAGTTAATGAGGGGCAGTTTCTCTTTATAGAAGTCTTTCAGGCAATAAAGAAGACACACTAGAACTCGAATATTACCATTTTAAGTGAAACCATGGGGATGCAATCAGCAGAATGTAGACTATGAAAAATTCTACAGCATCTGATCAGATTCCTTCAACCGGTAAATTGCAGGGATAGAGAGAGTATCTGTAGATTAAGACTTAGAAGATATATCAACCAAGTAACCACTTACAAAACATAGACTGGATTTGGATCCTGAATTGAACACATTTTCTTTTAAAGGTATTAGCCAAGCAAGAAAACCTGGACACAGATTCGATATTTGATAAGGAGGAACTGATAATTCATTGTGATAATGGTATTGTTTATGTCTTTTGAAGAGCCCACATCTTTTAGAGATACACACAGAAATATTTGTGGTGTTTGGCATTTTCTCCAAAATAACTTATGGTCAGGGGAGACAGAGGGGGTCAACTATTGAGGATGGTGAGGGATACATGGGGGTTTATGGTACCATTCTCTCTACTGTACATATGTTTGATATTTTCCATATATATATATATATATATTCAAGATGGAGTCTCGCTCTATAACCCAGGCTGGAGTGCAATGGCGCTATCTCAGCTCACAGCAATCTCTGCTTCCCAGGTTCAAGCAATTCTCCTGCCTCAGCCTCCCAAGTAGCTGGGATTGTAGGCACACACTGCCATGCCCGGCTATGTTTTTTTTTGCTGTTGTTGTTTTTTCCTATTTTCAGTAGATATGGGGTTTCACCATGTTGGTCAGGCTGGTCTTGAACTCCTGACTTGGTGATCCACCCACCTCGGTCTCCCAGAGTACTGGGATTACAGGCATAAGCCACTGCGCCAGGCCTATTTTCCATGTTTGTTTTTTTTTTTTTTTAACAAAAGCAATCAACAATCCAGGAAGTGGGGCCTATGCAGGAACATCACCTCAAGGCCAAGCTTGTAAAATCTATAGTTGATGAAATACTGCAAAGTGTTCATCAGCCCATCATCAAGAAGTGCTGGAGTGATGATGTCAATGATCATGCCAGTGAGGGGCTCTGACAGCTGATTCCAAAAGCAGGGTAATCTCTGATGCCTACTCACCATCACCCCCAGAGTCCTGAGGGCCAAGATGGCAAACTGGTTCTGCCAAACCAAGCAAGCCCGAACCATCGCTACCCAGGATGGAAGCCTCATTTCGCCAGGGCCACCCATGAGGCAAGCAAATGAAATATTCACCTGGACTCACCATCATCAATGCTTGAAGAAAACTGTGATTTGGATGATCAAAACCATTTGCCATCCCAGCCAGCCTGCCCCCTTCCAAAAGAAAGAGCATGTTTCAGCACCAACTCCTGCAAAGGAGAATGACTGCTTTAAAACAGGGACTGTCAGATGGGCTAATTTCCTGAATGTTTCCCAAACATTTCTTTTCATTTCTTCCTATAAGAGATGCTTTCCACAAATACCAAGGTATTGATTTTCCAATTGATCGAGGTGGAGAATGTTTCATACAGTTATGACTCCTGACAAGTGGGGAATAAAAAACCAGTCATAATGAGTTCATTTACTTGGCTTGATTGTATTACTTGATAACACAATGCGCACCCAACACACCCTCTCAAGGACATCGCCCCTCTAGGCTGCCAGCTCTTCGTGATGAGGCCGCTTAATGCTGAAATTCATCTTACTGCATGATGTGTGGACTTTAAAATCATCCTTAGTGGGCTTTAAAAAAAAAAAAAAAAAAGCCATAGCCATGCTATGGACTCTTCCCCTACACCCATGAAGACTTGACTGATAGAGTGAGAATGACTCAGATTTGGGGATGGGGGTTATAGAGGGTGTTTGTTGATGAACGAAGTGGGGGGAATGCAGTGAAAGGCTAATTGTCAGTTATAAATATGCTGTATTTTCCCTATTGATTATATGACATTGAAATGAAAAGGATTACCTTATTAGATCATATTTAGGCATAAGTATGCCCTTCTTGCTTGACTCAGGGCACTTGCAAGAGACTAATTATTTGAGATGAAGAGCACAGTCTGTTCAGCGCCCCAGACGGTCCAAGCGCCGCCCCTATTCCTATGCAGATGCTGCTGGACTCTTCACTCTCTTTCATGAAGTTCATAGAGATTCTCTGTTCTGACCAGCCTCCTGTGGCTGTACAGAGCCCTCCTATGCATCTTCTCAGCAAATTAGGAGATGGGGCCTAAATAGGACTTCTGTTTGAGGATTTGGATGGCTGGTGCATTGCTTTCCATAAGCTTTTTGGGGCAAGGTCTGGAGTTGAGTGGTCACCAACAGAGCCTGGCACTTCTTTAAATAAAATGTCTTACAGCAAAACTCCAGCACTCCAGCACTCCCAGGAAATGAATCATGGAGGTCTGCCCGAGGTGACTCTGTGGAGAGGAGAGCATTTGTCCCTGTGGACACCACAAAGCCTTCTTGTTCATCTTCTTGGGTGACTTGTTTAAAAAAAAAAATAGATTCCTGCTCTTCCCTGCCTTCTAAACAGTGTGTATTGAGCACGATTTAGTTCTTCCTTGATGAGTGAGCTCAGCCCAACTAGGCTGCAGGGTAGATGGTCCTGTGGTCTGCACGTTTCTCATGAGAATGAGCTATAAGGGGCAAAGCCTCAGCCTGCCTCTCTCCATATGACTGTGGCTGAGCGGCATGAGCCTTCTGGACCTCAGGGTCCTCGTCTGAGAAGGGCGCTTCTTAGTGGAGCCAGAGCAGGAATTCAGTGAACAAGTAAAGTGATCACAATGCTGAAAATGCATGGGTCATTGTGGGGGGATGCTAGGGCTCCGGAAACACCAATCTTAGCCACTCTTGACTATCATAATGCCAATTTCTTGCATCAGAGATTCTTGGCCAGCCACATTTGCTCCCCACATGCTTAGACTGGTTACTAGGGACTCCTCCCATTTGCTATTGAATTCCTCTTTCTTCTAAACCTGAGGCCTGGGACCACCCACCCAAATGGAGTGAAGGTGGTGTCTGTCCCCACTCTCTCCACTGTACCTGCTGTCACCACCTTCTGTCTGCCTGCTTGGGGTGAGTAGGGCCCTCTTCACATGCCTCCTTTTCCTTAAGGGTGACCTGGTGAGATGAGATGTTCCAACAGCCTAGTGTTGACTCCAAGATGGGGTCCCATTCCAGCCCCATAATTCCTTCTCTGTGTGGCCTTGGACAGGTCATCGCACCTCTCTGAGCCTCAATATTCTCCTCCAGAAAATGGAGCTACAACCCTTTAGCTTCAGGGTTGTATCAAAGAGGATCAAAATAGATAAACTCTTGCAAATTCCCAGCACTTGGCAGGGGCTCCAGAGGGGGGCAATTAATCTCCCCATTCGTCTAGGCGAGGTACAACTAGGCTTTGATTTTGGCTGAGTTGTTTAATTTTCACTTCTGCTAACAGCCCTCCTTTAATGTCACCTCTTTCCTCATTCATTTCTGGCTTTCTGAGCTGCCACAGAAACCACTGTAGGCAAAACAGTAAAAGTGAATGATAAGTCGGAGCCAGGTTCATTCTCGGTAATATAGAACCTGGCCACCAAAGCAATTACTTAATGTAATGTTCCCCAGGGAAGGGAAGGGGATGCTGAGCTTATTGAGTGGGTGCCTACTATGTGCCAGGCCCTGAGCCAGCCACTTCATCTCCTCCAAGCCTCCCTGGCACACAGATCCCGGAGGTTTGCACTTCTCTGACATCCCCATTTGTCTGCACCCACTAATCATGGGCCATTATTCCATCCCTACCTTCAGACAAGGCAACTCTTGGCCATCACATTTCCTTAACACTCCAAGCCACTGTGCCAGGTCCACAGGCTGCAGATAGATAGAAAATCCATTTTCTGGCAAGCTTGGCCAGTGGGCATGTTCTGTTCCCTTGCCACACCTCGGGAGAGGTAGGAATGACCACCACGGGTGCTTGGTGGGGAGTCTGCCCCAGCTGTGGGCTGCAGAAGGAACTCAGGCTGCAGAGCTGTCCAGGAAGGACCTCAGGCTGAAAGCAAGTAGGCTGGAACTCTAGACCCCAGGCAGGCCCCTGAACCTTGCTGAGCCTCAGTTTTCCCCTCTATAAAAGATCAGGATGGAGCAGGGCCATCTTTTTAACTCCCTTGTAGTCCGTCCCCACCATGAGCCTCACCAGCCCTCAGATTAGCGTGGGACAGGTTGGAGCCGTAGAGGAGCAGTGGGTGCCTTCGCTTCTGGGCCTACAGGCCTGAGCTCTGTTCCCAGAGTCCTGCCCTTTCATAGTTTTGAGCCCTAAGAAACTGTGCTTCTCACAAGTTCCCCTCCTGCTCCATTTCTATGCCTGCCCCTAGCAGAGTTCCTTCTAGAGCTCCCTACAACACGAGCCAACAGCTGTCTGCTTCTCCACCTGCCCCAAGAGGGTGGAGGCTCTATGCCATCATGTTCTCTTGCATGCACCATGAACAGGCCAAGAGGCCAAAGGAAGGCCAGCCTGGGGGTCAGGGGACCTGGACTCTGCTGCCTGCCCTGCCCTGGGCTCCCTCCCACTTCGTGGCCTCTGGTTTGCTGTGCCCTCTTCCTGGGGTTCTTCCCTTGATACCCTCACAGTTCCGGCCCTCATTCTCTCATGGTCTCCCCTGACCTCCTAGTGCTTAACCCCACTCAACCCTCTTGGTCCCCTCACTAGCCTCCACCCTTCCCCACAGCTCTTGCCACCACTTCCCATTACAAGTGTCTCTGCTTGCTTGTATATATCCATCTGCTCCTTTGGAATCTCATCTGTGGGGTCTCACTGCCTGCCCAGCTCCCAGCACAGTGCCTGACACAGAACAGCCATCCATCAGTGTTTGTTGAATGAATGAATGAGTGAATGAAGGAAATGTAGAATCTTAGATGAGTTTTTTGTGTCCCTCCCACCCAGGGCCTCTTTAAAATAGCAAGAGTTGCACTAGACGGCATTTTTCCAATCACTGCGTCTGAATGGTTCACTCGACAACTCTTCTTAGAGTTGGTTCTTTTTAGAGAAGGTTCTGTGAAGGCAGGCTCTGGAGAAATCCAGACTCAGTCCCTGTCTTCCACCAAGGGGCTCCCACTGGGGTGTGGAGAGGCTCTGGTCTCAAATGAAGCACTCCTCTGAGCAGTTTGAGGAGTAGGCAGACGGCGTGACACATGACAGTAGGTACAGCATCTTGCAGGTCCCCGGCACACATTCCCAAATAGCAGAAACACAGGAGGCACCAGGTCAGAATCTCGCGCAGGGCAGGGACACCACCCAGAGGATGAGACACAGGGAGCGCATGGGGGAAACCTTTCAGGGAAGCGTGGCGTCTGCGGGTTGCCTTAACTTGGTTTTCATTCCCTGGCTGAGATAGGAGCATTTCAAATTAGGGTAAAAAGGGAGTTTGAAAAAACACTCACGGGACCTTAAATTATAGGTCTAAACTCTGCAACAGAGAGGGAAAAAGGTCTCAAAACCTGCCCCTGAGTCTCCAAACCCCGACAGCACACATTTTCTGTGAAAGTCATTGACCGCCTACAGTCTGAGCCTGACGATCACAGAGGCCACGAGCTTTGGGATTTGTGTTTTCAGAATGCACCCAGAAACATTTGAGTCCCATTAACCACTTCTAGAAGCTTCAGCAAACCTATGGTCAGCGTGTTCATTGCCGAGTCTCCATCACTTGCTTCCTCCCCTGCGGGGAAGAGAAAACCTTTGACAGGGCCGGGCGCGGTGGCTCAAGCCTGTAATCCCAGCACTTTGGGAGGCCGAGACGGGCGGATCACAAGATCAGATCGAGACCAGCCTGGCTAACACGGTGAAACCCCGTCTCTACTAAAAAATACAAAAAACTAGCCGGGTGAGGTGGCGGGCGCCTGTAGTCCCAGCTACTCGGGAGGCTGAGGCAGGAGAATGGCGTGAACCCGGGAGGCGGAGCTTGCAGTGAGCCGAGATCCAGCTACTGCACTCCAGCCTGGGCAACAGAGCCAGACTCCATCTCAAAAAAAAAAAAAAAGAAAACCTTTGACAGGCTGCCCAAACACCCAGTGATGGTATGGGGTCCAGTTTCTTGTTTAAAATAATATGCAGACCTCTGCATTAAAGAGGAAGCCAGAACAAAGCAGAGAAAAACTAGGAAGTGGTAGATTTTTTTTTTAATGTCATTTTTTGATAATACTAAATACCTATAGCAAGGCCCCTCTGCTTCCAGACCAGGCTTCCTCTTCTCTGCTTCCAAAGTTTTCTGTATCACCTTCTGCCATAACATCACTCTCCCCACACTCCAGGTATCTGTTAATATTCCTGTGTCCCCCTCTGGACCAGGGTTGGAAAACTGCTTCTGTAAAGGGGAATATAGTAAATATTTTAGACTGTGTGGGTCATATGGCTGCTGTCACACTACTCAGCTTGCATGGTGGCATGAAGGCAGTCATGGACAATACATAGATGCTTTATCCACAAAAACAAGAGTGTTGGACTTGGCCCAAGGGCCATGGTTGGTTGACTCCTTCCTGTCTTGGACTGGGTCCCTTGAGGGGAGAAAGACCAATTATTTCCTTTTATCACTTCCATGCTTATCCCAGGTGCTTGGCACGTAAAAGGCACTCACTAAATGCTCACTGATTGATGCACAAATGAATAAAGAACAAAACTATATGCCCAAGAAGAGTTGAAGTTCAACCAATAGAAGCTGTCCTACATTTGTTGTTCTTTAACAGTTGAGAAAGATTCTAATTTGGAAAAATGAAAGCAACTAGCATGTATTAAGTACTCAGACTGTGTCAGGTACTGTGCTAAGCGCCCACATTTCTTATTTTGATCTCAACCATAAGCTGAATGAAGCACACGCATGTTCCTGAAATCACTTGTAAGCAGCTCGTTCCCTAAGTAAGCAAACACAGAAATCTCTGTCACTCTTCGTTTGCAAACAATTCATTCACTGAAAGTGCAATGGCAACTACCAACCCAGCCAGTATCAGAATCATCGTGGAATTCTGAATTTGAAGGTACAACTAACGTAAATGGCTCCTCATGGCATCAGAGTAAAACGCCTAGCTGCTTCACAGGAGCAAGCAGCGAGAGGGTGGGAAATCAGCAGCGAGTCCACCCACCTCTGGGACAGTCAGCTGCCCCTTTTCTGCCTGCCCCCAACATAAAATATCAGGGAGGCATTTGTTGAATCTTGAATCGGGTCAACAGTATCAATTAGTTTTTGTTGTTGTTGTTTTTAGTATGTTTTTATAAAGACAGGATTTCACTATGTTGCTCAGGTTAGTCTCAAACTCTTGGTCACAAACAATCCTCCTGCTTCAGCCTCTCAAAGTGCTGGGATTACAGGTGTGAGCCACTGTGCCTGGCCTCGATTAATTTTTTTTTTTAAGTGAATCAACTGTTGGCCTGAAAGCCCGGGATTCTTAGTAACACTCAGAGCAACCCAAGATGCATCATGCAGGACTTTGGGGGGAAGTGACATCTTCGACTTCGTGGCACCTTCCCCCAGGATGTCCATATTTTGTCTCCACAGCTCACCCAGCACAATGCTGCTTGCTTTGTCCGCTAAGTTCTGAGTTGCACCCTTTTCCCTTGTCAGGCCCTAGGCTAAAAACCAAAGACAGAGGATGCTTAGGCATCTAAGCATGGGAAATGGAGTGTCACCTGGCCACCTGGTTTTATCAAAGCCTGTAAGTAAAATGGGTTCAAGCCACTAGGAAATATCGGGTAGGAGGCATGGTCATTGACTTGGTCACTTAAAAAAATCCAGCTAGACTTGGTTTGTTCTACACTGTTGGGAATCATGTCTATACTTCTCTCATATTCTCAGGCACAAATGACTCCAGAAATCCAACTAGAATGCCTTTCCCTTCATGATTTAGCTCTTACCTCTTTTGATGTTTCCAAATTGTAAACTTAAGCCTGTGAGGGGGCGGGATGGAGGGGAGAGGAGAAAGAGGGAGACTCCTCTGTCTACAAAAGCATTCATTTCCATTGGATTTATTTGACCAGCAAACTCCCTAATCGATTTTTAATATTGTGCTCATTTATTATATTAACAAAACAATGCATGCACATACTTGAAAAATATTTCGAAAGGCACAAAAGCGCAAATAGCGAAAAGCAACTCTCCTTCCCACTTTTGTCTTCCTCTCCCCCTGAGGCAAACACCACTGCAGGTTTCTTCTCTACTCTTCCAAAGATATGCTTTGCATGTAAAAGCATGTGCATATTTAGCTTTTTCTTAAACAAATGGTAGCACGTTCTATACACAGTGTTCTGCACTTTGCTTTCTTCACTTGGCAATAGATCTTGAAGCTCATTCCGTATCAGTATATATAGAGCTGCCTCATTCTTTTTAACGGCTGCATAGCATTATGCTGCTGAGACAGACCATTATTTGTTTAACCAGTCCCGTAGTGATGGGCATTCATTCCCTGCCGGAGTTTTTTAGAGAATGAGATTAACGCTGGATGAGCAGGAACACAGCACCTGAACAAGGTGAGGCATCACTAGCACAGGCAAGCAGAGGAGAAAACTCCTTGCAGAAGGAATCTTAAAGAAAAGAACATCCAACAGGAGCTGCACATCAGTTTCCTCCTTGGAGTTGCTGGGGGATACAGACCACAAAGCCTTTCTAATGTTGGAAACAAATGGGGGCTGGTGCTTCTGGGACGTAACAACGGCAATCTGGTCCCACATATTGTCAGCGTCCTCCATATAGTGAAAACAACAGGCCCACCACTGAAAACCTTCACCCCTTCACCCATTCAGTGAGTTGATCTAATGGGGCCAAGGTGTACTTAAAAGAGAACGTTTCTCCCCAAGTTTTCTCCTCATCCTACAGCAGGGCTCCATTTCATTCCACATTTCTGGGCCCATTATTTCAGGGATTAGAGAGTGGGAGAAAGAGCACATTGCTCATCTGCGTAGCTTGCAGCTCCCAAGAGACCCAAAGATCTCACCAGCACCATTTCCATTTTCTTTACGGCTTCCAACTCCTACCTCAGGTATGAACAAAGCAGGGTAAAAACCAAACAAACATCACAATGTTGACCGGAAAAAAACAAAACAAAACAAAACTTTACAATCCCTGGGGAAAAAAGGAATCAAACTATGGTATTTTGTGTACTTGTTTTGCTGGGTGGTAGGATTGTTGCACAGTTTGATCAGGAAAACAGATGCAGGCACTAAGAAGACCACAGACTCCTGCTCAATTTTTCTTAGTGAGAAAATGAATTGCTTTGGCAATATACCACCTTTTAAAATAAGGATTCTGCGAAATACCCTAACATATTAGTGACTCAGTGTAAAAATTAAAACATGTTTAAAAGGCAAGTTTCACAGCCAGCATGTTAATTTAGTTAAAGTGCAAAATGGTAAAAATGAATACAAATCCCTAGGCATCTAGAATATCCATGAAGAAGAGGCTCTGCCCCTGAGAGGCTCTTGGAGATGCTCAGTAAAGGAATCCCAGCAAAAGCAAAGTGACAACTCAACAGAGGGCAACCACAGACACCTACAGGGGAACCAAAGGCCCCTGTCCTGTCCGCTAATCCTGTGAAGACACACTAGGCTCTATCTTCTCCCAGCAGCTTCCAAAGAACACCTACAAATGGATGACTCGGCAAATGGAAAGTAAATCTAATTCCCGTCTCCTGAGCTGAGCCCATTCTCTGAGTCTATTAGCAGAATCTCCAAATGCTACCCCAGGGACAGCAGTACCTGTCAGGTGTGCCTTTCTGTTGAACAGGAATATTTATGCAGGCTGGTGGTCTTCAGAAACTCTTCATTAAAGTAATGAAGTTGAAGGATGTGTGCTAGCAGAAAAACAGCAGGCGACAGAATCTTAGCGAACAGTGACACCACGTCAAACTGCTCCAGGCGTGCATCACGGAATGTGGAATGGACTACTGGGGAGAGAGCCATGACTGAGAACCAGGTCTCTGCCTGGGTCCTACCAACAAAGATGCCTGCCTTGACGGGCCCCACAGCCCTTTCTTTTGATATCTAAATGGCATTTGGTTGTGAGCGGCTGAGGTGGGGCCCGCCCATGGTCCTTTAAGTTCATGTGACCTGAGAAAGTGCGGCATTCTCAGAGAACCATCTAGGACACGTGCTTTTGGTGTAAACTTGGACTCAGCAGCCAAAGTTGGGGGGTGCAAGCTGAGGATGGGCTTTGGTGAGAGTCTGATGAAGCCCCTAGGAGGGAGTTAGAGCACTGTAGGGCTTCAGTCTGTGGGATCCAGGCCCATATCACAACAGAGCAACACAGCAGACCCCAGCAGAGCAGGAGTACCCAGGCAGCAAGATGCTGATGGGTTCTCACCATGTCCTTCCTACCCTTGACGTTAGAGCTCCAACCTTGAAGCCTTGGAGCTGGAAAATGGAAAATGCACTTCGAAGACCTTGAGTAGCTGGGAGCTTTGCAGAGGCATCCCACATGGACAGAACTAACTAGAAGAGTCCCTCTCTATCACATTCTGTGCTTATGATGGCCCCATGGGGAACCTGTGAAGGCCACGGGGCTGCCATAAGCAGCTCATTTGGCAGATGCAGGTTCTAGTAAATAACTGCTCTATTTCCTCTACAAGTTTCCACACAGGAAGCTGGGGGGCTGGCTTCAGTCTGCTACTACATCTGCTTCTGATCCCAGAAGCCCGTGAATTCTGGCAGAACTAAGGGTCTTTTAGCAAATTGAACTGCAGGAGCTATGACCCATGAGTTTGAGAAGCCAAATTCTTATCCCTTTTCAGATAGCCTCAGAGTTTGGTTGAAAAATCCACCAAGGCTTTGAAACTGCTAAGTGTAGACAGCCCTAAAGGCCACCATTGAACGAGACACCATGACTATCCAAAAGCACTTCAGGACACTCCTCCAAGAATTGTGTGTCTGCAATTCAGGCAGAGCCCCTGATGAAACGCACTGCGGATTATTAGAGAAATGAAAAGAGCTGGAGCCAGCAGGGCGGGAGCGGCTGCAACCTGGAAGGGCCAAGCATGAGTCTGAAAGTACAAACACCCCCGTGCAGAATCATATTTTCCATCGGAAATCTTTGCTGGAGAGAGCCCAAGCTCATTCTCATAGGAGGGTCTGCGCCAGTTTTTATGAGACTCCAAAAGGAAGTTGGAGTTTGGGCCTTTAGCTAAGTTGCCTGCAGAAAAAGCAAGCTCAGAGCTGGAGGAAGTGAACCACCTGGGAAGCCAGGAAGCCCTGGGGCTGGGAACTTTGTCTGTTTATTGAGCGATTTGGGTGGTATTGGAAATCAATCTCTGCCTCTCTCTGGGCCTCTCGCGCACACACACCCACTCTCTCTACCTGCGTGTGGGAACTGCAGGGTTATCCGGAGGGAAGGGTTGGAGTGTGTGGTATGGATGAGGCCATGTGACCTTATTGATAAATGCACGTGGTCTCCCAGTGGTTTCTCCTGGGGCCTCTACCATGGTCCTGTGATGCTGGGAGCTGCCCACCCTGTGTGAGAGCAGGAACCAGAAGGTAGACGGGACAGAGAAGGGCTGGGGCCAGCCCTGCAAGTCCAGTTACCCAGCCAGCGCGGGGCTATGTTTCCTAAGCTCTGTCCGCTGAGAATGCTGGAATGCCAACATGGAGGTGTTCAGGAAGAACCTGAAGTCACTGGGCTTTGGCCTGGATCTCACCTTCTGTCTGGTCCCCAGGGTCACCCAGATGTGCAGCCTCTGGACGTGGCTCACCTCTTCCCTTTTACAGAGCTGACCCCTACTTCTGCTCCTCTGTGGCTGCAGCCATCAGGAAATGTCAGTCAACCATGCCTAATGGGGGTCCTGTGACTTTTGCTTGAGCTGGGGTCAGATACTTAGCTGAGTGACTGCATGCAGGAGCCACAGGAGCAGCACGGCCTCCCCCTACCCATGGAGACAGCATCAGGCACAGTGCAGGCACCAAGGCTTCCCCACAGTGTTTGTCCCATAGGCACTGAGCAGAGCCAGAGTTGGGAGTGCAGGAGGCGGGGGCTCCAGGCTCAGCAGAGCAGCACAGCGGGAGCTCAGAGCTGTGTGTTCACCTGTACAAGGTCACTTAGGGCAGGAACAGAAAGAGGTGTATGATCCTGTAGAGCACACCCGGCCACTGGAGCTGTCGACCAAAGCAGGGCTCCTTGGCTGTGGATCCAGGAGAACCTGGAGGAAGGAGCCCAGAGCAGGACGCTGGTGGGCCTCGCCTGGGTGATAGGGGAGGAAGGCTGAGAGGAGGCCATCAGGGTCGGCTCTGTTTGGCTGGGCCCCCAGTGTGAAGAGAGCACGCTTTCTCCCACCATCTTCACCCTCTCCCTAACTCCTCTCAGTTGGGTGGTGCGCCCAGGGGTACATTCTTAAAACCCCAGGAGGAAAAGATAAGAACAGACAAGAAAGTCAAAGCTAAGGGGACAGACAGGCCTCTGCCAAAGCCCTCTCGTGGTCCCCACCACCCTGAGCAAGGGCTGTCTTCACGATAGGAGACGTGGCTCACATCCCATCTATGACCAGACAATTCCAGACCCAAAGAACAAAGGCCAGCACAGAAGAGCTCTGCCCCTGATGTGGGCATTTCCCTGGACCATGGCGGGCCCTGCCCTGAGCTTCTAGTTGTGTCCTGGGCCACCTAGGACCAACAGCTGTGTATCCCCTGAGAGCCACCTGAAGAAAGACAGCAAGCAAGAGAGACAAAGACAGAAAGAAAGAGAGAGAGGAGGGAAGGGGAGGGGAGGGGGGAGAGAGAGGAGGGAAGGGGGGGAGAGAAAGAGAAGGAAAGAGAGGAGGGAAGGGGGGAAGGGAAGGGAAAGAGAAAGGAGGGAAGGGAAAGAGAGAGAGGAAGGAAAATAAATTCTCTCTAAGTACTCCATGGCATTTGGTCTTTCAGGAAGTCATTATCAGGTGCCACCTGTATGCCCAGCTCATGCTAGGCATTGCAGAGGCCACTAAAGAGCTGGAGGCATGAGCTCTGTCCTCCAAGGAGTCAAAATGTAGTTGGACATAAATGATCTAAAGAAATTGCTGGAACCCAAAGAAGCGGGTATGTGATGTTGGATGTGTCTCCTGTCTCGTCCCCAGCAGGGATAAGGATGGGGAGATGGGAACGTGGACCACCCTCACTTCCTTGGGCCGCCGCATGAAAAAGTCTAGCACAGTGACGCTCAGCCACGGGCAATTTTGCCCCCCCCCCCCCGCCCCTCTGGGGACATTTGGCAAGCCTGGAAATATTTCTTTTGGATTGTTGATTACTAGGGATGTGGGGGATGCTACTGGCATCTAATGAGTAGAGAGTCCAGGGATGCTGATAAACATTCTACAATGTACAGGACAGGTCCACAACACAGAATTATCCAGTCCCAAATGCCGGTGGTACTGAGATTGGGAAAACCAGCTCTGGCACCACAGCTAAGAGCACGGGTTTGGCCGGGCGCGGTGGCTCATGCCTGTAATCCCAGCACTTTGGGAGGCCGAGGCAGGTGGATCACCTGAGGTCAGGACTTCGAGACCAGCCTGGAGCCTGGCCAACATGGTGAAACCCTATCTCTACTAAAAAATACAAGAAATTAGCCGGGCGTGGTGGCAGGCACCTGTAATCCTAGCTACTCGGGAGGATGAGGTAGTAGAATTGCTTGAACCTGGGAGGTTGAGGTTGCAGTGAGCCGAGATTGTGCCACTGCACTCCAGCCTGGGCAACAAGAGACTCGGTCTCAAAAAAAAACACAAAACAAAACAAAAAACAAAGCACAGGTTTAAAGTCAGCCAGACATGATTGCATGCGGGCCCAGTACTTCACTGCTGGGATCTTCTGTCTCCTCATCAGTGAATTGAGGATGATGATAGCACCCGCGTATGAGGCTCATTTCATCTTGTAGGAACGGAATGAGATGGTTCACAGGGAAGGCTTGAGGGCAGTGCCTGGCTCATGCATTTAAAGTGTTTGTTCTCACCGTTATTAAAAACCTGAAAACTGCCAAACTAGGACAGAAACTCGTGAGCTTTTTGCTCCTCAACCCAGATTTTTCTTGCCCATGGAACACTCCCCAAGCAAGTGCAAGGTGTAGCTTGGCCGATCTTGGGATCTGCCTTGGTGCTGCTCCCAAACGTATGCAACCAGCTCTTGGGATCCCTATGACACGGCCAGCCAGCCCCACCTTTGGAGGGTGAGATGTGTGGACAGGGCTCCAAGCTGACTCATCCCCTCTAGAAGACAAGTGTCCATTCCCTCTCACTCCTATTGTTGCCTTAGGGATGAAGAGTTTTCATGTACAAGCCTAGGGTTTGGGACAGTGTGGGGTTTGGAGGCCTTCCTGGGGGTGCCAAGGGGCTCAAACCAGAGACAGTCTTTCTCTGTTCCAGCAGGAAAAAAGCTGATGAGTCCAGCTCCAAGCTCTGCCCCTGCAGCTCCTTGCAGTGCAGAAGGGGCAGGTCCCACCAACTCCCATTAGGGGACAGCGTCACCTGGCAGGGGAGGAGGGCTGCTCAGGGCTGGCCCGGCCAATGCTCTCTGAAGTGTGTTCCTTGTGGCATGACCAGGACACTGAGCTGGGACTCGGGGACTTGGGCCTGCCAGCTGGAAGCCAGCAGGGAGGGCTGTTGTTGGTTAACTCTCTGGTAACAATTTGTACAAACGCCACAAGGCCAGTGGGAGCCTTGCTCTCATCAGCTGTGGTTCCCTAACAGCCTCTTGCAGATCCAGAGTCCTTTGCACTTCTTTTCCTTTCCTTCCTTCCAGGAGCCTGGACTTGACCTCAGCGGCAGTGCTGTGGCGACCTTGGCTGCCCCTGTTGCCTCTTACCCGGCCTTCTGTCTGGCCCTCTCTTTGTTTAGCTTTTTGGAGAATCATCCGGGGGCGTTTGCATTCTACTTTCCTTCTCCAACCCCAGCAGCCCTCACCTGCAGCAACAGCAGCCTCCACACATCAGCGGCACTCGGCAGCCTCCGTGGCCCAGACCGCGGTGTTTAAACACCCCAGCCGTTTCAAGGTCTCCCACGTCCATCCGCTCAGTAACACGTGATGTATTGTGCATACAACTACGAACAAAACCAACCCCTGTGTATGCATCCATGCTGCGTGCAGCCTGGTAGCTGTATAATACCAGCTATAATAGAGACATTTGAGAATTGTGCACACAAACAAATATAAAATTACAGCTGTGATCAGAACCGTGACAAGAGGTACCCAGTGGTGACAGAGCCTGAAATCGGGGGACTAGTCAGAGAGGCCAGGGGAGGCTTCCCGGAGAAGGTGAGCACTGGGCCTTGGGAAGGAATAATGAGGGCCGCCTGAGTCAAGAAGGGAGAAAAATGAGCCTGACATGAGCTTGACTCCCAGAGACAGGGATTGAGGAGGAAGCCAGGGAAGCTGGAGCCCAGAAAGCAAAAATTGTGATATGATTGAAGACAGGAGGAGGCCATAGGGAGCACTGAATGCCATGCTGAGCATATTGGTCTTTATTCTAAGGGCAATAGTGAGCCATTGAAGGTTTTAGGCAGAGGAGGGACAAGGTTAGATTGACTGGAAAGGATGTTTCTACTGCAATGTAGAGAATAGAATACAGGGGACAAGCATATTTGGACAGATCAGTTGGGTGGCATTGCAGAGGTCCAGGGAAGATTGGGGATTCATGCACTGGAAGGGTGAGGTGGAGTAGAGAGGAAAATGGGTGATTCCAGAGAAATTTAGGACAATCAAAAGCACCCTTATTATTGATTAGATAAGACTTGAGGGTGAGGAAGGAAACTTGCTTACAGATTTCCGATGGACGAGACACCATTCACCAAGGCAGGAAACTGGGAGACCGGACTTGGAGGGAGAAGTCCTGGGCCTGGTTTGGAGCAGGTGAGGTCTGAGGACCTCTAGGCCATCCAGGGCCATTCTCCATGTGAACCCATGCACCTTTCCAACCGAGAGCTGCTCACTCCACACTACAATGCAGGGGCTTCACCAGGGATAGTTCTCCAGCCAGGCGTGAACTTCCTGCCCCCTCTCCCTAGACCCAACCCTTCATTCAAGGCAAGCTGTTCCTCCAGGAAGTCCTACCAGATAAACCAGCTTTGGTCAGCACCCCTCACTGAAGCAGTGATGAGAGACTCACATACGCAGTTACCATCTTGCAAGACCACAGCCTGCAAGAAGCACTTCCCCACACAAAAAGAGGTTCCAACTCTGCTTCCCTTTGCCTTTTACCCTAGTTATTCACATGCCCGTCCTGGTGCCCTGCCCGGAGGACAGCAACCCTGCCTTGTAGACTTCGTAACCTTCACAACCCCATGCCCAGGGTCTTGCATTGAGCCATCACCCGGCACCGGCATTGAACCACAGCCTCCCCTCCAAGCCCTGGTGCTGCACAGCCGCATTTACATCCCAGTATATGCATTCCAAATAGGCTGCAGGAGGTGCTTGCTAAAACACCATTCCATCTTGTGCTCAGAGCCGAGGTCGAGCAAATGGATCTGTGCAGAAAACGCTCTTTAAAATGCATTATGCACATGAGTTTAAAGAGATGCCTGCTGCTCAGTGAATTTAAAAAAGGAGCAAGCCGGTGATGAACGACCTCAGGTTGTTACCAGGCTAAGAAACAAGGAGCTCTGTCTGTCTGCCTGTAAATAAAGTATGGACATATATTACGTACAGGGCTTTGCCGGAAGGAGACTCTTAAACCTGTTGGATGGGAAAACACAGTTCCCAGCTCATCAGAATATCATACAATAAGGTTCTTATCTGGATAAAATATGAAAACAGTCACAGCTGTGGGGAGGAGGGCCCCCATACCCATTATGGAGGACAGGGTCTCAGGGATGGCATGGCTCAGGGTCATTGTGCTACTTGGACTTGCTTGGGTGTGAAGATGGCTCGTATGTCGAGAGCAAACACCTGGGAAGTGATCTCAAGGCAGGAACAAACAGGTGTGATTGTTGTTGCGTTTAAAAAAAAAAAACTGATCTAGCAGATTTTATTTTTTAATTTTTCTATGCTGGGTGACACTACAAAGACAGTTTCTAGCCTGGCTTAATGGGGGAGGAAATTAGTTGAGGTCATCTATATTAATTACATCCTTCTGTGCCCACTCCTCCTAGAGCTGGCTGTGAAATTAACAGTGGAACAAGCTGTTAGCAAGCCATGACTAAATATGCCCCATGTCCAGTGCAATGTGGTGGGCACTGGTGGGGGCGGGGAGGGGGGATTAAAGACCTGTAGAAGCCCTTCTGCTGCTCCAGGGCTCTGCATACGATGCAAGGCAGCTCTGAGCAATTCCGGAGCTAAGTGCAAAGCAATGACTCCACTGTGAGCGGCTGAACTGGGAAGGTGAAGGCACCCCACTGTGATGGGCTAGAGACGAGAGCTTTCACAGGTGAGCCATGTTTTCAGTTTACGCTCACTTTGGGGAGCAGAGTCGGCTGTCTGCCGCCTTCCTTTCTCTGTATTACAAATCATCCCAGGGTCCCTCTGGGCCTGGGTGTTGGTGTTGTCATGGGGCTGTGCACAGAAACAGATACAAGATGAAGAATGGGCTCCACCCCACCAAGGTGAGCAGGTGTATAATCACTCTGGCGTGAGTGGTTTGGGCAATTATTCATACAGACTGTTTTTTCCAAGATGGACAGCTTCCCCTCAAGGCTCAGGGAAGCTGGGTTTGTGACCTTAGGTAAGTTATTTGCTTCTGGAAACCCCAGTCCCCCTATCTGGAGATGAGTAGTGCCTGCCAACCAGTCCCCAGGGTGCCTTTGTGAGCCCGAGCCACCTCCACCACTTCCGCATGACGTTTATTGGGCAAAGCAATGAATGATGCATGGGTACCAGACGCCCTGCGCTGGGAGGCAGGCTTCTTGCTCAGCTCCTCAGAACAAGCCTCATTCATTGAGCAAGCATTTACTGAGCACTTGCTGAGAACTAGGAGTGTGCTGGCCACGGCGCAGAACTGCAGGTACGCTGCTGGCTGACACCACCTTGGCTCGCTGAGCTTGGAATTTCCATGGTGGCTTAACTCAACCTGCACACATTTCATAGCAGGCTCCCCACCCTCCACTTGCTAAGGAGACAATGGAGTAAGTGGTGAAGGCAGAAACTCTGGTGTCGCACTGCCCGAGTTCAAATCCCAGTTTGCCACTGAACGCTTCAACGTCAGCAGGCGACGCTCCCTCGATGGAATGAAGGGCATGATCATGTCAAGCACTGATGCGGAGGACACTCTCAATAAACTGACCTCCTGTTGCTGTTACTATTATTATGCTATTTTTAAAAGTGTGAAACAATTTTTAAAAGAAAGAAACTATTATGCTATTTTTAAAAGAAAGGCTGGGCACGGTGGCTCACACCTGTAATCCCAGCACTTTGGGAGGCCGAGGCTGGCAGATCACGAGGTCAGGAGATCGAGACCATCGTGGCTAACACGGTGAAACCCTGTCTCTACTAAAAATACAAAAAATTAGAGATCACGCCACTGCATTCCAGCCTGGGCGACAGAGAAAACTCCATCTTAAAGAAAAAAAAAAAAAAAAAAGGTGTGTGCTTGCCGTGGCACGTGGCTGTGTAGAGCAATGTGAAGATGTCTCAGCTGGCCTTCCTCCCTGCCTGAGGCCCACGGCACAGAAGGCAGCTCGCGTTCTTCACTTTTGCTTTGTGACTTTAGGAGGTGCACCCCTATCTCTCCCTGTTCCTTGAGGACAACACAGATTTTAAATCTTCCGCCTTCTCTAGAGTCCCCTGTAAGACTGACTGGTGTATAAAAAAGCTCTCCACAGGAAGAAGCAGCCACAGAGTAGAATATTTTAAACCGAGGCTGTTTGTCTCCAGAAGACCCTGCCTCTGGGTCTATGGGCCACTGAGCAGGAAGCGCTTCTCCAAAATCTCAGCTGTGTTCAGTGATTCCCAGCAGAGCGGCTCACTGCCATAGAAGCGGGATCCTGAGTCACGTGTGGCTTTTTAAAACATCCAAAACATGAGTACTTCAACATGGAGACAAGATAAAAAAATACTGCAATATTTACAGTCTTTTTTTTCTATACCATGTTTTCAAAATCTGGTGTGTATTTTGCTCTTACAGCGTCTCTCAATTCAGACACTGCATTTTCATCCGAAACACTTGATCCATATTTAGATTTCATCAAATGTAAAGTGGAAGACAGATTCGTACATTTGGGTTGTTCCAAACAAGCATTAAAGTTTTCCAATAATTGAATCAAGTGTTACCGGTTTTTTTTTTTTTTCATTTTAATTAAGTAAAAGGACACCTCTGCCCCTCAGTCACGCTGGCTCCCACCACAGCGGTCCACACTCAAGCCCTGCCGTAAGCTGCCACTGTTAAAACCTCCCAGTGGCTCCTGAATTCATCACAAGACAACCTCCCAGAGAGGCCGTCCCAGGCCTTGCAATGGGTTAAACGCCCAGGGACGTATGCCTCTGTCAGTGAGCAGCTGTAATTTGTTTTTGCAATTCTTTCACATATTAAGCCAAAACCTGCCTTTTTGTAACTTACACCCTCCTACCTTCCTTTTGTTCCCCAGAGCAAAGTGAAGGCAAGTTGGCTGCCTCAGCTGTGCGACAGCTCTTCAAAATTCGAAGGCAACTCTTACACCTCCTTAGTCTTCCCCTCTCCCACTCTAAACCATCACACTCAATCTGTTTAGTACCACGGGAAGAGAAACCCAGTAAGCAAATATCAGTCCTTCACACTTTAGTAGAAATTGGCCCATCAACTTGCTTTCCTCTGTAGGGGTGGGAAGGTGAACAGATGCTCCCAGCTATCTGGGGCCTAGTTACTCCAGGTTGTGGGGCCCACAGAGGCAGCAGGAGGACCAGTGTGTAATAGGACAGCAGCAGAATCAAAGGGTTTATCATCTCCGGCCAGCCAGAGCCTGGATGGCAGTGGAGCTTCCAGGAGACTCTGGTTGGTCCTGATGCGTGTGATCATCTCCTGTGTGCAGAAGGCCAACCAGGAAGTCACAGATGCCACCATGAACACCTCAGGTCAGGCACCCATCCTGGTGGCAGCAGCATCACTTGAGCCTTCTGTGTGCCCTAGCCCACCAGTTGCCTGGGGAGGGGAGATGGCCAGGCACAGGGAAGGGGTATGGAGATGGGGCAAGGGCACACTATGGATCCCCCTGGCTGTCTCAGATCAAAGCCCTCCTTGGATAGCCATTTCCCCCAACACACCCCAGGGCCAGCTTCAGGGGCTGCCCATGTGTGTCTGTGTGGCCTCTGCCCCTTCTCTGCTATGGAACTCATTGTATCATCCAGTTAACTCCTGTCTCCCCATCAGGCTGCAAGCCGCATCTTCTCTTCTCCCCCATCATCAGGCTGCAAGCCTTGTCTTGTCCTGGTTATTGCTGCATCCTCAGTGCCTGGCACCCAACTGTTAGTTCCCTTTCTGCCTGAAAGGTGTCAGGTGCCAGCCTGGAGGAGAAAAAGTCCAAACCAGGCTGTGTGTTTCCTGTGCATTCTATGTCCCCAGCCACCTGGGCCTGGGCCTTAATGACAGACTGTAGTGAATCGATGAATGAAGACAACAGGTGGCCAAGCATGGAGGTGCATGCTGCCTTCTTTCCTTCTGGCAGAATGTGATGACGGGCAGACCGGAGGTTTGTGTGGGTTGAATTTTATCCCCAAAGCTAACCCTTCCTGAGCTGTCTACACCTTTGTCCTAGCTTTCGAGACATGGGAAGGGGTATATACTAGTCACCCACACCCATCCACTCAGGCGGTCAAGAACTATCAGGAGATGAGGGCTTGGCCAACCCCTCTGGGGGATATCCAATGCGGCCCTGGCCACCTAGTGAGATGCAGACCACCAGGGGGGCCGAGCCCAGCCCTGTCCATGGCGGGGATGACCAAGGGGACTTTGCAGGGCATCAATGTCACTGCAAGGCACAAGGTCCGGAAAGAAGGGGAGCTGGTAGGGGAACAAGTGCGTCAGGCAGCCGGTGGTGAAGATGGTTATGAAGACCCAGAGCCTGCCAACAGCCACGGCACTCAGAGACCAACAGCACATCCACTAGGAGCCCAGGCTGAGGCCACAGAAGGGGAGACCATCGCTGGGGAGACAGCTCCCACCCATGTGACTGGCAGCCCTGCCCACCCCGCACCCCGAGACCCAGCCAGGAAAAGCTGGCTCTGAAAACAGCCTGCATAGACTGGTGACCACGGACACATGCCGAAGAGCACTGCAGCCTTGGGACAGGGCTGACCCTGCAGGTCAGCCTGGGCTTCCTTGGGATGGCCTGAGCTGCTTCTAAGAGTTCCTTGTCCCTCCATCTGAAGAGCAACAAGACCTAATGGCAAGTGGCACCCCATCTCGGCGACACCCCATCTCAGTGGCACCCCCTCTCGGCAGCACCCCATCATGGCAGCACCCCGTCTCGGCGCACCCCATCTCTGCGCCACTGAGCAGAAGTGCACTCTCCCTCCCCTTCTCCTGTGACTCGGCATCACCGTTGTGCCCGGGGAATGGAGAACTCAGCCTGCGGCCCCTTCCCCCGATGCCTCCCTACAGTGCCCAGGCCTGCTCCAGCCACTTGGGTGTCTGTCCCTCCCATCATGTAGCCCAACGCTAGCCCCACCACAGGAACCTTCTTGGCACCTGTCCAGCCCAGGAGAAGGGTCACCAGACCCTTCCCCGCAGCGGGAAGAAAGGCTCTACGAAGGTTTCCAAGCCCAAAATGAAGGCAGTGACCTTTAGGACAATGTTCTTGCCTCCTAGCCTTCTCCCAGCAAGAGCTGGTGACATCATCCTCAGAGTCACTCTCACCAACCCGGGAAAAGTCAGAAGTGAAAAATAGCCAGAAAGAGTCCCTATGCCTTTCCCCTGCCTGAAAAATGGGGGGTCCGATCATTTTGGAATCTGGAGATGAACGCTGAAGGATCAACATTTCACTGCTTAATGGGCAGTGGGCGTCTGCCCGGAGCCCGCCCAGCCTCAGCCTTGCAGGGGAGCAGACTGTAGCCCAGAGAGGGGGAACGGCTCGCAGAGGTCACAGAGCACTCTCTCGGCCTCCCTGGTCCTGCGGGCCCAGAGGAGAGTCCATGCTTCCAGGGTGCAAATCTCAGCACTTGACAAATCAAACCAGATTGTCATTGTCCCTCTAACCCAGGCCGGGCCTCTGGACACCGTAAAGTTACCCAAGGCTATTGCTGGCATCCTGCCCACCCCTCGTGGCTGTCCTGCAGGAGCCTTCTTCCCCAGGGGCCCTTCCTGGGCCTAGGTAGCCGTCAAAGTGTTCAAGCAGAGCCTTCCAGGCTGGGTCAGCTGCTGAGGGTTACAAGATTCTAAACTCGGGACAGCAGGTGACTGTGCAGTGAAGCATTAATTTTGCCCAGAGAGCTGGCCTCTGCCCTTGGCTCCTGGGAGGTGACCACTAAGCCCTTGGGATGTCCTGCCTGATAAGAGTGTCTTTGTTTAACTGATGTCTTGGGCCATCCCAGATTGCTTATGCTGAAAATATGCTTTATGGCGGGGGCCTTGGGCTCAACTCCCAGATGGCTGGAGACGGAGGTCAGCCACATGGGTGGGCAGCCACGTCTATGTGGCAGAGCCCCCGTGGATGCTTCCAGTTCTGGCAGCACTTGTGTGCAGTCACACATCATGTGGTAAGTGGTGTCCACGCCACTTCCCTGAGAGAGGAGAGCTGGAACCCACACCTGGAGCCCTCCTGGGCCTTGCCCCACGCGCCCTTCCCCGGGCTGACTTCACTCTGCGTCCTTCGCTGGAGGACCTGCAGCTGTGAGCACAGCGGTGCTGCTGAGTTCTGAGAGGACTCCAGCAAAGTGCCGAACCGGAGGGAGGACTTGGGAGCTCTGGAAAGATCTATCCTCTAACTGGATCTCTATTTCCATCTCAAACTAAGGAAGACCAACACAAACCTCCCTGGTCTTTTTATGGGTCTCTACATTTAAATGGCCTATGTGCAGATGCATGTACGTTTCAGCTGAAGGTCTGCATCTCAACATGGAGTCTCAGGCACTGGCGTATGGAGAGTTTGGGATGCCTTGGCAGCACAGGAACAGTCCCTTCCCTTGACCCTGGCTCTCAGGACTGTCGCCCAGTGCGTGGGCATGGCCAGCTGTGGCAGAGTCCCTGGAGCTCAGTCCTCACCATGTACTGGAGAGCCGTATCCGCACACTGGCCAGGTTTTCTTCCCGTTACACGTATCAAGTAGCTACTACAGGCCTGGCATGGCTCAGGTGCCCAGGACACAGAAATAGACAAAACTATGGTGTGCAGGGCAGCATTCCCCTGCTGGCAGGGGGTGGAGGGAGTCTCCTTGCCCAGCAACCCTGCAAAGGCACCTACAAGGCCTGCAGGAGAAGTCTTAACTTTGAAGAACTTGACATTTCTCTCTCTCTCCCTCTTTTTTTTTTTCCACCTACAAACACCTCCCAGCACTCCGTGGACAATGCAGTCCCCACACGCCGCAGGAAACGAAGGCGGTCCCGCCACGCCACCTACCTGTGGCGTCTCCACCTCTCCATCCACCTCTTTTTCCTCATGGCCCATGATGTGGGAAGAGAAAGACTCTGTATTCCCAGAAGAACACAGCTTATGGCTCAGCCTGGAGATGATGAGGCCCACAAGAGCCATCCGAGGTCTGGAGGCTGCAGGTGCACAACATTCCCTGCATCCACGCGGCTGAGCCTGATGGGACAGAAGCACACACCTGTGGGCTTCCTGGGAGAGGCTGCCTGTGTGGGGACTATGCAGCCTGGTGCTTTCCCTCCCACAATGGTTCGTTCTCTTTCCTCTTCCCTCCTGTTCTCTCCTCCTCTCTCCTCTTCTCTTCTCTCTCTTCCTCTCTCCCTCCCTCCCTCCTGTGGGTATGGTGAGAATTCTGTAGATAAATTAGCATTATCAACACTATTATTGTCAACGTGCCTGTTATTATTTTCTCCTAGTGACAGCAGAACCACATGGTGTGCAGTTAGAAGAACATGGGTCCTGGAGCCCCCTGGCATGTTTGACTCCCAGCTCTGCTACTTACAAGCTGTGAGAGCATGGCCAGACATCTGCCCCTTACTCACCTCATTCTCCACGTCAGGAGCACAGTTGTGAGATTAAATGGGTAGATTTGTGAGGGCTGCGTGGCAGGCCACGGAGGATGCTGACTGTGTTTTCTGTATCACGGCGGTCACTTGCTGAGCCCCTTCTTGGCTTTTCTGTGACTCCTCTGGCACTTCCATGACACTGGGGGCTGTGACGCTGCCCTGGTCTTTCCCATGTGGGTCCTGCCTCTTCACCCAGGTGTCAGGTTCCCTGCGGAAAGACCAGGTCTTGTTCTGCTCACTTGGGACTGGGCAACCCGGAGCTTCTCAAAAAATAGGAGCTGGGTGGGTCTGAATGCACCCAACACCCACCCACGGTCACCTGTCCAGGGCCCACCCTCATTCCCGAGGCTCCCTGCTTACCTAATGATTCCAAGATGTCCTAGAACCTTCTCCCAAACAGCACCTGCAGAAAAGATGGCGGCCTGGGCTCCAGCCTCACAGGTGTTTTCTGGGCCGCAGGGCGAGGCTGTGGGCAGGGCCTTTCTTGTCCCAGCCCCCAGCACTGTGCCTGGCTCTCAGCAGACACTGGCGGAATTATTTGAGCAAATTCAGGTTTTCCCAAGCCAGAGAAGCTGCACTATGTTCTCAGGTCTGTTAGGTCCACATTGGGAGGGGCAGAGGCCCACAGCTCTCTGCAGGAGGTGGGAAGGGCCTCTGTCCACGGGGCTGGCCATCTCCAACCTGGTGGGTCAGAGAGCCCCTGTGTCCTCACTCCGGGCTGCCCACTTGCCTTCTTCCTCAGCCTCCTCGAACACTGACTTAGGGCCACGCCCCACTGAGGGCAGAGGCAGCCCCACCCTCTGCAAGGATGGCCAGCCAAGAACAAGCCCTGCAGCAGGGCGAGTGTGACAGGGGCCTGGAAAGGGAGCCCCTGAAGCTGGGGAGGCCAGACAGTAGCCTCTCCGCTGAGTCCTGCAGACAGCGGAGGACACGAGCTTCAGAGGGAAGCTCTTCGTGGGGTCTAAGGAGTCAAACGCCTCATTGCCAGGTAAGGAGCTCAGTGCTGAATGTCTGGGACGGACAAATCGAGAGACAGCCACTGAAGCACTTTCTTAGAAACACACTGGCAAATGACACAGGCGGCAGCTGGGAAGGCGGTGAGGAGGAGCCGCTGGAGACGGTGGGGCTGAGGACTGGATTTGTCATCCTCAACCTACAGAGGTCTTTGGCTTTTAAATTATGTACATGTCTTACTTGGATAAAAACAATGCAATACTAGATTGTCTTAATTCCTCTGATCAGAGTAAGAGGACCGGAGCCTCAATGATACGGAGATGAATTGTATCAGGTTCAGCTGCAGGTCAACGATGGCGCGGCCGTCAATTGAGTAGGACACAGCAGTTAAGAATGAGGAGGAGCTCGTGCTCGGCTCTGGAGAAAGGTCTACAATACATCATTACACAGAGAAGACGATGAAGCCAGCGTGCTCAGAAAGACGTCCCGTGCTGAGGAGACACGGGAGAACCCATCCCCATCCCAAACAGGCTATGGCCATCAGGTGGCAGCCGGCGGCTCCTTCATGGAGTACTTTCCCTTCCTTTATTGTCCATTTCGGCCAGAATTTCCATTTTTAGAATAAGCATGGATTTCAACTGCAATCAGAAAAGTGCTTATGCCATAAAAATATATAAAAATAAGTTTAGAGGAAATAAGTGTAACTTCATGTTCCTTACTAGACCACCAAATGGTTCAAGAAACATCGGAGGGAGGGGTTCAGTGAACCAGGAGTTTGGGGTCCTGAATTTGTATTTGCTCAGTCTAGCAGCCCTGTGCTTTGGGGGCTGGGGACCCTCTGAGAGCTTGATGGAAACTGTGGACTTTCTTCTGGAAAAGGCCCACTTTGTAAACAATCCCAGAGAATTCAAGGAGCCCTGTGAAAGTGCATCAGTGAATTTAGACCAGGACTTGGAAAACTTGTTCTGTAAAGCACCTGATAGTACACATTTGTTGTTGTTTTTGTTGTTGTTTGAGACAGAGTCTTGCTCTGTTGCCCAGGCTGGAGTGCAATGGCATGATCTCAGCTCACTGCAATCTCCACCTCCTAGGTTCAAACAATTCTCCTGCCTCAGCCTCTCAAGTAGCTGGGATTACAAGTGCCTACCACCACGCCAGGCTAAATTTTTTGTATTTTAGTAGAGATGGGGTTTCACCATGCTGGCCAGACTGGTCTGGAACTCCTGACCTCGGGTGATCTACCTGCCTCAGACTCCCAAAGTGTTGGGATTACAGGCATGAGTCACTGCACCCAGCTGATAGTACATATTTTCAGCAAAAGCAGCCGTAGATGAAAACTACACAAGTAGACATGGCTGGGTCCCAAGACAATATTATGAGAAGGTCAAATCTGGGCTCCCAGAGTCATTTCTGTGTACTAAGAAATAGATTCTTGGCTGGGCGTGGTGGCTCACACCAATGCTTTGGGAGGGCAAGGAGGGAGGATAGCTTGAGGCCAGGAGTTAGGGACTGGTCTGGGTAACATAGAAAGATTCCATCTCTACAGAAAATTATAAAATTAGCCAGTCATGGTGGCACACACCGTATAGTCCCAGCTACTCAGGGGGCTGAGGCAGGAGGATTGCTTGAGTTCAAACGTTTGAGGTTAAGGTGAGCTATGATTGCACCCCTGCAGTCCAGCCTGAGCGATGCAATGAGACCTTGTCTCAAAATATATATGTGTGTGTGTATGAAAAAGTATATATGTATATTCTATATACACACATATATGTGTATAAATATAAGAAAAAGAAATATATATATATATATATATATATATAAAAGAAAAAGAACACGTATTTTTTTTTCTTTCTTAGCAGACAGGCCAGATTTGTCCAGAAGCCCGATTTGCCCATCCCTGATCTAGAACATCTTTCTACAAAATCCTCGCATCATGAATCCCCCTGCACCAGCCACCCTCTCTGCTGCTACAGCCCAGAGACGTCCTTTCAAGTGAGTTTGTATAAGCGCCTGAGGAATCCCTTAGGTCGGTCGTGGGGGTGGGGTGCTGTTTTTTAAGAAGACGTTTTTCCTGGAAGGCACAGGGCTGGTACTGGCACGGTCCTTTTCTGATGGTTTAGTCAGATGAGCCCTCCGGCTCACCGGAGGTGCGCCAAAGCTGTGGGAGAGGGCAGTGCAAGTGGTCATTGTGGACGAGGGCTCAGAGCCAAAGGCCCTCTGGGGAAGAGGATGCCAGGATGGCTTGCAGGAGGTGCTTGGTGCTTCCTGGAAAAAGAGGGGGAATGAACGATCAGGAGATCCATGTGGCTTGGGAGGGGTTTCAGAGGCCAGGCCCTGCTGTGGGCACCAACTGGGTCATTGGGTCAGGATTTCCAGCTGGGTGGTGACTTTCTTGGGGTGCTTAGGAAGAGAAGTGGGCCTCGTTTTGCTTCCCATCACTCCCCTCTCTGTCCACTGTCTGCTCATTCGCCGCTCGTTTGCTGTGGTGGAACTCACTGCCTATTCGCCGTCACGTTCCATGGTGGAAGCCGTGCACGGTCACGTCATCGCCCAGAGAATATGTGACTTCCTGACACAGGGAGGAACATGCACTTGGTTGCCAAAGCGCTATCAAGCAGAGCAAGACCTCCCCAGGCTAGGGCCCCCACGCTGGCTCAGGACAGGATTGGCCCTGGTCACTCATTCCACAGGGAAGCCAGCCAAGTGGTAAGCAGAGAGCAAGCCTATTACAAGGCTACACTCAGTGGAAAGGCTGTCCCCCGGCAGGACCTTGCGCACCCATGCACCTGGGGTGCCACCGGCACAGGGAGGCACCCAGAAAACACTGGTGGAATAAATACGTTAATTAATCACTCCTGAGATTCGTTCCTTCTTGCTTATGTTGCTCTTAGGGAATTCAAATGCTCTTATTTTTATGATATGTGGTTGCTTTTTTATGCCCTTTCTTGATTAAAGAAAAAGCAGCAGCTGGGCACAGTGGCTCACGCCTGTAATTCAGCACTTCGGGAGGCCAAGGCGGGTGGATCACCTGAGGTTGGGAGTTCAAGACCAGCCTGGCGAACATGGCAAAACCCCATCTCTACTAAAAATACAAAAATTAGCCAGGCATGGTGGCATATGCCTGCCCACCTACTCCAGAGGCTGAGGCAGGAGAATTTCTTGAACCCGGGAGGCAGAGGTTGCCATGAGCTGAGATCATGTCACTGGAGTCTAGTCAGGGCAATAGAGTAAGACTCTGTCTCAAAAAAAAAAAAAAAAAAAAAGCAATCTCCTGTTCTTTTTACTGGTCTACAAAATCCCAAATCTGAGGCCCATTTCCATAAATGAATAGATTAGAACAATAGGTCAGGGTGTTCACTGAATGGAAAGGAGTATCCCTGAAGTGCCCCCAAATCGTTCATGTTTATCCTCTTTCCTATTTACTACAAAGCGTTTTTTGTGTTTTTTGTTTGTGTTTTGTTTATTTTAATACAGAACGTTTCCATTCTCCTCCATAAGCTTTGTAAAACCAGACATTACCAAGTATTTACTACTGAGCTCTGGGAAGATACTGAGGAAACTTTTACTGGCTCAAGCCAGCGACATAAAAAGGCTCTTTTGTAAAATCGCTAGATAATGGAACCTAGACCAGTTCCTTGTATGATTCTGTTCACCTGCAAGAGGCTTTCCACGTGGGGTTGGCCTGCCTGTCATGGGACTGGCCAAAGGTCTGGGGAGCAGAGGACTCAGAAGCAGAAAAGCCAGGTAGACAACTGATCATCCACCATACCTGCATGAAACAGCTAAAGAAGTAAAAGAAAGTGCGCTGAGTCTACGATCCCATAGACAACCCCGCAGTCCATGAATGAGGAACAGATATGCTGAGATTTCATTAAGATGGCTTGAAAAATCAACCTGCAAGGATTAGATGCTTGTTATTTCCAAGTGGTTTTTGAATTTTCAGGGTGTTTTTTTGTTTTTTTTTTTAACGAAAGAAGTAATTCTGTAGATTCTTTTCCCCAATCAGTTGCCTGCCTTTGAAATTAACTATTTCCCTGGCTTTCTCCCTGATTGGGACCGTGCCCCTCCTCAGTCTTTCTGAAGTGCTATTGTGTTGGGTGTTATTCGCTTAGCCACACATAATGTAACTTTGAAATGCGATGGAAAAAAAAATTAGCATTTCCAGTGAACTGGAAAGAATGCCTCTGATTTCAAAATGTGTGCTTAAAAAAGGTGCACCCAAATTGATTGTACCAACTACAGGGCTCATTCTGCCAAGCCAAATCTGAAATGTATTTTTTTGCAAAAGGACAACTTTATTATGATTTTTTAGAGGAAAGAAATATGTAGATCCAGGCACAGAGGAAAAACAAAAGCATCTTGAGGATTTAATACAGCTTGGATTAATCAAAGCGTCTGCTTTTAAGCTGTGTGCCCCCACAGAGGAGTGAATTAATGAGCAATTTATGCAATGAATATATTTTTTTCTTTCATTATCTAGGTATTTCAGAGGAACGTGCTTCTTCTGACTTGAATTCTCTAGATACTTCTCTGAAATGTTAGCTTCATTTTGCATGTATAATTACAGCCTCAAGTCGTTTGGAGAGCAAGTCTCAAGGTAGTCGAAAACTTCTCACCCCCCACCCTCATGCAAATCAACTCGGTTGCTCACTATTCAACCTCAAATCTCCCCTGAACCCTTTTGAATGAAGAATCCATTTGGGAATTATCCTTAAGCCAGCGTTTCCAAGGCTGGTTTGGAGGAGGGAGAGTTTTAGCAAGAATACAGATGCCAGAGCTCCATTCCTGGAGGCTCAAAACCAGCAAGTCTGGGACAGAGCCTGGCACCCTGTGTTGTTCAAGTTTATGTAGCAGAATGGCCATGCTTATGCTCCCCGCTCTCCACCCTGCAACGAGAAGAAAATGCTAAATTAGGCATGTTCACTTCACTGCTGCCTTACAGGGGGCAATTTGTAGACCCAAGGCTGAACCTGAAGGCCAGAGCTAAGAGTGAACAAGAAGATGGGTTTTCCTCTCTGGCAGCACAAATCCAGTTGCAATTTAGATCCCCAAGAAATGTACCTGGGGTCTTTGGAAACGACCTGAATTTGCAATCTGTGTTACTCCACCAGCCCCTAGAAATGCTGGAAGCGTCACCAGGGTATAGTTCTTCTATCCCATCATTGTCTTGGCTTCCAGGAAATGGGAAGGGGGCTGGGAGGGGGCGGGCCTACAGCCTTATCTTCCCCTGCAGCCTTATCAAAATGAACGAGAAACAATAGGTGAACCCGCCAAGAAGGCTTGAGCTATTGAAATCTCTGGGCATAGATGGTGGTTTGGTTGGCGGAATGTCCCTTTCTCTCGGAAAACAATCGAGTGGGAGCATGGTGGCAGGGCTCGTAAGAGGAACCCAGACGTCACCTTCGAGGCCATGGCCCCGGCTGCCTCCTGCCCATCCTCCTCGGGCAATCTCCCTGACCAAGCCCTTTTCAGATTTGGAGACGAGGGGGTTTCAACCTGATCCTAAAGTGCCTGGACAGTGGAAAGAATGGATCCCCTGCGGGTCCTTCTCCCCTCCAACCGCAGCCCCTCTTTGTCCGCTGAGTTCAGGAGGCACCAGTGTCCACCCCCAGGTTAACTTCTTTCCATTTGCTCCACTTAGTAGTAAAGGGAGTGGGGCTGCAGATGGGCCAGGCTAGGGTGAATTCCCACGGCTGGCCCTCTACTCTCCACCACCAGGGAACTTTCTGGGACCAGAAACTTCAAGTTCAGGGAAGCACAAGTGGCCACTCCTTTCAGTCACTGCTCTCCTTGCCACATTTCCATTAGCACCAAAATCGCAACATCCAGAGCCTTGATGGCTTCCTGGCTTGGATAATTATTTTCTCATTAGTTCCATTCACATTCACCTGTGACCTTCATTAGACACTGATGTATAAAATGGTCATCTTTGGGGATACGCAGCCAAGTGGGCCCACTGCGCCACTGGCACCTGCCCCCAGCCCTTCACTCCACACCCACTCCCTCCAGCGTGGGCAGTGGGCAAGGGTTCCAGGCTCCCGCACAGGTGCTAGAGGAAGCGTCCTGGGGGGCTGGGGCAGATGGCCTCACACTCTTCCTAGGCTTCCGCCTCTGCTACCTGGACGCCCACCATTAGCAGGGCAGTGAGAAAGCCTGACAATTGCCCCTTCCTGTGCCTGGGACTGTGTGTGGGTGGATCACGAGGAACCCTGCAGGACAGCTGGAGTACCTTAGAGTCTGCAGGCTTCCTGTCTTCCCAGAGTCACCTAGAATATGTTCTGCCTCTGGGGCTGACAGCCCAGGAAGTTGACATTCCAAGCCCCCAAATGGCCAGTTGTATCCACTCGTCCCACAGCTTTTCTTGAAGGCCCACTCTGGGGCAGGCGCTGTGTTAGGTGTCGGACTTCAGCAGGGCACCAAGGAGAGCCCCATCCTCGCAGAATGGAATACGGAAGAACACACACAATCACCAGTACGTGGCTGTCTTTGACTTGCAAGAGCAGCAGTTTCATTTAGTTCGACTTAATCCACTGCAGGCAAAGAAAGAGATGATAAGCAAAGGCCAGGAATGTGTTATGGACTAACTGCTGCCGTGGCGGGAGAGCAGGGCCAGGGACTTCTGTGCAGAGAAGCGGGAGAGGGCAGGAGTGTGTGGTGGATCCCAGCCACCTGCAGGAACAGGTGCTGGCCCAGCTGAGGAGGCAAAACCACAGCACCAGAAGACGAGTAGTTTGCCTTTTCCAGAACACCTCCCTGGGAGACTCCGTCTGCACCCAGGAAAGCTTGGAGAAATCCCCTGAATGGAGTCCAGCCCCTCCCTGGATGGACGCTCTTGTTTGCTTTGCGGTGGCTGTGTGCAGCCTTGGGCCAGAACTAAGTCGCTGGACAACAGAGGCAGGGCTCTATCTCCATGAGCCTCCGCTCCAGCTTCCTCCCACCACACTGCCCTCTCCTCTGATGAGACATAAAATGACCCCCAGTTTGTACCTGCTCAGGTCCCTCTCCAATGTGGCTGTGCATTCTGAACAAGCTGTCATGGGCAGTGTCTTCTGGAATCAGCTGTGGACAGTCCTCGCCCCTCCTCAGGCACCCAGGGGCTGGTTCTGGCCCCTCTAGAGTCCCTCATGCCTCTCAGGGTGGCACCCTGCCTCTGGAGTCAGACCTGGGGCTGAGTCCCCATCTGCAACGTCCCATGTCTGTGGAGCTGTGGGTGGGTCGCCCAAGCTCTCAGAGCCTCTCTCTGCCCACCTGTGAATGGGGATCGCGCCAGCACTTTCCTCGTGTGATCCGATGAGATGAGGTGTGCACAGTTAGCATTCAAACCATGTCAAATAGTTTGAGATTTTTTGTCTTCTGTAGGGTAGCTGCGCGTGGTTCCCTGAAGCAAAGTCTGCTCACGTCTGTTCCACCTCTAGCAGTCTCCAGCACTATTTTCAGGATTGTCTTAAACGCTCAAAAATATGGCCCACTCCTGACCTTCCAGAAACATCTCTACAGACCAGCCAGAAACTCTGGTTCCCCAGGAGCTTGCCTTTCCCCAGCTCCGGGTTCACAGCCTCCATGAAAGTAGAAAGGAAAGACTAACAAGCTTTCTAGCAGAGGAAAATTAACAAATGGGACGATGTCTTTCAAAGAGTGCATGCAAGGAGGGCCATGCTATAGCCAGCTCCAAATAAATAGGCACTCTGGGTATTTCCAAGGGAAATGGGAGAGCTGGGGGCTTGTGAGATGCTGCTTCTCTGTGACAGTGACTCTGCAAATATCACCCTCATCCCACGCGGCTGGAATTCTCTTTACCCCAATTAGGAGAAGCCATTATGTCCCGCTCCACTGGAACCCCTCCTGTGTTTTTCTGCAATGTAATTTGGAGATCACTTGCATTTACGTATCCCATAAAGCAACATCACCATCTCATCTATTAGCCAGTCCTCAGACCACAGCTCTTCAGAGGGAGAGCTTTCTCCCCTAACCCATCCATGGCACTGTTCACAATGTCTCTAAGAAAGGGCTGCAGGCAAGTGTCGATCCAGCCAAACCCAGGACTCATTAGGGCCTCTCTTACCAGCTTAGGATTTGCAGCACTTAAGCCATAATAGACATCAGAGAATGGACAAAAAGTGGAATGGAAAATATGTTCTCAAATGCAGTCGAAAGTGAAGGTTGTCATTGCTATTCAGAGATGGACAGACTGAGCAAAAAGCGCCCTGTTCTTTGAGGAGACCATCTCCCCACTCCACAGCTGAGGACTGGACACCTGGATCTGCTGCTCTGCAATTGAAAGCTCACGGCAAATGCTTAGTTTTTTTTCTCTTCTCTTCATCATACTGATTCAGAGAATCCAAAAGGCTTGGTCATTGAAAGTCAAGTAGATTTTCTGGGGAGATGGGGTGGTGTGTGCAGAGCCATGGAACCCAAATTTCAGCTAGCAGGGTCTCAGCTCTCTGAGGTTTTGCATCTGCAGGCCTAGCTGTGCTGTGATTTGCTTAGTATTGTTTTGCTCTTTCATTATTTAAATGCATGATTTGACAAGGAAATTTTACTCTACCATAGTGAATGGAAAAATCTCTATCACTTGCCACAAATAGGAAATATCCATCATAATGAGCACAGGCATATTAGCATAATAATTATCCATGTATCAACCAAAACCATCTCTACTTTGCTTTGGGAAATGAAGGTTAAAGGGACAAGAGCTTTGGAATAAGTTTTGGCCACGACTAGAGGACGCGGATGGCTGTGTTGTTAGTTGTGGGGGGGTTTTTGTGTGTGTGTGTGTGTTTTGTTTGTTTGTTTTTGAGACAGAGTCTCGCTCTGTCACCCAGGCTGGAGTGCAGTGACATGATCTCAGCTCACTGCAACCTCTACCTCCTGGGTTCAAGCAATTCTCCTGCCTCAGCCTCCCGAGCAGCTGGGACTACAGGTGCGCATCACCACGCCCGGCTAATTTTTGTATTTTTAGTAGAGACAGGGTTTCAACATGTTAGCCAGGATGGTCTCGAACTCCTGACCTCGTGACCCGCCCACCTCGGCCTCCCAAAGTGCTGGGATTACAGATGTGGGCCACTGTGCCTGGCCCCATGTTGTTATTTGGAAGACACCAAAGCGTCACAAAATACTAGAAAAGCAGGGGATCCTTAGAAAACGACTGCTGCATGGAGAATGCCAAGGTCCAGAGCACAGACCGGGTTTCCCTAAGGCAACACACTCAGGTTTGTTTCATAGGAATTCATTTTCCCTCCCCTACGATGTTGTTTTTTTTACAACAAATTATCACAGTATGTTTTTGGTTTTGTTTTCACTTTTAAGGAAGTTTAATCTTATACATTGATTTCTGAGCACTTATTTCTGGTTCAAAAAGCAAAACCTATGAAAGCGTGGGGTGGGAGGTGTCTTCGTAGCCTGTCTCTTGCCACCCACTCCTCCTGGGAACCAGCTAGCCTGGGGATGCACAGAATATACACATGCCAGTGCACACGTGTATTTTTTCCCCCTTTTTAAAATAAACACAGATGGTAGCATACGACATTGTTTTGTACCTTGCTTCACCAATGCAATGACGTTTCTCCGATCACTATACAACAAGTCTCCTGCTTCTTTTCTTAGTGCTACATGGTAATTCCATCACAAGGGAGGAATGGGGTTTATTTAACCAATCCTGTGATGGTACCTACGTTGTTTCTAGTCTGTTGCTATTACCAACAGCTCCGCAATGAATAAACCAATATATTCATCCTTTGGGCCTGTGTGAGGACAGCAGCAGGATAAATTGCTAGCCGTGTCATCAGCATGTGTTTTAGAATGTCATTTAGCATGTGTTTCTAATGTTCCCATCCCTGTGGAATGAAGGTTCTGTAGCAAGGAAGTCAAGATCAGGGGACACGGGCTCAAAAGAGTTGCTTTTTATTTTCTCCGTGTCAAGAAAATGTCTCTCTCAGCCTTAGCCTTTAGAAAAAAGGATAATTCAGTTTGGGCTGCACACCCCTGACTGGGTTCTCTATGAATTATGGATTTTTTAAAAGACAGGAAGTGAGGTGAGATATTGCATTCCCCAAACTGGTTTTATCTTGCTCAATTTGAAGTTCATCTTCTCATTCTGATGTCAGGCACTGGTGCGCAGGGTGGCCGCGGAAGCCTCTCTGTGGGCCTTCTCACAATTAGTCCTTGGCTTTATGCAATCCCAGGAAGCGAGGGATTTGTTGTTTCGGTGTTCGTGGGTTCATTTCTGTGGTTCCTGTTGCCCCGGCTGCTGGAACACAGACTACCTGTCATGTCATGATGTGGAGGGAAACTGGAGCCCTGGTCCCACACCTCACACAGCCTCTTGAGGCTTGTCCGGGGAACTTGGGGTGTCCAGACCACAAGGGGTCCTGTCTGGGCAGTGGGTTGTTTTGGAGGGGGCAGACACAAATGGAAAATTTCTGAAGATGGAAAACATGAGCAGTGACTCAGAAATGCAGCAAACCAGCATCCTGACGCAGGAGCCTGTGTTATCGCTACAAAGTGCACTTGTCTAAACGCCCAGCAGGCTGGAGCCAAGGGGTCTGTGCCCGTGTGACTTTGTCACTCCCACACTAGCACGTGCCCTTGTCTGTAGACACATTCAGTTGTTTGGATTTGGTGGTGGAGGTGCTCTGATCCCTATACAATGAGCCTTCTGCTGCTTTTTTAGCACTACGCAGTAATTCCATTGCAAGGGAGGTATTGCATCTCACAGGTAGAAGCCAGGGATGCTGCTAAACATCCTACAATGTCCAGTCCACGGCCCTCACAGTACAGAATGATCCCTCACCAAATGACAGTTATACCCTGGCTGGAAAAGCCAGGCCTTACCCACCCTCAAGACAAAATCGAAATCACCCCAGGACTAAATGCTATCTTTGAAAGGTAGGAGTGTCCATTCCACACACCCTCAGCCCAGGAGGTTCACCGGGCCTATCCGTGCTCCTCCTTTTCGGGCCGGGTACCTGGCAAATAGGTGGCCCTCACCGAAGCTGGGTCTCCTAAATCACCATGCTGCAAAAACCTACACAGCATCTTGGAGGGGAAATAGATGAGAGAAGTAATATCTCAGGATTCTCAACAATTTTTCTCCTCTGAGCTCAGAGAGCTTTTCCAGGACAATGTTACTTTATATTCCCATAATATAATGCAAGAAGGATTGCTCTTCTCACTTCCACATAGACATATTTCCCGGAGAGCTGCTCCTGACAGCTAGTTAGTGAGGGGGCTGGATCAGAATCGATAAGTCCTGAAGCCCTTTTTTGTTTTTACAAAATGAAAACAGCTTTTTTTCCCTGATTATAAAAATGATACATGCACATTGTTTCTTAAAAAATTCAAACAGTACAGAAAAACATAAGAAAGAAAAAAAATCACCCAAATCCTTTCACCAAGAGATAAACAAATGTAGACATTTGGGTACATATCTTTCTAGCTCTTTCTCTGCGTGCGGGCATACACATATTTTACTAACACCATTTTACCTAAGTCAGGGTTCCAGGACCACTATTGACATTTGTGGCTGGATTGTTCTCTGCGGTGGGGGGCTTCCTGTACATTGTGGGATGTTGCAGCACCCCAGCCTCTACCCACTAGACGCCGGTAGCAATCCCCCGCCCGAGTCATGACAACTATAAACACAGACATTGCTAAATGCTCCCCTCGGGGGCGAAATTGCCCCAGTTGAGAACCACTGAGATAAATGGAATCATGTACCTACTGTTCCGTATAAACCCGATGTCTGGAGGAAGAAAAGAGTAAGGCTTTCTTTTAGGACTTTTGTGTCCTTTGGTTTTTTTGTTTGTTTTGTTTTTGTTTTTGTTTTTGTTTTTTTGTTTTTTTGCAGCAGAGTCCAGGGTCAAGGTCCACTGTGATATTTACAAGGGAAGAACTTTAGGTAAATGACCACCCTGAGCCTCAGTTTCCACATCTGCAAACAGGGACAGTGATAGGACAATGTCTGTGCCACAGGTCATTGAATCGCATCCCAGAAACAATGTGTGAGAGGGGATTCCTGTGGGGCCCATCGAAAGCCTGCCTGGTGGGTCCCACTGTGCCCCTGGCTTCCGGGGAAGGGCGCCCCAGGCTGAGCAATTCCAGGCACCCCGGCTGAGCAGCAGTGGTGGGGCTGGCGCAGGCGAAAGTCGTGTCGTTCTGTTTGTGGGCTTTGTTTTTTAATTGAATTATTTTGGAAAGCAGATAAGCACGAGTCTGCTTCAATCTAGTACGCTAGGTTTTTGGGGTGTTTTTTTTTTTTCATGTAAACTTTAGTTTCTTTTGAGTTTCAGATATTAAAAAAAAAAAAAAAGACAAATGTACAAGATCAGTGGGAGGCTTAAGTAATTTGGTTTATTCCACTGGGGTGGGGGGGAGTCGGGGTTGATGACTCACAATCCTGGTTTTGTCGGAGTTTTACAAAGTAGCCTGTGGTTTCAAAACTGGTGAAAAGAAAGAAGATGGCATCCTCTCTTGCTGTTGTCCCCTCTCCCAAGCCCTGCCTCCATTTCTGCGACATGCCCTCCCTCACACCCTGAGGTGGCTGAGTCAGGCCCCCAGGCCCACTGTGAGCCAGGTCCTCATGTGGAAGGGACATCTGCAGAATGATGATGGTGCCCTGTTCCTCCTTAAGGATGACATCAGAGCCTCCTCGTGTTTCCCTCGTTTTTCCAACAAAGGATCACAGTTCTGGGGCGGGAGCTGGCCCCACCCATGCTCCATGCTTACCAGTCTCCCTTGGGCACCTAGCGTCCCCAGGTCCTCTCCCCATGGCCTTTGCACACACTGTTCCCCACTGGCGGACACTGCCCGCCCCTCAGCCTTGCGGCCACAGCAGGCGCCACTTCCTCTGGGAAAGGCCCAGCTCTTTCCACACACCTTACTGTGTGCCGGCTTCAGAGATGACCTGATCAACCTGTCTCATCCCAAGCCCGAGAGCACCCTGGGATTAGGACCTGACTCATTTTGCCCAGGACTGTGTGGATTCTGAGGATAGGACATGATATTTGAAAGAAAGAGGTAGGGAAGAAAGGAGATTCTTCCCTTTTTAAAAGCGTGATTTTGTGGTTTTTTGCCTTCCACATCACAATCTTCCATATTCAGGTGGTTCAGAAAAACAGGAGCTCTCACTGCCTGCTCCCCTCTTCCTCTTCTGGGGGCCAAGGTGAGCCACTCCCATTAGTGGACTCGGGAGATGCATCCGTTAGGCCACCTGCCCATGGCCCGGGTGGCCGCCTCTGCCGCCAGCCGGTGCGTGGGAGAAGCGGTGACTCAGCGCTTCCCCAGCATGAGTGACCAAATAGCCGCTCCAGCCTTTCCCAAGGAGCTGTCCTCTGTCCATAATAGAGAAATTATGGGAGGCGTAATTTATAGTAAAAATCAAATGAACATTAATTCTGGTGAGTCATCCATGCAGAAAGGGCATAGGCTATGGACGTGGGCTGCCGCTGAGGACAGCTGAATGTTTAATCAAAGCAAGCCAAGACTTCGCCACAGGTTGTGGTTCCTGAAATTTGGAGCCCTCCCCATGGCTGCAGGATACACCTATGCCACCTTGGAGGGGTCCTGAGCTAGGAGGGGACTTGGCGAATAGTCCATCCACCTCCCTCATTTTACAAGTGGGCACTGGAAGACCAGTGCGGAGACACCAAACTCATCAGCAAGCCTCTGCCCCCAGCCCCCCCATTCTTGTTCGCATGGCGGCCCAGCCCACATCCTCCACCACTCTCCCTGCTCCTCACAGCTGCAGGCAGCCACCTTCCAGACTGCTTAGACCCTGTTCCTCTTCTGTGTGCCCTTGGTCACCTTCTCCCTGGTTCAGGTACTGTGACCTTGTCCCAGGAAGACTCCAGTAGCACCCACTCTCCATGTCTCCTGACTTCCACTCTGGCCTCCAATGGCATTCTAGAAGGAACTTTACAAAATGCAAAGTGGGGTGTGTCACTGTCTATGTGAAACAATGGCTCGCACCCCCAGGGAAAATCCAAGCTGGAGGGCAAGAGGAGGTCAAGGCCTTCCCATGCGCTGGTCATCCCCACGTGGGCACCTTTCCCTTTTGCTTGGCTGTCTGGCTGCCGCCTTCTTCTCCACTTACATGCCACTTCCTCCAGGAAGCCCTCCCTGTACCTCCCTGCTAAGCTCCTGCTGTTCACTTGGCCAGGGTCTGTCTCAGGCATGGGCTTTAAGCTCCACGAGGACAGGCTCATGTCCATCTTGCCCTTCTCTGTGTCCTTGGGCCCACATAAGGGTCTGGCATACAGTAGGTGTGCATTCATCTTGTGGACTCTGCTTGGAGGCATAGGTGATGACTTGCCACAGGGAGCTGGTGATGGTGCTAGGGACCCCTCTTTTCTTCCTTTTCCCCTGGTCTTTCTAGGACTGTCCAGAAGGAAGCTGTTCCTTGGGAAAGCTGAGGAGGGGGCACCTTCATTCCCACCCCCATTCCTGCCTTGGACTAGACACTGCAGCAGGGCCACATGTGTCCTTCCACCTGGCCTGGACTCGGGCGTCCCAATTTGGTGTGAAACAGCAGGTCACAGATGGCTGCATTCAAAGGGAGGTGCAAATGCCTGGTGCATGGGCACATTTTCTTTTTGAGAGGGTGGCATCAGCCCAGATTCACCTCTAATTACGAGAACATCTTGCCTTTTGAGAAAGTGAAGAATTTCAGGGGAGCGTGGGAAGATGTTTGCGGGCAGGCAGGCCTCCCCGGCTCTCGTTCTGCCAGGAGTGCGCTCTGGGTTTCTTAGACTTGTGGAAACCACTGCCAACAGCCAGGAAGGCGGGGCTGACAGAGCCTCAGGCTCCAGGACATCTCTGCTAGGTGGCCCCAGCTGGCCAGTGAGTCTCTTGACCGTGGCCTTCATTTTGGAGGAGGCTTGGGTCTTCCCTAGCAGCGTGTCCAACACTGTAAACAGGAGCATGCAGTGGTTTCCAGGGCACCCCACCATGCTCTGCCTGCACCCCCACTCAAACCCAGCACCTACCCCCTCCATCTCACCCACTGCACATCTGTGGCTCCAGCCAAAGCCGCAGGTGCTCCTGGACACTGACCCTTCCCTCACGCCTGCACTGCCCACCCACCTTCCCCACCTTCCTCATGTTGCCCCCCCCCCCCCCCCCCGGCCCGCCCCCGTAATTCTCTCTCACCTGAGCTGCCACAGCTGCCGGGAAAAGGAGTTTCTGCTCACCCATCACAGGCGTGGTCATGTCACTCCCACATGCACACACACACACAGAGCACGAGTTCAGATGCTACAAGTGTACACACATACTATGTTATGTGCACTCGCACAAATACACGTGCACACAGATGCTGCATACGTGTGCACACACTCCACATGCAGCTATGTCCCCCCACACGCCTTCATCCCAGAATGTCCCCACCATGTTCGTGGAGGGGCATTATCTCTATGTACTTCCCATGGCCCACAGGGGACCTGCCCTCTCTGACCTTGCCTGCTGCTCTCCTCTTCCCCTGGCTCACACGTGGGAGATCAGGGCATCAGGTGTGCAGGTGTTGGGGGCAGGTTGCAATTTCACAGCCCTGTTTTTTCTGTAGCACCGATCTCTCCCAGAGGTGTGATACCTCCATTTCTCTGTTGATAGTCTGCCTGCACCACTCCTAGCTCATGTGCTGGGTCACAGCTGTTTATCTCTCTCTCTCACACACACACACACACACTCTTTAAATAAACTTTTTATTTTAAACTTTGAGATTTACAGACAAGTTGAAAAGCTAGTGCGGAGCTTCTGTGTCCCCAATACCCAGGTTCTACCGCTTATATTGCCATGTGATTTGTCACCACGAACGAATAGTATTGCCTGAACCCCGTGCGGTGTGCAGACGTCACTGGCTTCTCCCTAATGCCCTCTCAGTGCTCCAGGACTCCATCCAGAAGCCCACGTGACATTTCATCATCACATCTCCTGAGGCTCCTCCAGGCTCCTCAGCTGAGTCTCTCAGCTTTTCCTTGATTTTGATAACCTTGACCATTTTGAGGAGTGCTAGTCGGGTCTTTTGTAGATTGTCCCACAATTTGGGTGATCTGATGTTTGGTTCATGGGTACACTGGAGTGATGGGGTTGGGGAAGGAAGACCACGTGAAGTACCCCCTCATCCCATGGTGTCCAGGGTATGTATTAGGTACAGGATGATCCCTGATGACACAGGCCTCCCGCTGGCTAAGGCACAGCTGCCCAGGTTTCTCCATAGTGAAGCCCGTTTCCCACCTTCGATATGTATTCTTTGGAAGCAAGTCACTAAGCACTGTGCATACTTCAGGGGTGGGAGCTATGTTCTATCTCCTTGAGGGGGAAGTATCTACCGGAATTATTTGGAATTATTCTGTGCAAGAGATTTGTCTCTTCCATCTACTTATTGAATGATTTCTATCAGTCTGGACCCGTGGATAGTCTAAGAATTGGGTCATAGTCCAGCACATCTTTGCTAGTCCCCTGTCCCAGCTGTGACCCTTGGGAGCTCCTTCTGTCAGCTCCTGTGTCCCTGGAACCTGCCGCCATTGCTGGGGCACCTCCTTCCTGACACCACATGATGCTTCGGGCTCACCTTGCAGTCCTCGCGCCAGCCAAAGAATAAGCCTTTTTTTTTTTTTTTTTTTTGGACACAGGGTCTCTGTCACCCCAGGCTGGAGCGCCGTGGTGCGATCCCAGCTCACTGCAACCTCCACCTCCTGGGTTCAAGCCATTCTTATGCCTCAGTCTCCCGAGTAGCTGGGACCACAGGCGTGCACTACCACACCCAGCTAACATTTGAATTTTTAGTAGAGATGGGGGTTTCACCATGTTGGCCAGGCTGGTCTTGAACTCCTGGCTTCAAGTGATCTGCCCGTCTCAGCCTCCCTACGTGCTGGGATTACAAGCGTGAGCCACCACACTCAGCCAGAATAAGCTATTTTCACCAAAAGCCTGGTTCCCTTTATGGGAGAATGGCGCCACCAACTAAGGCCTGGGTGGTGTCACTGCTTCAAGGTCCTCTTGGAGCCCCTGGAAAGAGCCAGGAAATAAACATGCATATGCTAACCCTCTCTGCACACCTATGGAGAGCAGTCTTTCTCCCTCTCTCCACCAGACTCTGTATTAAGCTACACATCCTCACATCACCAGGACCCTCAGAAAGTCAGACTTTCTCTGTGTCAACCATCCTGGGCCAGCAGTTTAGATCACATTTACACAGAGCAACCAGCCAGGTGGCAAATGCATCTATCTTTTTTTGGCATTGGTGGTGGTGGCTCCTAGCATCTAGCTCAGGGAAGCTGCTGAACACCCTACAATGCCCAGGACGGCCCCCACCAGGGCTGGAACCAGCCCCGAAGGTCAGCAGTGCTGGGGTGAAGGCCAGGGGTACACAGATGCCGCAGGAGGGGAGCCTGGGAGAGCCCCTGCTGCTCCCCTGTCCCACTTCATTTCCTGGCGTGCCACTTTTCCACACATGACACAGCCCACCCACTTCCTGTTGGTGATATTTCTCTCCCCTGCAGAAGCAAGCTCCACGCAGAAAAGGGCTGTCCCCTCTTCTGCGACTGCCATGTTCCACCCCCACATGGCTGGGCCCTCGGCTGGGCTCGGTATCTAATGATCCCATGGGGAAAGGGGAGCTGGAATGGGGCAGAAGCCACCAGAAGGAAGGTCAGCCTTCGAAGGGAATCACAGTGGCTTTTCCTGAGACAGAGGGGCGAGTGGCAGGTGCGGTGACAGAAGGGAGGCCAGCCCTGCAGCAGGGATGGGGGCAGCAAGGGCTGCAGGGCCTGAGGGCGGGCCTTCACCTTCCCCTCCTGGGCACCCACGAACTGTGCTACGGCACAGCCCAGGCATGGGGGATACCCAGAAGAGAGGGCTGGGGTGCCAGCCTTGGTGGGAACAAGCAGGGAGCCCCCCACCCCCGCCCCAAGCTATGTCTCAAGACCTGTGCCCCTGGGGCGTGCGCTTGCGTGTGAGCGAAGGCCTCTGCTCTCTTCCTGGCCTTCCCCAGCGCCCCTGGCCTCTTGCCCCATTCACCCAAGGCCTTTTCCGCCCGGTACCTCAGCTGTGGGGCCTGGCTGGTGTAACTCATGGGGCCCCAGTGGGGGGTGGAGGGGCCTCTGGTTTCCTGGTCTGCTGTCTCCACCAGGGCCTGGATCCAGGCACCTCTGCTGACAGTGCCCAGCGTGGAGCCACCGTGTGCCCGGCGGCCTCCTGCAGAGGCCCGTGGGGAAGCTCCCCTCTGGCCCCCTTTCCCCTGCCTGAGGGGAGGCCACAGCCACTAGAAGGGCTCAAGGACGGACTTCAGGGGTCCCTGAGCCCCCAGAACTTTCAATTCGGAGTGGCATTCTTGCACTGGGAAGGGCCACTGCTCCTGCGGGTCCAGGCTCTATTTTGGAGACTCCGCCGGCTCTGGCAGGAACGAGGCTCACCCTTGCTTCTGCCCTCAGGACAGCCGTGGGGACACCTTGCACCCCAAGTCCTCCCAGCCATGCCCAGCACCTCCCATCAAGCCTTGTCCACACAGGGAGGGTCAGGCCACCCCGCCTGTCACACCCCAGTTGCCTTCCCGTCTTTTCATCTTTTCGCTCTGTCCATCCACTCATCCATTGGTGCATCCAGCAAGAACCTGAGACCCGCTCTGTCCTAAGTGTGTGAGAGAGTTCTGCCCTTTGGGGTTTAGTCTGGTGAGGGAGACAGGCCCTAAGACAGTGAGCCCGCGACTCCCCACTGCAGTAGAGCCAGGAAGGCAGGGCCAGCTGCAGCCAGAGGAATCACAGCGGGGACAACTGGTTCCACGCAGGAGTTGGGGTGCCACGTTTCCAGCATGACCCCCAAGCAGCCACCATGAGTCAGAAGCAACCCAGGCCCGTCAGACACTGAGACACTGCGCACTTGCTTCGAGGACTCCAGCAAGCAGAGCTGGGCTCTGTGGAGAATAAATGAAAAAGAAACATCCACCACTCTTTCTACACAAGTTTATTAGGCACCTGCTGGGTATCACGTGTGGAGACAAGCTGGACAACATAACAATCCGCAAGGCAGCTACGGCCTTGCCCTGGAGCTCCCAGTCTAGCAGGGGTGGAAAACAGATAAGTCCCCCAGCAGAAGCCCCAGACCCAGCAGGCTGTGAGGTCGGGGAAGGGGGAGGCCTTCCCGAGGAGGCGGTAGTGAGGGTGGAGAGAGCCTCTGGAAGGGGAGCGGGCACCGGGGTGGGTGGCACCGCATCCTGCAGGTGCTTGTGGCTGAGGCTGGGAGGTAGGTGAAAATTCCAGCAGTGGGGACCCATGGGAGACTGTGGCAGAGGCGCGGCACAGTGAGGTTACCATTCCCCAGTGCCCGGCTGCTCCAGGGGACCCAGCAGGTGACATGACAGGGGCCCCTCTTGTATCGGCTGTCCTGTCTCCACTCCTGGTACACAGCTGTGGCTGCAGCACTTTTCAGAGCCCTTCAGGAGAGCCTCCACCCAACCCTCTGAATTAGGCACAACAGGATTGAGGGGGGGCCCTCCGGAAGGGTCCTTTCGCCTCACCTCCCACATGCGGCTGGGCCCAATTTCACCATTTGACTCGGCATCTCCCCTCCTCGACCCTCCCAGCCCTGCTCCATCCCAGCGGCCTGCGGTAGACCCCAGACCCACAGACACAGGCTCTCTCTGCACAAGGGCTCACGTGGTCCCCAGCCAAGGTCCCTACAGCACTTTCCATGGAGCCCTCTTCCCAAACATGCACATCAAACTCGCCTCTCAGCCACCCCGCCCATCTCAGCTTCAAGGCGGCCTTGGCAGCAGGCTTGGGGCGCCACGAACAGTTCACCACGTCTCGGCCCTGGCCTCACGTGCTGCCGGCTAGCCTTGCCATTCATCTTCTGAAGGCTACTCTCTGATGGCTCTGCCGGCCACCTTGATCTGAGTGGCAGGTCTGTGCTAACAGTGTTTTGTGTGGGGCCCCGGGAGAAGAGTCCATGAACCACTGCCTAACTCAAGTGCTGCTGCGGTGAGGCACCCCTGCCTGGTTCTGAACAGACGCCGCACATCAAAGGGGAGCCGGCAGCTCACTCCTGAGCAAAGCAGCAGGCTAGTTCCTCACAATCAAGGAAAACCACTGGGAGAACCACCCGGCTTCTGCTGAAGACCTGAGCTGCTTCTCCGGGTCCCCCAATGCTGATGGGCCTCTAGCATCAGGTCCATGTGGCTGATTCTGGAGATCTCTAGGAGGATGGAACTGGCCGATGAGAACCGTCAGTATGAGTCTGTCTGGCCACTCTGCCTGGGAACATTCACCGAGACATAAAGAAGATATGAAATAGCTGGAAAATTAGGAACCCAGCTAGGGCTGGAAGGATAGCCTTTGAGGATCATTCTGTGAGTGCTGCCGGAGAAGGAACATGGTGAGGGCTCAGGCTGGCTCTCCTTAGGGGCCTCCTCAGGAGGAAGAAGCCCACAAATCTAACCAGCCTAGCAGCCCCAGATGCACAGAGCACATGTGGATAAAGCTGTGGCTGCCTGCATTCCATGGGATCATCTTGTATGCAGCAGTAAGAAGGGTCTGTTCTATGACTGCTCTGCTGCCTTTTTTTTTTTTAACAGCAGCTGGTTTGGAGTCTCCCATGTATTGCCTGAGGTGGTTTGGTAGTAACCAGCTACCAAAAATCCTTTCATTTTAGGTGCCTGTTGGGTGGTGGGGTAGCCACCAAGAATGAATTAAGCCATTTTTAAAGAAGCCCAGTGGTGAATCCACAGTATGCTCTGTCTGACAGGGTGCATCTGAGAGGGCCTGCTGGGCCTTTGTTCAAAACTAGATACGCCCCAACTCCAATTCTAATGTGCAGAAAATGTGATACAGAAACCTGCAGAGCAGCCAGGTCCCAGTGGACGTCAGAGATCAGCTCTTACCTCCACCAGGATTTTGTTCACCAAACTCTTTGCTTATCAAACCTTTTTCCTGCAGAGGGTAAGGGTTAACTCCCATCTAGAAGAGGCTGAAGTACCACGGTTTTCAACCCAGGAACGTGGCACTGATGAAGCGGAGTTCTGGAGGGGCATAAACAGAAGGTTCCAGGGACCCTTGGGAGAAGACAGGGACCCTTGGGAGCAGACAGGTTTGGGATAAAAAGAAAGAGAAAAACAGGGCAAAGGATTAATAATAGAAATGAAACCAGGTGCACACACACTCACCTGTGGCGTGATCTCCCATGGCCACACTGCAACTTGATATCTTGCTTCCAACAGCCAGAACAGCCATCAGTGGAACTTACTTTTATGGGCAATCTTTAGGCTGTTGTTTATTGTTGATTTAAGAGAGAAGCAGTTATGGTTTTGAAAACATGGCCGTTTTTCTGATGGGGAAGAGCAGGTTTCAATGAAATGGGTGTGGAGTCCCAATCTCCAAGGCCTTTGTGATCTGAGACAAGACATCTGCCAGAGTCAACTTCTTCAGGGCCCTCAAGAACAGAGTGCTTAGATAAGCCTTTTCTGAAGCCCTCTGGCTGGCCAGAGAAAGGAGGCAGGGCTATGGTGCTCCACTAATCCTGTAGGGCCAGGGCAAGGAATGGGAACCCAAGCAGAAACCAGGCAACCAACCAGGATTGTTTCCATCATGAAACAATAGAACAGGTGAACCCATCTACCTCTGGTCCCAACCTTTGTCAAGAACAAAAAACCGGGACCCACACAGGTGACCACAACCTCAGTGTGAGGTAGAACAGCTGGGACCCAGACTCAGGTCCAACAGGTGCCCAGGGCAAAGGGGTCCTCGCATCCCCACCCCAGGTGACCCTCCTGGAAAAGGGGTGCTGAAGGCTTGTCCATACCTGTCACTGCAGCTGTGTCATCTAGTGGCGAGCGCTTCGGTATCTGTGCCCCATCAGAGCCCCCAGGTTCTCAATCACCAGCGTTCAGATGCCTGCTCCAAGGGGGGCACCAGGAATGGCAAAGAGATGTCTTCACGGTGTTGCCACGGTGAGTGCCAGCCACCCATGCACCTGACCTGGTGTTTTTTTTTCGTCATGGAACTGGGGATGTGACCTTAGGCGCTCACCACTGAGCCACACAGGTGAGGCTCATTTCTCACCTATAAAGAAATATAAATGGGAAAACCCACAAAGCCCTGCCTCCTGGCCCAGCTGCCAAGATGACGCTGAGCCAAGCCCTCCAGAAGCACTAGGTGGACGAAGGGAGGGAGGCACCAGAGCCGTACATGACACCTGGACACCTACCCCAGGGAGTTCTCCAAGGGTGCCCCACCTAAAGCCTAAGGAACCAGCTCTGACTATAGGCTGAGTCCCAAAGGGCCAAGGAACATTCCAGAAGCACTAGTGAACCTCCTCTACACTGCCAAGCAAGAGGCCTCAGAGAAAAGCAGCCTCTCCCAGATAGACCCTGTATTAATCCGTTTTCACACTGCTGATAAAGACATACCTGAGACTGGGCAATTTACAAAAGAAAGAGGTTTAATTGGACTTACAGTTCCATGTGGCTGGGGAAGCCCCACAATCACGGCAGAAGGCAAGGAGGAGCAAGTCACATCTTACATGGATGGCAGCAGGCAAAAGAGAGAGCGAGCTTGTGCAGGCAAACTCCCGTTTTTTAAAACCATCAGATCTCATGAGACTCGCTATCACGAGAACAGCATAGGAAAGACCCACCCCCATACTTCAATCACCTCCCACCAGGTTCCTCCTACAACACGTGGGAATTGTGGGAGTTACAATTCAAGATGAAATTTGGGTGGGGACACAGAACCAAACCATATCAGATCCCCTTCAGTGAACAGACCCCAGCTACCCAATGTGGGGCAGCTCAGCTCCTGCTCTCCCGGCTCTCCTCTTGCCATGAGAATCCCATCTCCTAGTGGGGGAGACCTTCAGGCCAGCAGGGCCCTGGTCAGAAGCCTCAGGGCCTCCCACTGCACTTGGGATCAGACCCCAGTGCCACGGCCACAGGCTGCCCTTATGGTGCTGCCTCATCAGCTACCCCAACTCCTTCCCCTGCCCCTGCTCACTTCCTGCAGCCAGACTGGTTTCCTGCTTCCCTATAGTTCATGGCTAGCTCTTTCCCACCTCAGGGGCTTTCCACTGGCTGTCCCCTCTGTCCAGTGGGCTCTTTCCCCAGCTCCTGTGACTTGGCAGGCTCCCGACTCACCAGAGCATCACCTCGGACCCCTCCATCAGCTCCGTCATTTTCCAGGCAGCATTTGAGGACAGTGGTTTGAAAGGCAACCTCTGGAGCCTGACTAACCACTGGAGTTCAAATCCAGACTCCACGACTTTCCTGCTGTGTGACTTTGGGCAAGCTATTTGACCTATGTATGCCTCAGTTTCCCCACAAGCTTGCAAGGAAGAGTAAATTAATGCATTTCTCTAATGCCTAGAACGTGGTAGGCACCATAAATCAGGAAGGGCTTCTCTGTGCCAAGAAGCCTGAGTATGGGGCAGGCTGTTGGAGCACGGCTAACTGCAGTGTCCCTTGGAAGCCCATAGGAGACTCTCACTTCTTCAGAAGATGAGGGGATCTTCTGAGCCTTCATGTACATGGCCCTGAAGGAGTTAAGGCCTAGCTGTGGTCACAACTGCCATGGATTCTTCTCTGAGGCCTGGATGAGCAAGAGAGAACTCTGACCCACCAAGGAAAAGGAGGGAATTCTGAATACGAATAGGGATTAACTCAGGGGCCACATGAGGCCCACAAGAGCCCCAATAGAAATTCCCCTCCTCCCTCACCTCCTCCTCTCTTGAATCCCTTGTGCTGAAAAGCAAGGCCCAGGTTTCAGAGCAGCCTGAGCCTCCTCCAGCTTTCCTAAGTCATCCCTATGCTGACAAGAATGAGGGAGGCCGAGGGACGCACAGATGTTAGGTGGCCACGGTAACTGCCCTAGCCATGTTGTGTTTCTGCTCAGCTCATTACGGGGCCCACCAAGAGGAAAGCAGGCAGCCATGATGGCTCCCCAGGCCTGGCCACTCAGTGCTCATCCATCAGCCCAGGTCGCCCAGACCAATGTCACAGCAAAGGCAAGGAGGCCCCGGCCAGAACTCAGTTGCTGGGTCCCTGCCCAATTCTGATGATGACCCTTGTTTCTTATAAGATAATAATAGCTCCACTTTACTGCAGGGAGAGCAAGTGCAAATGCCTACGGAGGCCAGGCCCCACTCAGAGATGAGTGACAGGCACAGGTGGTGGCAGGCACGGGGGTGTGTGTGCTGCTGGCCGACAGGGGGCGGTCGCCCCCCAGCTACGGTTGTCCATGGACAGGAAGAGGCAGGCCCCAGAAAACTAGAGGCCAGGAGAAGTCAAATGGCCAAAGGCTTCTGTAAAATCTACTGACACCTAACCGTTGGTGGTCATCATCATTTATCCTTAAAAGAACTCCTGTGTGGCTGAAACGCACTGTGTCTCTGGGTGAGAGCAGGCCTGGAGAGCAGCTTCCGGCTCCATCACACAATGGAGGCTGGCCACCCATTAATTTGTACTATTAATAATGGTGGCGATCATTTAGGGACACTTTTCTGAGTGTCAGGTGCTGCTTGTTCTTAATCCTCCCCTGGCCCCTTCCCTGAAGTCAGGAAACTGCCTTGGCAGATAAATAAGTAGTCCCAAGGCCCCAGGGTGGAAAGTGGGGTGCTAAGGTTAGCGCTCACATCTCTCTGATACCAGAACAGGGCCCTGGCACACCAGCTCTGTTCTCTGCACATTCCCCTGAGCTAGGGCTGGGCTCTGACCTGGCTCCTCTGGCCCTGTCCTTGGTGCTTTCACACAGTTCTGTCTGCCCCTGGCTCCAGCACCTGCACTCTTGCCTGCCTGCCACCCCGGCGCCTACCGCTTTCTCATATGATCCTTCCTGCTCCCTCTTCACGGGCTCTTCCCAGGCTGGCTTCTTCCCAGGCCCTAATCCTACTCAGCTCTCCTGGCCATATCTAGCCACGGCAATGCAGTGGCCTCCAAATCCCCCTGCCCCTCCATCCTGCCGCCAACTGAGCTTCCATTTGGCCTGTGACATTTAAAAATATCTGTCCAGCCTTGGCATATAGAACCCAATACCCCCAGCTGTTTAAATACCACTGCCTCATTTTCGGCCCCCATGCCCGTGTGTGTCTAATAAAAGCGTAAACTGACCCTGAACATGGGGCCACTGGAACCCTCTATTCCAATCATGCCATTCTTAATTTGGCTCCTCTGTCAAATGGGTCGTCAGTGCGAGCCAATTCCTGCCCCTACAAGGAGAAGGCTGGCAGGGGCTAGGGGGGCTTTGGAGCGGCAGGTCAAGGTGTGGCCATCTGTATGCCTGTGACGGGTGCACATGTCTGGAGCATGGGGTGATGTCTGCCACAGCTGTCCTCCTTCCCTCTCTGTCTCCCGACCCCAGTGGGCCCCATGGCCTTGCTATTAATACAGTGCAAAGAGGCCCAGCAGCTGGCTGGGGCCAGGTCTTTCCACATGGATGGTGACAACTGCCGTCACCCTGGATGTGGGCTCTGCATGTTCCCAATGTGCCTTCTGTCAGAAGGGGCAGAGCTGCAGTCCACTGGGGTACTGTCTGCGGAAAATGTCCACTCTGACTTGGCAATGGGGGAAAGCACCAATGATCAACTTGGGAGTCATGAAAGGGGGTTCAAAAGATGGGTGGTCACTTTAGAACACTCCTAGCGCTCACAGGAACTAGGCTCCGCTCCCCTAACCATGCCATCAGCCTGCATTTGCATGGAGGCCCTAGGCCCCGGCTTCTTCTCTCGTCATTGATATATGGGTCCAGCAAAATGCCCAGGACAAATGTGCAGCCAAGTACACACCTATGCAGTGAGGAAATCCCCCGCAGGGAGATACAGAGAAAGGCTTCATTTTCCTGACACGCTGTCTTTGGGGAAGAAGAGGTCAGCTTCAACATATCCTAAAAGAACCCAGGAAGAACAAACTGTTAGGTGGATCAGAGCCACAAATCCAGAACAGAAGAACCCACTCTACTGTCCAAAACTGCCAGGGGTGAAACACTATGATTTCTGGGATTTGCTGTGAAGGGCTCCAGAAGAAAAGGTGTGGTGACAGAGGAAACCAGAGCAGCAGAAGCTGACGGGCAGCGCAGCTGCGCTGGCCTCCTCTCTGCTTTGGTGTGCTTGAAAATTTCCGTAACAACAAGGTTAAAAATACACAAGTGAAAAATTGTTCAACACATATTTACTGAGGGCCTAATATGTGCTAAGAACTCTTCTGAGGGTTCTTAATTTGTATAGAAAGAAGACAGGTGAGCAAAGTCCCACCACGCTGGTCAGCAACAGCTCAGCCTTGTCAAAACAATCTCCTTTTACCATAGCACAGCAGGCCCACCATTCCCCAAATGCTCTGGGTTGGTTTCAGCTGTCCATGCCACTGGCCCATGGAGGCAGTCCGAACATATACTTTTAAAAGTTAGTATTTAAAACTATTGTCATTCAACCCCTGTGACCCTATGCAGCCGAATCCAAGAAAGAACACAGCCAGGAACTTCATCTAGCAGAATGTCCTTCTCCCACTCCTTGTGGTCGCCCCTGCCAGAGGAAACCAAATGCAGAAGCTGAGTTTATCGTATGCTCGCTGTAAACATTCTATCACGTATGCATTACTTGGTTTTGCCTGTTTTTGAACTTGATGAAGAGAGCATTGTACTTTCTGGCATCCCATCAAGAACAGAGAGCACAATGGGAGAACAGACCCAGCTCCCCACACCCAATCCCCAGAAAAGCCGGGAGTGAGAACAGAGGTGAGTGGATGGGTTCTGTGAGAGGCCTTCTGGCTGGAACACTGCTTCAGAGCATGCCAGCAGGAAGTGAGAAGCGCCCGGGCTCATCTCGCTGGGGTTTGGGACAGTTCGACCGACTGTTTCTTGGCTGCATCTGCAAACATAAACATGTGAAGTGGCAGCAAATGTCATGGTAAAGGCAGATCAAGACAACTCCATCTGTTGACTTATTATTAGACGACAAATGTCATGGGAAGAAAATGTGCCCCAAGTAATTGAGCCCTGTTGAAACTCAACCGGCTTCCGCTGGAAGGAATAAGAACTCTTCCTACCACTTCTCAGCTAAGAGGCACCTGACCAGATACGGGGAGCAAAAAATCATTTGTCCCCTTTAGTGGGAAATCTTTGTGTCATACAAGACCATCTCTCGCCATCTCTCCTAGAGCCCAGACGAGTGTTTCTCAGGTCAATGAAGAGACTGGGTGGATGGGGGACAGGATCAAGGAGGTGCTCAGGGCTGTGCCTGGAGGGGCATCGGCCATGTTGCCATTTTCAGAGCATGCACTTGTCTTCATGAGTGTTTTTAAAATACTTAACCAGAAGCCAGTGATACTGGTAATCTTTCAATAGCAGTTGCATAACTTTCCTTTAAAAACAAATGTATTTACATAAAGAAATAGCTGACTTAGAGAGAACGGTGAAGTGCAGTTTCAGTATAGGAATATGGCAAAAACTGAAGGTGGTGTGAAAATAATTGAGGTCTGAGCAAAAATGACCTCGATATTCCTAAGGGACTGTACTTTTTGTTCTAATTTCTAAGGCACTTTGGCACTTAGATGGGTTTAACTGTAGTCTCTGCCAACAAAAGCCACTCATAACCCTAGGCCAGCAACCCCCAGTCTGAATGGACCCCTACCCTGTTCAAGGCCCAGAGCTGTGGGGCATCCTAGCCCTGCTAGAAGAGCCTGCATTGCTCCCGGCATGGGCGAGAGGGGAGTGTGGAAGCCCAGAGTCCCTGCCACTGCTGCTGCTGCATAAAGCCACGACAACTGGTGGCCACAGGCCTCGTTCCTCCCAATCCGGAGCCCCAGGAAAGGTCTCTGAGAGTGCTCCATTTTCTTTCTCCTGAGCTTGTTCCTTTGCTTACCTTTAGACGGTAACTTCAGCAAGAAAGACAGATGAGCAAATGTCACTTTCATGTAGATAGTTCACCCAGCTGCATAAGTGCTCTCAATGGGAGAACTTTCAGTACACTGAAGTCTATTGAAAAATAGTGGGAGAAGGGAAGTTACTTCTCTTTTAAAAGTGCTAATAATAATAACATTAATACTAATTATTTTTATAGTTATGTGAATGAGCATGTACATTTTTTTGCAATGTTGTCATACTACTATCAACAGCATTGATGCTGGCATGACGGGAGTGCTGGGGGGCCCAGTCAGCCTGCTCTGCCCCTGTCATCCCAGCATCCCCTTGGTTAGCGCTGCCTTTCATGCTTAAAAATGTCCCAGCTGGATGACAAATTTTATGGTAACCCTAGTTATACACCATGACTAACTCGTCTATGCCTACAATGAGTGGGCAGGGGGAGGGTTTGGGAGTAGGGGAACAGGGACCTGAATTTCAAAGGCTGGAGAGCATTCTTTAAATTGTGGCCATTCCCGGCCTAAACTGTTTAGATCCTGGATCAGCAGAAGGGATCTGGGTTTAAAATGATCAGATGGTGAGGGAGAGATGCATGGTTTATAATCAATCAGGGAGATGCATGGTTTATAATCAGGGAGAGATGCATAGTTTATAATCGGGGCACCATTAAGAGTTCTCCAATGGCAGTTTGAACTGTTACTTCTTTCTTTTTTTAGACAGAGTCTCACTCTGCCGCCCAGGCTGGAGTGTAGTGGCATGATCCTAGCTCCTGGATTCAAGCAATTCTCCTGCCTCAGCCTCCTGAGTAGCTGGGATTACAGGCGCGCGCCACCATGCCTGGCTTTTTTTTTTTTTTGTATTTGTAGTACAGATGGGGTTTCATCATGTTGCCAGGCTGGTCTTGAACTCCTGACCTCAAGTGATCTGCCCACCTCGGCCTCCCAAAGTGCTGGGATTACAGGCATGAGCCACCGCACCTGGCTGGAGTATGTTATTTCTAAAACAGCTCAGTCACCTTCCTGAAAGACTAAACAAAACTGGACACATAACTTCGGATACACTTGGCCTCTCTTTTCTAACATCTTTTAGTTAGGTTTTCCCTAGTCCTTTCCTTGTGGCAAATTTCTGAGATATATTTCTCTGAAGTTCAACTTCTTTTCTTGACAGTCTAGAGAAAATAATGATGAAGCCAAGGTCATGGGCCTCAGAAACCCAGTCCCACAAGCAGAGCAGGAAAACAGCTCTAAGACCTCTCTCCTAACTTATAGAGGGCCTGAGGGTGCTACAGGTCTTACTGTTTCCTCTACCAGAAAGAAGAGGGTGGTGCTAGCAGGGCATGGGAGACAAATACTCAGGCACTGCTGGTGGGGACACACTGGTGGCCTCGTAGAGAAGTGCCATGTAGCCAAGGCTCTGTGTTGGCCTGTGAGCAGCAACTCCACTGCTTGATACCATCTCCAGAGAAACACTTGTGACATTTACATGGAGGTGTGTACCACGACATGGTCGGCCGTGCAATTTCTAATAGGGACAAAGTGGCAAGAGCCGAATGCACGTCGACAGGGATGTGACTGCTGACTGTCTTTATTCAGCCCAGACAATGAGGTGATGGTGAAATAGAACAAGGCAGATCCTACAGGAACCAATAGGAAAGGGTCTCCAAGATATACAGATACATGAAAAGGCTGCAATGTGAAGCCCAATGAAACACATGAAAAGCTGTGTTTGAAAACACAGTTATGTTTGTGTTTTTAACTATGACATCCTGTATGGAAACCCATCATTTGTGAAGTTGGTAACCTCTGGGGGATTTGAGAGGTGGTGTATGAAAACTGTGACTGGTACAGTGTCATCAAAGCAAACATTAGCCTTAGCTTTATCTAATATTTTAAAATGATTAGATAATACATGTAATTCATATAATTGCATGTGCAGTTAAACATTAAAGTTAAGAAGTCACGGCTGGGAGAAGCTGCTGCTGTGTTATCAGTTTCACAGTGTAGACATCTTGAAAAAGGATCTTGAGAAAAATGAACTTGCCTTTCTTGTACCTTAATGCTCCTATTTTAGGGGCCAGTTTTAAGTAATAACTGGTGCCTTTGGACCAACAGAAAAAGAGAGTGCCACCAAGTCATACTGGCTTTAGCCTTGGCCAAACTCTTCCTGGCTGCCATGTGACTGTGCCAGGCTGATCACTAAAGACGTGGTATAGTCTATTTCTACCTTCCAAACTACTTCTAGCCAGCTCTTGCTTTACTCTTTCTTTAATAAGGAGCTGGAGGAATGTCAGTTCTAAAGTGATCAAGAAAAGAATGTGAAGCTGTTCATTTGGTTGTTGACAAAAAATAGATCTGATATCAAGGGGGCTGACATCTGAGCCCTTGGCTCATGTTCTACCTCCACAGGAAGATTCTCTGCTTGGTGTAGTAAACAATTGAGAGACAGAATTAGGACTAGAAAAATTCAGTCTAAGAGTGGCTTTACCACTAACGAGCAGGTCCCACCTCCCTCTCTAAGCTTCAGTTTCCTTACTTGTGAAATAAAAGGGCTGAGACTCGATCTCTCCAGTGCCTTCCAGCTCCAGGATGACTCCTGTTGATAACGACTTTGGTTGGAAACCCAATTTGGAGTGTTCCTCTCTTTTTTTTTTTTTTTTTTGAGACGGAGTCTCGCTTTGTCACCCAGGCTGGAGTGCAGTGGCGCAATCTCGGCTCACTGCAAGCTCCGCCTCCCGGGTTCACGCCATTCTCCTGCCTCAGCCTCCCGAGTAGCCGGGACTACAGGCGCCCGCCACTGCGCCCGGCTAATTTTTTTCTATTTTTTAGTAGAGACGGGGTTTCACCATGGTCTCGATCTCCTGACCTTGTGATCCGCCCGCCTCGGCCTCCCAAAGTGCTGGGATTACAGGCGTGAGCCACCGCGCCCGGCCGGAGTGTTCCTCTCTTGTCTCCCACTTAGCTCTAGACTTTTTCTGCTATGACAGCCTCTCCACTGTGCCCGAGACCTAGAACATCTTTCTACCTGTCTGATACCTTGTCACGTGCAGCCCAAAGGCAACTTGCTCTCAACAGACCAAAGGCAGAACTCCTGGCCCCACCACCCCACTCAACATGGTGGAACTCCTCGCCCCAACACCCCACTCAACGTGGCAGAACTCCTGGCCCCAACACCCCACTCAACGTGGCGGAACTCCTGGCCCTACTACCCCACTCAACATAGAGTAACTCCTGGCCCCACCACCCCACTCAACATGGCAGAACTCATGACCTCCTGCTACCTCACACCTGGGCCTCTTTCCCTGCTTCTCTAGCTTGGTGAAAAGTACTAGCTTCCATCTAGTTCCACCTGGGTGTCATCCTGACACAGCCAATTCCCCACATCCATGTTATCACCAAGCCTTGTAAGTCACTCTCCTAAATAACTCTAAAAGCCACTCTCACTATCCTCAGCTTTATGTATTTCTAAAAGCAGCCACCTCCCTAGACCCAGCTACTATCAACTCTAGCTTCCTCTCAAATTCCATCCCACTACTCTGTGGCCAGAGAGGTCTTTAAAATAGACAACTTGATTTCAGTCCCTCATGGCCATCAGGACAAAGGCTTCCCATTGTTTATGGCTGTTCAAGACAACAGAAAGACTGCAGTTTGACCTGCTGGGCCCAGAGACCCCTGCCTACCCCTCCAGATTCATCTCTGTCCTCCAGCTCTGCTGACCTGTGAGTTTCCCTAACAGGCTTAGCTTCTTTCCGCCAGAGGGCTGGCAAATACACTATTCCTCAGCTTGGAACTGTACCACCCTCTGGCTACTGCTCAACTTGGAACCGCACCACGCCCCTGCTGCCACATGCTCACCCTTCACTTCTCAGCTCAAATGTGCACGTATCACTTTTTCAGTAACGTATTCCCTGCTTTGCCCAAATCCAGGGCGGCTTCTTCTGCTGTATACTTGGGGGAAAAAAAAACAAAAGAACATGTTTCTTTTCCAGTGTCCTTAGCTCAGATTGTAATGAGACCCTCCTTAGCATGATGACTCATTATTTCCAGATCCCCCTCGCTGCATGCATTCACAATCGTATTCCCGGTGCCTCACAGAGTACAGGACCTAGAGTGGGCACTCAGTGCAGTTGTGCAGACCAAACTCTATGGCTTCTAAGGCTTTCCATTAAGAAGCCACTAAAAGAGAACTGGAAAGTAAAATTAAAAAAAATCCAACTTGACTGCCAACTCCAGCTTTATTTTAGGCTCTTTCTGCATGGCTGGGCTCCTCAAAATCCTGCCCCCTCATTCTCTCACCTCTTGGCCATTACCACCACTATACCACCACCACCACTGCTACACTACCATCATAACCACCATCACCACAGCCACATCATCATCACCACCACCACCACCACCATCACCACCACCACTACACCACCATCATAACCACCACCATCACCACCACCATCATCACCACCACTACACCACCACCACCACTGCTACACTACCATCATAACCACCATCACCACAGCCACATCATCATCACCACCACCACCACCACCATCACCACCACCACTACACCACCATCATAACCACCACCATCACCACTGCTACACTACCATCATAACCACCATCACCACCACCATCACCACAGCCACATCATCATCACCACCACTACCACCACCATCACCACCATCACCACCACCACTACACCACCACCATAACCACCACCATCACCACCACCACCATCATAACCACCATCACCACCACCATCACCACTGCTACACTACCATCATAACCACCATCACCACCACCACCACCATCACCACCACCATCACCACAGCCACATCATCATCACCATCACCACCACCATCATCACCACCACCACCATCACCACCACCACTACACCACCATCATAACCACCACCATCACCACTGCTACACTACCATCATAACCACCATCACCACAGCCACATCATCATCACCACCACCACCACCACCATCACCACCATCACCACCACCACTACACCACCACCATAACCACCACCATCACCACCACCACCATCATAACCACCATCACCACCACCATCATCACCACCACTACACCACCATCATCACCACCACTACACCACCATCACCACTGCTACACTACCATCATAACCACCATCACCACCACCACCACCATCACCACCACCATCACCACAGCCACATCATCATCACCATCACCACCACCATCATCACCACCACCACCATCACCACTACCATCACCACCACCATAACCAGCACCATCACCACCATCAGCCATAGCCACTGGTCAGCTAGGAAGCAGAAGGAGGCAAGATTTATATCCAGGCCTGTGTGGTCCCAAATTTGGCTTCTGGTTTCTTACCTCCAAACTTTCTGTTGAGCCCTCCCATAAGATACCATCTATTTTCCCTTTGAAGCCCACCTAAATACTGTCAGAGAAAAGACATTAGAGAAAAATCCCTTTAAAAACAGATATAAAATGAGGGTGCCCCCATTTCACCCTTCTCTCTCCTATACACTTTCAAAGGACACCGCAAGGCATAGACGAAGGATGAAGAAGTCAGAGAAAGCCGAAATAAGTAATAAAAACATCCATCTAACTGGCACTACTAACTAGAAGAACCCAAAATAATAAACTAAAAATGATTTTAAAATATAAAAAGAAGTCCAGATTTACCAAATATCACAACTGTAAAACCCAAATGACACCGCATTGGAGGTTCCTGGATTCTGAGATTTTAGACCAACATCTCCGCCATTGTGCCCGGCCAGACCACGCTAATATTTCAACAGAAATGTGTGGCACTCACATCAGGTTGCCAGCTGTTTTGCTTTTTTTTTTAATCTGCTAGACAAAGTCACTGAAAACTAAATGAAAGCAAAATCTAAAAAACAACATCAGCGGGCATGGTGGCTCACGCCTGTAATCCCAGCACTTTGGGAGGCCGAGGAGGGCAGATCGTGAGATCAGGAAATGGAAACCATCCTGGCTAACAGGGTGAAACGCCGTCTCTACTAAAAATACAAAAACAAAATTAGCCAGGTGCGGTGGTGGGTGCCCATAGTCCCAGTTACTCGGGAGGCTGAGGCAGGAGAATGGCTAGAACCTGGGAGGCGGAGCTTGTAGTGAGCCGAGACTGTGCCACTGCACTCCAGCCTGGGCAATAAGAGTGAGACTCTCTCAAAAAAAAAAAAAAAAATCTAAAATCTTTTGGGGAGGGTACAATTCAAGCAGTTTTATTTATTCATTCATTCATTTACTATAAGCATTTCTGATTTATTTATTTTCAAAGATTCTAAAATCTTAAAGCAAAACAAAAACCCTAATTACCATCTATAATCCTTCTAGAAAGAAATGACATCAAAATTCTAAAAGGCAGGAGCTTATATAGCCTCAAAATCAAGAATCAAAATCAAAAGTCCCTCCCCAGGATAAATTTGGCTTGATGGACGCTCCACTACAACATCTTTCATATTCTCATCTCACTGCGGACTGGCATTTGGAAACTGCTGACTTAGTTCAACTCTTTCCCTGATGAGGGAGTCTCTTCTACCAAATCCTTCGGGAACCTTCTCTGAGTGTTTGCTTGAGTAGGCTGCTGGTTGCCTCATAAACCAACCAATTCTGAAAGTGGCAGAAGATGAGAAAAACATACAAAAATCAATACTATTTCTATAAATACACAATAAGCAGCCTGAAAATACAATGAAAAAAAGAGAGCCCACTCACAATGCAACAAACACATCAAATACTTGGGAAATATATGATATATATTAACATATTAAACTCACATAGGACATATTAAAATCACATGAAGAAAACACAAATCCTTAATGAGAGAAACAGTGACCTGAACAGATTGAGAGGCCATACTTCCGGCTTAAGACTAAATGCAGAAAAGATGACAATATTTCCCAACTTAATTTATAAATGGAATGCAATTCCAGTCAAAATATCACCAAGGTCATTTATAAAACTTGACAAAAATGGTTCTTAAATTAATATAGAAAAATAAATGGACAAAACATCAGAGAATGCTGAGATACTCTGCAGTAAGAAGGCACTTGCCCCTTAAAACAATGATTGTTAAGGCTATAGAGCAGTCACGCTAAGACACTGGGAAGATGCCACAATTTCACTAACTGAGCAGGAATGAAACCGCTAGCAATTAAAACTACAGAACCCACGGAAGGCCACAACACTCCGAGGACAGAGAAATGTCTTGCAAAACTCTCTTATCTCAGTTGTGGACAGGAAGCTTTTGTTTTTGTTTTTCTAACTAACTGAGCAAGGTCAGAAATTTACAAAGTGACAAGATGAAGATTCCCTGACAGCCTCTCCCTAAGTATTTTCCAAGGTTCATCTCAAACCCCACACAGCACCTCATTCCTAGAATGTTTATGGTCAGAAGCACACTTTGGCAGTTAATTAACTTCCCGTTGTGCTCTAATTGCGAGTGTGAGTGTGTGAGACAGGCTGGTGGCTACAACTCCTGTCCCAGAGGCTCTTTTCCCAGGGTCCCTGCCCCATCTCCACCAGGTGCCCAGGCACTCAGGAGGCACTGCTGGACTTCTTGCTGGGCCACTGTCTTCCTAAATACACAGATTATTGCTTAAGGGCGAGGATCTCCTCCACTTAAGTCAAATCTCACATACCACAATGCTTTTCTTTTTATATGTGGCTCCTTACATGCCAGAAACCAAATCTGCCATTTCGAAAACCAAAAAGTCTTCTCTTGCTCCTCTTCCCTCCCCCATCTGTGAAGAGCTGGGAGAGAAGTGATGGCTGCTTCCTGAGGGAACTTCTAGACCAATAAAGGGAAGGACTCCCAATTTATGATAACTTTTAGCCAAAACAATGGATGGGGAAGAGGGGGTCCAGAAGTAATCACCAGCCTCCAATGCGTTCTAATTTCTGACGTCGAGAGGCTCTTCTTTCAGTCTCCTAGCTCCCCACATTTTATCATGCACAATGTATGTCAGTGACGGGCCCTATTAGCAATCCTATCATCCTAGCAGTGGAGGTGACCTTGTAGACCAACCCATCCAACACCTCCGGGTTCTCATACACAAGGAAGGAAGAAGTGAAAAGAAAACCCTGACGTGGAAACCAAGCACCCACCGCAAGGAAGCCAAGGATGCACCCTGCTAGGGCACTGATCTGATTATCAACCCATCCAGATCAACCATATACACACCGGACTGAGACCTAAGGGGGCCACACATCCTAACACCAGCACGAGGCAGGACCTGATCTTCACTGGACTGTCTTTTGGAAAAATGAAGCCAAGCGAATATAACAAACAAATATCTTAGAATTCTCTTTAACGCAAAGCAGTGCTACAGTGAATGACGCCAATTTCTCCCCAGTTATCAGGATGGACTGATTACAGTGCTCAGATTCATTTGCCTGAAGATAATTGCCTCAATTCTCCACTTCACTTTGCACATATAGAAATAGTCCCAATCTACTGAAGCCTCAGTGACTAGACATGTAAAATTGGTCTAATCATATTTTGAAGAGCTTGAGCTGCAAGGATTTCTATGAGCATGTACCTAAACCGTGACACCACTAAGGGTTTCTCCCCTCTGGGCTTGAGGAGCGCTGGCTCCCTCCCTCCCAAAAGTCTGATGGGGTGAGTCAGATCCTCAGCAGATGAGATGAAAACAGCTTTGAGGCTCTCTGTCAGGGCTAGGGGCTGGGGGAAAGATAGGATGTCCAAGAGAGCTGGACAAAAGACAAAGCCATGAGCCGAGAGCTTTCCTGACAGTTGAGTGGGCCTTTGCAATCAGCAGTGTTTTCATCCACAGCTCACTGGCTGCATGGCTGCTGGGGGGCAGGGCAGAGGTGGACATCTGGGGCTAGAACCACGTGGACTGGGGGTATCCTGGGACAATGATGTCTCAGCTGGCTGCAGGAAAGAACCAGACAAGCTCAGTGTAAGTCCGGCTGGGCAGACAGTTGGAGCTCAGGACGAAGCAAGGCAGGGTGTCAGAGTCCAGGGGCTGAACCGGGGAACACGAGAATGCCAAGCTCCAGGGCCACGGCAGAGAAATGAGCCGCCACGTCCAAGAGGGCCTGTACCCCTCTTGGGTACTGATGCTTTGCCTGAGCAAGAGGGCTTCTAGATGTTTCCCGTTGGATCAGGAGTCTAGAAATTGCTCCTCCTGTGGCAGAGGGAGAGAGAGGGAGATAGGCACTGTATCAGTAGGAGAAGCTCAACAGAGCACGAAGTGAAGAGAAAGTAAGGGAGCTCCTGGGAAGACAGCTCCAAGCAATCTCTATGCAGAAAACGAAGGCTCCTTTCTGATCCTATTCCCTTTCAAAATGAATAGCACAAATACAGTATTGTAATCCCAACAATGGCCTGGACAGAAACCAGCCATGTCAAAAAGGTGATTATTTCCCTCTATTGTTTGCTTTTAGCTCTAGATGGCATTAACCCCAAATCTCAGAACCAGGAGCTTGAGGTTTTCGCCATTTCTACTGGTGAGAACCAATTGCTATCAGTGCAGTCTGAATAACAGTAAAATAGCACCCTAGAGAACTGAGACAAATGCTTTGGCATTGTACCTTAGTCCCCTATGGGGAACAGGCGGGAGGGGCCAATACCAAATTCTCAGTGGGTTTGAGCCTTACTGGCTGATTGCCACAGTGAGGGGTGGGGAGCACTTCAAACTCCCTGAATTCATTTCTATCCAAAGGAAAGTGTGAAAAGCTCTTCATCTCCAAAAATAGTCCTTTGCAATGATTGTCCAAAAAATATCTTCAAGAGTGATTATACCCGCTCACCAGGCAGAGCAGAACTGATCCATTATCTTGAGTTTCGTCTTGGAAAATGTGTTGATGTCTATGGGACCCCTGACAATAGCCTGCAAGCCTTCTGAGAACCCATGATTCATCTGTCTCCCCCAGGGCCACTAGCACATGGCTTTGCACACGATAGATACATGGTTAGAAACAGGTGGATTGAAAGCAATTCTCATGGGCTTTTAAAAATCAAAAGAAAATCTCAAAGTCAGACTAGGTAAAGACTCATCTCTTTCTGAAAACCACCAGATGAACTGTACCTCTGATTCTAACCAGTTACTCAACTTACCTCCCTGTCTATCTGAGCTGGAATGTATTACTCTATACCTGTCAGCAATCTGGTTTTAATATTTGGAGGCACTTCACACCAATGTGTGTGTTGTTGGATGGCAGGAATTGCTCATCCTCAATTACTTCGATCTCCGCACAATGCCCGGAACAGTGTCTTGATCATAGAAGTGGCTCAATTCATGATTGCTAAATAGCCAATTTCATTTGTAATTTCCGAGACAGCTCCAGGAGAGGAGGCAAAGAGGACCAATGTAATCAACTGATGGACTTGACTAATTTCTTTGCTTCAACAAGTGGTGAGTTGTGGAGCAAAGAGCCTCCACGCCCTGCCTTGGTGAGGAAAGCTCCTCCACAGGCCGCTGGGTCCATCACACACATCTGTTTGCCCTGTCCTAAAACCACCACCCCAACGTTCCTTCCTGTCACTGAGCCACTTGCACTTTCAATGCTTCCAAAATAGTAAAAAGCAGGGGGGAAGGATTGTGTCCATTGGTAGAGCCCCCAAACCCTTCTCCCACAACCTACAGAGGCCTTCAATGGAATCAGAGGCTAACCTGATAAGACTGTGCTGGACACCAAGTTCCAACCCCACTGCCTCACGCACACCATGGAAAAACATCTCCAGTGTGTGGTCACCTGTCCTTTGACTTCACATTGCTTCTGACAAAGCGCCAGCTTTCTGACAGCCCACTCCCCGTCAGATTCTTCTTTGGGTTATGCTGAAGGCTTTCTGCTACAACTACCACCAATAGGTTCTAATTTTGCCCTCCACAGCCACATACAATAAATCTTAAGGCCTCTTCCACATGAAAATCCTTTAAGGAGCTAAAGATAATATTCTTCACAATTTATCCAAATTAGAAGCTTACTGTATGATACTGTAGTGAGCTGGGAACAGGGCTTTCCTGTCCAACTGGTTTAGGAGCCTCCCTCCAGCAGAGTCCCGGAAGTGATATATGCCGACACTTCACCGGCAGACAGAGAGAGCCCCTTGTTCCTTAGCCCGGTAACAACAGAGGTCGTTCATCACCCACTTGCTCCTTTTTGAAATTCACTCTGCAGCAAGCACTTTTTAAAGTCACGCACGTAATGCATTTTAAAAAGCATCTTCTGTACGGCTCCATTTGCTCAACCTCGGCCCTAAGTGTGAGATGGAATGGCATTTCAGTGCAGTCCCCCGCTCCTTCCTCCCGGAGCCTGTAGTGAATGTACACTGAGATGTATTTGTGACTAAACAGGACTGGGGCTCAAAAATGCAGTGTTTTGTTAAATGTTTGTTTGCTGATTAAAATGCATCTTGCAAAGAAAGCGCATTGCTAATGCAGAATCTAGTCCAAAAGTATGTATTATGTAATGCACATTTTTTAATAATGCAGGCAATCTCGGTGTATCTATATTAGTGAATCAGCTCTGGGCTGCCATCTCCTTTATAGGCATAAAGCACTCCATCTGAAGAATGAAGTACTTTCTTATGTACACTGAAGAATCATAATCTACCTTGTTGCTGACAACTGACATTAGTTTCCATTCAAAGGACATTTACTAGCACCCATATATTCCTGATTTTTCCCCCAACGTGCCCTGAAATCAGCTTGAATAATATCTTTGTTTCATATGCTGTCAGTGGAGCTGTGCTAATTAGAAGAAATAAAGTGGGTGGGTCAGTGTAGGCAGACCCTCTAGAAACATGCCCCATTAGTCAGGACTGAGAGGCAGAGATCAGGATTTGACACATACAGCTCTAAATGCCCCTGTAGAGTGTCCCATGATAATATCCACACAGCCATGCAGGCACCTGTGATAATAAAACCCTTGCAGTTCCTCAGGAAAAGTGGCAGAGCAGGGCACAACTGGAACATAGACATTTGTCCTTTTGTGGGGTTTGACAAATCAATCCCACTTTATTAGACCAACCTCCCAGGTTCAAGCAATTCTTGTGGCTCAGCCACCCGAGTAGCTGGAACTACAGGCGTGCGCCAACACGCCTGGCTAATTTTCGCATTTTTAGTAGAGACAGGGTTTCACCATGTTGGTCAGGCTGCTCTCGAATTCCTGGCCTCAAGTGATCCAACTGCCTTAGGCTCCCAAAGTGCTGGGATTATAGGTGAGAGACACCAGGCCCAGCCCAATCACTATTTTAAGGCTACAAACTAACACAGAGTGCAAGATACAAGCTATAGACACAGCCAAGATGCAGAAAGGAAAACCTCAACACATCCAAAGCAGTTGCTGGTCTCTCACTGGGGTATGAACTCTGCACTTGGTGGCTTTAATGCGGGTGTGGTGTTGAAGGTGTGAGGTTAAGTTCCATCATGGTGAGAATGGCTGTGGGTACCTGACTGACTCTTCACACACCAGGCAGAAGTACCAGCACCAGGAGGGCCTGGTGAGCCACCCAGTGGTGGAGCCTCTTTTTTGAAGATTCCCCATACTGACTCAAGAAGGAGGAAAGGACTACAACCTGTGACATGTGTCCTAAGTGAAACAACCTTCCTGATACTCCCATGGATTCCAGGACGATGGCTTTGCTCTGAGTTGTTTCGCCTTTGGACTTGTCACTATGGCCAAAAGGGCACTCCATAATTATCATGGAGGGCCAGACTGAGGACATGCACACCCCAAAAGCAGCAGCCAGGTTAGCTCCCACTGCAGGGATCTCCTCCTGTAGGCTGTCATTTGATTTTCTAGGGCCAAGAAACAGCAGCACTATTGACTCCAAGTCTACAGCCTTGCAGAGTTCAACAACACGATCTAGTGGTGTCTGGCCGCCCCCTAGCCCTGAGCCAATCATTTTCTCACGTGGAATTCAAACTGGATTAAACAATGTTGGTGGGTACAGAGGGATTCGGACTGATTCAATCTCCTGATTAACAGCAAATTAATCCAAAATATCCTTTCCTTAATACAATACTTTTGTTGTTTTCACTACTCTACCTTCAGCACGTAAAACACAGCTTGGCACATGCAAGGCACCCAATGAGTACTGCTCAAAGAGTTACCTTTGTTAAAAGCCTATCTAGGAAATAGATGTAAGGGGCCTCCAGTGAGGATTCCGTGTCACCCTGAACTGCCCCGCTGGAGAGAAGCGGTTGTGTGTACTGAGAACGCAGGAAACGCTTCCCTTTACCCATGCTCTCAGCTCCAGTCTGAGTTCCAGTACCACCTTCTCAGCTCAGTCGAGCTCAGGGCAGTCCTCAGATGGGCTTGCAGACTTGCAAACTACTACCTCAACCATGGGGGCCCTTGTTGAAGAAGATGAGGTAATCAGCCAATTCAGACTGTTTGAGCACGTATTTTTTGGAAACTTCTCTAATTACAGTCACTATAACAGATCTGCTAAAGGTAGTTTCATGATTAATGACTACCGGAAGTTACCATCCTCAAACTATTAAGCCATTGGAAAATACTGGGGGCTTAATACTCGTGTACAGACCCTCTTTCTCCTGAATATTTGCTATTTGGGGTTCTGGGTTTTTAGCTGCACTCAGGCTGTGTTTATTTCACCAATAACTGGGGAAACAGGGTGCGGCACGACCCCACAGAAGCCTGCGCCCACCTGCCCAAGTACTGGACCTGAGCTAGCTTGCCGCTTGCTCCTTGCCACCCGCCAGGCCCCCCGCCCATTGCTTCGCCCAAATCCTTTCAAACAAGGTTCCCTCCTGCCACCTGCCGGCCCACTAGGGTCTGCGCCACAGGCTCGGCGCCACCGCGCAGCTCGCGGGGAGGTGGCCCCCACCTCCTTACTGCACATGCCCGGCAGAAGTCCGGGCGCGCAACTTCGCAGAACCTCACTGCCCGTCCCTCCTCGCCTCAGTCTCCTCTGTCCTCTCCCAGGGAAGAGGACCGGCGGAAGCACCTCTCTCGAGTCTTAGGCTGCGGAATCTAAGACTCAGCGAGAGGAGCCCAGGAGGAGACAGACCTTTCCCCTCTTTTCCCATCCCTTCTTCTTGCTCAGAGAGGCAAGCAAGGCGCGGAGCTGTAGAAAGTTCTTAAGTGGTCAGGAAGGTAGGTGCTTCCCTTTTTCTCCTCACAAGGAGGTGAGGCTGGGACCTCCGGGCCAGCTTCTCACCTCATAGGGTATACCTTTCCCGGCTCCAGCAGCCAATGCGCTTTGGAGCCGCTCTCTGCAGAGCCAGAGGGCAGGTCGGCTTCTTGGTGTGCGCCTAAGAGGATGGATCGGAGGTCCCGGGCTCAGCAGTGGCGCCGAGCTCGCCATAATTACAACGACCTGTGCCCACCCATAGGCCGCCGGGCAGCCACCGCGCTCCTCTGGCTCTCCTGCTCCATCGCGCTCCTCCGCGCCCTTGCCACCTCCAACGCCCGTGCCCAGCAGCGCGCGGCTGCCCAACAGCGCCGGAGCTTCCTTAACGCCCACCACCGCTCCGGCGCCCAGGTATTCCCTGAGTCCCCCGAATCGGAATCTGACCACGAGCACGAGGAGGCAGACCTTGAGCTGTCCCTTCCCGAGTGCCTAGAGTACGAGGAAGAGTTCGACTACGAGACCGAGAGCGAGACCGAGTCCGAAATCGAGTCCGAGACCGACTTCGAGACCGAGCCTGAGACCGCCCCCACCACTGAGCCCGAGACCGAGCCAGAAGACGAGCGCGGCCCGGTGGTGCCCAAGCACTCCACCTTCGGCCAGTCCCTCACCGACAGCCAGTCTCTCACCCAGCGCCTGCACGCTCTCAAGTTGCGAAGCCCCGACGCCTCCCCAAGTCGCGCGCCGCCCAGCACTCAGGAGCCCCAGAGCCCCAGGGAAGGGGAGGAGCTCAAGCCCGAGGACAAAGATCCAAGGGCCCCCGAAGAGTCTGAGGAGCCCAAGAAGGAGAAGCAGCGGCGTCGCTGCAAGCCGAAGAAGCCCACCCGCCGTGACGCGTCCCCGGAGTCCCCTTCCAAAAAGGGACCCATCCCCATCCGGCGTCACTAATGGAGGACGCCGTCCAGATTCTCCTTGTTTTCATGGATTCAGGTTAGTTGCCCACCGCTAAACTGGGGAGCCTGAGGGCGGTGTGGGAGCAGCGGGCGGAAAGGAGGTGAGAAGGGAAGGCAGGTCAGGGGTGAGTCGAAGAGAGGAGGCTCAGTTGGCCAGCCCAGGACCGGGGATCAGGGTGAGGCGGCGAGGGCTCCCCCAAACTTTCCAGGATGCCAGGGGCGCCCTGGTGGCCAAAGGTTTGTTGCACGGCGGGGCGCACACCGTGCGTCCCGCTGGAGACAACCTGAGGTCTCTCGGAGCTGGTGCCCCGGCTGCGCGACTGAATCCCGAACGCACCCGAGATTTGGAGCTGCACACCCAAACGGCATTGGTAAGTCACTTGTTTTGCGCGCCTTTCTTCCTCCTAGAAAGACTAGTCTCAAACAAGTTGGCCTTCTCAGGTGCCCAAAATGTGGTTCGGAGGTGCGCGCCAACTTTCACGTTGTGAGAGCAGCCGCGCTGTAGAGACACTGCTGCAATGTGTGGAAAGTAATCAGAATGGGATTGGGCGAGAACTCTGGAGACTGACCACCGGGAGGGAAGTCACGCGCGCGCGGCGCCTAAGCAGCTCAGAGCCGGGAGCCCAGGTCCCAGAGCTGCCAGTGAAGCCGCGGGACCTCCGCGCCAGTGCCCCCCGCTGCCGCGCGCCAGTCTTGGCCGCCACAGCCCGCCTCCCGGCGCTTGCCGGGACGGAGACCGCCTCAAAGAGCGTGCGCACCTGCCCGCGCGCGCCGGAGAGACCTCTCCCGCGGCGGGCAGTTGGGGGGAAGTACTTGGGGGAAAGGTAGGGGACGTAAGGGGACCCCTGGGGGTGGCCCTACGGGCTACCAGGGTTGGACGCACAGGCATGGTCACGTCGGGGTATTGCCAGGCTTTTGGCGCAGCTGGTCAGGTGGCCAGGCTGCATGCAGCTTAGCAGGAGACGTCCTGGGCTGTTTGCGCAGGACCTCTGGAGGCCCTCAAGATGGTCGCAGGCGGAAAGGTAAAGCGGAACAAGGGATAGACTGGAGAGGGGGGTCGCGTCTAACATCAGGATAACTTACAATTCGTTTCCAAAGAGCGCGGCACCCGCAGAGCTGGGGAAAGGTGTTCGATCCGGCGCCAGTCCTTGGACGATCAGTCGAAAAGGAGGCAGGGGCCGGCGGCTTCGGCAGCCTTGGGGAGGGCAGGCGGCGTGCTCCGGCCATTTTCAGCTCGGGTGGAGTTAAGTTTAGAATCTGTAACCTGGAGGGGAATCTGCTCTGGTGACCCAGCACAAAAACGGCCGCAATCTGGTAACGCACCTTCGGAAGGGAAGGCGTGCTCTCCTCGCCAGTCCTGGGGGGAAAGACTGATAAGTGAAATGTCTTTAAAAAATCTCATCCGACTTGGAAATTTTTTTTTCTGGTGTGCGTGTCTCATTTTGCGCCGGCTTGAATTATTCGGATGACAATGATTTAGAGGAAAAGTAAAGCGTTTTGAGGGCTTGAAATGAATGATGGTCAGGTTTTTAACTCCTAAGAAAAGGATGATGATAGAAGGAAAATACCTTAAATGGTCTTCCTTCCAGGACCTATTCCGTAGGAAAGGCGTCGCGGCGCCCAAGACTTAGTTCTGCTGGTCTGCAGCGCAAACTGTGGTTAGATGCCTTTGTGGTCTTCCGTAATAAATACGGAGAAGCAAGTTTATTTGCAAGTGGTTTTCTGCGGCAGCAATGTTAGTCTCGGAAGTTTGGAGGCTGCGGAAGGGCTAGGCATGCCCTGCTTTTGGCTTGCCCATAAATCGAAATTCCTACTTAATGTAAACAATGATGGTGTGTTGCTTTCTGTGACATGAAGCGTTCAGTTTTTCCTCTGGTAATGTCTCAGCCTGAGTTCACGAAGCAAAAGGTCTCTAGGGACAAGCAAGAGAAAGCAGGGGTTGTGTTGAATTTTTTGGTGTGCCTTTCAAGTGTGGGCGCTATCTTCAGACTGGGTAGTCTGGGAGACCCGTTTTCCCACAAAGCTAGGTTTATTCATTAGAGAAATGAGCGTGTTGCCTTGTTGCAGGATGAATAAACAAGTTTTTTAAAAGCCCTCCGTGTCGAGCCCATACCTCACACCCATCTTGCTGTTTTTTAAACAGAAGCCCAACACGGGGAGGTTTCCTGAACTGTAAGCAATGTACCACGTTCACATGTAGCCAGGAGGGGCAATCTAGGAACACACAGTCTTTCAGACAGTCTTCCACAAACTGCCTCGCCATCTGCATTACAGCCCAATTGTGAAAACCTGTTACCTACCGGCACACACTCTCCCCCGCTCAATTCCCCTCCCCCAGCTTCCCTCTCTACACCCTGATTCAAGGGTGGAAAAGCCACTGCAGACCATACAAAGCAACTGAGAGATATACCAACCCCCCAGGAGAGCACTCATGACCCTCCCTGAGAAGACAGGATTTTGCTACATAGACTTAGCAAACCTTCTTTCTGCCCGAGAAACTGGTATTCACCTGCCTTACCTATTCCAGAGCCATTTCTAGCAAGTTCCCCAAGCATTCCCAACTCACTAGTCTCCCAGCTGGCCCTTTGTCTACCCAGCTCAACCGGGGTTAGCATTTGAATAGGCTCACTTGCCCCTTTTACATAGGTGAGGTCTGAGGTCTGCTCTCAAGAAAAAGCAAATCTTACCATTAACCACATAGGTGAATTACCAGCCAGTTTTAATATTTCAAATGGGGGAGGAGGAGGAGCAAGAGAATAAAGCTAGTTAAACATGATGATATGCCCTCAATATTGAAGTTATTTCCTTTACTACATTAATCATTTGCTTAATGGAAATTTGCTTTTTGGGGGGAGGGGAGGACGACCTAAAGATGCTCTTGTAATTGAACTTATTTGAGCTGGGAAATTATGCTGCAGTGTTCCAACACTGTGTGGGGTCAACCTGATGTAGGTTTAAAGTTTTGCAAACAGAACTCTTTATGTTCATCAGAATTCAAGAATTAGAAATGTTACAGTTTGGGATTGTTTTGAGATGTTTCTTTAACGCACTGCAAGCCTTTCTCACTCTGGAGCTGCTTACAGCCTTTGACTCTTCAGCCTTCATTTTCTGCAGCTGTGTAGGTTAAGGAGGAAGAAAGCTGAAACTTCAGTGTTGGTAAGAATGAGGTTTTTTGCTTTTTAAATAATCGACATGGATTTACCTCAATTATCAGTTATTATTATACTGCTCTTCAAGAAGAGGGAAGCTGTTGAGAGGAAACTGAGCAGAACCCATAGTGTGAGTAAAGCATGTCTCTTAACTGGAAGGTGATCTATTCACAAAAACCAAATCACTGAAATAAAATTAAGCTTCCAGGCCAGTGACGTCATGTGCTGGCTCAAGCGCTGCTCTTCTCTAAAAAATCGCCCAGCAGAGGGATGAGATGCTCAAATGACATCTTTAATCCCCATGTTCAAGAATGAGAGATGGAATTTCTTGTTCTGTTGGGGGGTTTTGACACTAATGACTCTATTTCCTGTAACTTGATGTCCCAAATTGGAGCAGTGGGATCTAAGACAAAATGCCTGGGGCTAACAGCCCAGGTTGCTTCTAGCCATGGTCTTGTCAAGTGGCCTTAGGTCAGACCCTACACCTCTCTGCCTCAGTTTCTTCTAAAATGAGGTCGCTGAATGAGATGATCCTATTTATCCCTTTCTGCTCCAAATGTCTAGATTGATTAGTTTAAGAAGGCTGGGGTTGTCCAATTTGACTCTATACTAGTGATTTTAACCCTAATGGAACTCAAAAAAAACTTCAAAATTTGATCAAATAAAAAGCACCAGCTAGAGATCACGCCATTGCACTCCAGCCCGGTCTACAGTGTGAGACTGTCTCAAAAAAAAAAAAAAAAAAACCCAAAAAGCAAAAAAAGCACCAGCTATGAAGAAATCTGTTTTGTGTTGGTTTCATGTAAATTTTGTCAAATCTGCCTTACAGTTGGTTACAAAATGGTCTAAAAAAGCAGTTTAGAGAATGCAGAATTCCACTGTGTCCTTTCCCTAAACTAGAAAAATTTAGCCATCCTGAGAGTCATATTTAGTGTGTGTTTTATGTGTGTGTGTGTTCCCCACCTTCTCTCCCTGACCTTGGTGCCTAAGAACAAGCTTTTCAGAGCAGGAGCAGGCAGCATGGCTGCAAGTACTGACCTAGTACTGCGGCTTGGAGAGGCTAACCACTGTGGGAGACGGTAGACTGATGGGAACATTGGTTAAGTGACCACAAGTGTTGTTGAAAGATTTTTGGTAACAGTTTTAAGTGTTCTGGTTAAGCTAGACCTGAAAAAAAAATGGCATAGAAGCTACAGTTTTCTCAACCTTTGTTTTTTTCATGATCACTCCCCTCTTAGCTTCTTCAGACATATACTTCTTATTTGCCCCTCCCCATGACATTTTAATACCACGGACATATAGCTGTACCCCATTATCTGTTTATGTACTGCAGGACCTTGTCACAACTAAGACTTTTTGCACACTGCATACCCCAAAACCAATTTTGCCTCCATCACAGATGCACGAGATAAACAAAGCAAATATTTCAAAAACAAACAACAACAACAACAAAAATCTGATTCTGTCAAATTAAGTGATTTAGCACCCATTTTTGTTTTATAATTTCTTTCTTACATATCAAAAGGCCGTACATGGGGGGGGAAGTAAATTTTTTACTGGTATTTGTTTTTTTTCCCTTGTTTAAAAATCTCATGAGTTTTCCCAAAGGCCTCCAATAGCTACTCTGGTCCAAGCACTAGTGGCCATTAATTCACAGGGCAGAGAAGCCAGAATAAGCAGCCTCTAGTGGCTTAGTTCTCCCAAGGCCAAGAGCCTGCAATGCGGGGCCACCATCACCTGTTGACCATGCTCAGCCAGCAGAGGCAGGACTCTGCCTGCAACTATTCCCGGGTAGAAATGGGGAGGCTGCCTTCCCAGCTCCCACTGGGCATAGCCTGGGTGTTTATTTTGTGGATTTATTTTAAGGTAGGTATGTTACAAATTAGCAGGGCCCATGACTGTGAGAAAGGCCAACATAAACCCAGGCTGCATGGACAGAGGGTAGGTGGTGGCAGTAAAGTGGGGAGAGATTTAAGGAAGACAAAAGGAAAAGAATTTGAGGGATCACAGAAAAAAGGAAGATGTGGGCAGACAAGAGAACTGCTGGGAAGGAGCAGAAAAGAAGATTTAGAAATGGGGAAGCGGGTCACAAAGCCAGAAAATTTGGGGGTTATAAAGTTGTCTGAAGGAATAAAGAGAGTCTTGAAGAGAGAAAGGTTGAGGGCAGCTTCAAGTATCTGGTGGCTGAGGGGGTTAGAACAAGGTGTATCAAGGGACAGACTTTAGCTCAGCATTAGGAAGGGCATTTTTAAAAGCCAAATATGGCACTGGAGGGCTAATAATGAGGCTCACAGATTCGACACTGTTAACACCACTGTCCCCCTGAGAGTTTCTTTCTCTTTCTTTCTTTTTTTTTGAGACAGTCTCTCTGTCGCCCAGGCTGGAGTGCAGTGGCGCGATCTCGGCTCACGGCAAGCTCTGCCTCCTGGGTTCACGCCATTCTCCTGCCTCAGCCTCCCAAGTAGCTGGAGCTACAGGCGCCCGCCACCACGCTGGGCTAGTTTTTTGTATTTTTAGTAGAGATGGGTTTCACCGTGTTAGCCAGGATGGTCTCGATCTCCCGACCTCATGATCCTCCCGTCTCCGCCTCCCAAAGTGCTAGGATTACAGGCGTGAGCCACCAGGCCCGGCCTCCCCCTGAGAATTTCTTACAGACCTGGTCCAAAAATTCCAATTTCACAGGTGTGGAGTTTTCACACAAGTACTTCAATTGCTACGCTCAAAGAGAAAGATTTAACACCTAGAAATCTAGCCGTCTAGAGCCTTGGGTTTTGGTTCACAGCAAGGTTGGTCTTCAAGGTCCTCACTCTCAAACTTGAGGGGTCCAAGGGGCACAGGCCAAAGACTGGCAGCCAGCAGAAGACCACGTTTCTTCTCCCCCCAACCCCATGTGAGAGCTGGTTTCTGAGTGTCCTGGCTTATGTTGCTGTCTCAACTAGATTTCATTAGGAAAATTTGCTCTGGGTAATTGAGGTTGTTCCAGAAGGTGAAATATACCATTCCCCTTAAACAATGATGCCCAGAAGCCCCAGGGTGGCTGGAATTTCCACCATGAATTGCAGAAATTTTAAGCAGAGCTTCCACTAAAGCCAAATTTATCTTCCGGGATTCCCTCTTCCCCCTCCAACCCCTACTTTTGCCTCTCTCTTAGTTTCTTTCCCATGGTGCTGTTCATCTTTTTTGGAATGGCCTCTTCTCCCCTGAAATTCTTTGCTGCATCATCAGCTAGACTGGAGAAGGAATCCACAGCCCAGCTCAGGCAACTACAGAGAAAATGTCCAGACCCACTGTTTAAGCACAGGTGGTCAGAGGACAGTGGCATGCCTTGGCTAAAACAGAATTTGGTGCACCTTTTGAGAAGGTTGCTGAGCTACAGCTAATTAGCTGAGTGAAGGGGTCTGAATTCACGATGCAGGCTTTTTAATCTGAGCATATCAAGTATTTTCATAAAGACTATTTCTACCACCTCTAATATCAGCCTTGCATCTGCCTCTAACCTGGTATCTTGCCTCATCCATTTGAGGCCTTTTTTCTTTAGCTGGCATTTGCTTCAAACAGCCTGGCCACACAGACCCCTCTGCAGACAGCTGTATGCTGCTGCCTCCACCGGCCAAGGCGGGCAGAGAAGAGGCTGAAGGGAAAAGGATGGCAGCAGCAAGTCTTCATTGAAAAGTAATTAATTGTACAGCTTCAAAGTCTATTACTACTCAGTCAGCACTCAAAACATTTGTCACTGGGAGGCTGAGAAATGTCATAGTTGCCTAAATTCTTTTCTACCTTCTCTTTCTGCTTTTACTTTTTTCTCAATTGAAAGAAACCCACTCACAACTAATGACATGAATGGGCTATAGAGAAGGCACTTCTGCAAACTTCACCACCCACCTCCCTGCAAAGCCACAGACCAAAAGGAAAATGACTACCAAAAAAAAATACTGTTGTTCATGGTTCCTGTTCCCTTCCCTTTCACTCACCTCCCCTCCCTCTCTCTGCTTTGCTTTATCTTTGTTGCCTACAGGGATAAACCCAGAAAGCTGACAGGTAGCTACCAAAACTTGAGATATGCCTTGTGCTTTTGGTAATGAGTAAGAATCCCAGAATGTGAGTAGAAACACAATCACTTGCTGAATACATGTGCCATGAAAGCGTCAGTAGCGACAGATGAGAGAGAGGTGAGAGACTAAGTTTGGGAAGCCCAGGGCATCACGTGGGGCTACCAAGGAATGGAGCTGTAATGGTGCTGTTCAGAGAGTCAACGGTAAAGAAATACATACATTCTTTCCATTTGGGGTTCCATATTTTCAAAAAGCCACTGTTTGCCACCTGTGGCACCTGGGCCATTTGGCTTTCCTCAGAAATGCAGAGTTTAATGGAAGCATGAGAAATTTTTCCCATCCCTTTCTTAGTACATCAAGTGCAGAGGCTATTATTTTTAAGTAGCCAAGTATACACAATTTTCAAGTAACCCATCCCTGGGTTTTGACAGCCAAGGCTGTCGTCCCTTACTTGACACATCATCTCACTGCAGCCCTGCACTCCAGCACACAGCCCCTCAGGACGGGGGTCAGGACCCTGGCACACAGCTTCTATCCATCCCAACTCGGCCTTTTTTTCAGGCACCAGCCTCTCCTGACTTCCTCTTCCTTAGCTGCATAAACACATTAATAGACTTTCCTCCCTCAGTCCTGTCACATATTCATCTTTTCCCATGCTGGCAATCCATCCAGCATTGGAAAGCTATGTTTAAGGTACTTTGCTATTATACAATTATAATGGCAGATCCTAAAAACGTCCCTGGCAAGGTTAGGCCCCAGATGACGCTGCCCACTAACATCCAGCACTGGCCATCTCCATCCAGATCAAGGTCTTGTTTCTCTCTTGAGTTAGCAAAATTATCAGCCCTCAGGAGGATCACCAGGTGATCAGGCCAATCAAGGGGGACCCAGTAAACCCACTAGCTGATCACTCCCAGCTCTTACTATACCGGATTCCTCAGGTCCCTGTGGCCTTTCAGGTGCCACAGGTGGATCAACTCCTCGAATATTTGGCCACACTTCTGGGGTCCCTGACCCCACTACTGATGTTTCAACTCCTAGCTCCACTCACCTGAAGGACTTAGGTTTTTCAGAGACTGGTAGCCAGTCACTACAGAGAAATAACAAGAGTGCGAAAATGGGGGAATATCAGGGTTAAATACTGGGATTTATCCTTCCTGGTCTTAATTTACCTTTAGATTAAGGCAATTCCTATTCAAATCTAAGGGTCCTTTCTCAGCTTATAGTGGTGATTTTCAACTGGGGGAGATTTTGCCCCCCAGAGGACATTTGGCAAAGTCTGGAGACATTTTTGGTTGTTAAAACTAAGGGGATGCTACTGGCATCTAGTGGGTAGAGGCTAGGGATGCTGCTCAACATCCTACAATGAACAGGGCAGTCACCACAACAAAGAATTGCCTGGCCCCAAATACCACTAGTGCAGAGGCTAAAACACCAAGTCTAGATAAAATGTGCTGAGTGGTTCTGAAACCCCTTCCTCTGGTGTGCTCCCATCTCTCCCTTCTGAGTCCTCCCTGCTCACTCCTGGACTGTATCCCTTTTTCCTGTCCAGTGCACCAATTGTTCAAGATTCTGTTACCAAATGTGTTTCTCCCCTAAAGAATTTTCTCTGACTCCATGAATTCATCTTTGTAAGGACGATTGCCAATTTGAATGTGTGATCTTTATCTTTTTCTAAATTTCAGACTTTCCCTCCCTAAATTTCAGATTTCCCTGCAAAAATCTCTATCCCAACTGCTCAAAGTTCCTTTAACTCTGCCATGTCTAAAACCAAATCAGCACTGCCACCTTGCCAGTCCCTCCCACTGACTTCCCTGTCCAACTCCCAGTGTTTCATCCATCTGGGTGACACACTTTGGCTCCTCCATTTTTTGTGTCTTTCTAGCAATAAGAGATGCTCCAGGAGGATCCTTTGGGACCCCTCTTGAGTGTCATCCTTCAGCATTCCTGCTTCCTTCACCGTGCTAGGTCTCTCCTTTAAAAAACATCTCCTTTGTGCATAAGCCCTTTCCTTTGTTCTCTCTCCATCAGGATCATCCTCCATGCTGCTTCTGCCTTTCCTAAAAGTAGGTTCAAATCCTCACTTGCAAGACAAAAAACTTTCAACATCCTTTCTGTTTCCTGCCAAAATAGCCTCAAAGTGCTTGCTCTCATACTCCATGCCATCCTCAGAGAGATTCTATCTAATTTCTCCTGACTTTTCTCCCCCTGCTCCTGAAGAGCCAGCCAAGGTGGCCAGTTGTGTTTACCCAGCCACGCCCCATGTTTCTTACCATTATTTCCTTTGTTCGTGGTGGGCAAACCGTCTCCCATCCCCCACTACTACCTTCTATTCATAGCCAAGGCATCTATCCTTCCTTGGAGGCCCATATAAAAAGCCATTTTCTCCACCAAGACTTTCAAGGTCCCCCCAAGTGGAAGTCTTTTCTTTCATTTTTATGCTGCTCTACTCCCTAGGATGAGGAATTGGTATTTGCCTAACCTTTTTTTTTTTAATCACCTCGATGCATGTGCTCCCCTGGCAAAGAATCATGATACCAGAAAGAATGAACAAAGGGGTCCCACAGACCCATGAGGGTGTCGAACAGAGACCCTGAACCCGTTCCTCGACAAATGGTGCTTTGGGGGTGAGCGCGAGGCCTGACGAGAGCAAACCACCCCTTCGGGGCACCCATCGCATTCTCCCTGGGGCTCCAACCCCAATGTCTACTGACCTTCCACTTGTGCAGGCTCAGCATCCCTGGGGCCTCAACTCCTTAGCCATCCTGGGCTGCTCCTCGCAGTAAGCCCTCTCCTCGTAGTCCTGGCCTTCTACCTCCCAGCCCTGGAAATCTTCTTGCTCCTTGCCTCTCCCGGCAGCGGCACCCCGTTGGCTAGGTTAGCCTGCCGCCATCAACGCACCCAAGGGTTGGCCCCTGGGACCCCACCTCTCCCCCGAGGCTCGGCAACCTGTGGCATGAGGAAGGGTGACCCCACGGCGCTAGCAGTCCTCGTGGTCTTCCAGGCCTAGCCGCCATACACCCGCCCCCCAACGACTTCCAACCACCCCATCAGCACAACCTCTTCGGGCGTTCCAACGCGGCGCCCCCTATTGGACCTCCCACCCATATCCGGTTTCCGGTCTGACGCCCCCTGCTCATTCGCCAGGCAGCCGTGATTGGCATGACCCCAGCCCAATGGCTGACCCAGCACTGGGGTCGTAGGGGAGTGAGTTGGTGCTGGGACCCAGTTGGGCGGCGGTTCAGTGGATGCCCAAGTGGCTAAGCCATTTTGTGTGGAGTTAGTTGGCCAAAGTTGGAATCAAAGTTCAGTGTTGACAGCTGGAAGTGTGTAGACCCATAGAGCTAAAGCGACATATCTTTGGGGGATCCCAAACGTTTACCGGGGTCCTACTGTGTTCGCCTCTTTTCGTGCTGCGTGGCCACGTGGATGGTGGATGCGGGGGTGGGGGGGGCAAGGATGCGCGGTGCCTGTGGTACCCTGGCTCTAAGAGGGATGCGTTAGACGGTATCGCACCGTGCAGTGGTTCGCCCGCCTGCAGCTCGCATACAGCAGCCCGCGCTGTGCGCCCTGCTTTCTGCAGCCCGCCCTGTGTAACACTCATCCAGCCTCTCCTCCCGCAGGACTCTGCAGGTCAGGTGACCCCCTGCCTCCTGCCCAGCTGCTCTGTGCCTAGACGTGGTTCGCCAATCTGTCTTACTGGTGAGACCGACCTGATGCGCACCTGCCGGGTTTTACGTGACACCCTAAAAGCAGCTTTTCTCCCGGGCTCAAATCCCTCTGCAGACCCCAGACCAGAGCATAGCATGTGCACACACCAAGGTCACCAGGTGGTTTGGGTATTTACCTTTGGCTAGCTCTGAGCCCACCGCAGCATGGTAGCGGGAGCGCAGCTGCGCGGGCAACCGCCGGGTTTGTGGCTGGTTGGCGGGCTCAGTGCCGCCTCAGTAGGCTCTAACAGTGGAAAACTAAAGCGACTACCCTAAGATACCCATAGCGAGAGGAGAGGGGCTGGAAGGGTGCTGGAGACAGGCTGTAGTGGGGCTAAAGGAGCAGACTGACCGGTGCTGCGGCCGGCACCCGAAGCAGCAAGCAGCGCACCTCAGCTGCGGTTGCCGCGCGGCATGGTGTTTATCTGTGGGTTCAGTGCCCACAGCGTTGTCCACTCTCGAAATCACCCTAAACCGGCCATAAACGCCAACCAAAATCCCTTTAACCCTTCCCTAGAACCGCAGGACCTGCGAAACTCTGAGGCCGCTTTGTGGGGTCCCCCTCTGCGCAGCACGCCCCCCAACCCTCCATCGGTGCCACCGCAGCTACTGCCTAGGGGCTTTGCTCTTGGTGGTACGCACCCGAGACCTTCTTATTCCCCTGCGTCACCATCCACATAAACAAGGGAGCACCCTGCTTGCGCTGCTGTGGGCCACTGCGGAGACCCCTAGAGTGTGATGAGGGTGGGGGCTGTTAAAGTGCTTTACCGGAGCCAACCTCAGCAAGCGACAAACAAAAGCAGCAAAAAGTACACCCAAGGCATTTAAAAAACAAATTGTGAGCTCGCATACTCAGCATCCCCTCTCCCTCGTCTCTCTCTGCTTCTCTGGTGGGCTCACGACCACCTGTCGCATCCCCACGCATGCCTGCGCCCCTTCTCAGGCACCAAAAGCCTTGCGCTCTGGACTAGGGGCTTGAGATCCGGGGCTGCCTGGAGGCTGGGGGCTATGACTCAGTGTTTCAGGGGTATCCTGGGGTAATGAAACCCTTCTTCAGTTCCCCCTCCCCCGAGGAGTCGGTTGGGTTGGGGAGGGAGGGTTTCAGCTCCTGTACTCCAGCGTCCCGAGGCCCACGTCTTGCGTCACGTGTCCCGCAACGCAGGAGAGCTTTCTCTGGCCAGGGGAGAAGCGAGGAGAAAGATTCCAAATCAGTCAGGGAGAGGAGTGGAAGGAGCCAAAACGTCCCTGCGAGGCCTGCGCTCGTCAGCCCCCTTACCCAAAGTCCCGGGCCGCCGGCGCCAGGAGCAGGATTCTGGAGCTGGAGCCAGCTCGGCACTGGAACCGGCGTCCTCTGGTGGCAGAGAGAGAGCGCTACTGGCGATTTTCGGACCGAATCGGCACGCTCGTCAGATCCAAGCAGGCGGGACTGGCCTGGAGGAGAAAGAAAGAGAGAGGAGGGCATAAGGACAGACTAAGGAAGAGGGGCTTGGGGGCATACTGAGGGGATAAAAAGTGGCCAGAAAGGAGCCAAGACTCCACCAGCAACAATTGAGTTGCTTCAGCCTCAGTCTAGGGTTCCAGGCCTTGAAACCCCCCAACCTCACAAGGGTTGGAAAGTGAGGCTGGTGAACTTTCCAGCTGGTACTTTGATTTAAAAATAATAATAATAATTTTTTCACCCTAGTTCGGTTGGGTGCTCCGTCTTTCGGAGCCCCAAACTTATTTTGAGAGGCCGCCACCGTGTTATGGGCGTGCGCAACTGCCTCGACGGCAATAATATGTCAGGACAACGCGATATCCCCCCTGAAATCGGGGAACAGCCCAATCAACCATCTTTGGAGGCCCCAGGGGCAGCTGCCCCCGGTGCTGGGCCTAGCCCAGCCGAAGAGATGGAGACCGAACCGCCTCACAACGAGCCCATCCCCATCAAGAATGACAGCGAGGCCTGTGGACCCCCAGAGGTCTCCGGGCCCAACTTTCAGGTCCTCAACCCGGCATTCGGGGAAGCTGGAGCCCATGGAAGCTACAGCCCACCTCCTGAGGAAGCAATGCCCTTCGAGGTCGAACAGCCCAGCTTGGGAGGCTTCTGGCCTACACTGGAGCAGCCTGGATCCCCCAGTGGGGCCCATGCAGGCCTTGAGGCCTTCGGCCCAGCATTCATGGAACCTGGAGCCTTCAGTGGTGCCAGACCAGGCCTGGGAGGATACAGCCCTCCACCAGAAGAAGCTATGCCCTTTGAGTTTGACCAGCCTGCCAAGAGAGGCTGCAGTCAACCTCTCTTACAGGTCCCAGACCTTGCTCCAGGAGGCCCAGGTGCTGCAGGGGTCCCCGGAGCTCCTCCCGAGGAGCCCCAAGCCCTCAGGCCTGCAAACACTGGCTCCAGAGGAGGCTACAGCCCTCCCCCTGAGGAGACTATGCCATTTGAGCTTGACGGAGAAGGATCTGGGGACGACAGCCCACCCCCGGGGCTTTCCCGAGTTATCGCACAAGTTGACGGCGGTGGCCAGTTCGCGGCAGTCGCGGCCTCGAGTGCGGTCCGCCTCACTCCCCCCGCGAACGCGCCTCCCCTCTGGGTCCCAGGCGCCATCGGCAGCCCATCCCGAGAGGCTGTCAGACCTCTTCCTAACTTCACGGGCAGCAGCCCCCCGATGGAGATCTCCGGACCCCCGCTCGAGATTGGCAGCGCCCCCGCTGGGGTCGACGACGCTCCCGTCAACATGGACAGCCCCCCAATCGCGCTTGACGGCCCGCCCATCAAGGTCTCCGGAGCCCCAGATAAGAGAGAGCGAGCAGAGAGACCCCCAGTTGAGGAGGAAGCAGCAGAGATGGAAGGAAGCACAGCCGCTGATGCCGCGGAGGGAGGAAAAGTCCCCTCTCCGGGGTACGGATCCCCTGCCGCCGGGGCAGCCTCAACGGATACTGCCACCGGGGCAGCCCGTGCAGCCCCAGCGGATCCCGACTCCGGGGCAGCCCCAGAAGATCCCGACTCTGGGGCAGCCCCAGAAGATCCCGACTCCGGGGCAGCCCCTGCCGCCTCGGCGGATCCCGACTCCGGGGCGGCCCCTGACGCCCCAGCCGATCCCGACTCCGGGGCGGCCCCTGACGCCCCAGCCGATCCGGACTCCGGGGCGGCCCCTGACGCCCCAGCCGATCCCGACTCCGGGGCGGCCCCTGACGCCCCAGCCGATCCCGACTCCGGGGCGGCCCCTGACGCCCCAGCGGTTCCAGATGCCGGGGCAGCCCCTGACGCCCCAGCCGATCCAGATGCCGGGGCAGCCCCTGAGGTTCCCGCCGCCCCTGCGGCTGCTGAGACCCGGGCAGCCCATGTCGCCCCAGCTGCGCCTGACGCCGGGGCTCCCGCTGCCCCAGCCGCTTCTGCCACCCGGGCAGCCCAAGCCGCCCGGGCGGCCTCTGCAGCCCCTGCCTCCGGGGCCAGACGCAAGCTCCATCTCCTTAGACCCCCCAGCCCCGAGATCCAGGCTGCCGATCCGCCTACTCCGCGGCCTACTCGCGCGTCTGCCTGGCGGGGCAAGTCCGAGCGCAGCTGCGGCCGCCGCGGGTACTACGATGAAGGGGCGGCCAGCAGCGACGATGACTCCAGCGGAGACGAGTCCGACGATGGGACCTTCGGATGCCTCCGCTGGTTTCAGCATCGGCGAAATCGCCGCCGCCGAAAGCCCCGGCGCAACTTACTCCGCAACTTCCTCATGCAAGCCTTCGGGGGCTGCTTCGGTCGATCTGAGAGTCCCCAGCCCAAAGCCTCGCACTCCCCCAAGGTCAAGAAGGTACCCCTGGCGGAGAAGCGCAGACAGATGCGCAAAGAAGCCCTGGAGAAGCGGGCCCAGAAGCGCGCAGAGAAGAAACGCAGCAAGCTCATCGACAAACAACTCCAGGACGAAAAGATGGGCTACATGTGTACGCACCGCCTGCTGCTTCTAGGTAATGCGGCGGACTCTGCCTGCGGGCAGCAGGGCCGCCGGGGAACTGGGTAGGGGGTGGCAGGGCTGCCTGGTGGGGCTCGGGGCTCGACAGTGGGAGGAGGGGATCCAGCCAAAGGCGGGAAGAGCTTGCTAGAAAGTTCCAGGGAGGGACCCTAACGATGCCCTGGGAGCGGGAGGGGATCTTGGGTGGATTCGGGTGGCCGAAGTATATGCCCTGCAGGGAGAAAAGTGGTGCCGAGCGACACTGAGGGTCGTTTCCGGCTGGACAGGCCAGCGCCAGCAACCGTAAGCTGGACAGGCAGGGGCTTCAGGTGAGCCAGGAACTGCCGGGGAGGGGCCCCGGGGGCCCCGGGGCTCCCCTGGCTAGGCTGGTGGGGTCCATGGTGGGCTGGGGTCGTTGGGAAAGGCGCGCCCCCGCCTCGCCTGGCACGGCTGCTTGGACTCAGACAGCTTGTCGTTGGTGTGTGTTGGTGTCCATATTCTGTGTTCGCCTGTGCATGATACGCTCAAGTGTCTCCCGTTCCTATCCCGGCACCCCCAAATTACCCGGCGACTGTGTACTTGTACTTGGGAACGGGCTGTCTTGTGGTTTGCGCCATGGCGCGGGCAAAAAACTTTCAGTGTTCGCACACTCTGGTGGTACCTGCGCCCGGGCGCTCTGCGGTGAGCCGTGCGGAGTACGCGCGGGGAAGGTGGCGGGGCCTCCCGGGAAATAAGCGGGGCCCCTGGCCTGGGGGAGCGGGGCATCGCTTTTTGCCGGCCTCCGTAACCTTGTTCCTGTATGTCTTTCTCTCTTTTTCCTTTTGCGCTAAGCGTTTCCTCACTTCTCATTCGTTCACCAAACCCTCCCGCCTTTACAGTTGAAAAACCAGACACGCAGGTATCTGGGGCGCCCGGGGCTGCACACATCAGTTCAGTATCTGCACACACTCAGCTCGCCTGGTCGGGGGATGGGGGAGAGGGGAAACAACCTGCTGTAGGCAAGTCTGAATCCCAAACCACGTGGGGGCTGGTTCCAAGGGGGTGGGCGTGGCTGTGTTTGAAAAATATGAAATAATTTTTTTTCCTAGCGAAGAGCCTGAGGTAAGCCAATTATTTTTACAAAGAGTACAGTAGGAGGGGCTTGGTTTAAAAAGATGGGGGTATGTGTTGGGAGTGGAATGTCACCTTTGTGTTTGAAATGCAACTAAAATAAAAATTTTCAAAAAATGCACTGAGTGTATTTGAAGTGTGTGGACAAACTATGGCAAAACCGTGAATATGACTTGTGAAACACGTAAATGTTTGCATGTGAATTTTTTCAAGCAGCTGTAGCTGGGGGCAAAGAGGCTTGTCAAAGGTAAGGTCTTCTGCAAATTGGCTCTGGATACAAAAAATATATAAAGGTCTTTTGATTACAGAAGTTAAAAATCATGATATTCTCATCAGGAGGGTATTCTGGTGGCCTTCTACCTTCCCCCTCTTCTGCTCACATTTCCCCACCTCTTGGTGCCCTCCCCTCTCCAGGATCCCCCTCCGCAACCCACAGCAAGACCCTCTCCTGTATTTCCCAGTCTTTCCGTGGCCATTCTCAGTTCCCCACTCCCCCAGCCCCCCAAGACTTCTTCAAATCTGGGGCATTAACTATTTTTGCCACATTTAATCAAATCAGCAATTAGCAATGGTCTGAATATGTGGTTTAAATGAAAACTTTCAAACGAACTTCACAAGCTTAATGTTTACATTTTATTCTCTAAGACCTTTCAAGGGATTTCAAGATCACAGTTTTTAAGACTGTGCTACATTTGTTAAATATGTTAGAACTTGTGACGGTTTTTTATTAGTGGAATTATTGGCATGTAACTATGCTACTGTGATGTGGCTCTCACAGATCACAATTTTAGATGTGAGGATCATTTTGTGTATGCCCATCCAGGTAGATCATAACATTATCATTTACCCAAAAACATATAATATGGTAGTTGTTTTAAATTTCAAATGTCTCAGCTACACTAAAGCTACCACACATTAAATGACAATGCACTGGTTTCCCTGCAGACATCTGATTTTGCCATAACAGACCCATTTCAATATTCCAAGCACAGCTCAGATTAGTGTTTAAAATTTACCCACATTATTTACCATGGAAAACTGGTTGTAAGCAAAAAGAATTGGAGGTCATCCCCTTTCTGTATATATCCTGGGAAGCAAACCTGTAAATTTGGGGTGGGAGGACACAAATGGGTACAGACAGGAGACCCAAGTGACAGTGTGCACCTGACCCCTAATTGTCAAATTGGTAATGTGCCTTACATACAGGGCCTCAGTTGCCTCCTTTGTGAAATGAAGCTTTCCTAGCAGATCTCCACTAAGGAATGCTTTGCCATGATTTGAGTCTTCTATTCTTCCTGGGGGTGGGGGTGGAGGAGACACAGTCCACTTACATCAGGACTGGAGACTTATACCATAGATTGTGCAGCCATCAATCCTGCAACAAACTGTCCATGTTTGGGACCAGTCTTAAGAACATTAGAAGTTTCCTTTGTCTCCCCTTATTTTGTCACCAGGAGTAAAAATTAACTTTAACAAAAGGAATATTTGGTAGGGTCACCTTGCACCTTGTCCTGACTTTGTTCTTGGGTGCTGGTGGCCAAATACCTTTGGATGCAGCATAGTCCAGAAGATGGGCTGGTAACATGGGCCATGTCTAGCATAAGCCTGAAATACAATAGCCAGTGTTGGCTGCTAGCTGAAACTGTACCACTGCAGTTTGTCAAAGCAGGCTACAGTTTTTGACCAGGCTTCCTTTTGCAGAGGTGACGTACCTCTTCTGGACCTGAATTATTGATTAGGGACAGGGAGAGGAGGAAGGATGAGGACTTACTCACATGTAGGAAAAGACTTTTTACTAACTTTCTAGTCCCAACATATAAAACAAGACATCCATCCATACATCCCTACCACTGAAAATGTAGATCAAATGGCTGTCTTTTGATATGGCTGCTAATTTGTGACATGCAGATTCATCTGTTGCTTGAAAAATGTTTATGTGCTTATCCTTTCTGTTTGTATTGCCTGGACTATTTAATCTCATTACAGGGAATCTTAAGAAATAAAAGAGAGAGAGAGAGAGAAAGATAGATAGAAATCAATAATACGATTAAAATTCTAAAATATTTAAAGAGTTCTTTTTAAAGAAGCCTTTTTCTTCTTGCTCAACACTATCCACCAATAGACTGTTTCCATGTTTCTGTTACATTTTAAAATAATTTTGGTGGCTTAAACATTTTTTAAAACTTCATTTAGGTGTGATTTCCTCCTTGTTTAAGAACTGAAGGGGGCTAATAGATCAGAGTTTCTTAGTATCTGCCACATTTATTAAAATTGTGTAGGCAAATGCTATATATAAGAAAGGTTATTCTGCTATGATGCTTTATTTATACAGCGAATCACAATTAATTGTATGATAATTTATTTATGCCACCAAGTGCAACAGTGATGCATTGTATCCCATCTTGCAGAAGCGCCTTTTTATTTTTATTTTCTCTCTCTCTCTCTCTCTCTCTCTTTTTTTTTTAACATACAGCCATTTTTCTGTATTCTAAATGCCTCCACTGAGCTTTTGGTGTGGTGGAAAGGATATAGCCTATCAGGCCACAAAATTTTGGAGTCCAGATAGATTTATTATTTTCTCTTCTCAGTCTCCTAGTAAGATTCATGCTTCTCAAAGTCTGAAATTCTATCTTGGTTTTAATTCTTATAGATTTTTCTCAAAAAAAAATTTCCCATATAGGTAGATTAATGTTTAAAATTTGCCCACGTTATTTACCATGGAAAACTGGTTGTAAGCAAAAAGAATTGGGGGTCATCCCCTTTCTGTATGTATCCTCCTAACTTGAAAAGGAAAATCTCACTGCTCTCAGTATTATTAGTAACCAGTAATAATAATAATAATATAATAACACATTCTGATTACATTTTTGTTTGGTTTGAAACAAAGTCTCGCTCTGTTGCCCAGGCTGGAGTGCAATGGCAGGATTTCTGCTCACTGCAACCTCTGCCTCCCAGGTTCAAGCGATTCACCTGCCTCAGTCTCCAGAGTAGCTGGGATTACAAGCGTGTGCCACCATGCCTGGCTAATTGTTTGTATTTTTAGTAGAGATGGGGTTTTACCATGTTGGTCAAGCTAGTCTCGAACTCCTGACCTCTAGTGATCCACCCAGCCTCCCAAAGTGCTGGGATTACGGGGGTGAGCCACCATACCTGGCCACGTTTTACATTTTTTAAAGCCTTTCATCTAGTTATATTTGTCTCTTGAAACAGTCCTGGGCAATGAAAACTTGATAGGGCCCCATTTCATAGGCAAATAAACCAAAAGCTCAGAAATTAAATATCAGGCACTTTTTTTTTTTTTTTTTTTTTTTTGAGAAGGAGTCTCGCTCTGTTGTCCAGGCTGGAGTGCAATGTCATGATTTTGGCTCACTACAACCTCTGCCTCCTGGGTTCAAATGATTCTCCTGCCTCAGCCTCCTGAGTAGCTGGGATTACAGGTGCCCGCCACCACACCTGGCTAATTTTTGTATTTTTTTGTAGAGACGGGGTTTCACCATGTTGGTCAGGCTGGTCTCAAACTCCTGACCTTGTGATCCACCCGCCTCAGCCTCCCAAAGTTCTGGGATTACAGGCGCAAGACATCGCGCCCAGCTTTCAGGCACTTTTACTCAAAGACTGCTAAGTAGGTAAAGGATCTCAAATTTCAAATTCAGATAAGATAATGCTTGCCAGAAAGTGATGGTAAGCTATAAAGCATTATTTAAATGTAAAGCATGATTATTCTAAGTATACTATGTGCTCTTAAAATCCCTTGCCAAATGACACGTGTCGAGTAGTCTGCTACTTTCTGAATTATAGCCAAACTCACAGATCCCTGCTTATAAATGTCCATTAAGTGTACATGAAACGTGAGCTCCCCCATTTCTGAGATGGTTGTCATTGCTATGGTGATATTTCATTTCCCCATTTGCTTTAACTCATCTGCCAGCACTGCAACATTGCAGCCTTAGTTTGTTGGGCCACTGTTTCCTTTTTCTTTTTTAATGCAGGTTTTCTTTAAAGTTTTTTGTTGTTGTTGTTTATTTTTTATGCAGGTTTTCTTGAAATTTTGTTTTGTTTTGTTTTTTGTTTGTTTTTTAGCAGGGTCTAAAGCTTTTCTTCTTATTTAGGTTTCCACTAAGTAATAATTAATCATTATAATAATAAAATGCAGTTACTTTTCTGCATAGCTCTATTATAAGTATAGTGTTAGAATGTTTAGAATCCTGGTCTGGATCGCATGATCTTATTAAAATAACTCTGCTCCATAGTCTTCCTAGTGATTTTTTTTTTTTTTTAAAGTATGTCTTACTTCTAGTCCAGGCTAATTTCTATTTAGCAAGAGTCAGTGTATGGTCTTAGAAATCATCTTGGACTTCTATGCAGGAAAGTTAGTTGTTGTTGTTTTTGAGATGGAGTCTCACTCTGTCACCCAGGCTGGAGTGCAGTGGCACTATCTTGGCTCACTGCAACTTCCGCCTCCCAGGTTCAAGTGATTCTCCTGCCTCAGCCTCTCAAATAGCTGGGATTACAGACATGCGCCATCACACCTGGATAATTTTTTGTATTTTTAGTATAGACGGGGTTTCACCGTGTTGGCCAGGCTGGTCTGGAAATCCTGACCTCAGGTGATTGGCCCACCTTTGCCTCCCAAAGTGCTGGGATTACAGGTATGAGCCACTGCACCCGGCCAGGAAGGTTAGTATTAAGCAAAAAATAAATTTATTTTTAGAGAAGGTAACCTAGATTTGAAATTCCCAATGCCAGCCATGCTCCTTCTTCTTTTTAGAGTTAGTTTTTCCTCCAAATAAAACTTACTCCCAACCCCCAGCAAAAGTGTGGCTCTTCAAATGCCTCTAAACAAAGTAACTCTCAGGAGACACGTCAGTAGTGAACAGCAATTCGTTTCTACACTTCTTGGTTTCTTTTAACTATAGTAGCAAATGTGAGCTTCCTCTCAAACCCACTCATGCCATTTGCCCATTTAAAAATCAAATTTCTCAGGACGAGTAGCAATTTTCAAGAGAGAAGGAACAGGGCCAATTGATGTCACAAGGTCCTCACCATCAATTAAAACAAATCATTGGAGGGAACTAAGAGTATTGGTCAGCCTGATTGACCATCTCTGACCCCTTAGAATAGGGACTAGGAGACTCTGGCCCTAACACACACCTTCACAGATTTCATTAAATTAGACTGAATGGAGCTTTTTTTCCCATCAGATTCCTGTTCTGGCCTGTGGTCACCCTAAGCATAAGATCATGTTCTCTTTAGGAAGGACGAAGAGAATGGACCTGAGCCTCTCTTTGGGAGTTCTGCTGAAGAGTCTGCAAGTCCTAAGTAGCCTTTACGCAATTTAGAGACCGGAAGGAAGGCACGAATACAAATTGGCCATGGGGGTCTCAGGGGGAAAGAAGCCCCTGAACAAAGGAGAGGAGAGGTATTTCAAAAAGAGGCTATATCCTCTTTTTTTTTTTTTTTTTTTTTTTTTTTTGAGATGAAGAGTTTCGCTCTTGTTGCCCAGGCTGGGGTGCAATGGCGCCATGTTGGCTCACTGCAACCTCCACCTCCCGGGTTCAAGCAATTCTCCTGCCTCAGCCTCCCGAGTAGCTGGGATTACAGGCATGTGCCACCACACCCCACTAATTTTGTATTTTTAGTAGAGACAGGGTTTCACTGTGTTTGTCAGGCTGGTCTCGAACTCCTGACCGCGTAGATGATCTGCCAGCCTCGGCTTTCCAAAGTGCTGGGATTACAAGTGTGAGCCACCGCACCTGGACTTTTTTTCTTAATTCCCCCCAAAAGAGGGCCAGCTACTAGAAGCAAAGTTACATTTGAGAAATCTAGAGTCTTTTTTAAAGGGTAACATGCTCAACCCAATGCTTGGCACATATCAGTACCCCAAAAATGTTTTGGGTTTCTTGGGGGTTTTTTGTTGTTGTTTTTTGTTTTTTGAGACAGGGTCCCACTCTGTCACCCAAGTTGGAGTACAGTGGCATGATCTCGGCGCACTGCAACCTCCGCCTCCTGGGTTCAAGTGATTCTCCTGTCTCAGCCTCCCCAGTAGCTGGGATTACAGGTGCCTGCCACCATGCCCAGCTAACTTGTATTTTTTAGTAGAGATGGGATTTCACCACGTTGGCCAGGCTGGTCTTGAACTCCTGACCTCAGGTGATCTACCCACCTTGGCCTCCCAAAGTGCTGAGATTACAGGTGTGAGCCACCATACCAAGCCTCAACTTTTAATTTTAGAAATTTACTTTTCCTCCTAGATTTTTTTTTCCCCTGCTCCAAGTGGGGTTTGGGGTTTGGTTAGCTTTCTTTTAAATAGATACCTTTTTAAAAATCTATGGCTGTGTAACATCCATGTCCAGGGGATTTAAGCAGAAAGCCCTGTGTTGTTGCTGGGTTTTTGTTTGTTTGTTTTTCTGTTTTTTGCATTTCCCATTAGACTATTAACATGTAAGTTCTAAAAGTGCCGGCCATCTCATTCTGTCTTTCTGTCTCCACCTGTCAGAGTACATTCTTTGTTTACATTCTGTAAATAAAGATCAATCCAAGCAGTAGACGAATGCCACCTTGCCACATTTATAATTGTGTGAAGTCACTCTCAGGTGAATGATGTGCCAGAGAGAGATGAGGAGATAACGTACTTTTTGACTTATCCTGTAAAAGTGTCACCTGTCACCCCTGCCTATCCAGCTGCCCCTTCTGTTTTGATTAGCTCCTAACTACAAATCAACTCAATACCGAGGCTGAGCTCAAGGACCTGAGCTTGGATTGTTCTACGGTTATTGCACATCAAAAAAAGAAAAGAAAAGAAGAAAAGAAAATGTGTTTAGTTTCCTTTCCAACAGCCAGATGGTGAACCAGGCCAGCCCATGGGAATTGAAGATGAAGAGACCTCCAAGAAAGAGGTAGGGAGCAACACAACAAAACAATGTTTGATTTTTCATTATGTCGATCGTCACATGCTCTCTGAGCACACATGAGGCACACACCTTTCAAGTTAGAATCAGTGTAGTGCTTTTCTACATGCAACAACTGGGAGTTACGCTAAGGGAAGAATGTTAGGCAACTGATCTGTGACGGAGCAATGGAAATTAAGGGAGTGTGCCTCTGTTGTACTTCCTTAGAGTAAAATCCCAAATTGCATTGCAGAGTAATTTGTTAAACCTCAGGAGTATTTAAATTCAGGAATATTTTGACTTGTGGCGTTCTGCCCACAGAACTGCACATTCGATCTTACTAAATGTTTTTTAATGATTCAATTTGGGGCGAGGAGAGAGGTATAAAGGTAGTATAAATTGTTATCCAATCTCAAATTTATTATGAGTCAGTCAATGTTTCCGACATTGTCACACACACACTGTGTGTGGGACAGAGTAAGTACTTTTAACTTCCTTTAATGAGTTGATAATGGGAAGGAAAAAAATCCCTGTACTACTTTCTAAGGAGTGTCACAGTTGAGCTTTCACATGCTCAGTGTCACCACTGAGTGAGCATCGATTCTTACAAGGAAATTAAGGCTTGGGCTGCAAGAGCCTCTCTCTTCTGATTTAGCTGGCTCTTGCCTCTCCCCTTCCATCAAAAGACCACACTATCTCTCTCCTCTTTCCCATTTGAACAATTTTGCTGTTCATCAAACTGATTGCTAACGTGAAAATTACATGATGGTATTTTTACAGGGAACTTGCATTCAGGTAAGTTTGAAGCTGTTGGATATTTGAGGGGGAAAAAAAGAGTAATGCTTATCATGATCCACAGAAACCAAAGTCAGACACTGTAAGATAGTCCAGAACCCAAGAAGGGCCACGACAGGACCCTTCCAAAGGAAAGAGAATCTCATGTCCCGTGTTTTAGCAAGTATCCATTCCAGCTCCCCCAGGGCTCTGGGACCCACATATCCGTGCCTCCACTTTTCTAGAGTTGTAGTAGCTGGTGGTCCAACTGAAAAAAAAAAAATGAAAACAGGAAACCTGTCAAGAATAGATAGCGTTATTTAGGAAGTATATAGGCACTTACATTACTGAGACCACTTGAACACATCCTTTTAAATAGATACCTTTTTTAAAATCTATGGTTATGTAACATCTGTGTCTGGGGGACTTAAGCAGAAAGCCCTGTGGGTTTCTCTTTTCAAAAGACAGGACTTATTTATAATCAGTCCCTTGATTTTTTTTTTGGCCTTCATGGGCTTTTGAAATCTTAGGAAGTGTCCATCCTAATTCCTTATAGCTGCTCTTTCTGTGGCTCTGCTAGGCCTTCAAGATGCTGAACTAACTTATTAATTAAATCCTTGACGTCATTCAGGGGGTTCCTTTTGCCCACTAGCCCCCAACATGGGAATTTTTAAATGACTGGCTCTAGAAGGGCCTAAAGATGGTGAAGGTGAATTGATATTTCAGGTGACCACTAGATGGTGAGACAGTATAAGGCAGAAAACAGGTGGCATGTCTATGTGAAAGTGAGAGGGATGGCCAGGGCCAGCAAAGGCGAAGAAGGGTCCCCTTGACTTTTACTGCCACCCCCTACCTCACGACAGAGCTTAGACTCAAATAGGCCCCAAAGCTTTAGCCAGACCAGAGTTTTACTTTTATGCTGTGAATTCTCCTAGTTAGCTATATGCCAGGATTTTAGAAGCATTTTGGGGGGCTCAGTCTAACAGAGGGGTCCTCCAAGTGGCTTCGTTGACATTTTGTCATGGGGGGGCTGCCCTCTGCACTGTGGGATGTGTAGCAGCATCCCTGACTGCTACATACCAGACACACACACACACACACACACACACACACACACACACACTCTCTCTCTCTCTCTGACAACCAAAACTGTTTCTAGTCATTGCAAAACGTCACCCCTCATTGATAACTACTGCCCTAACATCATCAGTTTCAAATTCTGGGGAAAGTTCAAGATCATACATACTGTAACTTGCGTATCTTAAAAATATATATATCGGGGCCAGGTGCGGTGGTTCATGCCTGTAATCCTAGCACTTTGGGAGGCCAACGTGGGCAGATCACCTGAGGTTAAGAGTTCAAGACCAGCCTGGCCAACATGGTGAAACCTCATCTCTACTAAGAATACAAAAAATTAGCTGGGCGTGGTGGCGGGCGCCTATAATCCCAGCTACTCGGGAGGCTGAGGCAGGAGAATTGCTTGAACTTGGGAGGCAGAGGTTGCAGTGAGCCGAGATGGTACCATTGTACTCCAGTCTGGGCAACAAGAACAAAACTCCATCTCAAAATATATATATATAAAATATATATATAATATATCACATATATGATTATACATTATATGATTATATATATGATATATAATATATATAATTGCCTTGGGTAATTTCTAGGATTCTTCACTAAGGAGGTTGATTATATATTATATGATTACATATTATATCATATATATCATATATGTATATATCATTATATATACATGATTATATATGATTACATATTATATATCATACATGTGATATGTCATATATATCATATATATTATATATAATATAAAATACATATTTTTTTTCCCCAGAGAAAAGTTTGTCCACTGCAGTTACTTTTTTTTTTTTTTGAGATGGAGTTTCACTCTTGTTGCCCAGGCAGAAGTGCAATGGCATGATCTCGGATGACTGCAATCTCTGCCTCCTGAGTTCAAGCAACTCTCCTGCCTCAGCCTCCCTAGTAGCTGGGATTACAGGCATGAGCCACCGCATCCAACCCTGCAGAAGTAATTTCTAGAAATCTCAGAGAAGAAAGTGACCCAGATGACCCTAACTAGAATAGAAAAGGAAATTATTTCAGGGAAGTAAACAGTGAGTGGACTTTGATTAACCAAGTCAGCCCCATAGCTAGGCCAAATCAGTGCTTAAATAGCCTTTACCCTGAAATGATCACATCTTCCACTCAGGGGTTCTTCAGGATGCCTTTTCCTGAGCAGGCTAGGAACTCTCTCTCTGACTGGTGCACACTCAATTAATTCACTCTGTATTGTAGAGAAGGATGCCAAGACATGAAGGACCCATCTGTCAGATGGCTGCTGACAATGTATCAGCTCTAGGGTGGCAGGAGCTTCACTTTATATGTATTCCCCCAAACAGCAGCAGAGTCTTTAACGGATAATGTGTACCCACCAGCAAGCAGTGTGTGGGCCCCAGTTGCTGGGTCTCCCTAGTCCCAGGCCCATAGGGAACTAGCCTACTGCATGGAGGTAACCTATGACCTTTAGCAACTGGTCTTTTAAGGCACAAAGTTCAATTGCAGGAGAGCGGGGCAGTGGAAGGAACGGCTCTGAATGACTGGACTGAGAAAGAGCATAAGATCTCTTAGGAATGAAACATAGCTATGCCAATAAAAGTAACAATCCAAGGACATTTCCTGGTCAAGAGTCTTGTGCTTGGTCTTTGATAAAGTGGACACCCCCTTCTCCATCCTAGGGCAGACTCTGTAACCATTATTTCTTGAAATAATCATAACAGGACTAAATTGTGATCTTAATTTTAAACAGTGGTCTAAGTCCCTAACTTGCGTCTGACCAGCCTCTCTCAAGTAACCATTATGGAAGGGGACTTTATAACTTCTTTGTTATATTTTGACATAACACATTTATATTTTTGCCCCCATTTGGTCTTTCTATAGAGTTTTCAGATTGTAACATCTGAATTCATCTCATCAAGTTTTTGAATTGAAACATCTGATTGTAATAACTGAAACAGAATCATTAGGGATCTAATTTTTTCCAACAAAGGAGATTTTTTTCTTTTTTTTTTCCCCCTCTTAGGGAGTTTCGAATTTGTGACCTCTGAGTTCATTGCAAAGGCCAGAAAAGTAAATAAATAGACAGACAATGACCACTCTCCCCTCCAGACATGTACGTGTATTTCAACACTTTAGCTTTTACCATTAGGATTTCTTTAGGGGAAGGTGTAGAAATATATTGGTAGTTTGATAAATTATATATCCAACATGTAAAATTTAAAATATCATTTGAAATCAAAACTTGTCTGAAGACTAGCTTTTTGTCACAAGTTCAGCTAAGCAAAGTGCCCCCTAACTATGAAACCTCCTTAGTGCAGAATCCTAGAAATTACTCAAGGCAAGCTTTTTGAATGTTGATTTTGACATTTTGCCTGGGAAAGTGCAACAGCTTTCCAAGCAAATGCTTAGAAGACTCAGGGCAGAACCCAAAAACAAATGCCAGACGTTAGGGGAAAATTTTGTAAAGTTGGATTGCCAGAAAACTTCTAGCTATTTATAATTAAGCAGTTTTAGCCGCTAAAGGGAAAGCACATTAGATCATTTTGTTTTGCAAAACAAATGGCCAGGGTGGGGTTTAGGAGGGTTCTCCTTTCTGAGTAGGAGTCCTTGGAAATGTTCCTGATGGGATCCAGTCATTCTGGAGCGCTCTTACGAAATTGTTCATCCTAGGGAAGTTTGGTGTTTGTGAGCGTACAGTGTTTACTCCTTGCTGTCTTCTACTGTAGGTCTGATCTGATGGGGGAGGCTGTGGTCAGAGGAGCTCCAGCTCTTTGGGAGGATCCTAGAATAGTACAAACAGCACTGGGTTAGAAGTTGGGAGCTCTCATTCCTGGGACCTTGGTTGATTCTAGAACTTTATTCTAGGATTCCATGAATTTGCTAAGTTGACATCGGGAAAAGGCTAAAGTTTGATTCTTGAAAGTATTGACAAGGCCCCATTTGGGAATGATTCTGCCAAGTATTCCTGGGGTCCTGCCATGGTCAGGAGAGCACCTTAAATTTGATGGGTTGTCAGGGAAGAAGCAGAGGATATCTCTGTGTTCAGCTTTATGTATGAGGAAGTCAAGACCCAAGATGGGAGCAGGACAGGGACAGCTTGAGAAAGGAGGCTTGAGATTGAGACTTGGACTCAGGTGCCAGGGATGAATCCAAAATGCTTGCAGGCATCTCAGCCTCAGACTTAGGCTAACAGATAGCACACAGTGGATGCCTCTCTGTTCCTTTTCTTTTCTTTTTTTGAGATGGAATCTTGCTCTGTCACCCACGCTGGAGTGAAGTGCCATGATCCTGGCTCATTGCAAACTCCACCTCCCAGGTTCCAGCAATTCTCCTGCCTCAACTTCCTGAGTAGCTGGGACTACAGGCACATGCTACCACACATAGCTAATTTTGTATTTTTAGTAGAGATGGGGTTCTCCATGTTGGTCAGGCTGGTCTCGAACTCCTGATCTCAGGTGATCCGCCTGCCTTGGCCTCCTCCCAAAGTGCTAGGATTACAGGCGTGAGCCACTGTGCCCGGTCTGATATTTTTCTTTTTAGTAGAGATGAGGTTTCACCATGTTGGCCAGGCTGGTCTAGAACTCCTAACTTCAGGTGATCCGCCTGCCTTGGCCTCCCAAAGTTCTGGGATTTCAGGTGTGAACCACCGCGGTTGGCCTTTTTTGTTGGTTTTTTTCCTTCTGGCCCTACAATCTTGATTCCCCAGAGTTAGGGCCTGATCAGATGTTAAGGCAGGCTCAGAATGGGGCATCTGCTCTGCTAGAAGAAGGTGGGTGGTCAGAAAGAAGAAGGAAGATCATTAGGGCTGCCTTAGTTGGAGAAAGGGAGCTCATCTCTCATCTTCTCAGAAGTTTCACAACCCAGAAAGGGGAGCGCGGAAAGCAGCCTCCTAAGGAATTCTCGAATTTCTTTCTCACTTTTCCTTTTTTTCCTCACTCACTTTCTTCTGAGATTTATTTTTAAATAGGGTTCTTATTTTGGGGGGGCTTTCTGAGCAGGAACCACCTTTTTTTGGAGGGAAATAAATGAGAACACGAATTACTCAGGGCTGGGAAGTGGAAACAATGGAAGAAAGCAAGGCCGCTCAGAACCGGCTGGCAGAGGGCGCTCGGCTTTTACTATTGACAGCCTGGCTTTCAAAAATTCACTCTTGTGCCGGCGCCTAAGGCAGAACCCACATCCCCCTCCCTAAATCCTCCTTCTCAGGGACACAGCTCCTGCCCCTAAGGCTGAGGAATGTTTTTAAAAGTTTACAGTTCAGCAATTGACATCTAAGGACAAATCCCGGCCACTTTTAACTAGTGGATCTGAAGATCTTAGCCAGGGCAGGAAAGAACAGGATCAGGTAACCTCCAGATTCACAGTCCTGGTGCCCCGGTTCTCCTGGGAACTGGTCCTGAGATCCTGGACAAATCCCTGGTTCTAGTTTTTCTCAGCTGAAAAAACAGGAGGGAGGTCTCTCTCACTTTAAAACTTATTTAATTATCTGATATAGTTTAAATAGACGAGGTATGCCAACACCCTATCCAACACACACTTTTTTAAATGTCTGTTCCAAAATGGAAGATTGTATAGGAAATCAAATGTTAGGGCCCTCTGTTGTCCTTTGGTAAATAATTAATAGTTTCTGGGTCCCCATCGCCGGGAGAATCTTTGCAGGAGCAGAGTTTGGTGGTAAACTCTTTCACACCTCAATCAAGAGCTAAACAAGAGGTTCATAGATGAGCAGAGCTCGTTTCCACCAGGGAAATCCAAGGGGCCTACCTGGAGAAGTTAGCATTTAAGACAATATGGGGAGATGGAGTAGAATTTGAGGTGCATGGTCAATGATTGTTCACAGAGAAGGGACTTGCTAGGGATAAATCGTTGCTTTTCCATTCATGCAAGCATCATTGAGTTTTTCAGGATCTCTGAGACCTCAGGGCTAGTTTTAAGTTCTTCCCCTCCTCAACCCCTCTCCACTTCTCAGTGCTTCACGGTACAGCAGGGCATTCTCACTAGCGAAGGCGTCCTCTCTAAGGATGGGACCCCTACTGTCCATCTCAGGCTCAGCACTGCCTTGGGGCAGGCCACTTCTGGCTTCTTTAGGCCTCATTTCCACTGAAGGGCAAGCTGGGTCTGATGGTGTCTGGCCAAATTCCTTGGTTCCAAGAACAGGTGCCGTTGCCATTCCCTGCCATTTCTGCCCCCCACCACCCCACCCAGCAGCTGGAAAATGATGAGGTCATCTATTTGAGAAGGGCCACACAGGCCTCCCACACAAGGGCCTACAAAGTCCTCCAATGGGAATTTATTTCTTTCCGATCAAATTTACCCTCCATATCCCATTCATATACACATTCTCTCTCCCCTTACTCTTAAAATTGTAAAGTTAAGGAAACTGAATACAAACAGTTGATTGAAGGTAAACGTCCCTCCCACCCACCTATTTAAACATTTTTCTTTTAGTTGATAACTTTCCTACAACATTATTCTCTTATGCCCATATTCTTCTGAGGATTCTTTAAAGCTTTTCTTGCACTTTCTCCTCCTCACAGTTCCTGACTTCTAGCCCTGAGTGGTGGCTGAGGACAGGTGACCCTGTAGACCATGGGGAGCAGGGGAGGCCCGGGCAGGTGACTGCCTCTTTCCAACCTTTCCTGGGCCACTGGAGCTCCTCCCCACCAGAGGTCAGCAGAGAGCTCAGAATGGCTGGGTCTGCTCTCAGAAAGTGGGATCTTGGAATTCTCTAGATGCAATGTAGGATGCCCAAATGGAAAAAAAGCCCCGTGTTTCCAGGGTGTTTTGGTTGGGGCTCTCATCCTGTCTTGGGTCCCGGGGACCTTACTTTTAACACCAATACAGCCATTCTGTGCTTTTCTCAGGGGAGGGGTGGTTGGGGGTTTGGTCTGTTTATTTGGTGGCTTTCTTGGTCAGTCTTCTTCCCGCGCCAGACACACAAATCCCTCCCTTAGAGGGAACCACACCCTCTTAGAACTCTCCCTACTGGGGCCCAGCTGCCCACTTTCGCTTCCCACAGGACATGGAACCCACATCCCACACTTGGTCTGGCGCCTTTTCTTCTAGTTGTATTTATTGTTAAAATGACATCATAATATTACAGGAAATCCCCCCAGCCTGCCCTCACCCTGCTATGATTTTCTTGATCATGATCTCCCCCTGTTCTTTACTCAGGTGTATGGATAGTTTTGAGACGGCATGAATCGTGGTGTGCAGTTTCATATTAATCCCCCTGCTCCACAAACACACACTACAGGGCAGTTTCCTTAGAGCTCTTCCGTGTTCGCCATCGTCCTTCCACAGTTCTTTCACTTGTTTAGTCCTTTCGCTAGTGGGGAAGAGCAGAGAAAGAATTGAGGTTCTCTCCCTTTGTTTTTCCTTCTCTGATCTTTTGAAATCCCGGGGTCCTTGTGAACGACTCAGAAATTAAAACCAATTCCCTTTGGCCAGTTGTTTATTGTTGAAAGAGAGAGACAAAGAGAAGGTACAGACAGAAGGAAGGAAGTAAATAGAGATTAAATTTAAAAATTTGAAAGGGAACAGTGGTTCACGCCTGTATCCCAGCACTTTGGGAGGCCAAGGTGGGCAGATCACCTGAGGTCAGGAGTTCGAGACCAGCCTGACCAACATGGAGAAACCTTGTCTCTACTAAAAATACAAAATTAGCCGGGCATGGTGGCACATGCCTGTAATCCCAGCTACTTGGGAGGCTGAGACAGGAGAATTGCTTGAACCTGGGAGGCAGGGGTTGAGCTGGTGAGCTCAATCTCAGGTGAGCTGAGATTGTGCCATTGCACTCCGGCCTGGGCAGAAAGAATGACACTCTGTCTGAAAAAAAAAAAAAGAAAAATTGAAAGGGAGAGAGAGGAGGAAAAAAAAAGAAAAGAAAAAAGAGTACCTTTGCCAAGTTTAGCTCTAAGCACCAAATGGGGTCCTTGCCCTCTAGGAACTCCTAGTCCAGAACAGAGGAGAGGATCAGGTTGCAAGTGATTATCCTTCTACCAGGCAGGGGGTGGAGTGCTGCCAAGTAGGGTGTGGCTGGCACAGCTGAGGGGTAAGGCTGGCTGGACGGGGCAGGAGTACAGGGAGGAGAGGCAGGCTCACAATCCAGGCTGGGGCATCTTCTCCTCCCCATCTCACTGCCCCATGAGGTCCTTTGTTGGTTCAAGTGCCAGCCAGAAGAGCTGGGACAGAGGCCTCTCCTGTGTGCCAAGACAGGGGCCACCACCACCCTCTGAGCTCTGACCGCTGCCCTCTCACCTCTTATTGCTTTCCCAAATGTTTATCTCCTGATTCTAAAATGATGGTCCAATTTTTGTTTTATTTTAAACTTAGGAACACACTGCATGTAGCACAACTTCATTTTCCAAGTGTTTTCACATGCCTTATCCCACTAAGTGGTTTTGTTTTGTTTTAGGAAGTCTGGCACACAGAGAACCTTCCAGTTCTTAAAAAAAAAAAAAAAAAAAAAAAAAACATAAATTTTTAAATTTGATAATTATCCAGAACAAAACAAAGCAAACCTTCAGGTTAAAAGTGAGCATCCTATATGTTAAGTATACATCTTTGATGTTGGGGAAACCTTGGAATTTACAAATCGATGTCCTTGAGAATTGGGTTCCAGCCAGACCCATTATAGGCATTGTTTTCTTTTTTCTTTTTCCTTCCTTCCTCCCTTCCTTCCTTTCTTCCTCCCATTCCCCACTCCCCACTTTGAAAAACAAGTTTTATTCTCTTGGGGTATGTTCATTAGAGAGGGAAGACAATCTGTTCAGCAAGGAAAGGTGAGGGCAAGAGAAAAGGGGGGAATTCAGCAGGAGGAAAACAGGGACAAGTTTGATTGCTCTGTGCTGGGGTGAGGGTGGGGGGCAGAGAGAGAACATCACAGCCAGATGCAAATCACAAGAGCAGACTTTCAGCTTCCTGGCATTGGTGGGGAAAAATATTCCGTCAGCTGCCTTTCTATGTCCTGGGCTTCATTCATCAGCTCAAGAGAAAAAAATAAAATCAAAATTTCATCCTAATTTGTTGTGGTTGGGCCCCATTCTCCCATGTTTTGGCCTTCTTGTAAAGCACAACCACAAAGGCTTCCTGGGCTGACCTGCCTCTCAGTTCATTCTCAAGGCGTTAGCTTCATCCCATTAGGAGGAGTTCAGACTCTCCCCAAGTGCCAAGAGTTAGAAATGTGTTGCTAATTGATTTGAGCTAAATTTGTGTTGCTTTGAGACTTAGCAAAATGGCTGATTAGGGGCCAGTGTTGGGGAAAATAATTGCTGATCTAATAGCTAAGAAAAGGAACTCATTCACAAATATGTTTATAAAAGGGGCCTTCTGTGACATTTTGGAGTTGTCAGGGAGTTAGGGGTCATGGTGGTTCTTCAGGAAGAAAGAAATGTTGGGAAATGTTTAATGGAAATTTAGCATAAAATGACATGCCTCATTTAAGAAAATAGTTAAATCCATCATGGTTCCAAGTGAAAACAGTTGTCACAAATTAATTTTTCAAATGTTTGACTATTGGCAGGTCTGAGGTTTACTCATATGTAGATTATGTCCAACTTGGCAAAAGCATGGAATCCTGCCCAGTCCTTGGTACACAGGGACTGGCACATGTACCCATTTTTTCTCACTGATAAGTTATTTCCTAATTTTTTGGTTAACTTGTAGGTCGAAATAGCCTTACTCCTTTTTGTCTGTCTAGTAGCATCTCTAAGCTTGCAGTAGCTGCTCACGTGTCTGCCACGTCCCTTAGAAGGATGAATCCTTGCCGGGTCGGTGAGTTTGCCTCAATTCGGGCATTTTCATTTGTTCATTCATTCGATATACATGTATTGAGTGCCAAATATGTGCCCTTCCCTGTGGGGAAGACAAAGGTATGAGACATTGCGACTCCCTTGATGGAATCAAAACAAACCCAGGAAGTTAAGAAGAGTGGGCAGTCTCTGCTAAGTGATTACACAGGGAATAAATAAGGAAAGGTGGAAAGATTGTCAACCAAAAGACTTCAACAGCCTGCTAAGAGTCTTCCAGCCCAGTCTTGAGCACACCAAATCAGAGATTACCTAAAGGTGTCATGAGTGCTGATAATTAAACTGCAGAAAACCTAGAAGGATCTGCTGGGGTCAAAACAAACAACATTTGACAGGCACAGCCATTCAGATTTTCATGCCACTCTGAGGCTGAAATTTTCTGCACGAACAGCAGCAACTGAACCTTTTCTAGTCACAGGGAAGACCTCCCTGTTGATAGGGTAGACCTCCCTGTTGATAACTTGTCAGTCATGGGACTGAATGAGGCCTTTCTCCAGGAGGCATAGCCCAGAGGGTTACTGGTCATGCTGAGGAGGCAGTCTTGCTTCCAGGAGGGGCTGCAGAGGACTGGCCCAAGAGTGGTGCTGAGAACTGCCTTTTGCCAACTTCTTTCTTTCATTGTGCACTCTCTGGAGCCAAACTATGCCTTCCAGGATCTTTCAAGACTAAAATTCTCTTAGGAGGATGGGCCCAATATTTCCCACCTAACCTTAGAAATCTTCTATGTCTAGGATTAGTGTTTTGAGAGTTAGATGGGAAAGTGTAGTTTGCAGTCAGGTCCTGATGTACTACAAAGTGCTTTCACCTTAGTGCTTTTATCTTCCATGTTAGCTCCAACCCTCCATCTTAGCTCTTGGGCTGGCCCCTGTCTTAGCTCTAGTCTTACATCTTAGCTCCTCCCCTGCCTTCTATCTTAGTTCCTGGCCTACCCTCCATCTTAGCTCCCGGTCTGCCCTCCATCTTCTCTCCTGGCCTGCCCTCCATCTTAGTTCCTGGTCTGCCCTCTATCTTAGTTCCAGTCCTCCATTTTAGATCCTGAGCTTTGGGTCTCTTTTGTTCCCTAATGCAGATAGAGATAGTCTATATTCAAATACTATAATTAATGCCCAGTCATTGTGGAAAGAAAAACATATTTTAATTTCCAGAATTTTATTTCCAACTTTCCTTTCACAAATACTTTTAAATTATCTATTTATTACCCTTGAAATAATATGTCTTATTGATAGGTCTCTATCACAGCACATGATAGTGACCTGCATGGTTTTTTTGAAAATATGAGTGTGTAATACAGATTGCCAGCTATTTTTTACGTTAAAAATAAGACAAGGGAAGGTTTTTTGTGTGGATGACTGAACTGAAAGAACTCTCAGTAAACTTTACTCCGTAGTGAATATGATTGAGATTTATAGAATTATTAAGTTGTGGCTTCTTAAAAATTGCCACTGAAACAGGAATGCCTGAATTTTGTGTTCTAGGTGATCATGGATGAGCACATGGCAAATCTGAAAAGTTGATTTGGCCCCAGGCCTCCTTACCTCCCTGCAGGTGGCTGTGTTCTCTTCAGTTAATCCCATTAGCTGGCAAAGGCTTATGGGGCTACTTTTAAGGGACATTTGCATTTTCATAAAGAGCTTTAGAGGCCCAAAAGCCCAGAGAGTCACATTTTTAATAGGGGGGTTCTTAAGAGTAGCATTCTAACAAGAGGCATTGGGGGGAACAGGGGAGGGCATTTGGGCAGTCACCCCCGCCTCCACTTCTAGTTCCAGCCCCATACCCTATTATTCCCAGCCCAAGTCTATGGCTGCCTAGCAGCCCTCAAAGCAGTGAGTTGGCTTTCTTCCACTGTGACCCCAGGACACGCAGACCTCTCACCCCAGATCTCCAAGTAGCAGCATACTGCTTAGTGCTATTCTGCCTGGCAGCGGGGTACCCCCCCCCAGTGGCAGTAAGGTTCAGATCGCAGCCTTCAGGGTGCCTGACTCATTCCAGCTCCGGTCGATAATGACAAGCCCCATGTTTTTCTCCAGCGTCCATGGCTATGACACATAAAACAGTCAGGAAATAAAAGAGGCTTGAGTACTATACGGTTGCTTTGCTTTCTTTAAAAAAGAAATATAATGTGAAGGGCATAGGGGGAAGGAGCAAGGAGGCAGGAGGCCAGGCCAGCAAATAAGCCAGCAGCAAAACAACCTTGTTTGTTACATAAACAGCTCCCCCTACTCCCCCACCCTCCCCCCCAACTGTACTGCGGTTATATCCTTAGGAAAAACTGGGGCTTAGTGGAGCTTGGGTTGATTTCACACCTTAGCTTAGAGTTAGTCAGAGGTGTATTAACAGCTAATGATTCCATTGAGGGCCGCCCAGATTGCCATCTTGACTTGCCAGATATTAGCAATACCCTTACAGAAACCCAAAAGCCTGCCAATTAAGTTCCCCAGTGTAAGTTAAAAGGGGCCTTTCTGAGATGTGTGATCTTTAGGAAAAGGAAATTAAGCTAATTTTGAAAGCTCCTGACACTCGAGTTTCCTTATAATGTAAGTAGGTGACAGCTCGGATGAATATCATAGTCCCTCCCATAATGTGTATGTGAATAGATGTCATGGAGTCTAATGGCAGAGTTCAAAGTCACTCAGAGGGAGGGTTCTTGTTTTTTAATGTCAGCCACCTGAAATATTTTCAGAAAGTTCTGTGATGGCTAACAGGATTAGAATGACATTGTCACAAAATGATATGAGGTGTTAAAAAGGCCCCTACACGATGCGTGTCCACAGCACACAAGAAGTACCCCACACACACACACACACTAAGTATGACTCAGTAAGAGTGAGGAGGAGAACATCGAATTATATAAGTTACAGTTTTATTTCAAACACACAAGCACGTAGGCCAGCAGTGATAGTAAACACGCAGGCACACTTTCCCTCTGAGCATGAGAGGCGTTTGGATTTTATCTTCACAGATGCAGAACCTCTGTACTTACTTCTAAATAGCTTCCTCCTGACCCTCAGCTAAGTCAACGGGGAGAAATCAGCCACCAAGTTTTGCTAAATTGTGTACCATGACAGTGACTTGTATTTAGGAGACCTTACGTGCATCTAAAGCCCAGAGATAGCCACCGCCACCGTTCCTCCTGATGAAAATGGCCTCACCAGCACCTTGCTGCAAACAGAGGCCAGCTCAAAACATTGATTTTCTCCCCACCCTCGCAAGGTTAGGATTCTGCTTAGAACTCTCTGCTTTAAGCTAAAATTTCCATCACCAAAGAGCCTGATTTCAGGCAGAGAAAGAACCACTTTAGCAAATGAGAGAAGCGAAGAGGAGTGGAGAAGGAGAAGGAGGGTCATTTCAACAGCAGCAAAACTCAGCCATTTTCCCTGACAGCACTTTAATTATGATGAAAGAACAAGATTTTTTTTTTTTTTTTTTTTTTGTTTTTTGTTTTTACAGAGGAGGCTTATGGTGGGGGGAAAGGAGGGAGCCTCTGAAAGAGATGTGAGCTGCCAAGGTACAGAGTGCAAAGTGGCTGTCACTGCCAAATGACAGATGCACTTGGAGAGGGTGAGAGAAGCCCTTCCCTGAGCCTGTGCACCAGTGGCCCATTCTGTGGGGGCCCAGGACTAGTCAGCCAGGGGCAAATGGTGAATAGGATAGCCCAAAGGAGCCACCTGCTACTGCCAGCTTTCTCCTTTCCTTCTGTGAGATTTTAACCCCGGGGGTGGTTCTCCTCTGCTGTTATGCTCTGCTCCACCGGCTTTGAAAGCCTTGGAGGGGTTTCAAGTGGTCACATACCTTATTGGTGAAAAGGATGTTTTTCTTTAAAGTCAGGTGCTAAGTCAGGTGTGAGGTTGAAATGGACACTCGATGGCTTCAGAGCTGGATAAAGGGACAGAGCCCAGGAAGCCCAGGACTGATGTTCTGATGGGCAGAGGCCGGCTATGGTTTAGGAATGGGGAAAGAGTTGGTGCACCAGATGTTAAGAAGCTACAGTCAGCTCAAGCAAGAACGAGAGAATGGCGCTGTCACTGACTTCCCACCTCTCGGCCTTGCCCCGTAATCCCTGCTCTGATCTGAGGCATGGGGTCCACAAGAGGTACCTATTGTGTTGCTATAATGCCCACAAGTGGTCTGAGGATTCTGGGCTGGTAGTGTTTAGAAAGAGATAAAAGTGAATCCTAGACTCACAGCTGGAAAAAGCCTTTCTCCCTGGGAATGGGAAGTAACAAAATGCGTCCAGGTTAGCTGTGGATTCCTTAGAGATGAAGGGAGCAGAAAGGGAGGGAAAAAAAAACACAAAACAAAAAACAAAACAACAAAAAACATAGAAGGCGCATTATTTTGTACTTCCTTTCACCTCCCTCCTTGGTTTTAGGGCTCTTTCGTGGCATGCAACAGGAAGTGCAGGCTGTGTTGACAGCCTCTGGTGCAGACTTACGCAGAGCACAAGAGATGATGTGAGCCTGCTTGTCTGGGCTGCGTTTGTGTAACTGAATTACACAGTATCTATGTTAGAAGTGATGTCACCCAAGAGAGCCCCGTGGCCTTGAACTAAACACCAAGGGGCATCAGGCCCTGGCCCCAGGAGGCCTGCTATGCGGCAACTTCTCTGAACAATTTGTGATTTTCTGTTCTTATTCCCCTCACTAAATTGTCATGCTGCTAGAGACACTTCTAATTTGATGGTTATTAACAGGCAGCTGGTAATGAAACAGCAAGGACTTAGGGCTTTGCAGTAGGTGAATTACGGACATTTACAAGTAAAACAACGTTATTTCTTACATTTAGCAAGAGGTTTAACAAGCAAAGTGTAACATCTGCAGAATCTTACGGGAGGAGGCAGTGGTCTTGAAATCGTGAGGCAGTACTGCAGGGATAGAGATATCGCCTTTCCCTAGAACAACTGCAATCTCCCCATCAGAGCCGACTGGAAATACAAATTTGCTCTTATCTCCATGCGTGGTGATTCTGCCTGCTACAGAGATGGAGGAACAGTGATCTTGCTGATTTTAATGGACCCATTTAGGGAAAAACACTTAAAAAATATGTGAAACCGCATTTTCCCCCTATTTCTCCTGGAAAGCAGCATTAGGGTCCAGCAGTTCTGTCTGGAAGCAGGGAGATGCAGGAGCAGCATCCTGGCTTATGACCGTTTGGCTGCTTAGTGGTTTTGTTTTAGAAAGAGTTTTAATTCAGAGGCGGTGGGGGGGGGGGGGGGCGCGGCGGGGGGAGAACAAGACAAATCAGATGTAGAGGTTTGCAGAGCCTGGAGGCCAAAGGAAGCCCACTTTAGGAGACCACATTTTCAGCATCAGAATAAGTAAAGTATTTGAGGATTTTTGTCTCCTCTTAAAAATAGGCAGTTTGGAAAAGGAAAATATTCAGGCTCTTTTGAGAAACATAGTGAGGTGATCAGTTAATGTGAGGTGGTGGTAATTGTAATGTCGGAAGAATTGGTCTCATTTTTCATGTCACAATTAATATTGTTTGAGATTAAATAGCTTCTTAACTTAGACCATTTACATTTTACAGAGCACTAAAAAGCAAGCCTCCAAGCCACTTTCTGGCAGCACAAAACCAAATAAATGGGAACAATATAACCTTAAAAAGATCCATTCTTTCACTTGTATCTTTGCTCTGGCCAGTATCGAGTCATTTAGCACAATCTAAAAACTCACATTTTTCATTGCTAGAAATATGTAATTCTTCCTACTATTCATTGCCTGCAAATTTCCTATTCTAGTGACCTTTTTGACTTGGATTTTTGTCTTCTTGACAACAAAGCATCCAATCAATTTGATCAAAAGTTCAATCGTGAAAAAGCATCTGGATGTTTTGTCTACAAACAACCAGTTTGCCTGAATATTTGAGAGGATCAGCTCAGCCAACCACCTGTCCCGATGTCACCCCAACACAGCCCAAATGCACTCAGAGGGGCACGGAAGGAAGGGTACACACAAACAAGGTGTGGGGGGTCTCACTTTCTCTGCTGCAGCCATCTGAAATTGGCTGCAGAGGAGGGGGAAAATGAAGCAGCAGACTAGTCCTTCTAGGCAGATGTGGAGGGAGAACCGTGTGGAAATAAATCTTTATGGCTAGACTCTCAGCAACATCACTGTCAGAGTCTGGTGCCTGCAGCCATCTTAGAATTTAGAGGAAGCCGAAGGCACCTGCCCGCATTTTGTCTTAGGTTACAACCAGCTTAATCCAGCCAGCAAAAAATAAGGGTGAGAAGTGTTTTGCTTTTACAGAAAAAGAAAAAATTTCCATGATTCTGTTCCTTGAAAAAAAAGCTGACCCTCCCCAACCCAAACCTTTTATTTCAAAGTCACCAAAACTGAGACTAGATAATCTCTCTCTCTCTCTCTTTCTCATGTGCATAGTCAATTTAGACTCTCTTGGCTGGACTTTTTCCTGATCTCTCGGTAAAAAGTCAGGCAGTTGAGGGAGGAAGAGGACAAGGAGAGGCAGGGGAAGGGGCAATGGCTCCTTGGCACATCTCCCTTTGTAGTTCAGTCTTACACAGTCCATTTCTATTTGCAAATAGCTCAGCCCAAAAGAGGGTATTGATATGACCCCCAGATGCTGTTCCTAATCCATCTTGCTTATTTTCCCTCTGGGGCACAGGCAGGGCAGAACCCAGATATGATCAGACCTTCAAAGCGCAGCCTTGATCCTTTATTTTTCATGTTACAGTCACAGACCTTGAAAATGTGTTTTCAGCAGTTTACCACATACCGAGAATTTCAGGAAACAAAAGGTCAAGAATTGATGACTTAGATTTATTAGTAGTCCCATTAGGCAAACCTCAGAATTCTAATGATGGGTCTTTACTAGACAAATCAATGTCATGTTTCTAAAAGGACAAGAGTGACAGCTGGCTGATTTCACAGAATTATCAGGTATTGGGAGGAAGGTTAGGTTGAAAGTAATTACTTTCAATTACAATGATGTTCTTGTTTGTTTCCCTGGGGTTTTCATGCTGCTAGTAGTGTGTTTTTTTTTGTTTTTTGTTTTTTTTTTTTTTCCTCCCTTGCCTTTGCGTATTTGTTGTTTACTTTACATATTTTAGAAATTATCCATCTATTTTTTTTCTCTCAAAATCTCTTCTACCTTTGGCATGAATTGTAGAAACTAAATGTTTGCTGTGGAGTTCTATCCTTTAGTCATAGCTTTTTTTTTTCTTTTCTTTTTTTTTAAAACAAAGTTCTCTTCTCTGCCTGCCTCCCCACCCAATAAACCTAGTGGATGTGTAGTTATGCCAAGTTGTGGAAAACACATTTAACACATTTTAAAATGTGCAAGGTAAATGAAATATAAAAGTATGTTATACCTAAGATTAAAATATTAACTCAATTTGGGGATTATACTAGTCAACATTTTGGTTTTATATGCATTCATTCAACTAACTCATGGTATCTTGTTGAAATGATGCATTTAAAATAATTATTGATTAAAAGAAAACTAAGGAACTTTTCAGGCTGAGAATGACATTAAATTATCCTGTTCTTGAGCGCCTCCCAGAGGCATGGGTTAAATAACACCAGAATATGAATTTAGGGTCATTTAGGCTTTTCTAGGCTTTGGTATGCCTCCAACGGTTATGAGTAAAAGGAGTAGTCCTTTAACTTGGAGATTAGATGTCTCTGGGTCCCAATGAAGTTTTATACCAATTTCCTTTGTATGGTTCGGCTATTTGGCACCATCTTGGTAGAAGATAGGGATCCAGGGCCTTTGCTATCAGTGGAATGGATTGAGGAAAGCTTCCTCATTTATGTCTTGGCTTGGCAAAACATAGCCTAGCCTTCTTCCTTCCCTTTCCAGACCAGGGCACCACGTGGAGATAGCGCCGTTTGCTTGGGCTGGCCTTGGACATTTCAGAGTTCCCCTCTTACTAAATGCTGACATTATTCCACAACTCCCCATGTGCCTCCCCTCACTGCTGCCAAGTGCTCTTGAAAGTCAGCCACCTTCCTGGGTGACTGCTGCTTTCTTACCTCAGGTTAAATTCATAGATCCAGTGAAAGTTTTCCCAGGGGCCCCATACCTAAGGGTAATCATACTTTCTATATGTGAAAGGCTAGTTTTCCAGAGTTTTTATTTCTTGATGTTAGGTCACTGCAACCCTGGGATAAAAATAGATGTAATTAGCATGTTACAGATCAGACTCTGCACTTGTAGCTTTGTGCCACTTTCTCTAATAATACCAATTTTGGTGACACATTTCCTAGAATCCTGGACTTGCTTCAATCCCTAAAATCCTCCAAGAGCTGAACTGTAGGACAGACCTGCTTGCTTTAGAACCTAGAAGGGTTTGGTCCCAATTAGATTGTCTCTTTTCCCTACCTTTCTGGACATTGCAGGTCCATCTCCATTTTCTTGTTTTTATGATCAGGGAGCAACGGCTCCATTCTCCCCTAAGGCTGACATTTTTGTTGAAGGCTGAGCACACATGTCTTCCATCCTTGTGGCAAAAGGCCCTTTCCTGGCTGGCTCCAGAATCCTCACCAGTTAATTGGGAAAACATTTGAGTTAGGCATCACAATTTCAGCCGAGCTGGGCAAACAACGAGTACACCTGTCACTCGAGCCAGTGTCCAAAACTCAGCCCCACAGATCACAGCTGTAGCGTTATTTCAGCATGAGCAATTCAGTATTTAATGTTCCTTAGAAAAAAATAAATCATTCCAAGCTGCTACTGTTCACCTGTTAACTCTTTCAGGATTTCATGGTGGTGGGGGTGGAAGTGGGGAGTAATCTATAATTTGCTTGGCTAGCAGAGATAATACCCCCTTCCCAAGTCTGTCTTTTAAAAGACCATTTCTTACATAACGGAGAACAGGGGCTGCAAAAACAATATCCTCTTGATCTGTGTCAGCCACTGCCTTCCAGAATGAGAAGTTAGATTTTCTTCTTTCGTTTCATTTATATTTTTACCTGCGCAGTACAGGTACTGCTTCCTACAGTCGGCAGCTTCCATTTCTTTCCTCTTTCCATGGTAGCTTAAATTAGCACGTCATCATCAGCAAATCTTAATTTACAATTAAGTGCTGGGAATAAAAAGTTCGTCATTAATCAGACCTTCTCATTTTATGTAAATGGCCCCCAAAAGCAACACACATTTTTAATCTGTCCTGCCGATAGCTGAGCCCTTCTGTCATTTGGGTCCTAATAAATGAATTGGCCATCTGCAATTAATCTGCATAGTACAAATCATTGGAAGGCCGAGTCTGCCTGCCTTCTGAAAGAAACTGGCTATATTTAGTTTTTAAAGCAAGTCTGCTTTGTGTTCTTTGTAAAGTCAGCGACATTCTTTCAATTTTTTCGGTGTAATTAGCACAAAAGGAGCCGTAATCTGAGAAGGTAGTAGAGACTAAGGCAACCGAAAAACAGGAATGTTCAAGAAAGCGGGCAGAGGCAGCCTTCCCAGTATTGGGCGGCGTGCAGAGACCCTGGGACGTGGCTGCGGGTAGAGCTGAGGTCTGTAGCTCATAAAAAATCTCCTTTTCATCTGATCCCCAGACTGGTTGCAAATGCTTGCAGCTTGGGCTGAATAATTTTCCCCTTCTCATAACTTCCAGTGGTCGGCAAGGACCTTAGAAAGACACAGTGCCATCTGGGCTCTGCTGCTGAGTGGGCTCCTAACAGGCCAGTGAGAGTTCTGTGCACACTGCCAAGCCCTCAATAAACTGCTGAGTGGGAGAGCAGAGGGCGCAGCCCTGAGCTCCCCAGCAAACGCCTAATTTCGACCAACTGGAGGCTAAATGGAAATCAAGCAGAGGAAGGCTGCGGTGGCCGTGGGGAGGACAGTTGGAGCCCGTGTGAAAAGAGGGGGCAGCCCTCCACTTTGGGAGCTGTGCAGCCTGTGCCCCGACGGTTAGTTCCCTCCTCAAAATAAAAGCCAGGAAAATAGGTGGAGCTAAGCGATAATTACACATTTTTCAATTTCAACTAAAACGTGTGGACAAACACAAAACGATGAAAAGGTATCTACATTTCTAGATGAATTAAATGTGTGACTAATTATGTCATGTTAATTGCTTAATTCCTGGTTTACCAACAGCAGATGGAAGTGGGACTGGAGAGGGGGTTTTAGCTCTGAAGGCGAATGACACCTGAGGCCCAGTCTGAATCTCAGTTTTCCCAAACTGAGGCTAGTTCCTAATGGCAAGGCTGTTTGAAAATGATCACCTACATTTGGTTGGCAGGTAGATAAAATCTGAAGATGTAAAACTTCTGTTTAGCAGTTGTTTCATTTGTGTATGTCCACAAAGCAGCATTTAACTAAATGAAATGAATTGCCTGATTAATCCAGTGTTTTTAACTGTCTAAACTCCAATTCTATGGAGCTAAATTTGAAGAAGTGAATACTATGAAAAAACTCCTAAAATCTTTAAAATAAGAAGAATTAAAGGGTTTCTTTTATCTAAGGAAATTTTATTAGTACCTCAGAACTCCTGACTGGTCTCAACATCCCATCTCCAGGTGCACCAACTGCCTCTTATTTTTTCCTGTTGTCATTAGTTTTGTAAGATGTTGGATCAAAGTGTCATTTAAATAAGGCACCTTGTAAATAAGTGTGAAAGTGAACTGGTCCGTGTCTATTTTTAACTAGTCTCCCTACATTATTCTCCATCCTGGATGAGTTTCCATCTTCAAGGCCAAGTTAAAAGTTCTAAGCAACAGGTTTTCCCATTACCTTAGTCCTCATGAAAACTTTTCCCCAAGGGAAGTGAAGGATATTTCAGTTTAGGAAAATTAACTTTCCTGCTGTAGAGTGGTAAAACTCTTAAATATTTTTTTGTACCCAATTAAGAACTCCATTAAGTGGGTCCATTGATCTGTTATTGATGTTGATGTACCTCAAAGAAAATGGAGCTTCCTGTCTTCTCCTGGATTTGACTTTCAGTTTTGGAATTAATTGTTGAAGCTGCCGCCTGTGTTCTGCTGATGGGTCTGCCTTTTGGTCCTGCTAGTAGGTTTTCTGCTCCCTGTTGATATCCAAGTTGTTTGTCCACCTAGAATCTTCAATGAAGGGTAACATGTGCATCATATCATTTAGGCTTCTAAAAGGAACATAAGTAATACATGTCAGCTCTTTTTGTTAGCTTCCTGCTTCTTAAGGTATGTGGTGGCTTTGTTAGAAATCCATTCCCGCCCACTCTGGGGCTCATGGGGATGTGGTGAGAAAGGCATTGATGGCCTGGGGAATTGGGCATCTGTCCACAGAGACCAGGAAGCCTCTCTCACAGATGGTGCCTCCCCATCAGAGAGTCAGGAAAGATCAAGAAGGGCTGCAAAACGTCCTCGTTGCCCTTATATTGTGTGCCATACTTTTAAGTAGATGTTTGAACAACATCTCAAATCCACTGACTCAAGAAATTGGGTCCAAACACACTGGCCAATGTACATCCACATTCTGTTTGAATCAGAGTATGTTCTGAATTAAAAACAGATCATTTTAAAATTAGTTGATGGATAATAAATAGGAAAATGTCATATGGCCATGTAGTTAATTCTTCAGTAATTGACTTCAAGTCTTCTGAAATGAAGTTTTACATCATGTTTAGTTTTGAATATAAGTTTAGGGTTACTTTGTGGTTGGAGTTACTGACTAGTGAATATGACAAGAAAAAAATGTCCTAGATAATCACTACATTCGATTTCTAAGAACTTTTATGGTCTAAAGTAACAGAGCCTTCTTACAAGGATTAACTGGGACTAGGAAATGCTTTTTACAATTCCTTCTTTCATCATCTACATGACATAGACTTTGACATTCATTTGCAATAGCAGTTTCAGTCATTCTAGCTAATTAAAGTGCAGAATATGCTTTGAAGACAGGAAACACTGTGGAAGTACTAAATACTATTATTAAAATCTTACAGCTAAAGTTTCTGTTTCAGTGGAAACCTATTTATTGTTTCCTAGGCTATTAAAATAATATTATAATTATATTTGCTCTGGGCTCTTGGAAATGACCCCAACTAATGAAGGGCCAAGGATAACATTCTTGTCCAAAAACTGAGTGACATCATTAAGCAGAACACTATTTTCAAGATTCTAAGCTGTAGCAAGTCTGCTGCTTCGAAAGGCAGACAAGGCATTCTTACTCAGAAAGGAGGATACCCAGGGGCCAAGAACACAAACTGTCTTTATCACCACGAAGCTGACAAGACCACAGAATTCAAACCCTGATGTGGGACGTTGTTCCTTGTTGTCAATATGGAATGTTGGAAAGAAATGTTTTGAGGCCGTATCTCCGTGTAGTGTGTGACACGATCTGTTTAACCAAATTTTTTCGTTCGGTGACCTAGTGTTTTAGGTTAGGGATGTGTTATGATCTCAACTGACTGGCTTGGGCATGAAGCAAGTCTCCTGAGCCACAGATCTGTGCTCTCTTCGGGCATTTTATACCCAAGATATTCTGCCCTTTGTCTCTCCCTGAAATCTCCATAACTCCCTTCTCTTCCTGAGCCAGATGAGGGGCCCCTTCCATTGGAAAGCTCTTTCATCTGGACTGTTCCAAGAATTATGCTAATAGATTGCCCCACTTTCAAAGCATAAACTAGGTACTTAAAACAGTAATGATCAATTAAAATAAATGACTAACCCATATGAAAAGGTCACACATGGTAGCCTCCATATCTGAAAGACTTAAAAAAAAAATCACAACTTTTAGGGCCTTGAGAGGTCAAATTTGAGGCCAAAAGCTCAATAAAATCTCTTCTTTCACTTTGTGTGGAGTGAAAACAGAGAGCCTAGCTGACCGCAAACCAGCTTGTGTTTCAGCGCTCTGGGTGTCATTTGCTTACTTGTAAACCCATGATTCCACCTGCTGTCATTTATTTACAAAGTAAATGCTTTATTTATTCATCAGTAGTCATAATAAAATATAGGTGAAACCTACACTTAAAACATTTTTGTTTTCAAGAATGGCCTCATAGATTGAGAGCTGAAAGGAGTAAAGCCTGATCTTGCGTTACACATTTCTAGGACAATAGTCCCAATTGTGCCTTGCCTAGAACGCATGTTAGTATATGACATGGGGCAGTTTCACTCCTTTTAAAGTTCAGGTGTGATACTTATCTAAAAGGGGAAGGTGGTAATGGAGCTCAGAGATTTCTAAATAAGGAGGCTCTTCATTATATTCATTGTATAACTTTGTAGCTCCTGGCATAAGTATCTAGGTTGTATTTGTTACTATTTACCTTACCTCTTAAAGACAATGTATCTGTGCTTTGCCACATTAGAAGCAGGAAGGAAGATGCTTTTGAACAAATGGAGCATAACAAAAATTTCTGGCCTATCCTTCCCTCGTACAAGTCTTTAACAATTTTTAAAAGTGAATGAATTTTTAATTTAATATCTAAAGATATAGAACCTGTGCCATGTCATCAAGTGATTCTTTCCAATTTAGGTGGTGGATGACAGTGAGCCTTACTTTCACGGTTACAGGCAGCCTAGGAATCATCGGTCCTGAGGCCTTACTGCTGAGTTTTCCTGGGAGCACATTCAGGTGTATCTGCATAATATTTTTATGCATCTTTGGTTAGGTGAAAAGCATCAACCTAGGATGGTTCCTTTGAGCATTTTCAAAAGAAGGTGTATTTTTGTGTGGAAGAGAGGCCATGATCAGGAGTGTGACAAAAAACTGGCAGCAACTTTTCAGCCGAGTTCGAGAAAGTCAGGGGTCTGCAGCAACCTAGGGCAGGACGGCATCTAGGCTGCGCTTCCTGTTCTTAATTCCAAGTGTTGTTTGGTGACTTTGAATCGCCCTCTGTTGTCCTTTCAGGTTCATAAAAAAGAGGCCTTGTACAACGGGGGCAGCGGTGTACCTGAAGGGACCAAGAAAAATAGTATGTGGCATCTTCATCTGTCACACTTTTCTTACTCGAAGTGGAGCAAACTGGGGGAAAGGGGGGAATTTCAGTCATCCTGTTGAATGGCTAACAGTGTCTTTTTATTTTCAAAGCTAACTTAAAGTGATACAACAGTTTGCTCCAGGCCTCTGGTGGTATCAGCCGCCCCATACCCCTGGGGACTGTTAAATGTGTTTCCATTTATAAGTAGACTTTTCTTTCTTTCTCCTTCTCCATCCAAACATCTTAAGTTTCATGGACTCTGTTAAGAAGTCAAAGAAAAAGTTGGAAGACAGTTTGTGGACTTTGCATATCTGGGTTTTCCGGGATGTAGGCCTGTGTCCCATCAAAGACACTGCTCATGTCTTAGCTTGATTACCTGGCCGCCTCGGCTCACCTGGGCACATGGTGGGCCGCGGAACCTGCAGGCACCAAACATTTATTGAATGAATAAACTGTATCCCAGCAGACACCACGGTGGCAGCAGATGACCCAACCAAGGTCCCAGGAAAGGCGGGCTGGGGTCAACTGGTTGAAAATTTGCTATCCCTGCTCCTAATCCCGTGCACTGCTAGATCCTAGTGTGGGGCGGGACACTTGAAAGTTTTGAAAGAACCCTCAAACAAGTTCACGTTCCGTAAACTACTTTTCCCTCTGTTCCAGAGCCCCCAGGGCGCCCAGGCCAGGCCGCCACCTCTCCCACCTGGGAGGACGCCTCGAGCACCGACTCCACAGCGACGGCCACCGCTCCTCGGCTCCCGTGACACCGGCGCGCCCGCTGCTTCGAGCAGAGCTACCTTTGCACTCCCATCGCACTTTTCTCGTCCGAAGATAGGAAACTCCGTCGGGCGTCGCAAATAATTCGAATTCGGCTCTCTGACACCTACCTCGGCGGGCGCGCGCCGCTGGGAGGGCGGGGTGGGTGGCTGGAGGTAAGGAGGCGCACAGCAGGGGTAAGCGCCGCCGTCGCACACTTTTCACGCCGCCCAGGGCTACACCACTCACCGAAAATTGGGAGGCAGGTCTGGGAGGCGGGGTTGAGCGCCCACCGTCTTGGGCGCGCCCGCGCCCCCCGCCATCGCGGCCCGCGAGCCCCTGGCCCACACCCGCGCGGTCCCCGCACCGGCCCGCACCCCCAGGGTGCGCGGCGGCCCATTTGGGTGCGTCCCCGGTGGGCCGATTTTTCGCGCTTCCCCTTCGGTTTATAGGGGCCGCTGCTATGGGTCGGTCCTCTGAAGAGGCTGGGGCGTCATCGGGGCCGGTTAGAAGCGCTGCTCCCCGGCAGGGACACTCAGTCGCGTCGGCACCGCGGAGCGGGCTGCGTCAGGTGGCTGGCCGGCGCGGCTCTCCCCTGCTCTCTGGCTCCGGGCTGCGGCGCCGCGGCTGGAGCGAGCCCCTGTCCCGGCGCGGGGCGGCGGCGGGCGGCCGGCAGGCGCTGCCTTGCGTGTGAGTGCACCTCACTCACATGTAAGTCGGGGAGCGCCGGGGCCTCCCGCGGAAGTGCGAGTCGCCCGGCGCGGGCAAGAGCCGCCGGGTCCGGGACAAGGCAGGGGCGCCCGGGCGCCGCTGCCCTGCCCCGCGCCTCCGGGCACCCCCCAATTCTCTCTCTTTTCTTTTCTCCATTGGCGTGCCCAAGAGCCAAACCAAGGAGCGCCTGAGGGTAACAGCAGACTCGTGCCATCCGCGCCTTTGCACTTTTCTTTTTGAGTTGACATTTCTTGGTGCTTTTTGGTTTCTCGCTGTTGTTGGGTGCTTTTTGGTTTGTTCTTGTCCCTTTTTCGTTTGCTCATCCTTTTTGGCGCTAACTCTTAGGCAGCCAGCCCAACAGCCCGAAGCCCGGGCAGCCGCGCTCCGCGGCCCCGGGGCAGCGCGGCGGGGACCGCAGCCAAGCCCCCCGACACGGGGCGCACAGGGGCCGGGCAGCCCGAGGCCGGGGGCAAGCAGGGCGCCCGGGCCAGGCGCGAGCCGAGCTCCCCGAGGTGGCCGGGCCACCATGCTGAAGATGGCCATGAAGCTCAAAGCCCGGGCGGCGGAGAGCCAGAAGAAGACGGCCGCGGCGGCTGCCGAGGTGGCTGCCGAAGCTGCGGCGGCGGCTGCGGCGTTGGCCGATTCGAGAGAGCCGCTCGCGCCGCGGAAGAGCGGGGACCCCGAGAAGTCCGCGAAGAACCCCAAGAACCCGGCGCGGGAGGCGCCCCCCGAGAAGTTCCTAACAGACAAGGAGCGCAAGAAGCTCGAGAAGAAGCTGCTGGAGCAGAGGCGAAAGGAGGAGAAGAAGAAGGAGAAGGAGAGGAAGAAGGTGGAGAAGATGCTGAAGAAGAAGAAGAAGGTGCCAGAAGCCCAGGAGGAGGCCCGATGCCCCGAGGCCGCCGCCGCCGCGGCCGCCGCCGCCGCCGACGAGGGCGCCGAGGAGGGCGCCGTCGGGGGCGCCGAGGAGGGCGCCGCCGCCGGGGGCACGAGTAGGGCCTGGGCCGAGTGGGACACGGACTCGGACGACGAGGACGACGCCTACTACGCGGCGCCGCGCGTGGGGGGCGTCGTGTGGCGGCCTGGGCCGCTCAAGGCAGGCGCGCTGAGCGCCCACCTGCCCCTCGTGGTGTTCCTGGTCTTTTCGGTGCGCAGCCCCTCGTGGGTGCTCAACTTCCTGCTGCAGAAGCGCACGGAGCAGGGCCGCGGCTGCGGCTTCGTGTTCGGGGCGACCTGCTGCTTCCGAGTGTTCCTGGGCTGCGCCTTCTTCTCCTACTTGGGCGGCCGCGCCAGGCGCAGAGGCCGCGGGCGCTCCGGGGCCAGCGGCGCCTTCGGCTCGGGCCATGGCGCCCGGCGCCGGGGGCGCGAGGAGCGGCTCATCTAGTCAGACCCCCCACCCCGCCACCGCCACCGCCACCAGACACCACCATTGCTGTGTAGTGTGGGTTTTTATTCGTGTTCGTGTGTGTGTGTGGACACATTTTCCTTTTCGGTTGCTCTGTCCTTTGGTTCGTGCTCGCCTCGCTTTTTCCACACTCCTGCTCTCTGGCTCTCTGTGTCTCTCTCTCTTTCGAAAATTTTCCTAAGTCCGGGCGCGCACTCCCTCCCCTTCCGCCCACCCCGGCCCCTCGGCGGCGCCCGCGGGAGGGGGAGGAGGCCTCGGGGGCGCCGGGCGACGCGGTCCGGGGGGTGGAGCGTTGGCGTCGTGCGAGGGGTCGTCACTGGCGCGGAGACGCCCCCTCTCCCCCCTCGGCCCGGCCCGGCTGCGGCCCGAGCCCGGGGGGTGGGGGGCGTCTCCCCGGCCCGTCCCGTCCCCGGCTGGGCGCAGGCGGAGGGACCCCCTCCCCGGGCTCCCGGGGGGCCGCCTCCCTCCGCCGGCTCCCGCCCTCCCAGCCGCCGCCGCGGCCGCCGCGGCCGCTCCTCGGCCCTCCTCCTCCTCCTCCTCCTTCCACCCCCCTCGCCGCCGCCGCCTCCTCCTCCCCCCGCCTCCCCCCGCCCGCCGCGGCGCTTTTGGCTCGGGGCGGCGGCGGGGGCCCGGCCGAGGCAATAAGAGCGGCGGCGGCGGCAGCGGCGGCAGCAGCTCCCGCAGCTCCTGCTCTGGTCCGCCTCGGCCCGGCGGCGGCCATCAGCCCCCTCGGCCTCGGCTCGAGGGGCGGGGAGCTGCGCGCGCCCCTCGGTCCGACCGACACCACCCTCCCCTTCGCGCCCGTCCGCGCGCCCCGCGGCCCGCGGCCCGCAGTCCGCCCCGCGCGCTCCTTGCCGAGGAGCCGAGCCCGCGCCCGGCCCGCCCGCCCGGCGCTGCCCCGGCCCTCCCGGCCCGCGTGAGGCCGCCCGCGCCCGCCGCCGCCGCAGCCCGGCCGCGCCCCGCCGCCGCCGCCGCCGCCGCCATGGGCTGCCTCGGGAACAGTAAGACCGAGGACCAGCGCAACGAGGAGAAGGCGCAGCGTGAGGCCAACAAAAAGATCGAGAAGCAGCTGCAGAAGGACAAGCAGGTCTACCGGGCCACGCACCGCCTGCTGCTGCTGGGTAAGGGCGGGCGGGGGGCGCCGGCCCCGGCCCGGGGGCCCCAAAGGGGCGCCCCGCAGGCCGCGCGCGCCGAGCCCGCCCCCCGCCCCGGGCGCGCGCTCCCGGGCCCCCCGCCCGTTCGCGGGCTCTGTCTGTGGGGGGCGAGGCCGGAAGGGGGACCCCGGGGCGCGGATTCGGCCGGGCGGGGGCTCAAAAACGGGGCGGGGGGCCGTGACTAAGCGGGCGCGGGTCCCCCTCACCCGGCCCGCCCGCTCTGTGTGTCTCTTGCTCTCGCTCTCTCCTTCTCTCTCTCTTTCTCTCTCTCTCTTTTTCCGCGAGGCCTACACGACGCCAGGGGTTTGGGTGCGTGTTGGGGAGGGGGAGGGGGAGGCCCATGGGGCTCCGGAGACTGCGACAAAAAGAGGGTTTCGGGGACAGGAAATCGGGTGGCGGGTAGAGGGAGGGGGACCCGCCTCCATGGGGTGTGAGATTTGTTGGGAGAGGGAAAGGGGGAAGAAAGGGGCGAGGAGAGGAGGGGGTGACGCTGGGGGGCGCCGTGGTGGCGGAGGGGGCCTCGCCAAAGGGAGGCTTTGGCGGGGAGAAGTGGCCGAGGAGAGTGGGGGGGCTGGTGACATCAGCCCCTCGGAAAGGATCGGAGCGGTAAAGGTGGTGCAGTGGGGGGGAGGGGGCGCAAGGGAGTCGTGGCGCCGGAGTCGGGGGGGGCGGCGAGGGGAGGAGGGAGGGCGGTTGCCGCTGGGCGCGACTTGGTGCGTTTCGGGCAGGACCGACTGTGTGTGCGCGGAGCAGACGTGTCCCGGGCCAGGCCGGGCGGTGGAAGGAGGAGAAGGAGAGTCAAATAAAATAAGACCACCCCCCACCACCAAAAAATGGATAGAGTTAGTACGAGAAGTGCCCAGTGAAGCCAAATGACACGTCATTTTACAGTATGACCTTTTTTTCCCCTTCCAGACTTGCAGGCTTTTTCAAAAGCAGAGCGGAGAATTAATTGTAGCAGCTGCCCCCCCCACCACCACCAGCGCCCCCCCAACACTATTTTAATAAACCATTAAAAAACACATTTTTCTGCTGGCTGGCCACATTGAGAGTGCTTTGTGAAAAGAAAAAACAAAGACATTCACAAATCAGATAAAACTGGAGAATGACATTTGTCTGTAAATGGCTTCTTGGTCTGGAAATGGCGTGGTTTTTTTTGGGGGGGGGGGGTTTTGTCCTTTTCAAGGTGGGAGGGGGGATTGAGAGTGCTATAAGGAGAAGACTTTTCCTCCAGGTGGGAAGAGATAAAAAGACATTAATTAGTTGTTTATCAAGTGACATTTATTTGTTTGGTTTTGGGTTTTTCTTTTTTTTTTGATTGCGATTTTTCCTCTGGCAAAAAAATAAATTTAAAAAGGTTGTAAGGAGATGGCCTTTCCTCCTTTTTTTCCCCTTAAAGTGCTGTTTTGGGGGGAAAAAATTTTAAATGACCAAAAGAATTACACAGCATTAATTAAAAATGGAAGTTTTCCACTTCCTTGATAATTTGGCTATCTGAATAAATTTGTGAATTTGCTAGGTTAAGACCTAGTTCGTGGTCACATTTCAACAAAACAGCTTGAGTAGAAAGAATAAAATATAAAAGGCCGTTTTTTGTTGTTGTTTTTTTCCTTTGGTGGCTTTTGCTTTGCTCTTTTTGGATAGGTCATGACTTTGTTCTCCTGGGTCCAGATTTATAAAAGAAGAAAATTACTAATTAAGTGAAAATAAGTGTCTTTGATGTTTATGCATTTGCAATTTCAGTAGTTAAATGGTACATGTGTTGCTGTCTTGTCTAAAACTTTTAAAGGCAGAATTATGCTGTTGGGATATTATGTGTATAACTTGATTTCAAAGTATAAATCTGGAAAAGTCTAGAATCTTTGAATGCTATCTGAATACTAATTTAAGTCAAGTGTGATGCTAATGGTGTCTTAAATTTCCAACACCTTTTGTGCTGTGATCACAAAGTCTCCACTTAATTTGAGACTGTTACTCAGAACACACCTTGCGTCACAGGGGCTAATCTAAATGTCCTAGTCTATATGACTACATTACATCATGATGTATTGATTGCCTCTGGCCTAGGAATCTGCAGCTTAAGCCAGTGACACAACATTTTGCATTTTTCAATGGTGATTCTCACCAAATAATGCCTCCCCCCAAAAGAGGAAACCTAATAATGCCCCAAATCCTCTTTTTACTCTATCTTAATGACATAAAAATTAAGTGAATTAGAGAACTTACAATGATCATAAAATAATTTTTCGGCCACATTTCATAAATGTGGAAACTGAGGCATGGATCTGTTTTTGCCTGTAAAAGGTACGTCCTGTAACTGTTACACAGTTTAGCACTTCTGAAATTAGAATATTAGCGATCCTGCTAAATATTACGTATTCTCTTCATGGCCTCTCTTAATAGTGCCATTTATATTTTTAATTTACCAAAGTTAGGCTCATTAAGATAGTGTTTGCTTTGAAATCAATGTTTCCGTAGAAACTAATTTTAACTTTTACAGATACTGATTATGGGCTTGTGAGAAGGCAAGTGAAGGAGGACTGTTTTGCTATCTGGGCATTAAAACAAAACAATACAATTAAAAGTTAAAAAGAAAAAGGGGTGAAAACAAACATTTGTGTGGAAGGAGGGCAAAATATTCACACGTAGATGATCTGTTGGAGAATGTGCATCGCAAAAAAGAAGATGCAAAATAGCCATCCTCCCTCTAGCTTGATGGAAATGTGTTTTTTCCATGAAACATATATGTATTTTTACAAATGAAAGATGATTTAAAATGGAGGCATGTGTTTCTACTCTTTGAGTTGGGAAGGGCTTGGCATCTTTCAAATTCAGTAGTTCCCAGGGATAGTTTTCCTTTTGCTTAAAGTTTTGTTCTTGTATTACTTTTTACTGTTACAGTTTACCTAATGCTAATAGAGTCTCAAGAACTGTATTTGATATTAAAGTGTGGTTTTTCCAGAAGATGACAGATAATTGATGGTCTCCCCTTTTCCTCAGCAACATAGTTGTACCCAGAGGGAATTTATCTTTAGAAAGATATAGTTTGTGAGGAAAGAGGAGTATGGCTAAGTGGATAAAATGTAATGCAGTTTTAGGGGTGGATTTTTAAGTAGCCCAAGGGGTAGGAAACCTGCACAGAAAGAAGCTGCATTGTGAAAATGTTTAGAAGGAAAGTGCTGCATCGCTACGTGATGTGGAAGAGACTGCAGCGTCTGGGCATTGTTGGGAATCCCGGGTATTTTAACCATGAAGCATCTGACAACGAATTGTGTGTCTAGATACGTTTATGTGTGAATGTTCATGTATCAGGGATTCAGTTTCACAGTTTTAACTTCAATTTTCTTGTTTACCCCGCAAATGACAAAATTGCGTCATTCCTTCTCTTTGCCCCTTTCCATCACCACCCCACAATTTTTTAAACAATCAAAAGAAAAAAACTAAAACCAGCAAAGCCTGAATTCTTGTTTGTTATTTTGGTGGTGAAATACTGCAGGTAGACACTGAGTTGGACATTGATTTCCTTTTCTCTGCGTCGAAATGTCAAGAAAAGTTGCAAGTCTATGATCTTGTGTTTGGTTTTTTGTGTGTTGCTTCTATGGAAAAACAAAACAACAACAGCAGTCCTCCCTGCCCAAAGTGTTAAAATGCCTCCTTCATAACCTGAGACTTACTTTCGTTTTCTAGGTGCTGGAGAATCTGGTAAAAGCACCATTGTGAAGCAGATGAGGATCCTGCATGTTAATGGGTTTAATGGAGAGTAAGTGTCAAATCTGTGCAGGGGCACCAAATAAGAGGACCAGACTTTATACTAACCTTTAGGAAGTATAGGTAGGCTTTGGGGGCTGGGCAGCCAGTTTTCACTTAATTTTTCTGGATTTACATATTAGAAAATCCTGGGAAGGGCTCTTTAGGGTCCCCCCCCCACCCTTGGGTCTTTGGTGCAGCAAATACTACTGATGAAAGCACCAGTGTTTGTGACAAACATCTCCCTATCCCAAGAAAATCATGCCTGGTTGCGGGGGATGCTTGACAGCACTTGGCCCGGTGACAGCCCCTCTCTGGGCCAGGTCCCTGCCACAGCCTCCAGACATCACTGCAGTGTCTTCAATGTGGCTTTGGCCGCCCCCTTGTCCTGCCCATGCTGGTCACTGCAGATTCACCCCACCCCACGCCACACAGATTTCAATGTAATGAACCAACACAGGATGTTTTAAACTATTAGGGAAACATCGTTTCCATAATATTCTCACCAGAAACAGATTTGGAAGTGGCAGCCCGTGTTTATAGTTTGTAATTTTTTTTGTCCCCCTTTAAATTACCATTATGAGCAAATCATTGTTTTTCTTTAAAACAAAAAGCAAATCAGTACCCCTGCCTAAGGAAAAGAAAAGGGAACATTTATGTAAAGGATGGAAAGACTGGGAGTTAGGCACTCCCAGCCTCACTGAGGGGCATTTTTGCCTTTGAAAAGTCCTCCCAGGTATCCTGGTATAGTGCAGTGTGGCAGTCCGGTAGTGGGAATGAAGATTAAACAGGAGAGACTTTATATTAGACCTGTGAGACAAGTTAGGAAGCCCTGCCTGGCATGAGGAATGCAAACAGGGAACATTCAAGAAATCGGGGAACTTGCTTTTCTCCCCAAGACCCCAGATTGGGGCCTACCCATCGTTCTCATGTGACCCATCGTTCTCATGTGACAAAGTGTGTAAAAAACAGAAAAAACTAAGTTGACCAGTCTATTTTCACTGGTGTGAGAGCGTTAAGCTCACTAGATTTCAAGCACCTGAAGGCACTAGTTTGTAATTACTAGCTGGTTAGCCCAGTCCTGTTCCCTTTCTTAAACCTGGATTCAATTGAAAATTTAACCTTGAGTTGCTTTGGCTTCCTTTTCAAAAGGGGAGATGGAGACAAGGCGGTAGCATTTAATTATACCAATGCCTGCCCACCCCCACCCTCCCCCCCCAAAAAAAAACACCTTTACTAGTCACGAAGCATCCGGGAAACGAACGTGAACTTTTTCACCTTTCAGAGCAAGGCAGGCAGCTCCTTATGGTGAATTCTAGAATTTGTTAGATCAAATAATTGTTTAGAGAAGGATGACATCACCCATACAAATAGTCATGTTAGTTTAGGATGCTTTTTCTACTTTAACCCTGAATTCAGAAGGATTGGTTGGGATGCAGAAGGATGGGCTTCTTTACTCAACTGATTATGACTCTCAGTGGCTTATCAACATGCACATATGTGCTATTGAGTAAGTTAGCATCACTTGTCACCAAGCAATTCTGAAATTCTTAATTCTTGACACACCCCTCGATGAAGCCCTGCCAACGGAGACTGCCATCCTGACAATAAATAAAAACCCGGAGACAGACTTCCAACCATGGATTTTGTCATTTGAAGAAAAATCTTGCATAAATTTCCCCCCTGCAGCTTGCAGGAGTACTTCATGAGAGTAGTTAAGCAAAAATAATTTGACCACGTATCCTCTAAATAAATATTTTCATTAAAACTGGACATGGCTAGCATTTTTCAAAGATGCAGCAGCCACTATTTACCTTATTTTGAGTCAAGTAGAAGCTAAGTCACCTTTGAAATAAATTACTAACAGCTTCATTACGCTACAGATTGCCCTAAAATTTAAAAATTTTTATAGAAAGGATTCTCCTCCCTAAGTGAGCCAGCCTGTAACACCAGGCAAGGGTTTTAAACCAGAACTTCTCTTTTCTGTTTTCTTTTTGGAAAGAGGAAGCAACATTCCCAGTTTGCCTTCTCTGCAGACAAGGGCATAGATATGTTAAATTTAGCCTGTGAAAGGGTTTGCAGGGGTATTCCTCATGGGAGCCTAGATACCTTATTTTTATCTCATCCAACTGCCTCCTTTTTTCTTTTTCCTCACTGCGGTATTGCAACAAAAGCTATTTCCTTCTTAACTAGGAATTCCCTGTGACACAGTGAGATCTGTCCCTAAAGGGTGGTCTGTGTGGTACAGGGCTTTTCCTCCCTGATCTTGCGTTTTGTTAGGGTTCTGCTGAGCTATTAAATTTGCCTTAACTCTCTGGGGGCTGCCATACCGATTACATTTTTAAGAGTAAGATAATATTGATTTGACCTTCAGAAATACAGAGTTTGGATGTGGATTTTCTAACTCAAAGCTAACTCTTTTTCTTATATTTAGTGCCAGGAACAAAACAAAACCAAAATATAAACACCATTAACATTGGTTGAAGTAAGCTGATCAATTACTAAACTGTAGAAGGCTGCCCTTCGGCCTTCAAGGAGGAATTCCTACTGTTTATGAAGATTGGGTTTGGGTTTTTTTTTTTTCCTTCTTTTTCTTTTTTCTATGGTGGTAGTGGGTGGGCTTTTGTTCTTTTAATTTATTATTATTTTTTTTTTTTTTTGCTGTATCACAGTCCAGACATAGTTTAATGACAATTTATGGGGAACAATTATTTATAAATAAAACCATTTTATAGGTAGTTTCCTTCCACTGCAAGAAGTGAGGTCATTAGTTTTGCAGGAAATCCTGGGCAGAAATCTCCCCCGTCTACGCCTTTGTGCCTTAAGTTACAACATTGGGAAGATTCTGACCTGGGAGAATTAGGAGCCTTATGCGCTGCCACATTCTCAGAAGAATTGTGAGATAAATCACTGCTTTAGCTCCCTAATGCATGTACGTTTAGTGAAAGCACAAGAAAATAATTATCCATCCCTCCTGTGTCCGACCAGAGTCTCCAGAGAGCTCTGTTAATACTGCAGCAAACGTGTAGGATTCTTCCCCCATGGCCTGCAGTCTCAGTGGACATTCCAATTTAGCCAGAAAGGCGACCTAAGAATTAACGGGAGGATGGATGGCGCGCGAATTGTTGCTTTTGCTCTTGGCTGATTGTTTAGGAATGTAGAGAGACTGTGTGGGGTTTGTGTGAAATTGCGGTGCCTTGCAGATTAGGTGAGCTTTCAATCTCTCTTTAAAAGGGGCGGCGAAGAGGACCCGCAGGCTGCAAGGAGCAACAGCGATGGGTAGGCACATTCAAAAACAGAAAAATTTTTTAACAAACAAAACAAACATGAAGATCATACTGGGAAACTGAGGCCAGAGACCCGGGAAGAAAATAAAAATCATTTAAAGGACCATCAGCCATATTGGCATACGTTTGCAAATAACACACAATTTCCTGACATTTTGGAGCAAGTAAAGTGCGTAACATAATTTTTTTGGCCATGCTTAAAGTAGAATGAGATCCAGCTGGGGGAAAGTTATAGATTTCAGCTTTAGACGATCAATTTAGGATTTTGAGAATTGATGTTTTTCCATATGGTTTCTATTTTCCCCCAGCTCTCCATTTGAACCAGCTACTTGTTTTTAAAACTATCTACTAAATTCCATCTACCCACTGGTTGGTCTGATTTTAAAATTTCAGACCTCTTTGAAACAAAATTTTTTTCCTTTATTAAAATATGCAATGCTGCACCGTCTTTAATTTTGAAAATTGCCTTGGTACCTTGCAGCAGGTCGTTAAGAATCATCTTGAAAAGCCTCTGGCCTTTTAAAAATGATCAAATTTATTTGAATCTAAGGCACTTTACGTTAGCTAGTGCATAAGGAAATTCATGATGGCATCTTTTATTTTTCCATTCATCATCAAATTATTTTTTCTTTGCTTCCTGCATCCCCACACCCATCACACATACACACACGCACACACATGCACATGCATACACAGACACGCACACACACGCACACGCACACACAGCCACACGCACCGCGCGCACACACGCATGCCAGGTAACCGCTCTAGCTCTGCTGCGTGTTTCGCATGCAGCGGTGGAGTGGCTCTTTTTCATGAGAACATCCAGAACCATTGACTTAGTTTAGGGCATCTCAAAGAAACAGCTTCTGTGGCCGGGGAGGGGAGGGGCAAAAATCTGGGGGTCTGGGGACAAAGTAACTGACACGTGTTTGTTCATCTGTTTCTTTTAGAATATATTATCCCTAGATGATGGCTACAGTTTCTCATCTTCCCGGCTATGTCCTATCACAATTTGCATGCTGGAATTGCTCGGTCTTAGGAACTTCTAATAAGAATACTATTCTGTTGTCTGAGGGGGGAGGGGGGATGGGGCCCCTACTACCTTACCTTAAACGATGATTGAAAAAACAAAAAATGGACTGAAATCCTTAATTGGCAGAAATGTAGTGTGACAACTATCCAAAAAGGCATCTCTATAAGAAATGACTAATTGACAGTCTGCTGTACCAAAAGTTGGCATTTGAGCAAAATATGACAAGTCCTTAGTGAACAACCTACTGTGTACTAGATGTCGTGCTAAACCCTTGAACCCTACTAATACCTTGGCCTGCACATCTCTCTGACTCTGTTCTGCAAGTCAATATAAGTATTAACATTCGTGAGAAATAAAAATTCTCTGCATGTTTCAGCAATCCCTGTATCTCGCGTCTGTCTTCTGTCTTCCTTCCTTTGTCTGTCTTTTCCTACCAAAGCACAAGGATAAGGTGGAGACCTGAATAGCCTCCCCCACCACTTAGTTAGCTGCAGCGGGGGAGGGGAGGAGCTCTTAAAAACTGAATGCAGCCCATCTGCTTTATACATAGAAGGGGGAGGAGGAGGCACCAAGACCCTAAAAGTATTTCCAGCCTTAGTCCCAATTTTGTAGCGAATCAGAATTCTAGCTAATGGCATATGTTTTGCCTTTGTTGAGTAGTTTAAAGACATCTAAGGAATTTTCTCTGAATTTCACAATCAACGTTAAATTCATTAAGCAATAGTAAAAGTGATGATAAACCTGCCAACCCCCAGTATAATATCTCCATCTACATAGTAATTGCTTCAATGGAAGAATTTTATGTTTTAGTATTACACACCCGAATTAGATTTTAGATTTCTATTTTAGCTGTTTTATACTTGATATACTCCCACACCTATTCACATACGTAGATGAATACTGAACACGTTCTCAAAATATCCGTATTTTAAGACGGGAAGTTTTCCAATTATCATACTACTGCTTAGACCAAAATATCAAACTGAATGAAAGAAACTTGTTTCTGGAAATACTTTTCTCTTGCTGTATGCAGATTTGGATATTTAGTACCCGAATGTATCTAATTTTACTATTGTGGAACCTCAAAACCAAAGGTTCATAGCTTTCATTACCTATGAAATGGAGCCTGCTTTTAATGAATGGGAATAGATTTGTCCTAGGGGGTTTTAGGTAAATTCTGAATTCAAAAGTGAACATTGGGGACCATCAAACACATATCCTTTTAATTTCTAACATCTAAATAATTGATGTTAGACTACTACCAAGGCTGGAAATTCTTAATTTCAGGACATGAGCTTTGATTCTGCACATACAAAGCAGACAGTCCCACAGAACAGTCAGGACTCACTCCCTTTCACTTGAAGGTGGTTGCTTTAGGAGTCTAGGGGCCAGAATCAGATGTCAGATTTGTGCACAAGACCTGAAGCTCACCTCCCTGTCATCTGTGTTTCTGAGGTTCTCTGGACCTGCAGCACTTTTACTCAAATGGCCCTGAGGGGATTCCTGGCAACATCTGTCCCCCACCCCAACCCCAGACACCCCCCACCACTAATGAGCATGACCCCTCTGAACTTCATCAGCTCTTCAATGTAGAAGAGCAGTGGTGCAGAGACCTGTGAAAGAGGCTTCACGTGGGAAAGGGGCGAGATGGGATCCTTCAGCAGGTGAAGGCCCAGAAGTACACAGACGTTTATTCAGAAAGAATAAATTTGCAAGTATAATTCTTTGAGAAAGGAAAGACCACATGATTTATGGAAGGCCTGTCGACAGGCGTGCACTTGGCCCCACCGTCCATCCCAGTCCCCCCACCCCCGGCCCACCCCTGCTGCTCCACTGACCACCCTGTCTGCTCTTGCTAATTAACCTCCCTTCGCCTTTCCTCTGCCTTAACTTTGTCATGTTCTAGTCTGGAGGGATTATGTGTTTAATTTCTACCTCCATTCTATGAATTGGTGAATCAGCCAAGTGAATGCTTCAAAAACTGGGAATCTCAAAAGATAAAAATATATATGTATATATATGTGTGTGTATATACACAGACACACACACAGCCCATGAAAAAGATACTCTGTCCCCTCCATATCCCACCCCCATTGGTTTCTGCCTCCGTGACTCAAGACTTCCCCCTCTCAGCCTCAGTTTCCCCATCAGAGGAGCAGGACCGTAGCACCTTTTTTCCGCATGACGATGCCCTCACCTCCCAGGGCCTAACAGGTACAGCAGGTGTGCTGTGTGTGCTTGTCCCATTTTTGGGCTATAGACCTGATGAGATACATACTCCACACAAGAGGCCTTTTCTTGCCGCCTGAAAACATAAACTCGAGAACCTTCCCTGGCTGTGCTTCTAATGAAGGCTAGTTTCTGAAAAACATACAGCATTTGGATCAGTGTAATCTGGTACAAAAATTAACATTCTCTTGTGGTCCCCAGAAGCCAAAGGGTGTGGCCTTTACCTGTGGGACAAGTAACCCTGAATATAGATAATTCCGTAAAGACCACACAGGCCATCCCATGTGGCTGAGTTAAAGTCAAGGAAAAGCTACAAAACCTTCAACCTCTACTTACCAGTGGGATCTGACCCCCTTCCCCTTAGATTATAAGGCCTTCTAGGGGGTGGAATCTTATTTGATTCCTATTGCACATGGACCAACATGTACTAACATCATGAACTAGAAATTTCATTGCTGCTAGCCGCAGTGCCTGGAGCATCGCACATATGACTTTTTTTTTTTTTTTTGATGGAGTCTCACTCATGCTGGCTGGAGTTCAGTGGCGCCATCCCAGCTCACTGCAACCTCTGCCTCCCAAGTAGCTGGGATTACAGACACATGCCACCACGCTCAGCTAGTTTTTTTATGTTTTTAGTAGAGATGAGGTTTCACCATGTTGGCCAGACTGGTCTCGAACTCCTGACTTCAGGCAGTCTGCCCGCTTCAGGCTCCCAAAGTGCTGGGATTACAGGCATGAGCCCATCACGCCCAGACTCCTGTAATGAACTGTTAGAACCACCACCACCTGTGCTCACTGGTTCTCTCACTATGCTCATCTAGCAACTGAGTGAATTCCAAGTCAAACCACGGCACTGTTTTGCTCCACCCCAACCTCAGAGTGACCTGTCACTCCAGCCTCACCCCTACCCAGATGCTGATAAGACCAGGAGAAGCCTTTAGGAAGTGTTAGTATGTAGTGTGGGGGTTTCCAACCCATGAAAGATTAAATGAGCTGCGTGCAACTTCTGGTACAGTCAAGATTGTTCAGGCAATTTGCTAATCTGCCCGATTGGGCGTGTCCTCAGGACACATTTGGGAGGTTATAATTAACCATGTTTATTCAACTACCTCCAATCTTTGTATAGATCTGAGCCCACAACTCCTTGAAGAACAGAATACTATGCTTTTTAGTCGGGATATCTTTATGAAAGCAGTACTCTTAACTGACATGGTGCAATATGATTTTCTTTTCTTTTCAATCCCACTGCAGTGAGAAGGCAACCAAAGTGCAGGACATCAAAAACAACCTGAAAGAGGCAATCGAAGTACGTTCTGGCTCCTTGTGCTTTCTGTCTTGTAGCCCCTCCCATCCAGTGCTGTTCCCTGACCGCTCTGCTAAATCATTTTCAGACCATTGTGGCCGCCATGAGCAACCTGGTGCCCCCCGTGGAGCTGGCCAACCCCGAGAACCAGTTCAGAGTGGACTACATTCTGAGTGTGATGAACGTGCCTGACTTTGACTTCCCTCCCGTAAGCTACACCCCAACTTGTGTGGCCTTAGCCCCGCCCACCTGAGCACAGTGTTCCTATAGGAACGTCAGTGACAGCCCTGCATGTGGGCAAGAAAAAAGTTCTGAGCTACGGCAGGCTTAATTATTCCCTCATTCACTTCTTAGGACAAACAAAACTGTTTTAAATATGGCACACAAATACTAATTGTCCTCCACTGGAAGTGCCCTAAGGTGTACCTTGGGATGCCTCAGTGAAGTGCCAAATGGAAGACATTCGCATTTTAAACAGGTGACCTTTTAACATTGATTAAGAGTTTTTCTAAAGTCAGTCCTTGTCTCGGGGCAAATGAAATCTTTTCTCATTATTTAAAAAAATGAAATATATCTAAATTATAACTCAAAAAATAATCATGAAATAGAACATATGGAAAAGACTTTCCTCTGGATGCACGACACTGTTGGCTCCCTAAAGAACTACTTTTAGGGAACAAAAAACCATTCAAGCCCAAGCATATATGTTTAGGCCCCTTCGTGGGGAGAATGGCTTATAAGCGGGGAATGGGAAATGAGATAGAAAGATGTATGCGTTTGTAAGGCCCACAAGGAAGAGACTTGTCTACAGCTAAAACAATGAGTTATTGTTGCCTTTTGTCAGGCTTTCGTGGGAATTTGTGTTTGTATATTTTAGATGGACTTGGCTGCGAACTTACATTAGCAGAGAAATTAGTAGTATTTAGTTAGTATGGATAGCTAAATTTTTTTAAATAGCATCATTTTGAAAAAATTAAAGCAGTAAACACAGTATGTATAATATAACCCACTGACTTTCTTGAAATATGATTCCATATTTAATAGGAAAAACAGCAGGCTATTAAAAATGTATCCAAACAATAACCTTTTATTAGTCCTACTAACATCTGAACTTTTATGTTCCTACCTACAAGTCCCCTATCATACTTTTTTTTGTTAAGAGTCACATTTTCCCAGAAGGAAGATTTAGTCCCGGCACATCCTACAAATGAAGTTTCTTATTTTCACAACATTGAACCATTTATTGGCATATTCGCCTAACACAGATTAGTATATATTCTTCCTAAACAATTCTGTAAAGAAACTAAATTACTCAGTAGCTCACCCCATTCCCCCCACACACACAAAGAAACTACCCAAAACCAGTAATTCACAATAAGACCAGCAGCTAATTGCATGAACTTTTGAATATGTTTAACGTGTTGAATTAAAGCTCTTTGTGAGCATTTATTCATTAATTGGGCTCAAAATTCAGAATCACACCAAGTGTCGGTCACATAGGGAACTCTGGTCTCGGGGTTCGAATGACAGTGTCCTTGATTAGTTCAAGCTCTTGTCTTTCTCTCAACTTTCTTGTGTACACTTTCAGGAATTCTACGAGCATGCCAAGGCTCTGTGGGAGGATGAAGGAGTACGTGCCTGCTATGAACGCTCCAACGAGTACCAGCTGATTGACTGCGCCCAGTAGTAAGTAACCCCACCCGACCCACCGGCACATAAAACAGGCAGACACAAGAAAACATGCAAACCTGTGATCCTGCTTGGAAAGCTACTTGTCGATGATTCCTTTTGTAGAAGCCAACCAGTTACCCCACTGGCAGAAAGTTCGAATCTGATTGAATTGTTTTATAAAGTCCTTAATTGCATTTTTTTTTTTTTAGTCCAGTGACATTATTTTATATAAACATTGAATGCCTGTTAGAGCAAGATGATGATGAGTTTCATAGTATTCCTAATTACTGGGAAGTAATTAATTGAATTGACCCGAAGCATTTACAGAAATAGGGCAGTTCTCACATTTTGAATAATGTAAAAATACTACATTTTATTGCTGTAATTTTAAAACATAACAAAGAGGAACAGTGAAGAGAGCTACGCCTCCTCTCTCGTTGGTAGTTGTTGATTGCTCTATTTCTGCTCTCAGGTAAGAGACTCTAGTAGCTGCCTAGTATTACTAGATCTGAGTGACTCTAGGTAGAGTTTGCTTTTGTGTTGTCTTGACTTTTGAACTCTATTTCATGTCCTTATTTATTCCTTCCCCCCGGGTCTTGATTTCAAGGATGGTAAGTGGTCAGTGTATTTTAAATCCTAAACTGTACACCTAAGCAGTACAGTACCGTGGTGGGGTCATTTTCAAATAAAACAAATTACTACCTGCAAGGAGGATGGGTTAAGGCCTGCAGTAGCAATAGGAAAGGCCTCTTTCTCTGAAGTCACTCATAAAGGTGGGCTCGCCTGATTAGTGTGTTGGTAAATGAAGAAGGGGGAAACTTATGAAACAGATTTTATTGCACAACTCCACCTGATGCCCAAGTTGCTACTCTTGTTGCCTAACACCTGACTTACATTCCCTCAGGGATTGCCCTCTGTCCTTGTCACCCACCATGGTCTCTCCCAGAGGACATCATACCCCATAGCTAGAAAGTTGCCTTTTAAATAGTTTATGGCCTCCCTCATCTTGCACATGATATAACAAGCATATGGTGGTCAGGGTTATTTAAAAAATATGTAAAGATAATTATTATTATTATTATTATTTAGATGGAGTCTCACTCTGTTGCCCAGGCTGGAGTGTAGTGGTGCAGTCTTGGCTCACTGCAACCTCTGCCTCCTGGGTTCAAGTGATTCTCCTGCCTCAGCCTCCTGAGTAGCTGGGACTACAGGTGCCCGCCACCACACCCAGCTCATTTTTGTATTTTTAGTAGAGATGGGGTTTCACCATATTGGCCAGGCTGGTCTCGAACTCCTGACCTTGTGATCTGCCTGCCTTGGCCTCCCAAAGTGCTGGAATTAGAGGCGTGAGCCACTGCGCCCAGCCAAAAATGTCAAGATATCTTTTGTTTGTTGATGCTGCACAAATGCACAAAGCAGTCTCAGTTAATAATATGAAGTAGGAGTGTCTTGTGACTTGGGACAGGGGAGTCTAGTAGAGGTTTGATGTTTTAGCTGTCCTTATTACAAGTAGCTGAAACTCGGAACTGATTTTGCTATAGGAAGTATTAACTAATCAGAACCAAGGTGCCAGGCTGACTCACCAAGGGCTAAGATTGCTTTACTTAGTAGCCTCAAGCCCAAGGAACTGATTGTGAAAACCACCTGAATAAACAGGAGGGAGGAAGAGGTAATACTGTTTATCTATAAATCATATAAGCCTATGTTAGGGTCTGTGCAATCTATCAACCCCAGCCCTGCCTTCCCATAGGAAATTCCTTTGATTATTTTCAGTTGCCACATACATAGATATTCCACGGTTTAATAGACAAGCAAATTTGTATATTTTTTCAAGGAACAGAAAAACAGTCCATCTTGGCTGGTCCCTATGGCCCCCAGCCCCCACTTCTTCTTCAACAAAGTCCCTGATTTTCTCAAAAGTTCGAACTAAAAGCTGGAAGCACTAATTATAGTAACGCAAAACAAATGGAAATCCTGGAATTGTTTGCATTTTGTATTTTGGATCCAAGTCAGAAGTGAAGTACAGGTACAAGATTAGGAGAGTTTAACCATCCCAGTTTTGAATGCTGGGGGGCAGGGAGTCACAGCTGCATTAATTAACAGTAGCTTAGCCAGGTGGTTGAAGTTTGTTGGGTTTCGTTTTCTCTCTCAAATCATTTAGAAGTTTTTGGGGTTTTTTAATGCAACACTCAATTACTCCTGAAACTTTGTCTGAAAACTGCACCATTTGTATAGATCATGAAAAGTTGTAAGGAAACTCAGAGAAAAAGAGAACAAGGCAGCGTAAAACCTTTAAAATGTCCTCCCTCACCACTGGCTCAAACAGCCCTGCGTCTGCTGTGGCCGGCACGTTTCTGTTGAACTGCCTTTATGTTAAAGTTGGGATACTGGTACCGTGCCCATTTCTTAAGCTGCCTATTTTTATTTGTTGAGCTGGGGTTTGGCTGGCTCCACTCCAGATGTCTCTCTCACAAGATTTGGTGCTGATGATCTATTTATAGAACTGTGGTTCTGTTGCCATGGTAACATGCTGGAGGCCAGGGCGGCTGGGGAGCTATTTCTGGACTGGTGCTGTAATGTAAGATTGATTGGGCAAGTTAGTATATCCTCTAAGCCAGACTAACTCTGAACTAGTAAAAAGGAAGAGGGGAACACAAAACTTAGGCAGTTTCTTGAAACAGACTTTTCTCTCTTTATGATTTTCTTTTCTCATTAGCCCACTTGAAAACAATTCCAATCTCTACATGCCTCTCCCTCCAAAAAATAAACTGGTTTTAGCATTTTCTGTATTAATTAAATTACCCCAATCTTTCAAAAGTAAATTTTCCTGTGTGTCTAGTCAAGCAAATCAAACAAGATGCTTTTTAAATGAAAAGTTTAATATCTGGAGCGTTCTATTTCATGGACCAAACAGAACGGAAGAGAACTTTGTGTTTGTTTCCTGTTCGGGATGGCTAGGGCAAGAAGGCCCCTTTGTGCCAACCTCTTTTGTTCCCTTTAATCAATGAGATTCTTAAAAAGTGAAAAGGAAGGGATACAGATTCTCAGTAACTAAAACAATCTCATGTGCCCTTGAGGAGAAAGTCCTTGATGTTTTTAAGAATGTCACTTTATTTATTTATTTATTTTCACTGAATGATACAGAGGTATACAGTTTTCAAACTGTTTGCCATTTTAGGCAGGAAATTTGAAAATTAAAATGTTTTTGTCAAGCATTACCAAATGGCACAGAATGTGATAGGTCAGCCTGGTTTTGGGGTCCTTTCTCTACTGGTTGATATGCATAAAACCTTTTAAAAATCAAGAATATTACCAGAGAGCAACAGGAATAAACAAGCTAAGTAAAGAATAAAAAAGAAAAATAGAAAAAAATAAACATGAAGAACAAAGCCCCACCACTGTCCTGTGCTGTTTGTGTGGCCCCACTGCACCGAGGCCGCAGGCTAGCTGCTAGACGCATCTAGAGTTCCCTGATTCCTAAAATTATTTATCTTAAATCCCATTTGGCCTAACTTTCTTAAGGCATCAGCTTTGAGTTATAAATGTAACCAACACACAAGCAAATGTGCCATTGACTTAGTGCTGCATAACTGTGGGACGGTCACTTCCGTTGAGCCTGACCTTGTAGAGAGACACAAATAGTTGGCAAATTAATGTGAACGCTGTGAACACCCCATGTGCCTTTCTTTTTCTCCCAGCTTCCTGGACAAGATCGATGTGATCAAGCAGGCTGACTATGTGCCGAGCGACCAGGTGTGCAAAACCCCTCACCACCAGAGGACCCTGAGCCCTCTTCCCAAACTACCCCAGACTTTGCTTTAGATTGGAAATTATTACTATTTCGATTGGCTTTGCTGAGATCCATTGACCTCAATTTTGTTCTAGGACCTGCTTCGCTGCCGCGTCCTGACTTCTGGAATCTTCGAGACCAAGTTCCAGGTGGACAAAGTCAACTTCCAGTAAGCCCACTGTTACCTTTTTATATAACAGAGATCATGGTTTCTTGACATTTACCCCAGCCCCTCTGGAATAACCAGCTGTCCTCCTCTCCGCCAGCATGTTTGACGTGGGTGGCCAGCGTGATGAACGCCGCAAGTGGATCCAGTGCTTCAACGGTAGGACACTGTGGGCTTGGCTGTTCGTGAAGAACGCTTTGCTTCTGTGTTAGGGATCAGTGTCGCTGCTCACGCTCTTGGCTTTGCTTTCTTTGGTTAAGATGTGACTGCCATCATCTTCGTGGTGGCCAGCAGCAGCTACAACATGGTCATCCGGGAGGACAACCAGACCAACCGCCTGCAGGAGGCTCTGAACCTCTTCAAGAGCATCTGGAACAACAGGTTTGTGGAGTGACCGCCCACCCCCTGCGCTTGCCCAGGAGGCCCTGGTCTGCACTGTTTGTAGAAAAGAACCCTGTGCAAGCATTCCAGACCCCTGGCCGAAAGCGCGCTTCTCCCAGGCATTCACACGGCCTCCCTTCTTGTAGATGGCTGCGCACCATCTCTGTGATTCTGTTCCTCAACAAGCAAGACCTGCTCGCTGAGAAAGTCCTTGCTGGGAAATCGAAGATTGAGGACTACTTTCCAGAATTTGCTCGCTACACTACTCCTGAGGATGGTGTGTATGGCTTCCACTCTTTCGCTGGCTGTTCATTGCAGTGGTTCTTTGTTTCAAACAGTCGGGCTGAAAGCCGCCATTCCCCTCCCACCACCAAACCATAAAGGACCTGTAAGAGAAGCAAGAAAAACACACTGCCATTAATTCTCATATGGAAAAATCAGGGTTTTGAAGACTTCAGGAGCTACAATGCTGCTAGCACCCCAGCTCTGCTTGAATTTTTAATTACATTAATATATATTCCCTTTTTTTATAGCTACTCCCGAGCCCGGAGAGGACCCACGCGTGACCCGGGCCAAGTACTTCATTCGAGATGAGTTTCTGGTGAGTTGAGCCTGTCTTTAGTTTCCTCTCTTGCTCCTCCTCTTTTTCTCATGGATGTAAATTTACTTCAGGGGTTCAGCTACCCAGGTCCATGGTTTTAGTTCACGCACATCCAGTGTGGATTTGAGTTCTTTGCACCCCTCCTTTTGCTTTCGTTTTCATATGACATCAGAGACTGGCCAACAGCCGTCCCTGGTAGGTGTCCCCATCGGTGATAGGGTGGTTCCTGGCGAGGGTGTCACTGACGAGTCCCTGCTTTTGTACCCGCAGAGGATCAGCACTGCCAGTGGAGATGGGCGTCACTACTGCTACCCTCACTTCACCTGCGCTGTGGACACTGAGAACATCCGCCGTGTGTTCAACGACTGCCGTGACATCATTCAGCGCATGCACCTTCGTCAGTACGAGCTGCTCTAAGAAGGGAACCCCCAAATTTAATTAAAGCCTTAAGCACAATTAATTAAAAGTGAAACGTAATTGTACAAGCAGTTAATCACCCACCATAGGGCATGATTAACAAAGCAACCTTTCCCTTCCCCCAAGTGATTTTGCGAAACCCCCTTTTCCCTTCAGCTTGCTTAGATGTTCCAAATTTAGAAAGCTTAAGGCGGCCTACAGAAAAAGGAGAAAAGGCCACAGAAGTTCCCTCTGACTTTCAATAAAAATAAATAAAACAGCAGCAAACAAATAAAATGAAATAAAAGAAACAAATGAAATAAATATTGTGTTGTGCAGCATTAAAAAAAATCAAAATAAAAATTAAATGTGAGCAAAGAATGATGGGACTCCCGTGAGTTATTTGTGGTTCTGCACAGATTCCCGTCATTCATGGTTTTGACTTGGTCCTTACATCAGAAGTTGGGAGGCCCCAAGGTGAAGTGGGTATAAAATCTCACCACTGTATGTTTTCTGGTGACTGTAAAATGTAGGTGTCTTGAAATAATTTTCAGACAATAGGAAAAGTCCACTCCTGTTGATCTCCCAAACTTTTACCCCATAGTGGACCACTATGCCCCAGTCACCTCTACATTTTGATCACTGCCATCCTATCCAAAGAGTCTGCCAACTTACGCCATTACATCATCACACAGTTTGCCTGCTGACCCAGGCTTCCTAAGAAAAGTAGTGTATTTTTTGCTATAAGATAGGGACTAAATGATGTGGAGAAATATAGGAGCGCCGTGTTTCAAATCAATGGGGTTATTCAAGAAATGCTATAGCCATTTGGGGAAAATTTAGACTGGATCCCTACCTCATTGCACACACCAAAATGAATTTGACAAGTTGATCACATACATCTAAATAAAAGAGGTACTTTTTAAAGTGGCTATTTCACAGTTAAACTCTTGGGTTTATAAAGGGCCTCTCTGCAGCATAACCTAAGACCTAAAGGCCTTAAGGGGGTTGGGGGTGACTACAAAAATGAAAATCACACTTCAAATCTGAATGGGGGAAGGGCCTGCGTTGGGTAAAAATTTAACAAAGGGTTTACTTAATAAGCAGAGTTTTTATGAATTAGTAAGCAATATCAGAAAAATGGGCACAGTATATAAGCATGCAACTTAAATACAAATAGCTAATAAACCTCGGGATATGTGGACCATCACTCACAATATTCACTATAATTGGGAGTGGGGATGGGAGTCCATACTCAATGGGTTGGAGTGTGGCTTATTTCTGAGGTCCTGTGGGTTCCCTAGACTTTCACCCCTAGACTTATCCCCCAAGGTGTTGTCACTTACGTGGTCACTTCCTGGGTGGCTCCCAGGAAGGGTGGGAGGAAGTGACCAGCATCAACGATGGTGCCCTCTGAAGCTGGGCAAATGGGACTTCAAGTTCATTCTGTAGTCCAGGCCCCAAATCCACTTCCTATTCTAGTTCCCAGATCAAATTACTCTCACCCAAATTAATCATACAGTATAGCTCACCAGAGGTGAGTGATGAGCCCCAAGGGGGGTAGAAAAGTAGCAAATACCTGCATTTCCATCCAATTTTTCACACAACATTCAGTCCACATGTGCTTGCTATGCAGTTTTTAGTACAAAGCCCTCAAAACCCCCCAAATAAATATATAATCCAAGTAAAAATTGGGGCTTGCTATGCAAATATAACCAAAAGACTAGCCCACAAGTTCCCATAATCCTCCAAAGCACCCCAAATAAACACCTAAAACCTGGACAGTGGCTATCAAGTGCAACCACAAGACCAGCCCCTAGCTCCTCTTCCAAGATGGCCACCTGTATGCCCCTTTTGCACAGAAATTCTGGAACCGTCTAAGCATAATCCACATGAGATTGTCACAGCTCTAGCCACATATCCATCAAAATTAGAAAACACAAAATTCCCAGGCCATAGAGATGCCCAGGAAAATGATACCACAGAACCCCACCTTGTTGGTCATAACTGACAGAGACTTCATGTTATCTTCTAGAAGAAGGGCCACAAAAGTCACAGTTATCAAGTATCTACTAGTGCTAGCCATTACCCAATGGGATAGGTTCAGCTGCTATTTTGACAGTGAGTAAACAAGGCCCAGAGAGGCCCCGAGAGAGGTCTCTAGTGAGAAGGGAAGATGGGCTTCAAACTCAAGTAGCCAAAGCCCACTGCTTGGTCCCTACAAGATACTGTTGTCCTAGAAGATGCAGGAGAAAAGAGAAAAAGGTCTCCTGGTGTTCTTCCCATGATGTCAGTTATCAGGAGTCCCTGACCTGTGACCCCCATCGAAAATCCTGCAGGTCACCATGGGATTCCACACCCCGGTAGTTGGGTGGGGCCTCTTCCCACAGACCGTGGCACTGGCCGTACTCCTGCCTCCCTACCAGGTCAGGGCTCTGCCCTCACCAGTCACCCTGATGTGTTTGAGGCTTGCTTCCCTGTGTTAGGGCTCATCACTGCTACTTAAAAGTTTTGTTTTTCTTTTCCCTTTGCCCCAAGGACCAAGCAGAAACTTCTACAGCTATTTTAAAATCTAAATTTTAGGATCTTCAAAAAACAAAACATAATAAAGAATTTCATCTAAATCTTTGATTACAAGAAGCCATTTAAAAAAAAAATTTTAATCGGAATGCCTGCAATCCCAGCACTTTGGGAGGCCAAGGCGGGCAGATCACGAGGTCAGGAGATCGAGACCATCCTGGCTAACACGGTGAAACTCCGTATCTACTAAAAATACAAAAAATTGGCCGGGTGTGGTGGCGGGCACCTGTAGTCCAAGCTACTCGGGAGGCTGAGGCAGGAGAATGGCGTGAACCCAGGAGGCGGAGCTTGTGGTGAGCCGAGATTGTGCCACTGCACTCCAGCCTGGGCGACGGAGCAAGTCCGTCTCAAAAAAAAAAAAAAAGAAAGAAAGAAAAAAATTTAATCTGATGTTCAAATCGCTATTAAAGTGCAAAGCAAACTATTTTTCTAAAGGTAACAATTTGCACCACAGTTTGTAGAGATGTATAAGCCAAATATTATAAATGACTATTCATTGACCTTTTAGATTGAACATGATAATAAAAAACCATTAGGGCCCTTCACAGTGTGAGAAGGGTCTAGAAAGGGACAGAATTTTTATTTTCCTCCACTTTTACTTAAATGTGCACAAAATTATGTCCCCAAAATGGCCACATCTGCATACCCCTTCTACCTAGACCTCTTATTATCATGCTTATTATCCTATTATCATGCTTTCTTGGATGGCTTTGGTCATCTTTTCACTCAATAAATACATAGAGACTATGGGATCCATGCCAGCCAGTGGGAATTCTGCTCTCGTGGGATTCATATTCTAGCGAGGGAGACACACACTTACTAAATAAATGATAAAAAGAATTACAGATGGTGACAAAATCTCTGAAGCAATAAGCAGGATGCGGGCAGTGGGGAATCGGAGATATTTGAGGAGGGATTTCACTTTAGATAGAATAGCTGGGGAGGGCCTCTCTGATGTAGTACATTTTCTTCTGAGAATGTGAAAGATGAGAAGGCAGCCAACAAGTATTAATAGCTAACATCATTATTTAAAATTGTTATTAAAATATAATTAACGGCCAGGTGCGGTGGCTCACACCTGTAATCCCAGCACTTTGGGAGTCCGAGGCGGGCAGATCACCTGAGGTCAGGAGTTCGAGACCATCCTGGCCAACATGGTGAAACCCCGTCTTTACTAAAAATATAAAAAATTTGTCAGGTGTGGTGGCGGGTACCTGTAGTCCCAGCTACTCAGGAGGCTGAGGCAAGAAGAATCAGGAGGCAAGGAGAATCTGCCTCCAGGAGGCAGAGGTTGCAGTGAGCTGAGATCATGCCACTGCACTCCAGCCTGGTTACAGAGCGAGATTCTGTCCCAAAGGTAATAATAATAATAGTAACAAACATTTATGGAGGACTTTATGTGCCAGGTACTGTTCTAGACTCTGCATATGGATGATCTCATTTAATCTTTTCAAAGCCCTATTAAAATGCATCCCATCATTTGTACAACAGGTCCTATCCCATTGTGCTGTAGTTAGCTCACACGTGAAAAAGGTAAATGATATCTAAAGCGTTGTGAAGAATTTAAGCAAATTATGCTTTTAATAAAGGTTACACTAAAAAGGCCATTGCAATAAGCACTTAATTTAAGTAATTGCTACACAGGTTCTTATCTCAGAGCTGGAAGACTTTCATCTCTAGGATAATTTTCCCACATTAAAAAACACACATGCTATGAACAACAAGTCTTCTCATTTTGCCTATTTTATTTATTGTATCAGTTAAGAATGCATTCAGCTGCAAGTAACAGAATCCTGACCCACAGTGGCACAGACAAACAGAAGTTTATATCCACTTACCAAGAATTCTAGAGGTAGGTGATTCCTGTTATTTCAGCAGTTCATCAATGGCAGGACTAATGCATCCTCAATTTTCTTGGCTTCTCTCTCATGGTTGCAAGATGGTATCACAGCACAGCTGAAGGCAGAAGAGAGAGGGAAGAGACAACCCAACCAAATCTCTTTCGTCCTCTTTTTGTCAGTCTTTCATAGAGGCCTCTTTATTCACTTTTCACCATGTGAAATACACATAGATACCCAGCTATGTATGTGTACTTGGAAAAGTAACAGAAAAGTATCCCTCCCTCCTTCCCTCCTTTCCCTGTCTGCCTCCCTCCCTCCCTTCCTTCCTTCCTTTTCTCTTTTTTTAGACAGAGTCTCACTCTGTCAGCCAGGCTGGAGTGCAGTGGCGTGATCTTAGCACATTGCAACCTCCGCCTCCCCGGTCCAAGCAATTCTTCTGCCTCAGCCTCCAGGGTAGCTGAGATGACAGAAGCCCACCACCACACCCAGCTACTTTTTTGTATTTTTAGTAGAGATGGGGTTTTACCATGTTGGCCAGGACGGTCTCAAATTCCTGACCTCAAGTGATCCACCCACCTCAGCCTCCCAAAGGACTGGGATTCCAGGTGTGAGCCATTGCACCTGGCTGTATCTTTTCAATAGCAATATTATGCACACACACATAGGAGGGATTTATTTTATTTTTTATTTTTATTTTTGAGATGGAGTTTTGCTCTTGTTGCCCAGGCTGGAGTGCAATGGCACCATCTTCACTCACTGCAACCTCCACCTCCTGAATTCAAGCGATTCTTCTGCGTCAGCCTCCCACGGAGCTGGAATTACAGGCATGCGCCATCACGCCCAGCTAATTCTGTATTTTTAGTAGAGATGAGGTTTCACTATATTGGTCAGTCTGGTCTCAAACTCCTGACCTCAGGTGATCCACCCACCTCGGCCTCCCAAAGTGCTGGGATTACAGGCGTGAGCCACTGTGCCAGACCGACAGGGATTTATAATTTCCTGTAGTATGCAACTTGATGGAACATCTGAGAAAAACATATCCAATGCCTGTAGTTTTAAGGCTTAGGGAAGATATTAGGGGGGAATAAACCTTTTCAAATCATAAGAGAACAATTTGCATAATTCTATGTAAATAAATTAGAAAGCCTAGATGAAATAGATAATCATCGAAAAAAGTACTTTTCACCAAAATTGACCACAGCAGAGACATCATAAATCTAAGCCGACCAGTTACCATAGAAAAACACAAAGCACAGTGAGAGGCCTCCACAATGGAAAGGCTCCAGACTCTCACTGGGATAGGAAGCTAATGACAAGAAGGAAACATGAGGGAAACTTCTGGGGTGCTAGCAAGTTTCTATTCTTGATCTAAATGCTGGTTAAACAAATGTATTCCATTTGAGAAAATTCACTGGGCTGTACACTTATTATGTGGAACTTTTTAGTACATGTACTACATTTTCTTTTTTTTTTTTTTAAATGAGGAAAAGGAAAAAGGCACCAGGCCCAGATGGTTTCACAGGGGATTTCTATTAAACCTCTAAAAGTCAAATAATCCCAATGCTACTTACGTTATGCCAGACCATAACATAATAAAAGGAAAACCTCAAAATTATTTTTATAAAGTGTACCATTGATTCCAAAACACGTCAAAGACTGCACCCAAAAATAAAATTACAGATTAATTTCACTTATATCAATGTAAATATTTTAAAATATAAGCAAACATAATTCCATATTACATTTAAAAAAACACATCATGCCTGGTAAGATTTATTCTAGGAATTCAAGGTTTGTTCAGTATGAACAAATACAGTAATATTTGCCAAAATTTAATACTGATTCATATTTTAGAAATCCAATAAAATAGTAATGGATGCTTTTCTGATATAAAGACTCTCTATATATCCCACATATCTATATGTAATATACTTAGTACAGTATATATCATGTATATAAATAAAATCTCCAAAAGTCAATATTTTAATTAATGAGGAACTTTTTTTTTTTTTTTCTGAGACGGAGTCTCGCTCTGTCACCCAGGCTGGAGTGCAGTGGCCAGATCTCAGCTCACTGCAAGCTCCGCCTCCCAGTAGCTCACACCATTCTCCTGCCTCAGCTCCTCACACCATTCTCCTGCCTCAGCCTCCCAAGTAGCTGGGATTACAGGCGCCCGCCACCTCGCCCGGCTAGTTTTTTTGTATTTTTTAGTAGAGACGGGGTTTCACCGTGTCAGCCAGGATGGTCTCGATCTCCTGACCTCGTGATCCACCCGTCTCGGCCTCTCAAAGTGCTGGGATTACAGGCTTGAGCCACCGCACCTGGCCTTAATGAGGAACTTCTAAAAGCTTTTCCACTAATGTCAGGAATAAGAAACAAGAAAGACAAGGATGCCTCACATCATCACGCTCTTTATCATCGTATTAGATGAATAAGCCAATTCAATTAGACAAAAGAAAGCAATGAGAGACCTAGAATTGGAAAGGGAGAGGCAAAACTATCTTTTTGCCAGGTGCAGTGGCTCATACCTGTAATCCCAACACGTTGGGAGGCAGAGGCAGGAGGATTGCTTGAGTCCAGGAGTTCAAGACCAGCCTGGGGAACAAAGCAAGACCTTGTCTCTAATAAAAATTTTAAAAATTAGCCAGGTGTGGTGGCACATGCCTGTAGTTCCAGCTACTTGGGAGGCTGAGGTGGGCAGATGACTTGAGCCTGGGAAGCCGAGGCTGCAGTGAGCCATGTTCATGTCACTGCACTCCAGCCTCATGACAGAGTAAGACCCTGCTGGAAAAAAAAAATTACAGGTGATTATTAAGCATTATAACACTCCCCTCCAAAAATCCACAGAGAAATAATTACTAAAAAGTGAGAGGATTTAGTAAAGTACAAAGTACAGATTTATAAGATTAACTTTTAAAAATCAATACCAGCCTAGGCATGGTGTACATGCCTGCAGTCCTAGCTACTTGGGAGGCTGAGGCAGGAGGATCACTGGAGCCTAGAAGTTTGAGGCTGCAGTGAGGTATGACTGTGCCACTGTACTCCAGCCTATGCAACAACAACAAGACCCCATCCCTAAAATAATAATAATATTTAAAAAAATCAATAGCAGGCTGGCCACAGGGGCTTATGACTATAATCCCAGCACTTTGGGAGGCTAAAGTGGGAGGATTGCCTGAGTCAAGGAGTTAGAGACCAGCCTGGGCAATATGGCAAGACCCTGTCTCTTAAAAATAAATTTTTTTTTTAATCAATAGCATGTGAAAGGTAAAACAATAAAGCTTTAAGGAGAAAATACAGGCTGGGTGCAGTGACTCACGCCTGTAATCCCAGCACTTTGGGAGGCTGAGGTGGGTGGATCATGAGTCAGGAGTTCGAGACCAGTCTGACCAACATGGTAAAAGCCCGTCTCTACTAAAAATACAAAAATTAGCCGGGTGTGGTGGCATGTGCCTGTAATCCCAGCTACTCAGGAGCCTGAGGTAGGAGAATCCCTTGAACCCAAGAGGCAGAGGTTGCAGTGAGCCAAGATCGTGCCACTGCACTCCATCCAGCCTGGGTGACAGAGCGAGACTCCATCTCACAAAAAAAAAAAAAAAAAGAAGAAGAAGAAGAAGAAGAAGAAAATACAAGAGACTACTACTTGCGTAGGGTCCCCATGTTACATTTGGTTGATTCATCTCCTAAATCCCATGTAATCTGTGGGTTACCTCTTCTCTTCTCTTTTTCTTGCCCCTTATACGATTCCATTGTTGTAGAAACTGAATTGTTCGTCCTCTAGTTTTCCATATTCCAGATTTTGCTGATTGCATCCCCATATTATAAACCTTCCGATTTGAACAAACCAACCATTTGTTAAAAAGTATGAAATCATTAGATAAATTTAAACAATGGCTGGATATTTGGCAATACTAAGAAAACTAGTGTTAACTTCTTCACGTGTGATAGGAGTATCATGATTTTCAAGAGTTCTTATCTTTCAGACATACCCACTGAAACAAAATAATATGACGTTCCAAAATCATGCAGTGGAGTGAAGGCAGGAGTTGGAGCCGTGCTGGAAATTGTTTTGCCAGAGGCTCTCCTGTGGCAAATGGGGGACCGTGGGGAGACTTGATGTTAGTGTTTGCCAATTTCCATGGTGTAAATCCCCCACTATGATTGATTTCAAACTCCCAGCAGTATGCCATTGGATATGGAGTTGGGAAGAGATGTGCACAGTCAGCTCTGAGCAGACAGTGCCTGTTGACTCCAGCACATCACTGATAGGAGGGTGGAGGTGAAACAAGATTGGCCACCAGGTGATGCTTGTTAAAACAGGGTGATCAGTACGTGGGGGTCCATTGCACTATTCTCATTTTCTATGTGTTGGCTATTTTAAGCCAAAGCTTACAAACAAGGGGCCAGGCGCAGTGGCTTATACCTGTAATCCCAGTACTTAGAAGGCAAAGTTGGTAGGATCCCTTGAAGCCAGGAGTTCAAGGCTGCAATGAGCTACCATTGCACCACTGTACTCCAGCCTGGGCAACAGAGCAAGACCCTATCTCAAAAATAAAATAAAACAAAGCAAAATAAAGAAAAAGAGAAGGAAAAATCTTACATTTCCAGATGAAAGTTTTTAAAACTTCCAATGCTAATGATGATAGTAGGCCAGGCACAGTGGCTCATGCCTGTAATCCCAGCATTTTGGGAGGCCAAGGCAGGTGGATCACTTGAGGCCAGGAGTTCGACATCAGCCTGGGTAACATGGCAAAACCCCATCTTTCTACAAAAAATAAAAATAAAAAATTAGCTAGGCATGGTGGCATGCATCTGTAGTCCCAGATACTTAGAAGGCTGAGGCAGGAAGATCACCTGAATTCAGGAAGTGGAGGTTGCAGTGAGCCAAGATGGAGCCAGTGTACTCCAGCCTGGGCAACGGAGTGAGACCCTGTCTAAAAAAAAAAAAAAAAAGATGATAATAGTAAGAGCAACTATGTTGTTGAGAGCCTACTACCTACCGTCCCTAATTTAAGCACTTTACAGGGAATAACTCAAGATGTTTTTATCCTTGCTTTACAGATGAGGAAACCAAGGAGTAGAAAGTTGAACAACCGGGCAGGTGTGGTGACTCATGCCTGTAATCCCAGCACAAGACCAGCCTGGCCAACATGGCGAAACCCTGTCTCTACTAAAAATATAAAAATTAGCCAGGCATGGTGGCACACACCTGTAATCCCAGCTACTAGGGAGGCTGAGGCAGAAGAATTGCTCCAACCTGGAGGCAGAGGTTGCAGTGAGCCAAGATCACGCCACTGCACTCCAGCCTGGGTGACAGAGTGAGACTCTGTCTCAAAAAAAAAAAAAGAAAGAAAAAGAAAGAAAAAGAAAAAAAGAAAGTTGAACAACCTCCTTGGTTCAAGATCACATAGCTAATAAGTAGTAGAGTCCAGATTAAAACCCAGGTAGCCAGGCTCCTGCAACTTTAAATTCCAACCCAAGAACACCCCCTTTCTTTTTTTTTTTTTTTTTTTTTGGTTTTAAGGAGCGTAAAGTTTAATAGGCAAGAAAGAAGGAACAAGAAAACAGCTCCCCCGTACAGAGACAGAAGGAGGAGGGATTAGGACAAAGAGAAAACCCCCAACCCAAGACGCTGATTCAAAAAAAAACCACCCCAGATTGTAAGATTGGAAAGAAATGCAGTGGTGTTGCTGAATGATAGATAATACGCTGTTTAGGAGATCTTTTTCCCAACCACAACTTTGTTGAATGCCTCCTTAGGGCTAAAGCTGAACAAAGTGATTGTGCCCAGGACAGGCTGGTTCTGTTCAAATGGGGGCCCTCCCTGTACTGTGAGGCAAATCACATTTCCAAATTCGGGTTTCACCTATATGGGGCTTGGTGAGGCAGAGGAGAGGGGGATTATTGATATAAATTTCTGGGTTAGTCTTTCATCACCATGATGGTCTGGTAATTTCTTGGCATAAATTTGCTAGGAGTAATTTTTTCGTATTTTAAGAACAAACGTTTTCATCCTTTGTCATAGCACAGACTTTTCAACCAGTATTTATTAGAGACTCAACAATCCACCAAGCCCTGTACTAGGTGGCCAGGTGACAGCAGCCAATGGGGTAGAAAACCATTCTCATGCTAGAGGGAGAAGTGAGACAATACAAAGGTAACCAAATAAATAAAGATAATTCAGATAGTCACAAAGTTTATCTACAGCAAGCTCATGTGATGTGGTGGTTTTGGGGGTATCATTTTAAAAGGTGTGGCTAGGGAAGAAGTCTCTGAGGGAGTAATCTTCGAACTGAGACTCAAAGGGTGGGAAGAGGGCAAAGGCTATAGAAAGGAGCTTGAGGTGGCGGATGCCCCCGCAAGGAAAGCCCTGGGGCACACCACATATTTCCAGCACACATTTAGAGACACAGCTGTGTTTTTGTAATTAATGACTTTCATGTCTTGCTGCTTAGAGAGGCTTACATCTCTAAGGATCTTCGGTTTCCAAAACTGGTGACACACAGTTTCCTGGAAGGAGGTGGGATTTTGGGTTGCATGCAGAGGAGAGTGAAGGAGGGTAGGGCTCAGATGTCAGAATCTGGGATAAAAGGCACTGCCGTATCCGTGGAGCCCAAAGCAGTGCCTGGCACAAAGCTAACAGTCCTTGAAGAGATGTGAAATGAACCAACTGGGGAAATAGGAGGGCATTTCCATCACTTTTCTCTGGAAATTGACGGCCTTGTCAAGGTGGCTTTTGCAATAATAGGAAGGGAAGTCTAGGAACCCCGTCTACCTGCAGTCCTCCTCACATACACACTTCACTGCTTCAGAGATGAAGGTCAAGTTTGAGAAAAATTGACATCAGTCAATAGAAATAAGGATCCAGGAACCAGAGATAAGAATTGGTTCTTCTCTTTTTCCAAAAGGAGAGAAATAAAGAAAAAATATTGTGACCCTGTTCCCCAAGGTCAGGTTGTCTCAAAGGAAACAGAACGTCCCCACTGAATTGAGTTTGAGGGGAGAAAGACGTTGAGAAATGGAAAACTGAGTGCAGGGATGGGATTACCAAACAGTTCCTGGAGCAAAGGTTAAAAATGCTTTTGGGTTTTCTCATCATTTATCCCCTGATTGGTACTTGCTTTAGTATTTTATAGCTCATTAGCAAACAGGATTCTTGGAAATTGTAGGAACTGGCCAGAGAGGGCATTCTGAACTGTGTTCTTTAGGGTTTTATAATTTGAAACTGAAGGATCACTAAAAATCACATTGCATTGGGTAAATGTGTAGTTATTCAATATTTCCCCCTCTCAGTTTCATCTTTCTGTCTCAATTATAGCCTTCAGTAGCAGGGTTCAGAATGACAATTTTTTTTTTTTTTTCTGATGGCTCTTGAGATTGAAATGTCTTGGCCTCCTAAAGTATGGGGGAACCTTTAATCTAGTTTCATTCAGCTAATTTGGTGCTAAAATGTTATCCTTAATTCCAAACCAAAAAACTTTTTGTACCAGATCACACTTAGATTGGCCTTAACAAGCTATCAATCAAAAAAACAGAGGTTGCTAATGAGAATCGGTAAAAGGTGAGGGAGAAACCAGACTGCTGATATGCAAAATTTTAAGGAAATATTAAAGTTGACTCATCTTCTCAAAAAAGAGAATTATCACTAGAATAGCTAGAATAATTCTTATTTGTTTCTAGGAACAAGAATTGAATGCAGAAATGGCTAAATTTCACAAAAGAGAAGACGACTTTTCTTGATTAGTAACTGGAAATGCAAACATCGACCACCTGCATGCACTGTTGCTGTGAATTAAACATGCTTTACCTGGTTCAATTTACAGCAACAGTACATGACAACAAAGTGTTAAACCTTTACCCATAAAATTATAGCTCATTGTACAACTGAGAAATTACCCTATATGGAATTATATAATTGCCTTCATCCACAACTATAAGTATTTCTATTACCTTCCCATAGGAGTTAAAATATTCTTATAGCAGTTTCAGCAATAAATTGAAACTGTAATAGTAGCTTATCATTTGCCTTAAGGTTTTTACTTTTACGAAGAATAACAGTAGTGGAGAAACCATTGAAATCCTTGGTGTGGGCCAAGAATTCTTTTGAGAGCTGTGACAATAGTGAAACTTGATTCCACAAAGGCAGTACGTAGGTTGAAAATAAAAGCTGAGTTTTTTTCTGTCTGTCTATAAGAAGAAAGAAAAAAGGTTTTTCACCTGCATACCTCAAATAAACATTTAAATTTTCATTTGGAAGGCTGAGGTGGGCAGATCACTTGAGGCCAGGAGTTTGACACCAGCCTGGCCAACATGGCGAAACCCTGCCTCTACTAAAAATACAAAAATTAGCCAGGCATGATGGTACGTGCCTGTAGTTCCATAGTCCTAGTTACTCGGAAGGCTGAGGCAGGAGAATCGCTTGAATCTGGGAGGCAGAGGTTACAACGAGCTCAGATTGTGCCACTGCCTTCCAGCCTGGGCCACACCACAAAACTCTGTCTCAAAAATAAATAAATAAATAAGTAAATAAATAAATAAATGAAAATGAAAACAGGGGAAAAAAAAAAAAAGAATTGTTTTTCACCTGCATACCTCAAATAAACTTTTAAGTTTTCACTTTTTTTCATTTGGGAGGCCGAAGCAGGTGGATCACTTGAGGTCAGGAGTTTGACACCAGCCTGGTCAACACAGTGAAACCCCGTCTTCACTAAAAATACAAAAATTAGCCAGACTTGGTGGCGCATGCCTGTAGTTCCATAGTCCCAGCTACTCGGGAGGCTGAGGCAGGAGAATCATTTGAACACAGGAGGCAGAGGTTGCAGTGAGCCAAGATGGCACCATTGCACTCCAGTCTGGGTGACAGAGCGAGACTCTGTCTCAAAAAAAAAAAAAAAGTCATTTTGTTTCAATTATAAAAAGACATACAATTAACTCATCTACACATCTGACCACAGTGAGGGCTTTGTCATGGATAACTCAGTACGTCTTCTGAAACCCAAATCTTCACTGTGAGAGTTTAAATTCACTGGAGTCTTGAGGATTAATTTCTGTCACTGCTCTTGAAATAATGCCAGTGAATTTTCTTTTGCATGTCACTGCAGCATTGCATTTGTTAGCGCTAGTTCAACAACAATAACATTCAGAAGAACGCTGCCATATTGAGCTTTGCTTCTTGTTCATTTGAATTTTCCTACAATGATATTGATGCTTTGGGTCTCCTTCTCCTATGCTTGACACACTTTTTACAAAGTAAGCTCTAAATCATAGCAAACAAAATTCAGACTAGAGTGAAAGGGCTTACCAAAGAATGCAAAGGATGAGTATCACGAAATTTGCCAACATATCATCCATGTTAATGGGTCAAAAGAGAAGATGCCTTTGGCAGCTTGATAGGGTTGAAAGACATCTAAGAGCATTGAGTCTCTTTCTGTTTTGTTTTGTTTTTTAAACAAAAGCCCTTGGCAAAACAGTAATAAAAGAATGCTTCTTTGATGTCATTTCATGTGTGTGCCTGTGCGTGTATGAATCCAACAGCCAGCAATATTCTTAATATTCTTGAAGTCAGGAACAACAAAACAGTACCTATTCTCACCACTATTAATTTTGTTCTGGAAGTGATGGTTAGTACAATTAGACCAAAAATGCTGAAGTCACAAATATGAGAAAGGAGAAGGTAATATTGTGATTACGTGTGGATTATATGATTGTACGGCTTAGAAAACCCCCACAGAAAATTCACTTGGTGTGCCATAATAAAAGCTTAACACTGAGTGCCAAGGCCCCATTCTAGTCTCTTAATACTCGTATACTGTCTAACTATAATAATAAAAGCTAGCATTGATGGAGTACTTACCATGCACACGTGTACTACTTAAGTGCTTGCTATTCTTATGCCATACAACCGTAACAGTAAGATTTTCATATGTACTGAGTGTTTATTATGTGCCAGATCCTATGGAAATACTTTAATACTCATAACAATTAAGAGGCTTTAAATCCTATTTCTGTTACATAATATAAATTAACATACTATATTACTACACATGTATTTCTATACTTTATAGTGTAATTATACTTATGTAACATATTACATATTAAATTGCATATAATTTATATTAAATTATATAGTTTATATTTTATAGATTATTAATATTGTTATATTTTTATATTACTACATATGTATATTAATATATTCATGTATTACAATTATACATGTACAAAGTGATATGATATTGTATATTAAGTTATATAAAATTTATATCATAATATATGACAACATATTATATTTTATTATACAGACTAAGGCTACATAACTTCAATTTAAATGTATAACTTTTATATCATTTTATAATTATATATGCATACCTTCATATATTATACATTAAATTATATAATTTATATTATACTGTGCTACATTACATTTTATTTTATTATATATTATAACACTATACTTTTACATTACTACATATTTATATTTACACAGTATATTTCATATCATATAATTACACCTGTATAAGGTGAATTACATATTACATATTAAACTATCTACAATTTATATTATATTAGACTACATTACATTATATTTTAAAATCTCACTGTTTATAAAGGCAGAAACTGAGGCACCGAGAGGTGTCCCTTGCCAGAAGTCAGGGAGCAGCTCAGGGGCAGAGCTGGGGTTCCAGCCCTGCCTTGGTTCCAGAAGCTCAGCTTTTAACCTTCGGGAACCATCCAAGACCTTCCCTGGTGAAGGGGAGCTTCACTTGCCTGCTCATTCTCTACCTTGACAGGCTCTGCCAAGGACCACCGTTGTATTAATGTGTGTGAGTGTGGGTGTGTATAACAGTGTGTGTAGGGTGTGTGTAAGTGTGTGTGTGTGCATGCGTGTGTGTAAGACAGTCACTTTAAAATCCTAAATGAGGCATGGTGACTCACGCCTGTAATCCCAACACTTTTGGAGGCCAAGGCAGAAGGATCGCTTGAGGCCAGGAGTTCGAGACCAGCCTGGCCAACATGGTAAAACCCTGTCTCTACAAAAAATGCAAAAATTAGCCATGTACATGCAGCCCAGGACAGCTTTGAATGTGACCCAACACAAATTCATAAACTGTCTTACAACATTAGATTTTTTTTTAATGCACCAGCTATTGCTAGTATATTTTATGTGTGGCCCAAGATAATTCTTCTTCCAGTGTGGTCCAGGGAAGCCAACAGATTGGACACCTCTGCTCTAAGTTAACTCTAATTTTTTTTTTTCACTCTGTCGCCCAGGCTGGAGTGCAGTGGCACAATCTCAGCTCACTGCAAGCTCCGCCTCCCGGGTTCATGCCATTCTCCTCCTCAGCCTCCTGAGTAGCTGGGACTACAGGCACCCACCACCACGCCCAGCTAATTTTTTGTATTTTTAGTAGAGACGGGGTTTCATTGTGTTAGCCAGGATGGCCTCTATCTCCTGACCTCGTGATCCACCCACCTTGGCCTCCTAAAGTGCTGGGATTACAGGTGTGGGCCACCGTGCCCGGCCAAGTTAACTCTAAATTTAATGCAGCCCCAGAGTACCCTGATCTTTTTAATGTGGCAAACTCATCTTATAGTTCATCTGGAAGAATAAATTATCTACGAGAATAGCAAATGGAATTCCAACAGTGAAGGTTGTTGGCCATGGAGTTGCCCTACCAGATATCACACATATAATACATTCTAGTGCAGTTCTAGCACAGGAATAGGCAGAGCCTGGGAACAAAACAGAAGACGAGAAACAGGTCCAAGTTTATGGAAATTGAATATATGATTAAAGGGGCATTCGGATGTATTAGTCGGGATTTATTTATGTAACAGAAACGCAATATAAAATACCTTAAACAAAAGGCAAAATTAATTCAAAGGTTCCTAATACTCTGTAAAGAGCAAGGGTGTACATCTGCATTTGGCCTCATTCCCCCAGACCAGATCTCTTTTTCAGTCTGTGACAAAGCCTGTCCCAAGCTTCAGAGCTTCCAACCTCACCATCATAGGCTGAGAAGCAGGCAACGGGCTGAGTAGTGTATTCACTGGCACACTTCCATTTCTATAAAAAGGCTGTTAGTGTGTGTGTGGTGTTGGGGGGAGAACGTATCTTTGTGTGAATATGCTTAAAAGGCCTAACTGGTATTACTGGATGCCTCCAGGGAGGAGATACACAGCAGCGATCTTTTCCCCCTTATAGGACCTCCAGAGATGGGAATTGCTATCTTCCTCATTTTGTGGCCAGACGTTCACTGGTGTGTGCAAGGTGCTTGTTTTATTTATTTACTTATTCCCCTTAGCTGCACTTCTCTTTCTCTGTAGGCAGCAATTCCAGTATGTCTGATGTATTCTCTTTGTGTTATTGAAAAACATGTACATTGTTTGGGGCACAGTGTTTTTATTATTTATTTTTGAGACGGGGTCTCACTCTGTCACCTAGGCTGGAGTGCAATGGCATGATCTCAGCTCACTGCAGCCTGGACTTCCCAGGCTCAAGCAATCCTCCCCATCAGGACTACAGGCACCCACCACCATGCCGAGCTAATTTTTGTATTTTTTGTAGAGGCGAGGTTTCGCCGTGTCACCAAGACTGGTCTTGAACTCCTTGACTCAAGCGATCTGCCTGCCCTGACCTCCCAAAGTGCTGGGATTATAGGCATGAGCCACCATTCCCAGCCAAGGGGCACATTGTTTTTAATTGGCATAAATAATATGCTTATAGATCTCATTCTGTGTTTTCCTCACCCGGCCCTGTTTCTCAGATCTGTACACATTGCTGTGTATGTGCCATCATTGCTTCCAGGTCTACATGTGTCACTGTATCAGTCAGGATAGAGTAGGTTATGCTGCTGTAACATACATTCCTGAGACGGTAATGGTTTAGGCACAAATGCTCATTTCTCATTCAGACTGTATGACCACTGGAGACCGACAGGAGGGTTCTGTTCTTGTTATCACCCAGGGACCTAGGTGCCCTCTCTATTACTGTCACTTGCTATGCCAGACAAAAAGGCACAGCAAAGCACTCCCTGACTCATGTGGTAGTGATACACATCACTTCTGCACACATTTCCATGCCCAGGTAAGTCACCTGGCTCCACCTAACCCCATATGGCAGGGAAGTTCCGTTCTAGCATGTGGCAATAGGAGAGGAAAGCTGGCACATCTAGAGCAGTCCTGATGACTACTGTGGACCCCCAGGCTGCCTTCCACTTCCTGCTACCCCAAACAAGGCTATGTGGACTCATGCCTGAACGAGGCGCCTACAGACCCAGAGGACACAGCTTTGGGACACATATCCAGGAGTGGGGTTTCTGGGTAGAAGAGTAGACACTTAATTTCACTAAAGAGTGCCAGAGTGTTCTCCAGAGCATAAGACAGGTGGCTGAGGAAAACAGCAGCACCAAGTGGTGTGGTCTTCTTACACCTAGAGATTCCGAGAGGACAATAACCGAAACCAGCTGATTCCGAGAGGACAATAACTGAAACCAGCCGAGAAAGAAAAGGTCTGAGAAGGGAAGGGAGATTAGGAGATGGCCAAGGGAAGCCAGTGTTTCAAGAGGAATGGAGTGGTCACCTCTGTCTAGTGCTTCTGGGAGCCGGAAAAGATGAAATCCCTGCAAAATTATCCAGTGGGAGTAGGGGGACAGATAAAACAAGATTTGCAAATATTGATCATTGTTGAAGTTGGGCAACAGAGGGTCATTATATTAGTCTGTCTTCTTTTGAATACATTTGAACTTTTTTTTTTTTTTTTTTTTTTGAGACAGAGTTTCGCTCTTATTGCCAGGCTGGAGTGCAGTGGCACAATCTTGGCTCACTGTAATCTCCCCCTCCTGGGTTCAACGGTTCTCCTGCCTCAGCCTCCCAAGTAGCTGGGACTACAGGCACCTGCTACCATGTCTGGCTTTTTGTATTTTTAGTACAGATGGGGTTTCACCATGTTGGCCAGGTTGGTCTGGAACTCCTGACCCAGTGATTCACCTACCTCAGCCTCCCAGAGTGCTGGGATTACAGGTGTGAGCCACTGCACCCAGCTTGAACATTTCTTTATTAAAACATGCACCAAACAAACACAAATCTATGTGATTTATCAACATATACATCATTTATGTTTTTTTTTTTTTTTTGAAACTGAGTTTCGCTCTTGTTGCCCAGGCTGGAGTGCAATTGTACAATCTTGGCTCACCGCAACCTCCACCTCCCAGGTTCAAGCGATTCTCCTGCCTCACCTTCCCAAGTAGCTGGCATTACAGGCATGGGCCACTATGCCCAGCTAATTTTGTATTTTTAGTAGAGATGGATTTTCTCCATGTTGGTCAGGCTGGTCTCGAACTCCCGACCTCAGGTGATCCACCCACCTTGGCCTCCCAAAGTGCTGGGATTACAGGTGTGAGCCACTGCATTTGGCTTTTTTTTTTCTTTTGAGATGGAGTCTTGCTCTTGTCACCCAGGCTGGAGTGCAGTGGCACAATCTCAGCTCACTGCAACCTCCTCCTCCCAGGTTCAAGTGATTCTCCTGCCTAGGCCTCCTGAGTAGCTGGGATTACAGGCACATGCTACCATGCCCAGCTAACTTTTGTATTTTTAGTAGAGACAGGGTTTCACCATGTTGGCCAAGCTGGTCTCGAACTCCTGACCTCAGGTGATCCGCCCCCACCTTAGCCTCCCAAAGTGCTGGGATTACAGGTGTGAGCCACCATGCCCAGCCTGCATCATTTATGAATTTAGACAGGTAAAGAGCAAAAGTTAGACTGGGAAGAAATTAGATTTGTGCAAACTGAGGAAATGGAGATTAGGAAAGTCAAAATGGAAGGCTGTGTTTCTCGTGAATGCCACTAGCAACATGTTCAGTTCCACATGCACTTCCAGAACCTTCCCTCTCCCCATCAAGAGGCAGAGTCTACCCCCATATCCTTGAATCTGGGCACACCTGTGGCTTCTCTGACCGACAGAGAACAGTGATTTACAGTGATTTGCTGCTGTGACCCCTGGGGCTGGGTCATAAAAAGCATAAGCTTTCCTGATTCATATTCATTTTTATTCTCCCTCTCTCTCGCTCTATGTTGCAATAAAATACACAGAACATAAAATTTACTATCTAAGCCATTTCTTTCTTTCTTTCTTTTTTTTTTTTTTTTTTTTTTTGAGATAGAGTTTCGCTCTGTCACCCAGGCTGGAGTACAGTGGTGCGTTCTCAGCTCACTGCAAGCTCTGCCTCCCGGGTTCGTGCCATTCTCCTGCCTCAGCCTCCCGAGTAGCTGGGACTACAGATGCCCGCCACCATGCCTGACTTTTTGTATTTTTAGTAGAGACGGGGTTTCACCACGTTAGCCAGGATGGTCTTGATCTCCTGACTTTGTGATCCGTCTGCCTCAGCCTCCCAAAGTGCTGGGATTACAGGCATGAGCCACCGGGCCCGACCCAACTTAGCCATTTCTAAGTGTACAGCGCAGTAGAGTTAAGCACATTCCCACTGTTGTCCACCTATCTCCAGAACCCTCTTCGCCTTGCAAACCTGACAACCTGACTCTGTCCCTATTCAGCAACTCCCCATTCCACCTCCAGCCAGTCCCTGGCGACCATCCTTCTATTTTCTGTCTCTGTGAATTTGACCACCTCTGGTTCTCTTTTTAGTATATTTTTGCTTGCAATACAGGTGTCCTGCTGTGAAGAAGCCCAGAGTCATCCAGGACAACCTGGAGGGGTGCACGTGAGGAGTAACTGAGGCCCCAGCTGACAGTGACCTTCAGCCACCATACCTGTGGGCAAACACACCTTCAGGTGATCCCAGCCCAGCTTTTGAAGCAAACAGCTGAAGCTCAGACCTGGTGGAGCCGAAATGAGCTGTCCCTACTGTGCTCTGTCTGAAGTTTTGACCCATGGAAACTGTTACAACAATCAATGCCACTAAGTGTGGGGGGAATCTGTTTTGAAGCCATAGGAACTGGAACAGGAGAGAACTCTCACATGGAGTTCATCTGTGGAGAAGGAGAAACATGGAGTGGGGACCAGAGGAGGTTAAGCCAAGAAAAGTGGTTTTTGTTTGACTTTGCTTTCTTTTTTTTTTGAGACAGAGTTTCACTCGTTGCCCAGGCTGGAATGCAATGGTGTGATTTCGGCTCACTGCAACATCTGCCTCCAGAGTTCAAGCAATTCTCCTGTCTCAGCCTCCGGAGTAGCTGGGATTACAGGCATGTGCCACCACGCCTGGTTAATTTTTGAATTTTTAGTAGAGATGGGGTTTCATCATATTGGTCAGGCTGGTCTCAAACTCCTGACCTCAGGTGATCTGCCCACCTCAGCCTCCCAAAGTGCTGGGGTTACAGGTGTGAGTCACCATGCCTGGCCTTGCTTTTTAAGACTGAAGCAATCTGAGTGTTTCAATGTTGAGGGTAAAGGAGGGAAAGGCTGAATATGCAGAAAGGAGAATTATCCAAAGAAGAAGACTCCAGAGAGGGCAGAGTGCAGAGGATCCTCGGCACAGGTGGGGCCCGGGGAGGGACAGCCCGATGCTGACGGGGTGAACCTTCAGTGCTAGGCAGGTGACAGGGTGCTTGCACATGGACTGTTTTCTCTCTGCAATAGAAGGTGGGAAGGGTGAGGGTAGGAAATGGTGAAGTCAGAGGTTTGAGGAGAGAACAGCAAGTTTGACACATCTTTGTAGAGAAAGGGAGAATGTGTTGACTTGAGGAAAGAAGGATTTGAGAACAGATGGTTTAGTTGATGTTGGTGATCAGGAATTGCTGGGAAATCAGGTTATCCTGTTGTGGGCTTTTGTCCTCAGAACTTAGCTACTCAGGTATATGCATGATACATACTTGATTCATCCCAGACTGGGGTTCTGCCAACACATGTGATCAGAGGGTAAACAGCAATGGGTTTAGGGTGTTAGCAACAGGGTGGTTGACAGGATGGACCAGGAAACTGAAACTGGGGATAGAGAACAATCTGTGTGTGTGTGTGTGTGTGTGTGTGTGTGTGGTGGGGGTTGGTGGGGGACTAATGTATAAACTTGGATTCAGCATTTCTACTTCTAGGACTATATCTGAAAAAGAGCATATTGTGCCACTGGCCCTACGTGCAACAACCTGCATCACAGAATCACATACAATAGTGAAAGATTTGAAACTAGGCAAATATTAATTAATTGAGTATTGCTTAAATAAAACAGAACACTATCTAGCCACCTAAATGCCTTTTGGGATGCAGACATGGGAAAAATGGGAATTGTAGGGTCCTGGAAGCCGTCCTCTTTGTCACAAGGAAAGCACATTGACAAAGGGACAGGAGGAGGTGGCACAGAGAGAGCGGGGAGGCAGGAGACCTAGTCTGATCCTGATAACTCGGATGTCTCATTTCGGTTACGTGTAAAATGAGCTTCTGGATTCCACAGTTACATGAGACAGGTAATCCTCTCTTTTGACCAATCTAATTTGAATAAGGTTTCTGAGGTTTGCAATTCAAAGCACCCTGCTATGGTTTGAATGTGTTCTCCTCAAATTCATAGGTGCAAACCCTAACCCCCAAGGCAATGGTATTAGGAGGTGAGGACTTTGAGGGGTAATTAGATCATGAGAGCTTCCCCCATGAATGGGATTAGCACCTTCATAAAATAGGGGGCCCCAAGGAGCTGCCTTGCCCCTTTCATCATGTACAGATACAGTAAGAAGGCACCATCTGTAAGGAAGAAGCCCTCACCAGACGCTGCACGTGTGCCTTAATCTTGGACTTCTCAACCTCCAGAACTGTGAGCAATAAATATCTGTTATTCACAAACCACCCTGTCTATAGTATGTTATTATAGCAGCCTGAAAAGACTAAGAGACTAAGAGACTAAGAAACTACTCCCCACCCCCAGGTCTCAACTAAAATGAAAGTTGCTAATCCAAGTAGGATGTTAAAAGCAGCAGAATCTTAAAACGTGGCACAGGCTGAAGTGAGATGAGGTGGGTTGGAAATATTATGATGCAGTAGATAAGCTGGTGTTAAACTCCGTCTGCTTGCTTGTGAGAATTAGGTACCACTGAAGTTGGACCTTCAGGTAAATTGGCAGAAAAATATCAGACTATTGGAGGGTTGACAGCTTCATAGGGCTTCCCACCTTCCATCTGAAGGATTTCTCCTTCTCTGTTTGTAGCAAAACTAATGGACCCATTAATCACAGCACCTCTCTATCACTAAGAGGTTGGCAAATCAGTCTCTGTCTCTGTTGGAAAATATTATTTATCCTAGAAGATAAGTACTTTTAAAATATCACAATATCATTATCACACCTACAAGTATCAACAACATTCCCTTAATATTATCAAATAACCACTCACTTATCCATTTTCAATTTTAAATTGTCTCATGAATTATTTTAGCATTAAAAAGATAAGAATTCAAAATATAAGGTTCCTTGATATGACTTCCAAGTCTCTGAATTTGTAGGTCCTCCTCTATCTCCCTTTTCTTCTTCCTTAAAATGGTTTATTTCCCACGGTCTGGAATTCATTTATTGGATTCCTGAATTCAATAACAAAGATTGGCTGTTGGGCCTCAAGGCTTCATCAGATTCAAGTCTGATTTTGTTACAAGATGACTTTACAGGTGGTGCTGTGTACTTCCTTTGGGAAAAACATAACATCTTGCTTTCTCTCCTTTTATTGTGAACAACCATTGATATTCAATATCTGCATTCAGTAATTCACCAGAGGCTGAAAAATGGTCAAATTCCAATTTTAGCATTCTCTTTCCATGTATTATGCTTCTTGAAAAAGAAACTTCCTCGCATCTACTATTTAGTTACATGAATATACAGTTGGTATAGGAAAGGCAAGATAAGCGCTTGACACCCTCTCTTTACTCATTTTCAAAACAACGTATAGATCCCCTAGCATCTTCCAACCATGATCAATTATTACTGTCATTATTAATTATAATTTATTTATACTAACATTTTTGATATGTGCTTCAGTCTATTGCAGGTTTATTCTTATTAATATTTGAAGAGTTCGGCTGGCAATGAGAACACATGGACACAGGGAGGGGAACAACACACCCTGGGGCCTGTCAGGGAGGAGGGAGGGAGAGCATTAGGGAAAACAGCTAAAGCATGCTGGGCTTAATACCTTGGTGATGGGTTGATAGGTGCAGCAAACCACCACGGCTCACGTTGACTATGTAACAAGGCTGCACATCCCACACATGTATCCCAGAACTTAAAATTAAAATAAAAAATAAATAATGCATAAGGAAAAAAAGAGTTCGGTTGGCTGGTGCCTCACCCCTATAATTCTAACACTCTGAGAGGCCAAGGTGGGCAGATTACTTGAGCTCAGGAGATCAAGACCAGTCTGAGCAACATGGTGAAACATGATCTCGACTAAAATTCCAAAATTTAGCCAGGTGTCGGCCTGCATGTCTGTAGTTCCAGCTACTTGCAGGGCTGAGGCAGGAGGATTACTTGAACCAGAAAGGTCGAGGCTGCAGTGAGCTGAGATGGCACCACTGTACCCCAGCCTGGGTGACAAAGTGAGACCCTGTCTCAAAAAAAAGGTCCAAGCCTGGCATGGTGGCTCATGCCTGTAGATCCCAGCACTTTGGGAGGTTGAGGCAGGCGGATCACTTGAGGTCAGGAGTTCGAGACCAGCCTGCCCAACATGGTGAAACCCGGTCTCTACTAAAAATACAAAAATTAGCAGGGCATGTTGGCACACACCTGTAAACCCAGCTACTTGGGAGGCTGAGGCAGGAGAATCACTTGAACCCAGGAAGTGGAGGTTGCAGTAAGCCGAGACCGTGCCACTGCACTCCAGCCTGGGCAATGAGAGCAGAACTTCATCTCAAAAACAAACAAAGTTCCACCTAACTGACATATACAGACCACGTCATCCAATAGCAACAGAAAACACATTCTTCTCAAGCACACATAGAATGTCCTCTAGGATAGGTCATATGTGAGGCCAAAAACCAAATCTTAACATAATTAAGAAGATTGAAATCATATCAAGTGTCTTATCTTTTCCACAATGGTATGAAACTAGAAATCACTAACAGAAAGAATTTCAGAAAATTCACAGGTATGTGGAAATTAAGCAACATGCTCCTTAACAACAAATGAGGCTAAAAAGAAATTTAAAATTATCTTGAGGGCTGGGCACGGTAGCTGACACCTATAATCCTAGCGCTTTGTGAGGCCAAGGTGGGAGGATTGCCTGAGCCCAGGCAACATGGTGAGATCCTGTCTCTATAAAAAATAGAAAAATTAGCCAGGTGTGGTGGTGCATGCCAGTAGTCCCAGCTGCTTGGGAGGCTGAGATGGGAAGATCACTTGAGTCCAGGTGTGCAAAATTACAGTGAGTGAGCTATGAGCATGCCACTGCACTCCAGCCTGGGCAGCAGAGTGACACACTGTCTCTAAAAATAAATAAAATATTTTGAGACTAACGAAAATAAAAACATAACATACCAAAACTTATGGGATGCAGTTCTAAGAGGGAAGTTTATAGCAATAAATACCTATATCAAAAAAGAAGAAAGATTTCAAATAAACAATGTAACATCATACCCCAAGGTACTAGAAAAAGAAACACACACTAAGTCCAAAGTTAGTAGAAGGAAGAAAATAATAAAGATCAGAGCAGAAGTAAATGAAATAGGGACTAGAAAAATAATAAAAAAGATCAGTGAAACTAAGAGTTGGATTCTTGAAAAGACAAACATAATTGACAAACCTTTAGCTAGGCTAAGAAAGAAAAGAGAGAAGATTAAAGTAAGTAAAACCAGAAATGAAAGAGGAAGAATTACAATCAATAGCACAGAAATACAAAAGATCATAAGATATTATTATAAATAATTATATACTAGCAAAATGGGGAACCTAAAAGAAATGGATAAATTCCTAGAAACATACAACCCACCAGGACTGAATCATGAAGAAAGAGAAAATCTGAACAGACCAATAACAAATGAGGAGATTGAATCTGCCACTAAAGAAAAGCCCAGGACCTGATGGCTTCATAGGTGAATTCTACCAAACATTTGAGGAACTAATACCAATCCATCTCAAACTCTTCCAAAAAATTGAACAGAGGGAGTACTTCCAAACTCATTTTACAAAGCCAGTTTTACTGATACCAAAGCCAGACAAGAACACCACAAATAAAGAAAATTGTGGACCAGCATCCTTGATGAACACAGATGAAAAAATTCTCAACAAAATCTAAGCAAACTGAACTCAACAGCGCATTAAAATTCTCAACAAAATCTAAGCAAACTGAACTCAACAGCGCATTAAAAAGATCCTTCACCATAATGAAATGAGATTTTCCCTTGGGATGCAAGGGTAATTCCACATATGCAAATCAATAAATGTGATACAACACATTAACAGAATAAAAGACAAAAACCATATCATTATCTCAGTAGGTACAGAAAAAGTATTAGACAAAATTAAACATTGCTTCAGAATAAAAATCTCAACAAACTAGGTATAGAAAGAATGTATCTGAATATAATCAAGGCCATATATCACAAGTCCACAGCGAATGTTCTACTTAATGGTAAAAAGTTGAAAGCTTTTTCTCTAAGATCAAGAATAAGACAAGGATGCCTGCTCTTGCCACTTCTATTCAACACAATACTGAGTTCTAGCCAGTAGGCAAGGGGGAAAAAAAGCCATCCAAATTGGAAAGGAAGAAGTTAAATTGTCTTTGTTAGCAGGTGACATGATCTTATATATGGAAGATCCTAAAGACTCCATTGAAAAAACTGTTATAACTAATATGTGAATTTAGTAAAGTTGCAGGTTAGAAAGTCAACATGCAGGCCGGGTGCGATGGCTCACACCTGTAATCCCAGCACTTTGGGAGGTCGAGGTGGGTGGATCACCTGAGGTCAGGAGTTCGAGACCAGCCTGGCCAACATGGTGAAACTCTGTCTCTACTAAAAACACAAAAAATTAGCTGGGCATAGTGGCGCATGCCTGTAATCCCAGCTACTCAGGAGGCTGAGGCAGGAATCGCTTGAACCTGGGAGGCAGAGGTTGCAGTGAGCTGAAATCGTGCCATTGCACTCCAGCTTGGGCAACAAGAGCGAAACTCAATCTCAAAAAAAAAAGAGAGAGAAAGAAAAGAAAGTCAACATACAAAAATTAGTAGTAGCATTTCTACATACTAACAATAACTATCTCAAAAAGGAATCAAGAAAATAACCAATTTACAATAGTTACAAAACAAAAATACTTAGGAATAAATGTGATCAAGGAAGTGAAAGATCTGTATACTGAAAACTATAAATTGCTGATGAAAGAAATTGAAGAATACACAAATAGATGGAAAAATATCTGGTGTTCATAGTTTAGAAGAACTAATATTGTTTAAATATCCATCTCCTGGTACCACATCTCCTGGTACCTCATATGCAGCTATTGACTTGGTAAATGTTTTGTTTCCACCTCAATATCTGTTAATAAAGGCAACCAGCAGCAGTTCTTTTTCAACTGGCAAGGCTTTATTATCAATGCATATACTCTAAGTGTCTCAGTGATGATGCATCCACTATCACTTCTGATTTTACTAACATGTATCTTCTGTTTTTTTGGTCTTTGTTATCCTAGCTAGAGAATTATCAATGTTATTGATCTTCTAAAATAAACAGTTGTTTTAGTTGATTTTCTAAATATTCATACTACCCAAAGATTTCTATAGGTCCAATGCAATCACTATAAAAATCCCAATGAAATTTTCACAGAAACAGAAAAAACAATCCTAAAATTTGTATGGAACCATAAAAGACCCCAAATAGCCACAGCAATCTTGAGCCAAAAGAACAAAGCTGGAGGCATCATACTACCTGATTTCAAAATACACTACAAAACTATGTTAACCAAAACAGCATGGTACTGGGATAAAAACAGACACATAGGCCAATGGAGCAAAATTAAAAGCCCAGAAATAAAGCTGTGCATTAATGGTCAATTGACTTCTGGCAAAGATGCCAAGAACATACAATGGGGAAAACAATCTCTTCAATAAATGGTGTTGGGGAAACTGGATAGCCATATGAAGAATAATGAAATTAGACCTTACTTCATGTATAAAAAAACAAACAAAAAAATGGATTAAAAATGTGAAACAAACTGGGCCAGGTGTGGTGGCTCACACCTGTAATCCCAGCACTTTGGGAGGCCAAGGTGGGTGGATCACCTGAGGTCAGAAGTTCGAGACCAGCTTAGCCAACATAGTGAAACCCCATCTCTACTAAAAATACAAAAAAATTAGCCAGGCGTAATGGCATGCACCTGTAGTCCCAGCTACTTGGGACGCTAGGGTAGGAGAATTGCTTGAACCCAGTGGGCAGAGGTTGCAGTGAGCCAAGACAGTGCCACTGCACTCCAACCTGGGAGACAGAGTGAGACTCTGTAAAAAAAAAAAAAAAAAAAAAAAAAAAAAAAGGATGTGACTGTAAAACTACTAGAAGAAAACATAGGGTAAAAGCTCCATGACATTGATCTGGACAATGATATTTTGGATATTTCCTCAAAAGAGGATCCAACTTCCTTCTTTTTGGTATGGATATCCAGTTGTTCTACCACCATTTGTTTTTAAAGACTATTCTTTCCACCACTGAATTGTCTTAGCACTCTTGTCAAAAATCAATTGACTCATAGTGAAGGAAAGCTGGGGTGGGGAGGGGTTGCAGAATCAATTGAACGTGAATGCATGAGTTTACTTTTGAGCTCCCAATTCTATTACACGTGATGTGATGTATCCACATAGTCTTCATTAGTGTAGCTTTGTAGTAAGTTTTGAAACTAGAAAGTGAGTCCTCCAATTTTGTTGTTTTTTTTCAAGATTGTTTTCATTATTTTGGGCTTGTTGCATTTCCTTATGAATTTTGGTATCAGCTTGTCAATTTCCACAAAAAATGTTTGCTGGATATTGATAGCGTTGATATTGACAGGGATTACATAGGCTTCCTCAGAAGTTTTTTTGAGACAGAGCCTCACTCTGTCACCCAGGCTAGAGTGCAATGGTGCGACCTCGGCAGACTGCAACCTCTGCCTCCCAGGTTCAAGCGATTCTCCCATCTCAGCCTCTCGAGTAGCTGGGATTACAGGCACCTGCCATCATGCCCAGCTAGTTTTTGTATTTTAGTAGAGACGAGGTTTCACCATATTGGCCAGGCTGGTCTTGAACTCCTGACCTCAGGTAATTCACCAACCTCAGCCTCCCAAAGTGCTGGGATTACAGACGTGAGCTACCATACCCAGCTGATTGCTCCTCTTTTCTATGTATTGGTAATACTTCATTTCCTTGCACGTCTCATAATTTTTTGTTAAAAACCAGCCTCTTAACATATTATGTCAACTCTGAAAATCAAATTCTCTCCCTTCCCCAGGATTTGTTGATGCTGTTGTTCATTGTTATTGCTACTTGTTGTCATCGTTTGTGACTTTTCTGAATAAATTCTGTAAAATCTGCATTTGTCATGTGTGGTCACTGAAGTCTCTGCTCTGTTAGCTTAGTGGTCAGCTAATTATTAGAAAGACATTTTCTTAAATTCTTGTCATCAACAACTCTCCCAGTCTTTGCCAGGGAGCTTTGTGCATATGTTGGAGCATGCCTTCAGTACTGAACCAGGCAGCTGACAAATCTGCCTTCGTCTTTACTTCTTTCTTGCATAGAGCCTCAAGGTGACCCAGAGATGAAAGAACCTCACTGGTTCATCATGAGTCCATGCATCACCTTGGGCGTATGCTTGCCAAAGATCCTGTGGCTTTTCATGACATTTCATTCTCCAACTTTTCCTTTTCAGCTTTTGGGTTAGCCTATTGTTTGTCCCAACTGTCACCTACTGCCTCAAGCAGGCATAAAATTAAACAATTGCTCCTAATTGTTTTGACAAATGCCCCCAAGGAAAAGGCTTTTAACACTAGGCAAGCTTCCAGTCATGGCAAACAAACCAGATGGGTAAAATAATGATAATTTCTGTGAAGGAGGCTTGGAAGGAGCTTCAACCTCATTTCATTCTCTCTGGTAACTACCAGCTCTGGTTTTCACTTTGAATGCAGGCTGTTGGTTTTCAAGGCTGCCAGAAAACTGGAGAAAGGGAAATAGAAATACTGGAAGTTAAGATACCACAAAGCTCACTATTCTTATCAAGATTCGGCCATTTTTCTTAAATACATGCTTTCCTAATGGCTGCAAACCTCTGGTTAATTTTCAAAGTTCTAAAATTGTTGACTTTGACTATTTTGTCAGTTTTCTCATTGCTTTTCTGGGGAAGAGAATTTTTAGAGGTTCTTACTCAGAAATTTTCACTAACATTACTCCAGTAAACTTTTAAAGTAAATGCCTGGCAGTAAATATTTTAGGCTTTGTGGGCAAACTCAAGGATGTTATATAGGCAATTATGTAACAAGAGAAGAAAAAAGATTTTTCACAAAATTTTAACTGATGAAATTCAAACTACGATAATAAGTACTTTTTTGTTTTATAGCTCTACTAATGAGAAGATTGAAGCTCTTTGGGGGGAGGTAACATTTTACTTAATTGGCGGTCAAAGTTGGTTATTATCATAACCAACGGCAAATTTTCATCTGTCAATGCTGATCTGTAAAGATATTTTACATATTTCATCTTTGAAAATGTCCTTTCGCAAAAGATAGGTACTGCCAATAAGATAGCAGTCCACAAGCATGTGATTTTAATTGAATTTAATTGTGATTGAATTGAATTCAGTTGTGATTTAAATGTAATTTATATTCATCACATGTAAGGCATTTACAGAATTCTATTAGATTGTTTCCTTGATATTTGCCTTTTAGCATGTCATTTCATTATGTATTAATCATTTCGAATCGAAGGTTATTTGGAAACTCTTCTATTACACAGTTAAATAGACTTTGAAGCATGTAAGTTTCCTTTCAGCATACACCACATTCTAAGAAACATTGCTTACACTGTAGCTTGAATTTCAAAAACAATTCCACAGGAAATTTGTATGGAAATGGAGATCTTCCTTTTTGTTTCAACTTTCGACAGCATGGGAAGTATTTAAAGTGACACAACATCAGCTGTGACCCAAACAATATTAGAAAGGCAAAATGACTTTACCACAATATAAGTTTTGCATATAAGCACTGTTTTGCCTTTTAATATTAGCTTGAATTTATTAAGAAACACTTCCAAATTCACAGCAAATTCTAAGCACTATTATACTATAGTATAATACTGGTTGACAGAGGCTATTCTTATTCAGAAAAACTTAAATCTTGGCCCTGAGCTCAAAATATCTCAATTAAACTTCACTACCAATGAGCCTCCAAATTTCTGTGTGGTAGAACAAGTCAAGGTATTTATCATCTATTTCTGATAAAAATTCATGGAACCGATGATTAAGTCCAAAAGAGTCAAGTTCAGTGTTAACAGTACTCATTCAGTAACACATAATTCAAATATTTTCCTGAAAATATAGACATATAATACAACGAATTTCACAGGCTTTAAACCTCTTACATTTCTGCATGCTTTATAGAGTTGTCCAGCTAAGCCTCTTGCTGCTCCACACATATTTTTACTGTCATCAGTTGTAACACATCTTAATAGATTCCATTTCTGATTGTAATGAATTAATGTTTTTTCGACTTCTTTAAAAATATTCTCCCCTACAGTTATTACATGCATAAAAGTGACTCCTGCAGCCACTTCAAATTTGGCATTGACTTCTCAAGTTTTTAAAAAAACTGCCTGTTGGCCAGACACGGTGGCTCGTACCTATAATCCCAGCACTTTGGGAGGCTGAGGCGGGTGGATCATCTGAGGTCAGGAGTTTGATACCAGCCTGACCAATATAGTGAAACCCCATCTCTACTAAAAATTCAAAAATTAGCTGGGTGGGGCCGGGCGCGGTGGCTCAAGCCTGTAATCCCAGCACTTTGGGAGGCCGAGACGGGCGGATCACGAGGTCAGGAGATCGAGACCATCCTGGCTAACATGGTGAAACCCCGTCTCTACTAAAAATACAAAAAACTAGCCGGGCGAGGTGGCAGGCGCCTGTGGTCCCAGCTACTCGGGAGGCTGAGGCAGGAGAATGGCGTGAACCTGGGAGGCGGAGCTTGCAGTGAGCTGAGATCCGGCCACTGCACTCCAGCCTGGGCGACAGAGCGAGACTCCGTCTCAAAAAAAAAAAAAAAATTAGCTGGGTGTGGTGGTGCTTGCCTGTAGTCCCAGATACTCGGAGGCTGAGGCAGAAGAATTGCTTGAAGCCAGGAGGTGGAGGTTGCAGTGAGCCAAGATTGCACCACTACACTCCAGCCTGGACAACAGAGAAAGATTCCGTCTCAAAAACAAAAAACAAAAAACCTCAAGAAAATTAGCCAGGTGTGGTGGTGTGCACCTGTAGTCACAGTTACTCAGGAGGCTAAGACAGGAGAATCACTTGAACCTAGGAGGCAAAGATTTGTCCCAAACTCTTCAACCAGCTATCCTCAATGCAAGGCTAATATTCTTAAACAAGTTTATTTTTTCTGGGTACATTTATTCAGCCGTTGTAATCAACCATCATGTAATTAACTTACCATTTATAAACAGATTTCTTTCTTGGTTAACAAATGAACTACTTGATAATTTACTTTAGTTATGGATTCTTTGTCATTTTTAATTTTTGTGAAGAAATTCTGCCATGATCCCTGCAATATTGATGCATATCATCCTCTTTTAGAAGAGCTATAATGTCATTGCACAATAAACATGTTTTGTCATGTGATGTGATAGCAAAATAATTCGCACCCCATTATGCCTTCAAAACAGACATTCAAAGTCTAATTTTACCTTCTTTGATTTTTTAACATGAAAGAGATGTACTCATAATTTTTTTAAAGTTAAGAGTGTGGCAATATATGTAGCACTCAAAATCCTGTTGTTTTTTAACTGTGTAACTGCAATTCTCATTGTGCCAAGTAGCAGTTTAAGGCAATGAGGATGCTACATCCAGCCCCTGGCCCAATTCCTCACTTTTGCCAGTGCAGCACAAAATCACCCACGGAAAAAAGTAAACAAATTAGCATGGCTGTGTCCCCATCAAAGCTTATTTATGGATAATACAATTTGACTTTCATATCACTTCATGTGCTACAAAATATTCTTCTTTTGATTGTTCAACTATTTAAAAATGTAAAAACTATTCTGAACTCATGGACCATACAGAAACAGGTGGCAGGCCAGATTTGGTACACAGGCTATAGTTAGCCAATCCCTGCTATAATACCTTTATTTATTTATTTTATTTTTTTGAGACAGAGTCTCATTCTGTTGCCCAGGCCAGAGTGCGGTGGTACGATCTCCGCTCACTGCAACCTCCACCTCCTAGGTTCAAGCAATTCTCTTGCCTCAGCCTCCCGAGTAGCTGGGATTACAGGTGCATGCCACCACGCCCAGTTAATTTTTGTATTTTCAGTAGAGACAGGGTTTTGCCGTGTTGACCAGGCTGGTCTTGAACTCCTGACCCCAGGTGATCCGCCTACCTCAGCCTCCCAAAATGCTGGCATTACAGGTGTGAGCTGCCATGCCCAGCCCAATTTAACTTAATTTTAAGTTCATATTAATTTAATTATTTGTATAGCTAATACTTGCACATGCTCTAAACTTAATTTCTTAGAGAAGGGTGGTTGGCATAAAATTTCCCTTCTGCATCAGCCACCAGCTACCCAGTTCCTCTCCCTGGAGGCATCCAGTGTTGCCAGTTTCTCATGTAATCTTCCAGAGACACTCTGAACATCTAAGCAATTACGCACAGATATATATTTTTTTCCTCTTTGTGTTTACATAAAAGGCAACATACTCTACTTCAGACTCACTCACATGGCTATAATCGAAGATAGCAATATTGGCAAGGATATGGAGAAATTGAAACCTCTGCAGATTGCTGGAAGGAATGTAAAATACTGCAGCCGCTTACCATATCAGCCAGCACTTCTCCCCCAGGCATATACCCAGGAGAAAGGAAAACACAAATTCACACAAAAACTTGTACTCCAGTGTTCATGTTATTCATAATAGCCCAAAATGGAAACAATCCAAATGTCTATCCACTGGTTAACAGATAAACTCTGTTAAAAATATATACAATAGAATACTATTCAGCCATAAAGATGAAATACTGATACATGCCACAACACACTAAGCCTTGAAAGCACCATGCTAAACGAAAGACGCTGGACACCAAAGTCAATGCATTGTATCATTTCATGTATATGAAATGCCTAGAAGAGGCAAATTCATAGAGACAGAAAACAGATTGCTGGAGGAGGAAAGAATGGGAAGTGACAGCTAACGAGAACAGGTTTTTTTTTTTTTTTTTTTTTTGGAGTGATAAGAATGTTCTGGAACTGGATAATGGTGATGGTTGTACAACCTTGTGAATATACTACAACCACTGAATTGTGTACTTAAAAAATGTATTCTATAATATAGGAATTACTTCTCAATAAAATAAGTAGCATATTATACATATGCCTTGCCTTTTTCCCTTATCATCTAGAGACCAATTAAAAGGGGATGAGACATGCAAAAGCAATATGAAATACAGTGGTGGCTTCTGTGAGCACTGGCCAAATTAAAAATGATAGTAACCCAAATCTAAAACTACTTGCCTCAAAAAAAAGAATATTGGCTGGGCAAGGTGGCTCACCCCTGTAATCCCAGCACTTTGGGAGGCCAATGTGGGCAGATCACTTGAGGTCAGGACTTTGAGACCAGCCTGGCCAACATGGTGAAACCCCATCTCTACTAAAAATACAAAATTTAGCCAGGTGTGGTGGCAGGTGCCTGTAATCCCAGCTACTTGGGAGGCTGAGGCTGCAGAATCACTTGAACCTGGGAGGCAGAGGTTGCCCGAGATTGCGGCACTGCACTTCAGCCTGGGCAACAGAGTGCAACTGTGTATCCGAAAAGAAAAAAAAAAAAAAAAAAAAAGGGAATATTCAAGTATTTCTACAACTAAGTTTTTAAAAACTCTGTAACTGGTTATCAGTAAGCTGAAAACCGAACCCATCTGAGGCTGAACCTGCAGCTTGTGTGTTAACACAGTTGAATTCACAGCCTACAGTACTTTTTTTTTTGAGACAGAATCTCGCTCTGTCACCCAGGCTGGAGTGCAGTGGTGCATTCTTGGCTCACTGCAACCTCTGCTGCCTGGGTTCACGTGATTCTCCTGTCTCAGCCTCCTGAGTAGTTGGGGTTACAGGCGTCCGCCACCACGCCCAGCTAATTTTTGTATTTTTAGTAGAGATGGGGTTTCACCGTCTTGGTCAGGCTGGTCTTGAACTCCTGGCCTCATGATCCAACTGCCTCAGCCTCCCAAAGTGCTGGGATTACAGGCAGGCATAGGCCACCACACCCGGCCTATAGTACTTTTAATGAAAAGTGAGGGCAATGGTTGAGAACGAAAGCAAGCCTGACAAGATGGAACTGGAAGAAAAATATCCAGAAATATTCTGAGACTCCCCCGACCCTACCACCGTGCAATACTCCCACTGTACCTCTCCTGCCTTAGGAAGAGTCCTCGCCCTTTGAGGGAAAATGACCACACTTTCATGCCCTGCTTCTACACGTTTTTACGTGGCTGGTAACCAGAATTGAAATGCAACAAGGCCTGGGAGTGAAATGCGTTATTATGGAAGGAGAATGAAGAATTACTTCTTGAAGGAAGAGCATGGCTGCACCCGCGTGTATAGTCATACTGTAAATAAAAACAAAAACAAAACAAAGATACATATAGTCATCATGAGAAGGGACTTAGGGTCCCTGGGCACAGAGGGTGGAGTTTGTTTCTCAGCTGGAATGAAGTTATTGATTTAGGTGCATTCTTTCAGGGGGCGTGGGCAGCTGCTTTAGCAGTTTGCAGCTTTGGCTAATGTTCTGAATGCTGCTCTGTGCAAAATGACATGGCAAAGCCAGAGACACTTTGGCATAAGACAGAGAAAGAATTCAAAGACTTCAGGAGATAGGAATGCTGCCCTGGAACTGCAGTGGGTTACCCCCTTACCGGCTCCTCCCGCCTCCATGTGGCTTCCATCAGGGCTGGAAGGCTCTCCACTCACCGTGGCCTTGAGAAACGGATTGGCGAGGAAGATGGCAGTCTTTCAAATGGGCTTTCATTAGCGGTTCTCCTGGCCTGGGGATGTTGGTGGTACGGGCTGGAATTGCCTTGCTGATCTCAGCGAGGATGAGAGGAGCAGGCGTTGGCTTGGTCCACGTGGCCACAGTTACCTGCCAGAAGCCAAGTAGACCGGGTGATCATAATAGGCAATAAGGCAAGCGTGCTTATTAAGTTTCACAACATGGTTGGTGTAAGGCCCAGAGATCTTTAGTTGTGGTTAATTAGTGGGTTCCCAGGAATTAAAGTGACAGGTGCTCCATCCTTTTGTACGCAACCATAAAATAAAAACAGAATAAAATAGACCAGGCTAGGTGGCTCACGCCTGTAATCCCAACACTTTGGGAGGCCGAGGCGGGCGGATCACCTGAGGTCAGGAGTTCGAGACCAACCTGATCAACATGGTGAAACCCCCATCTTTACTAAAAATACAAAAATTAGCCGGGCGTGGTGGTGGGCGCCTGTAGTCCCAGTTACTCAGGAGGCCGAGGCAGAAGAATTGCTTGAACTTGGGAGGCAGAGGTTGCAGTGCGCTAAGATCATGCCGCTGCACTCCAGCTTGGGTGACAGAATGAGACTCCGTCTCAAAAAATAAAATAAAATAAAATAAAGTAAGTCCAGGTCTAATGAAAATCAAGACACAAGGAAGTCAAGAACTGGTATGAACTGGTGTCTAATTCTGTACGCTGGGTCACTTCATCGATCCAGAGTCTCTCGTCTAGAGACTGGACACCGTTAAGTAATATGGTCTAGGTAGCCTTGAGACCCACATGATCTCCAAGGCAACCTTGAGGGCTTCTTCCTCACATTTCCCCAAAGAGGAATGTGCCCTGGGAGAAAGAACATACCAAAACCTTTGGTCTACTGGATACTGGATCCAATCTAATGAATGCTAATTATTGGGATCCTAGGAGCCTCGACATCACCGTGGTCTGCCCTTTGGAGTGAGGTCTATGTGGATCCAGAGATGGAGTTGGGATCGAGTCCACCAATAGCAAGCCCATCCCAAGGATCTTTTCTGTCCAGATGTAGATAGTTGATGGATCTCCTCAGAATCAGGCATCATCCTCCACTGGCTTGTTAAGCCCTGGAGTAAATGCCACCATGGTGGGCAGGGCCAAAAACGAGACACTGGAACTTCCTCTTGCCTCCAAAATAGCAATCAAAAGCATTGTTATCTCTAAAAAATGTTTTAAGTACACATTTCAGGGGTTGTAGTATATGGTAGATAGTCCCAAACATCAAACACTTGGAAAGTTGGAAAGGTGTGCTTGGTGAACCCCGTGGCATCCCCACTGAATCTGCAATTCAGCCGCTGCACAGGGTGTCAGTTGAATTAGCCTTAGCTTTATCAGGTGGTTCTCCAACTGTCCATCCCAACCCAACTCCCATTTTCTTCTCACTGGGCAAAATCAATACAGTGCCTGGAAACTGGTGTGCACTATTTTTTTTTTTTTTTGAGGCGGAGTCTCTCTCTGTCACCCAGGCTGGAGTAATATTGCGTGACCCCAGCTCACTGCAACCTCCGCCTTCCAGGTTCAAGTGATTCTCCTGCCCCAGCCTCACGAGTAGCTGGAATTACAGGCATGCACCACCACGCTTGGCTAATTTTTGTATTTTTAGTACAGACAGGGTTTCACCATGTTGGCCGGGCTGGTCTCGAACTCCCGACCTCAAGTGATCTGCCCGCCTTGGCCTCCCAGAGTGCTGGGATTACAAGCAAGAACCATCGTGCTTAGCCTGGTATGCACTTTTTTTTTTTTTGAGACAAGAGTCTCGGCCTGTTGCCCTGCCTGGAATGCAGTTTCGCGATCCTGGCTCACTGCAACCTCCGCCTCCCGAGTTCAAGTGATTCTCAGCCTCCTGAGTAGCTGGGACTACAGGCATGTGCCGCCACACCCAGCTAATTTTTGTATTTTTAGTAAAGATGGGGTTTTGCCATGTTGGCCAGTCTGGTCTTGAACTCCTGGACTCAAGTGACCCTTCCACCTCGGCCTCCCAAAATGCTGGGATTACAGGCATAAGCTACTGTGCCTGAACCCGGTATGCATTTTTGATTGCGCAAACGCATTTTTCTCCATCATGAAAGAGAAAATACCAGACGATGTTTCCTTTTACTCCTTTACAGGTCTTCCTCAGAGTCCTCTCTCCTTTTGGAACATAAGTTGTTCCCAGTGAAACAGAACATTGCACATAACAGCTAATTGGTCTATTACATTGAAAGCAACATGTCGATAGACCAGGAAAAATAGAGGAACAGCTACCTTGAAGATACATATATATATATATTTTAAATTATGTATATGGAATATATAATCATAATCTCATGTATATGGATATATATTATATGGATAGATAATATATGGTTGGTGCAAAAGTAATTGTAGTTTTTGCATTGTTGAAATTTGTTGTTTGATATTGGAATACATTCTTTTTTTTTAAACAACATAATGGATTTATACTTAATATAGTACTTATCAGGAGGATGTTACTTAGTTAATGTAAAGTTTTTTTCTTAATGTTAAATCTCTTTTCCATGTCAATGTCTATAGTTTTTTTAACATTAATTTTTTTTCTGCATTTCAGTGTTAGATACACTGAATACATTTTTCTAAATGTTTTTTCTCCAGAGAAAAAAGTTTCCCTTTTTGACTGACTCTCTGATATCTAAATACAATATTAACTTGGGAGACAACAAAACAAAAATCTAATAAAAAGACGGAGAAAACTCCCCAGCGATTCAGGAGGCAGTGATTATAACTAAACAGTGGTGATTTCCTAAGATTCTGAGCAAGAACTTCCTTCTTCCTATTTCACATTCTTTGAGAATTCTAAAACTATGAAATATTACTTAGTACATTTCAGCCATCCTACTTCTTTGACCTCCTTTCTAACTAGCAAATACAAATTATAGGCTCCATTTTTCTGTGCATTATTTGTTGTAAAGAAAACATTTTTTTTTTTTCAATTTATATATGTGTGTCTGTTCCCATTTCATGGAAACAATGAAAAATGTAAAACTCCCTTATTTACTGATTCTTGGAAACTTTCAGACACCAAAGCTAAGGTTTAGCCTCTATAGCACAAAGATTTTCAGGGTGAGGTTTGATTCAGTAGGCCTTTCAAAGTCACATCTGTCCATTTCTTTTTCGTGCATATACCCCCAAGCAGCACAAATGCCTGTAATGCTGAGAACCACACCTAACAAGAGGGCGATTGCATCATCGGCTTCTACTGCTTCGACAACAGGCAGCACCAAAAGCAGTGACATGAGGACTAAGGACAACTGTGTTGAAACTGAGGTCATGATGTTGGAATCTTGAGGGCTGAAGGTTCTAAAGAAATGGTATATACAGAATTCTATCTGACTTGAAATTTTCCCTTCCTGGAGCTCCGGATGCTGACATGAAGAAGTTCCACATGACACTACCTTCCAGGAAGCAGCCATTACAGGACGGGAATACATTCTTAAATTTGATTATGTCATACATCATCTTAATGAGCATTTCTCTCTTTATTTATTTTTGCTAATGACTTATTACTTGCTGTTTATTTTTTATTTGTTTTAGACTATGGAAATGATGTTAGACAAAAAGCAAATTCAAGCAATATTCTTATTCAAGTTCAAAATGGATTGTAAAGCAGTGGAGACAACTCACAACATCAATAATGCAGTTGGCCCAGGAACTGCTAATGAACATACTGTGCAGTGGGAGTTCAAGAAGTTTTGCAAAAGAGAGGAGAGCCTTGAAGATAAGGAGCATAGTGGCCAGTCGTCGGAAGTTGACAACGACCAACTGAGAGCAATCATGGAAGCTGGTCCTCTTACAACTATACCAGAAGCTGCTGAAGAACTCAACGTCCACCATTCTACGGTCGTTCGGCATTTGATGCAAACTGGAAAGGTGAAAAAGCTTGATAAGTGGGTGCCTCATGAGCTGAGCAAAAATCACAAACGTCATTTTGAAGTGTCGTCTTCTCTTATTCTACACAACAACAATGAACCATTTCTCCATCGGATTGTGATGTGCCACAAAAAGTGGATTTTATACGACAACCAGTGATGACCAGCTTGGTGGTTGGACTGAGAAGAAGCTCCAAAGCGCTTCCCAAAGCCAAACTTGCACCAAAAAAAGGTTATGGTCACTGTTTGGTGGCCTGCTGACGGTCTGATCCACTACAGCTTTCTGAATCCCGGCAAAACCATCACATCTGAGAATTATGGTAAGCAAATCGATGAGATGCACCAAAAACTGCAATGCCTGCAGCTGGCACTGGTCAACAGAAAGGACCCAATTCTTCTCCAGGACAACGCCAACCATAGGTCCCTCAACCAACGCTTCAAAAGTTGAACAAATTAGGCTACAAAGTTTTGTCTCATCTGCCATATTCACCTGACCTCTTGCCAACCAACTACTGCTTCTTCAACCATCTTGACAACTTTTTCCAGAGAAAATGCTTCCACAACCAGCAGGATGCAGAAAATGCTTTCCAAGAGTTCGTCAAATCCCGAAGCACAGATTTTTACATTACAGGAATAAACAAACTTATTTCTCATTGGCAAAAATGTGTTGATTGTAATGGTTCCTATTTTGATTAATAAAGATGTGCTTGAGTCTAGTTATAATTTTAAAATCACAGTCCAAAACGGTAATTACTATTGCACCAACCAGAATATATAGAATATATAACATAATATATAACATATTCCAAATATACTATATAAAAATATTGTATATATTTATTTATATATATTAGCTATATATTTCATATATATTATACTCCATATATAATATAGATCATATATATTCCACATATTATATATAATACTCCATATATATATTTCATTCATCATGTATATTTCATATATAGTATATTTAGGCAGGGTCTCGCTCTGTTGCCCAGGGTGGAATGCAGTGGCACAATCACTGCAGCCTCTACCTCCCAGGCACAAGCAATCCTCTCACCTCAGCCTCCTGAGTAGCTGGGACTACAGGTACGCACCATCACACTTGACTAATTAAAAATTTTTTTGTGCAGACAGGATCTCACTATGTTGCCCAGGAGTCAAACTGCTGGACTTAACCAGTCCTCTTGTCCCAGCCTCCCAAAGTGCTGAGATTGTAGGCTTGAGCCATCACACCCAACAGAGGATACTTTTTCTGGCTGTTCTGCACCACAGCTTCCTTGGATGGGTAGAAGTGTGTTCATTTATCATCTAGCACATAGGCTCCTGAAACAGGAGGAATAATGTTCAAACATGATCAAAAGGAGTATACATCTCACACAGAGAAGCTGGGCTTGGAGCTGTTTTAACTGAATGTGACTGAACATGGTCTTAATTTGTAAAAGAAGGCAGGTTTTGAGTTATTTAAAAGATGCATATAGGAAAAATTTTCAACTTTGTGCACGTTGGGATTATGAACATGTGTCTGTGCACAGGTATAGGTGTGCATGAGCCCTTGAAAGTCAAAGCATAGGCCAGGAACAGTGGCTCACACCTACAATCCCAGCACTTTGGAAGGCCAAGCCTGGTGGATAGCTTGAGTCCAGGAGTTTGCCTAAGTCAGGGAGTTTGAGACCAGCCTGGGCGACATGGGGAAACTCCGTCTCCATAAAATAAATAAATAATTTTTTACAGTTAAAATTAAAAATTAGAAAAAAAGAAAGTCAAAGGGTGGACTGCAGTGAGCATTTTATTGTTTTTGTCTGGCCAGCAGCCCAAATGCCTTTGGAGAAAAGTTACCCTCAACTCTAGTCGTGCAATACCAAAGAAGGCACCAATCAGATCACCTTGCACGTGTGGCCACAGGACTGGGCAAACAATCCAGGCTGATAACAGGTTTTTGTTTGTTTGTTTGTTTGTTTTTGTTGTTGTTTGTTTTGTTTGTTTTTGAGACATAGTCTCGCTCTGTCACTCAGGCTGGAGTGCAGTGGCGCAATCTCGGCTCACTGCACCCTCTGCCTCCTCTGCCTCCTGGGTTTAAGCGATTCTCCTGCCTCAGCCTCTCAAATAGCTGGGATTACAGGCATGTGCCACTATGCCCAGCTAATTTTTGTATTTTCAGTAGAAATGGGGTTTCACCATGTTGGCCTGGTTGGTCTAGAACTCCTGACCTCAAGTGATCCACCTGCCTCAGCCTCCTATAAGCACTGGGATTATAGGCGTGAACCACCGCGCCCAGCCTGATAATAGGTTTTTATTGGTAGAAACATTTTAAATGACAAGACATAGAATACCTAACAAAAATGTCTTATGAATGAAAGAAACATAAGTGGCATTTATAAAACACTCCTTACAACAAAAACAGAACACACACTTTTTTTTTTTCTAATGCTTGTAGTACATATGCCAGGGTAGTTTACATTCTAGGAAATAAAGCAAACCTCAACAATTTTTAAAGAATTGCAATTAAATAGAGTATGTTATCTGAACACAAAGGAATTAAAAACTAAAAACCAATAACAAAAAGATGTCTGGATTATCCTGAAATATTTGGAAATTAACACACTTCAAATAACCCATGAGTCAAAGTCAAAAGGTCAGTTAAAAATATTTTGCATTGAATTAAAACGAACAAACAACTTATCCAAAATTATAGGATGCAATTAAAGCAGTGCTTAGAGGAAAACTGATAGCATTAAATATATATGTATGTATATATGCTATCAAATCAATGACCTAAGCTACCACCTTAAGAAACTATAAAAAGAGTAAACTAAACCCAAAGCAAGTAGAAATAAGCAAATAATACAGAGAAAAGCAGAAACTCATGAACATGTAAACAAAAATAATAAAGAAAATCAAACATAAAACTGGTTCCTCAGAAAGAGGAACAAAATTTATAAGCCCCTAGCCTGACTGATCAAGAAAAAGAAGAAAACAGATTACTAATGTCAAGAATGAAAAATATTACATTATAGATCTTAGACATTAAAAGGATGAAGGAATATTTAATACAATATTATGCCTATAAATTTGATAAATTAGATGAAATGGGCAAATTCCTTAGAAAACACAAACTCCCTAAACTCACTAAAGAGAAAATAAATAACTTTACATATTCCTGTATATATCAAAGAAATTGAATTTGTCATTTAAAATATTTCACTAGCCTGGCCAACATGGTGAAACCCCATCTCTACTAAAAATACAAAAATTAGCTGGGCATGGTGGTGGGCGCCTGTAATCCCAGCTACTTGGGAGGCTGAGGCATGAGAACCGTTTGAACCTGAGACGCAGACGCTGTAGTGAGCGGAGATCACACTACCGCACTCCAGCCTCAGCGACAGGGAGAGATTCCGTCTCAAAAAAAAAAAAAAAAAAGAAAATTCAACAACAATACTCCAAGCCCAGATGGCATCAGTGGTGAATTCCTCTAAACATTTAGGGAAGAAATAATACAATTTCCCACAGATTCTTCCAGAAAATTGAAAAGAAGAAATGCTTCCCAACTCATCTTATGAGGCCGTTACACCAATACCCAAACCAGAAATAAACACTACAAGAAAAAAAATCCTTTAGACCATTATCCCTCATAAACACAGATAACAAAAATCCTCAACAAAACGTTGGCAAACTGTGTTGTTCAGCAATATATAAAAAGAATAATGCATCATGACAAAGTGGGGGAGTTATCCCGGAAATGCAAAATTGGTTCAACATTTAAGAATCAATGAATGTAATTTAATTGACTCAAGAAGAAAAATTATATGAACTTCTCAATAGAAGCAAAAAAAGATAATTGAACAAAATTCAGCATCAATTCATTATAAAAACTCTCCAAAATTAGGCACAGAAGGGAACTTTCACAATCAAACAAAGGGCAATTACACCAAACCTACAACTAACGTCGTACTTCGTGATTAAAGACTGAAAACTTTCTCCTAAAATCAAGAACAATGCAATGATGTTCACTCTCACCATTTGTATTTAACATCATACTGAAGGCCCTAGCCAGTGAAATAAAGCAAGAACAAGAAAATAGATTGATGATAAAGAAATAAAACTCTTGATTCAAAGGTGACATGATTGTCTATGTAGAAAATACAAAAGATTCTATTTTAAAATCTCCCAGAACCAGTAAAGGCATTTAGCAAGGTCACAGTATGTAAGGTCAGTTCAATTAATTGTATGTCTATAGACTAGCAATAAATAATTACAAAATGAAAACATTTTAAGTACCATTTACAAGAACACTGAAAATAATGAAATATGTAGGCTAAAATCTAACAAAATATATGCAAGATCAGCATACTGAGAAGTACCAAACACTGATGAAAGAAATAAAATAGGATCTAAATAAACGGTGAGATAATCCGTATTTTTGAAATGTCAGATTCAATATTTTTAAGATATAAATTCCATCAAAATACCCTATAAGTTCAGTGCAATCCAAAACAAAATCCTAGAATTTTGTAGAAGTAAACAACTTGATTTTAAAATTTGTATGTAAAGGCAAGGGAACTAGAAGTGCCAAAACAACAGAACAAAGTTGAAGGACTCAAAATACCTGAGGATTTCAAGAGTTACTTCAAAGTCACAATAATCAATACAGTTTGTTATTGCTGAAAGGATGGATACATAGATCAGTGTATACATAGATTAATGGAATAGAATAGAATCCAAAGAAAGATCCACACCTATATGGCCAATTGATTTTTGACAAAGAGATGAAGGCAATTCAATGGAGAAATGATCATCTTTTTGACAAATGATGCTGGGATAATTAGATATTGATATGAAAAAAAATAGGAAAGTTGACCCAGGTGTTACACCATACTCAAAAATCAACTCAAAATGAATCATTAGTGTAAACATAAAACCCCAAACTACAAAACTTCTAGGAGAAAACGTATGTCACTATGGGTTAGGCAAAGATTTCTAAGATAACATCAAAATACAATCCATAAAAGAAAAATATGATAAATTGGACTTCATTAAAATTTTGAAACTCTGCTCTTTGAAAGATACTGCAAAAGAAAATGAAAAAAGAAACCACAGACTTGGAGAAAATATTTGCAAACTGTGTATATGATAAAAGACTTATATCCGGAATATATAAAGATCTCTCAAATCCAATATCACAAATTATCAGGGAAATGAAAATTAAAACCACAATGAGATACCACTTTACTTCTGCAAGAACAGCCATAATTAAAAAAAAAAAAAAAAAGATGTGGTGTGGTGTGGATGTGGTGAAAAGGGAACACTTTTACACTGCTGGTGGAAATGCCAACCAGTACAACCACTATGGAAAACAGTATGGACATTCCTTAAAGAACTAAAAGTAGAACTACCATTTGACCCAGCAATCTCACTACTGGGTATCTACCCAGAGGAAAAGAAGTCATTATATGAAAAAGACAGGGCCGGGCGCGGTGACTCATGCCTGTAATCCCAGCACTTTGGGAGACGAGGTGGGTGGATCACTTGAGGTCAGGAGTTAAAGACCAGCCTAGCCAACATTGCAAAACCCAGTCTCTACTAAAAATACAAAAATTAGCTGGGTGTGGTGGTGGGCACCTGTAATCCCTGCTACTCAGAAGGCTGAGGCAGGAGAATCGCTGGAACCCAGGAGGCAGAGGTAGCAGTGAGCCAGGATCACACCACTATACTCCAGCCAAGGTGACAGAACAGGACTCTGTCTCAAAAAGAAAAAAAAGAAAAAGACACTTGCACAGGCATGTTTATAGCAGCACAATTCATAGTTGCAAAAATATGGAACCAGCCAAAATGCCCATCAACCGACAAGTGGATAAGGAGGATGTGATACACACACACACACACACACACACACACACACTCACACCATGGAATACTACTCAGTCATAAAAAGGAATGAAATAATGGCATTCACAGCAACCTGGATGGAATTGGAGACCATTATTCTAAGTGAGGTAATTCAGGAATGGAAAACCAAATATCATATGTTCTCACTTAGAAGTGGGAGCTAAGCTATGAGGACACAAAGGCATAAGAAAGATACAATGGATGTCAGGGACTGTGGGGGAGGGTGGGAGGGCGTGAGGGATAAGAGACTACACATTGCGTACAGTGTATACTGCCCAGGTGATGGGTACACCAAAATCTTAGAAATCACCACTAAAGAACTTATCCATGTAACCAAAAACCACCTGTTCCCCAAAAACTATTGAAGTAAAATTAAAAAATGAAAACAAACAAGCAAAGACCTCAATAGAAAAATGGGCAAAATGTTTGAACAAACATTTGAATTAAAAAAAAAAAAACAGCAAATATGCACACAAAATGATGCTCCATGGCTCAGTCTTGTTCCTCTGTACAAAAAAAGAAAAGAAAAGAAAAAAAGATGCTCAATGGCATTAGTCATCAGGGAATCGCAAATTACAGCCACAGTGTGATACAGCTATTGCAAAGACAAAACTAAAAAACGAAAACATTGAGAAAAACCTGGCGATACCAAAGGTGTGACAAGGATGTAGAGCATCTGGAACTCTCATTTGCTGCTGGTGGGGATGCACAATGATACATCCACTTGAAAAAACATTTTGGGGCCAGTGCAGTGGCTACACCAGTATAGTCCTAGCACTCTGGGGCGCTGAGGCAGGAGGATCACTTGAGTCCAGGAGTTCAAGACCAGCCCGGACAACATAGTACAACATAGTGAGACCCTGTCTTTATTTTTAAAAAATTGTTTTAACCAACAAACATTTTGGCAGTTCCTATAAAGTTAAACCTGTATTTTCCATATGACCCAAAAAACCCAATTCTAGATATTCAAGAGGAATGAAATTCAATTCAAGAGGAATGAAAGCTTATGTTCACACATCAGTGTTTATGGTAGGTTCATTCATAATTACAAAAAAGTAGAAACAACCTAAATGTCCTTCAACTGGTGAATGAATAAACAAACTATGATACATCCATATGGTGGAATTCTACTCAACAATAACTAGAAATGAACTTCTGATATACTCAACATGTATGATGTTGAGTGAATGAAGCCAGATTAAAAATTCTACATACCATAAAATTTCATTCATAGGACTAGAAAAGGCAAAATTACAGGGACAGAGACAGGATCAATGTTTGCCAAAACCTGGGGGACAGGGAAATCAGTTAACTACAGAGCAGCATGAAGAACTGTTTTCAGGTGATGGAAATGTTCTATATTGTAATCTTGGTGGAGCTTACACGACTGTATTCATTTGTCAAAACTCATAGAACTGTAACCCTAAAAAGTTTAATTTTTCTGTATACGAATTATACCTCAATTTTAAAAAATAAAATAAAGGAAGCTCAGAGCAACCAAATCGTTGATGAGGGTGACATGCCTTTGTAGAATTATTCCAGTTAATAAATGAAGAAGAAAGTATACAATAAGAACATAAGGGAAACCATATTCTGGTTATCTACTGCTATGTAGCAAACTACCCCCTCCCAAAACGGAATGGCTCAAAGCGATAACTGTTTTATTCTATTTCACAAGTTTGTGGCTCCTGAATTAGGGCAAAGCTCAGATGGACAATTCTTTTGCCCCGCTGGACAATGACTGAGGTCACTCAGTGGTATTTGACTAACAGCTGGTCTGGTCTGAGGAGTCCAAGAGGCTTTGCTCATATACCTGGCATCTTAGTCGGGACAGGTGGATGGCTAGGCTCAAATGGCCCTCTGCCTCTTCACATAATATTAGGTCTTTCTACCCCTGCGGTCTCACCAGCATAGTAGAGTCTTACATGATGGCCTGAGGCCCCAGGGATGACTATTCCAGGAACAGGAAGAAGCAGCCACAGGTATCTCAAAGCCTGGGCCCAGATCCTGACCCAGCATCTCTTCTACCACATTCTACTGGTCACAGCAGACTCAAACTCAGGTGGGAGGACACAGTCCTCACCTCCAGATGAGAAGAGTGTCAGATTCAGAGTGGCCATCTTGAATCTGCCAGAAACCCCCAATGAATTACTAGATCTAGACACTCATTATCAACGGCTGCTAACATCAAAAAAAAAGGAGAAAAGACAGAAAATTAGATGCTAAGGGGCCAGGCATGGTGGCTCACGCCTATAATCCCAGCACTTTGGGAGGCTTAGGCATGCAGATCACTTGAGCTCAGGAGTTCGAGACCAGCCTGGGCAACATGGCAAAACCCCATCCCTACTGAAAATACAAAAATTAGCCAGGTGTGATGGTGCATGCCTGTCATCTCAGCTACTCAGGAGGTTGAGGCAGGAGAATTGCTTGAACACGGGAGGCAGAGGTTGCAGCAAACCGAGGTCATGCCACTACACTTCAGCCTGGGCAACAGAGCAAAATCTGTCTTAAAAAAAAAAAGAAAAAAGATGTTACACAACTCCTACTGGAACCACACAACACTACATAGGAAATAGTTTAGCCTTAAAAAATTAAATCTATTAGCCAGGCATGGTGGTATGCGCCTTTAGTTCCAGCTACTCAGTGGGAGGTTGAGGTGGGAAGATCACGTGAGCCCAAAAGATGGAAGTTACAGTGAGCTATGGTAGCGCCACTGCACTCCAACCTGGGCGACAGAGCGAGATCCTGTCTTAAAAAGAAACAAAAAACCTGAATCTAACCGAGTTTCTAGATCAACATACCGATTTCACGGAAATACAAGGGACAAAGGAACATGTTAAAACACACCATGGGAGTTAACACAAATACACATACGTACGCATGCTTGTATGCATGTACATGTATATGTCTATATATTATTTTATAGACAGTCATATGGTGCTTAACGATGGGGATGTATACTGAGAAATGTGTCATTAGGCAATTTCATCATTGTGCAAACATCCTAGATGGTATAGCCTACTACATACCTAGGCTGCAAACCTGTAGGGCGTGTTACTGTAATGAACACTGTGGGCACAATGGTAAGTATCTGTGTATCTAAACATAGAAAAGATACAGTAAAAATATAGTATAAATGATTATAAAAAATAGTACCCCTGTGTAGGGTACTTAGCACGAATGGAGTTTGCAGCACTGTAGGTTGCTCTGGCTGAGTCAGTGAGAGGGTGGTGAGTGAATGTGAAGGTCTAGGACATCATTGTTCACTACTGTAGACTTTATCAACACTGTACACATAGGCTACACTACATTCATTTTATAACATTTCTTTCTTCAGTAATAAATTAACCTTAGGATACTGTAACATTTTTGCTTTATAAACTGTAAAATTTTTTTAACTCTTTTTTTTTTTTTTTTTAGATAGAGTCTTGCTTTGTCATCCAGGCTAAGGTGCAATGGTGTGATCTTGGCTCACTGCAACCTCTGCCTCTCAGGTTCGAGCAATTCTCCTGCCTCAGCCTCCCGAGTAGCTGGGATTACAGGTGCCCACCACCACGCCTGGATAATTTTTCGTATTTTTAGTAAAGATGGGGCTTCACCATGTTGACCAGGCTGGTCTTGAACTCCTGACCTCAGGTGGTCCGCCCTCCTCGGCTTCACGAAGTGTTGAGATTACAGGCGTGAGCCACCGCGCCAGGACTTTTGCTTAACTTTCTGACTCTTTTGTAATAACACTTAGCTTAAAACACAAACACATTGTACAGCCATACAAAATATTTCTTTCTTTACATCTTTATTCTATAAGCGTTCTTCTCTTTTATGTTTTTTTTAACTTCTTAAACTTTTTTGTTAAAAACCAAGACACACTTAAAAATAAAGTAAAAACTAAGACACAAACATACACATTGGTCTAGGCCTACACAGGGTCAGAATCATGAAAGTCACTATCTTCCACCTCCATGTCTTGTCTCACTGGAAGGTCTTCAGGGTCAGTAACAGGTAGGGACCTCGCATCTCCTATGATAACAATACCTTCTTCTGGAATATCTTTAGAGGAAACTGCCTGGGGCTGTTTTGCAGTTAACGTTGCTTTTTTTAATCAATAGAAGGAGTATGCTCTAAAATAATGATAAAAAAATATAGTATAGGCCAGTATGGTGGCTCATGCCAGTAATTCCAGCACTTTGGGAGGCTGAGGTGGGTGGATTACCTGAAGTCAGGAGTTTGAGACCAGCCTGGCCAACATGGTGAAACCTCATCTCTACTAAAAATACACACACACACACACACACAAGTAGCCGAGCATGGTGGCAGGCACCTGTAATCCCAGCTACTCAGGAGGCTGAGGCAGGAGAATTGCTCGAACCCGGAAGGCAGAGGTTGCAGTGAGGTGAGATGGTACCACTGCACTCCAGCCTCAACAACAAGAGCGAAACTCGGTCTCAAATAAATAAATAAATAAATAAAACTTTAAAAAAGCATAGTACAGTAAATGCATACACCAGCAACACTGCTTTTTATTATGATTATTATATATTGTATATGCTATAGTTTGATATGAATGGTGGTACAGTAGGTTTGTTTATGCCAGCATCACCACAAATACATGAGGAAAGCCTTATGCTACAACTTTTTGACAGCCACGAGGTCACTAGGCAAAAGGAATTTTTTAGCTCCATTATAATCTTATGGATTGTCATCTATGCAGCCCACCCATGACCAAAATGTCATGTGGCACATGCCTGTAGTGTGCATATATATTTCTTTTCTAATTACTTGTGTGTGAGTTCAGATACTGAAAGAGCTCCATATCAGTGAGCAGGCCTAGTGGTCATATCTTAGTTTCTAAATGCTGTTCGCCCCAAACGAATCAGGGCTCCTACAGCATATGCAAGATTTGATAATGATAATAAACAACAATGTTCATGCTTTTTTTTTTTTTTTTTTTGAGACAGAGTCTCGCTCTGTCGCCCAGGCTGGAGTGCAGTGGCGGGATCTCGGTTCACTGCAGGCTCCGCCTCCTGGGTTCACGCCATTCTCCTGCCTCAGCCTCCCGAGTAGCTGGGACTACAGGCGCCCGCCACCTCGCCCGGCTAGTTTTTTGTACTTTTTAGTAGAGACGGGATTTCACCGGGTTAGCCAGGATGGTCTCGATCTCCTGACCTCGTGATCCGCCCGTCTCGGCCTCCCAAAGTGCTGGGATTACAGGCTTGAGCCATGGCGCCCGGCCGTTCCTGCTTTTATGATTATACCAGAGTGCGGGTTCAGGCAGCCTGAAGCACTTTCTTGTACCAGAAAGTGAGGAAGTTCCAAAGAAGATGGAGACACTTAGAGGACACAGAAAGTGGCTTCAAAGTCTTCCCACTTGGGATAATTTCAATATAAAAAAAATGGATAATTATAAAAATAATGATATGAGGCTGGGCACAGTGGCTCACGCTTGTAATCCCAGCACTTTGGGAGGCCAAGGTGGGTGGATCACCTGAGGTCAGGAGTTCAAGATCACCCTGGCCAACATGGTGAAACCCCATCTCTACTAAAAATAAAAAATTTAGCCAGGTGTGGTGGTGTGTGCCTGTAGTCCCAGCTAATTGGGAGGCTGAAGCAGGAGAATTGCTTGAACCTGGGAGGCCTAGGTTGCAGTGAGCTGAGATTGCACCGCTGTACTCCAGCCTGGGCAACAGAGCAAGACTCCATTTTAATAATAATAATAATAATAATAATAACTCCTCACTGGTATAAACAGACAAGGGAGAAGGGAGATCTTCCTGACAATAGAAAGCCAATGACGACATATAGAAGATATGATGAAATTAGAAAATTATCTTACGGCCCTTGTAATAATTGAGGGAAGACGTACTGATGCATGCTAACACCAGTGAATGAGGCCAGGACAGAGGAGCAAACCCTCACATATGTAACAAAAGTAAAAACTGGACAAAACAACATCAAAAAACCCCCACTATTTAAAGACGCTGAAAATGTCCAAAACCAGGCAGAAACTGGAGGAGAGTTTAATATAAAACACAACTGGAAGTGGCAAAAAATATGCATTTTGTAGCTTTCTGACCTGAGCTTATTCCCCAATCCCCACAGCTACTAGCTGTGGAAATCTGTGGTGAAACCACGGCCTTAGTGTTTCAGGGAATTATCAATCAGAGTTCAAGCAGAGAAAAGCAGCTGGGATTTTTAAAAATTAATTAATTATTACTATTTTTTTTTGAGACTGAATCTTGCTGTCTCCCAGGCCGGAGTACGGCATGATCCTGGCTCACTGCAACCTCCGTCTCCGGGGTTCAAGCAATTCTCCTGTCTCAGTCTCGCGAGTAGCTGGGATTATAGGTGCATGCCACCATGCCTGGCTAATTTTTGTATTTTTAGTCGAGACAAGTTTTTACCATATTGGTCAGGCTGGTCTCGAACTCCTGACCTCAGGTGATCCACCCGCCTTGGCCTCCTGAAGTGCTGGGATTACAGGCATGAGCCACCACGCCCAGCCCGCAGCTGGGAATTTTAACAGGAAATACTGCTATTGAAAGACTCACAGAAGGAGCGAGACAAATTCTGAATGTAAACTTTGCCCGATTCCCTGACTGGAAAATAAGCCACACAGGGGAAACTTCAGGGTCCTGGTGAAAAAGGAGGCAGAGACCAAGGAGAAATCTCCTGAAGGATAAGCTGTGCAGGAGGTGAGATCTGTGAGTCTGCTTTCTGTTTCTTGTTCCTTCTGAGTCCATTCCCCAACCACACACAGACCGAATGAACAAGCACTAAAGTCTTACAGGCACGCAATTATCTTAAGACAGACCCGAAAGCCCGCAGAGCAGCTGGAAATTAGGCAGGAACCTGCACAAACAAGAAGCCACAGAGATGCTGAGTTTCATCTTGGCTGATCACCAAGTTAAGCAGGGACAAGGGAGACCCCCATGGCCCAGGCTGAAAAAGCAGCAGTGAGAAACTTGAACAGGACAGAGGTATCAGGTGCTGAACACTACAGGGGAAAAAAAAACTTGGTAGTTTGGATCCAGGCAAATTAATGCCTATTAGAACAACAAGGCAATGACCCTCAGAAAAACACAACAAAATCCAGAGTTCATATTGTATTATTTACAATGTCCAATTTCAACCCAAAATTATCAAACATGCCCCCTCAAAACCCCCAAAACAAAACAGAACCACCACCAAAAAATACCCAGAAAACAAGACAGTCAATAAAAACTGAATCTGATTGAACTCCGGTGTTGGATTCAGCAAACAAAGGCTTCCAAGAAGATAGAAAGATGTTCAAATAATTAAAGGAAAATATGGTATAAATGAATAAGCTGATATAAATGTCACAATAGAGAAATGGAAGCTATTTGGGGGGACATTCTAGAGCTCTGAAGTAAAACAAATGAAATTAAAATTTTACTAGATGGGGTCAAAAACATATTTGAGATGGCAGAAGAAAGATCAATGGAAATTACCAATCCAAAGGACATAAACATTGAAGAAACATGGGAAATGTAGCACTGATTTGATATTTGATGATATTAAGAAATTATTCTTGGCCAGGTGCAGTGATTCACGCTTGTAATCTCTCTACTTTGGGAGGCTGAGGTGGGAGAATCACTTGAGGTCAGGAGTTCAAGACCAGCCTGGCCAACTTGATGGAACCCCATCTCTACTAAAAATACAAAAATTGGCCGGGCACAGTGGCTCATGCCTGTAATCCCAGCCATTTGGGAGGCCGAGGTGGGCGGATCACAAGGTCAGGAGATTGAGACCATCCTGGCTAACTCGGTGAAACCCCATCTCTACTAAAAATACAAAAAATTAGCCAGGCATGGTGATGGGCACCTGTAGTCCCAGCTACTTGGGAGGCTGAGGCAGGAGAATGGCATGAACCCAGGAGGCGGAGCTTGCAGTGAGCCAAGATCGCGCCACTGCACTCCAGCCTGGGCGACAGAGCGAGACTCTGTCTCAAAAAAAAAAAAAAAAAAAAAAAATACAAAAATTAGCTGGGCGTGGTGGTGGGCACCTGTAATCCCAGCTACTCGGGAGGCTAGGGCACGAGAATTGCTTGAACCCAGAAGGTGGAGGTTGCAGCAAACTGAGATCGTGCCACTGCACTTCAGCCTGGGTGACAGAGTGAGACTCCACCTCAGAAAACAAAAAGAAATTATTCTCTTAGGTATCATAATATCATAATTGATATAATATGTACCATGGTTAATATATATTATATGTAATATCTCATGGTGTGTGTTTTAAATACTTGACACATTTTAAGATGAAGACGTTTGATAGAAATTTGCTTCAAAATAATTATGTAGGGAGGGTTGGTAAGTACTAAATCAAATGTAGATGGCATAGGTTAGCTGAATTGATAATTATTGAAGCTTTATTATTGTTACTAATTTTCTATATGTTTGAAATTTCCCACAATAAAAAATTAAACAAAATTAGCTCAAAAGCAAAAATGTCCAGAAGTAGACTTCAGGCAAGTTTGATACAGCGATTTAATAACATCATAAAGAACCTGCCCACCTCACTTGCCTCCTCTCCTGCTCTGCTCCTCCCCTCCCTGTCACTCTCCCCTCTTTTTCTGCAGTATTGATATCACCTTCTGGCTCCATGTAATGTGCCCCCAGCAGTTCTAAAATCCCCTTTCAGTTTGGCAAAAGGTACAGTTCACCAGGTGCAGTGGTTCACACCTATAATCCCAGCACCCTGGGAGGTTGAGGCGGACGAATTGCTTGAGCTCAGGAGTTCAAGAACAGCCTGAGCAACAAGGTAAGGCCCCATCTCTACAAAAAAAAAAAAATTAGCTGGTGTGGTGGTGCACACTTGTGGTCCCAGCTGCTGGGGAGGCTGAGGGTGCAGTGAGCTGAGGTTATGCCACTGCACTCCAGCCTGGGTGACAGAGCAAGACCCTGTCTGAAAAGAAAAAAAAAAAAAAGACTGTTCCAGTTTACCAAGGTAACAACCCTATGCCACTCTCCCCCAGGAAAGAGAATGCCCTGTTGGCTCTCACAGAAGAAAAAGGAAACTTCCCCTTTTCAGGAGGCCCCAGCGTAATTCTCCTGTCAGGCCCCAATTGGGCTGCACACCCATCCTGAACCAGTCACTCCATTCCTGTTGATGGGATACACTGATGGGGGGCGGAGTGAGTTTCTAAAGGAAATGGGAGGCTATAGAAGGAGGGGAAATGGATCCTGGACAGCAACCCACAAGTAACCCTAAAAACTTCCCCCATGGCCAGATATATTGGTTCAGAGAGAACATCTGACCCTTGCTGCCACAATCAAATTCCTTCCTTACCAAGACACTGGAGTTAGAGAATAATCAGCCTTACCTTTGTGTCACAGACCTGGGAGTATGTGGACTGCCTGAAGCCATCTTCCCTGGTGTGTAGACAAAGTCCGCCGGCCATTAGAGAAGAGGATGCCAGCTAAGAGCAAGAAACTGAAGTAATACATACAGGACGAGGCAGGTTCCTAATTTCTTGTTTGAGTTTCTGGACCTATGCATGCATGAAGCTGGGTCAGCCAACATACTTCCCAGATACATTAGCCAATATTTGGTTTTCTACTTTTTTTGTTTGTTTGTTTTTGAGATGGAATCTCACTCTGTCACCTGGGCTGGAGTGTAGTGGCGCCATCTTGGCTCACTGCCACCTCTGCCCTCCTGGGTTCATGCGATTCGCCTGCCTCAGCCTCCCCAGTAGCTGGGATTACAGGCGCACACCACCACACCCGGCTAATTTTTTGCATTTTCAGTAGAGACGAGATTTCACTATGTTGACCAGACTGGTCTTGAACTCCTGACCTCATAATCCACCCGCCTTGGCCTCCCAAAGTGCTGGGATTATAGACGTGGGCCACCGCGCCTGGCCAATTTTCTACTTCTTATAGCTCAAAGAGCCTGAATGAATACATACGCACTGTGCAGTGCAAGTGTGCCTGTTTTAGGTCAGGTTCTTCCTAAAGCAAACCCTGAGACGACAATTCACGTGCGAATAATTATTTACTCCCAGGAGAAGTTGATTAGTGAAGCAAGGTGTCATATCTTGCAAAATCCCATTTCATCATGATCCTCTAGGTATCTCGAGAGCATAAATTACACTTCAGAGTTGGTCCTACGTTGAGGTTGGTTTTCATACTCCTGCACGTATCTGTCATTGGCTAAGAATTCTGCCCCAAAGACACAGAAACTTTCCAGCGTCTCTGCCCTTGGGGAGTTCTTGGGAGGTGGCATCAGTAACCCAAGATGGACTGAAGATAGTCACAAGTGAAAGCCATTAGAAGCAGAGACCTCAGAAGCTGAGACATGCATGTGCCAAGTTGGTCAGGGGTTCTCAGAGAATCTGGCTGCAGCACCACAGTGTCCACTACAGAAAGAAAAGCAAGGAAAGAGGCCAAACAGACAGTCAGGAATTGCTGGGGGCTCCATGCGAACAAGTCTAAGAGAAAAAAATGCCAGGGTGACCCAGTCATCAGGGCGCCCCCCTCCACTGCCACTTCTGTGTTTGACCTCCAGGAGCGCTACTGGGTCCTCACAGGGAATGTCAGAGAAAAATCCCCTTGTGCTCTCGGCAGAGGGACAGGAAAAGGAACCATTTTGAAATATACCGGGACATTCTCTTCTTTTTAACAAGGTCTGTCAACAGGAGACACTAACCAGAGCCTAACCAGCTGGGCTTTTATCAGAACCTAACTGACCCAGGCAAAAAAAAAAAAAAAAAAAAAACTCAAAACCTAGGTGGCCCCAGCCTTCCACACGGGAGAAGGGAAATCCCCAACTCCAGCCCAGTCTGGCTGTTCTTTCCCATCTAAGAGGAGAGGGGCACTTAGAAGCACTTGTGAAACTCACAGTCTGAGAACACAGGCTCATTGAGAGACTGAGACCTAGTCATAGGACTACAGAATTCTTCTCCTCTCCCTACACCTTCCCAACACATTACTAAAGGCCTATTTACAACAGTTCCATTTATCTAGTACATCATGTCCAGCAATCAAGAAAAAATTACAAGATATACTAAAAGGCAAAAAAACAAAACAAAACAAACAAATAAAAGAACACATGGTTTGAAGACACAGAGTGAGCACTGAAACCAGACTCACATGTGGTAAGGATGTTGGATGATCAGAACAGAAATCTAAAAGAACCATGATTAATGTGCTAAGGGCACCAATGGACACAGTACACTTCATGCAAGGACAGCTAAACAATGTAAGCAGAGAGTTAGAAATTCTATGAAAGAATCAAAAAGAAATGCTAGAGATCAAAAACACTGTAATAGAAAAAAGGAATCCCTTTGATAGTCTTATTAGTAGACTGGACACAACTGAGGAAAGAATATTTGAGCCTGAGGATATCTCAATAAAAGCCTCCAAAAATAAGGCCGGGTGCGGTGGCTCACTCCTATAATCCCAGCATTTTGGGAGGCCGAGGTGGGTGGATTGTTTGAGGTCAGGAGTTCAAGACCAGCCTGACCAACATGGTGAAACCCTATCTCTACTAAAAATACAAAATTAGTTGGGCATGGTGGCGGGCGCCTGTAATCCCAGTCACTCAAGAGCCTGAGGCAGGAGAATCGCTTGAACCTGGAAAGTGGAGGTTGCAGTGAGCCGAGATTGTGCCATTGCACTCCAGCCTGGGCAACAAGAGCGATACTCCATCTCAAAAACAAACAAACAAACCTCCAAAAATGAAAAGCAAATAGAAAAAAAGGCTTAAAAAAAAGAGCAAAATATCCAAGAACAATGGGGCAACTACAAAGGGGTAACAGATGCATAGTATAATTCCAGAAGAAGAAGGAAAGAAAGGAACAGAAGAAATATTGGAACAAGAATGACTGAGAATTTCTACAAATTCATGATCCAAACCACAGACCCAAGAAACTCAGAGAACACCAAATAGGATACATGCAAAAAACAAAACAAAACAAAACAAAACAACAAAAGCCCCGCACCTAGACATACCATTTTCAAACTACAGAAAATCAAAGAAAAAAATCTGAAAGAAGTCAAAGAAAAAAATTTTGCTTCATAATTCTTACAAAGAATTACATCCAGCTTCTCAGAAACCATGCAAGTAAGAAGAGAGTGGAATGAAATATATAAAATGTTGAGAGAAAAAATTTTCCAACGTAGAATTCTGTACCCTGTGAAACTGTCCTTCAAAAGTCGAGGAGAAATGAAGAGTTTCTCAGACAAACACAAATTGAGGAAATTTGTTGCCAGTAGACCTGTCATGCAGAAAATGATAAAAGAAGTTCTTTAGAGAAAAATAAATTGATATAGTCAGAGTCTTGGATCTGCGTAGGGAGAAGAAGAGAATCAGAGAAGAAATTAGTCAATGTAAAATCACAATTTCCATTTTTCTTATTCTTAGTTGATTTAAAAGATAGCACTTTCTTCAAAATAATAATACCAACAACTTACTTGGTTATATGTATGCTTCTATATATGCTGATGTATATATGCTTACATATGTGTGTGTGTGTATGCACAGACAGCGTCCCGAGTCCCTAAGTGCAGTCCTTCCAGAGGCCACTGTGACTCTGTCTGTCCTGCTTAGAGGAACTGGTTCATTTCCTCCCACCTGCCCTTTTGTTCTTTTTCACTCAAAGTCATAAGGTCCTGACCATTACAGGGACCCTCCTTTGCTCCAATCAGGTGTGGCCTGGAAGCTGGGTCACAGAAAGCAAGGCAGTATCTCTGGATGGGTCACTGCAAGATACTGAAGGGAGGTTTGGGCAAGGTGGCCCCTGACAGTTTCTGCACCTGGGTGCTGAGCATAGGGAGCCCCTGGGGAGGGACCACCCAGCTTCTGCCTTCCCTGAGAACTACCTGTTCCCCCAGTTGAAGGAACGGTGTCTGCGTTCCATGACTCAGTCTCACCTGGCCATGGCAGATTGGACTGCGGTGGATACCTGCCCTAAGCCTGGGCAATTACGTTCTCTTTCCCAGGTATTGAAACTGGGACCAGAGACTGTGGTTCAGAAATGTTGGTGGCTGCAGCAGAGGTGGTGCAGGGCTGCAGCTGGGGAGTCAGACACGGCTGAGCTGCAGAGCTATGGCTACAACGTGCTTGCCGAGAGGCACAATACCGGCACTCAAGCTCGCCAATCAGAGCGCTGTAACAATGGTGGGCCCCTGGTAGCCATTTCGTGTCTTCGGTAGCCCTCTCTTGCCCCAAGGCCACATTTTCTTGATCCAGGAATAGACCCCTCATCTAGGTTAGGTTATCAGAGTCTCTAACTCATGATATTGCACGCAAAGCTAGAATATTGCATGGGTGTTTGTTTGTTTGTTTGTTTTTTAGAGACAGGGTCTTGCTCCACCACCCAGGCCAGAGAGCAGTGGCCCAATCATAGCTCCCTGCAACCTCGAGCTCCTGGACTCAAGTGATCCTCCCACCTCTGCCTCCGCCTCTCAAGTACCTAAGACGATAGGTGCGAGCCACTGTGCTACTGGCTTTCAGTCTTCACCTGAATAACTTATTGAATGGTGGGGCCTGAATATAGGCACTGTTGATACTTTCTGCTATGTAAACTGAAATGTATGGGACATTAGTCTGCTGAGAGAGGGGGAGAGCAGCAGATGTGGAATGAGGAGAGTCCTGACAGCATTCCACAGCCTGTGGCTGTTTTCCCTGCCCACCTGTCTTTGTTTCCACATAAAGGAAGTTTATGATAAATCCTCTATTTTCTTTCTTTTCCTTTTTTTTTTTTTTTTTTGAGACGGAGTCTCACTCTGTCACCCAGGCTGGAGTGCAGTGGTGCGATCTCAGCTCACTGGATCCTCCACCTCCCAGGTTCAAGCGATTCTCCTGCCTCAGTTTCCCGAGTAGCTGGGATTACAGGCGCATGACATGACACCCAGCTAATTTTTTGTACTTTTAGTAGAGACAGGGTTTCATCACACTGGCCAAGCTGGTCTCGAACTCCTGACCTCAAGTGATCTGCCTGCCTCGTCCTCCCAAAGTGCTGGGATTACAGGCATGAGCCACAGAGCCTGGCTTTTTTTTTTTTTTTGGAGATAGTTTTGCTGTCGCCCAGGCTGGAGTGCAATGGTGCAATCTCAGCTCACTGCAACCTCCACCTCCCGGGTTCAGGAAGATCTCCTGCCTCAACCTCCCAAGTAGCTGAGATTACAGATGCATGCCACCACATCTGGCTAATTTTTGTATTTTTAGTAGAGACAGGGTTTCACCATGTTGGCCAAGCTGGTCTTGAACTCCTGACCTCAGGTAATCCACCTGCCTCGCCTCCCAAAGTGCTGGGATTACAGATGTGAGCCACCACGGCCAGCCTAGTTCTTGAATGCAAATTTCCTTACCAACCTGGCAAGGAAGTGACAAATTGAAAATTTCATTTAAAGGAGTCCCCAAGCCACTCAGTAGTATTTATCAATAGGATTAGGTAAATGTAACACAGTATGGAATTATTAATAATTCATTTCCACCAATAAAGCTGAATATAAAGGTAAGAGACATTGAAATTATATTACAAAGAGTGAAATAACTGAAAATGACACGAGTGAGATTGTTCTAAGAGTTTCTTAGAATCTTAGGATACATTTGCTCACTCGTTCAAGCTAGGTCAAGCAAAATAAAAGAATTAATGGGAAGGACAAAGGAATGGGAACCTCGTGGCAACAATGGTCCAAAATGCAGTCACTCGTGAAGAATCAGTACCTAGTAAGTCAGAAGAGCGTACTGTGGTGTCTCTCGGAACCACATAACCCCTCAGCCCTGCAGCTCAGCAGCGTCTGACTCCCCAGCTCCAGCCCTGCTCCACCTCTCTGCTGCAGACACCAACATCTCTGAACGACATACAGTCGCTGGTCCCAGTTTCAACACCTGGGAAAGAGAACTTAATTGCCCAGGCTTGGGGCAAGGGTCTACCCCAGTCTAATCTGCCATGGCCAGGTGAGATCAGGGCATGGAATGCTGACACAGAAGCTGGCATTGTCCCTTTAGAAAGGGTTGGGGGACAGGCAGTTCTCAGGGAAGGCAGGAGCTGGGTGATCTCCCCCGCCCCACAGGGGCCTCTGTACTCCACACCCAGGTGCAGAAACTGTAAGGGGCCGCCTTGCTCAAACCTCCCTTGAGGGCACCCATCCAGAGACATGGCCTTACTTTCTGCCAGGTGACCCTGACTCCCAGGCCATACCTGATTGGAGCAAAGGATGGTCCCTGTAATGGTCAGGTCAGGACCTTTTTCAATGGTGAGTCTTGAAATTCAAATGACCTGCAGTGAAGCAGAAAAAAGGGCAGTGGGAGGCAAAGAACCAGCACCCCTCAGCAGGAAGGGCAGAGTCATGGTGGCCTCTGGAAGGACTGGACCCAGGACCCAGGGACTCGGGTCTGACCCTCTGTCTTCTCTGCTTCCTTTTGCTTCTCCATGTGGAATGCCCTCATCTTCTCCGCCTTGGACCTCATATGCATCATGCCAGGAAGCACGGCAGGAGGCCCTTCAGATTGATGTCCGACCAGCCCTACAATGAAGGCAAAAGCAGCTTTCTCCAATTTGAGCTTGAAAAATCCTCCATGAGGACTTGTTAGGAAAATATATATATTTATATATGACAAAATACTTAAAACAAAAGTAGAAAAATTGTACTTTTAAACCAGTGATGTACTCATCACCGGTTTTCAACAATTATCAACCAACGGGCAATCATGTTTCATCTGTACAACCGCCCTCCACTGGATTAGTTATTTTAAAGCAAATCCCAAATATTCTGTCACTTCCTCTGAACTACTTCTGACATATCATAAGGAGTTTTAAAAACTTAATCATGGCCAGGCGCGGTGGCTCACGCCTGTAATCCCAGAACTTTGGGAGGCCAAGGCGGGCGGATCATCAGGTCAGGAGATCGAGATAATCTTGGCTAACACGGTGAAACCCCGTCTCTGCTAAAAATACAAAAAATTAGCCGGGTGTGGTGGCAGGTACCTGTAGTCCCAGCTGTTCGGGAGGCTGAGGCAGGAGAGTTGCTTGAATCTGGGAGGCGGAGCTTGCAGTGAGCCGAGATTGCATGACTGCACTCCGGCCTGGGCGACAGAGCCAAACTCCATCTCAAAAAAAAAAAAAAACCAAAACTTAATCATAATGCCAATATTATGCTAAAAAAAATAGCACACACTCCTTAATACCATGAGCATAGTCAACCAGTGTTCACGTTTCTTTAATTGTTTTAAAAATTGAAAAATTGGGTCAGAGCAATTGGGCAAGAGAAAGAACTAAAGGGCATCCAGATTGGAAAGGAAGAAGTCAAGTTAGCCTTGTTCACAAACATGACCTTATACCTAGAACAACTCAAAGATTTCACCAAAAAAATGTTAGAACTGATAAACGAATTTGGTAAATTTGCAGGATACAAAATCAACACACAAAAGTCAGCAGCACTTATATATGTCAATAGCGAATAATCTGTTAAAAAAAATCAAGAAAGCAATCCCATTTATAAAAACTACAAAGAATATTAAATATCTAGGAATCAATCTAACCAAAGAAGTGAAAGGTCTATATAAGGAAAACTATAAAACTGTGATGAAAAAAATAGAAAAGGACATACAAAAAAGTGAAAAGGTATTCCATGCTCATGGATTGAAAGAATTAATAGTATTAAAATGACAATACTATCCAAAGCTATTTATAGATTCAATGCAATCCCTATCAAAAATACCAATGACATTCACAGAAATAGAAAAAAATCCTAAAATTTATATAGAACCACAATAGACTCAGTATAGCCAAAGCAATCCTAAGCAAAAAGAACAAAGTTGGAAGCATCACACTACCAACTTCAAAATATATTACAAAGCTATAGTAACCAAAACAGCATGGTACTGGCATAAAAACAGACAAATATACCAATAGAACAGAATAGAGTACCCAGATATAAATCCACACATTCACATCCAGTTCATCTTTGACAAAGGTATGAAGAACATACAATGGAAAAAGGATAGTCTTTTCAACAAATGCTGCTGGAAAAACTGGATAAACTATACGCAGAAGAATGAAATGAAGCCCTATCACTCACCATACACAAAAATCAAATCAAAATGGATTAAGATTTGAATGTAACACCTGAAATTATGAAACTACTAAAACAGAACATTTGGAAAATGCTCCAAGACTTTGGTCGTGGGCAAGCAAAGTTTTTTTGTGTAAGACCTCACAAGTACCAACAACAAAAGCAAATGAAAATAGACAGATGGGATTACATCAAGCTAAACAGCAAAGGAAACAATCAACCAAATGAAGAGACAACTCACAGAATGGCAGGAAATATTTGCAAACTACCCATTTGACAAGGGATTTATAATCAGAATATATAAGAAGCTCAAACAACAGCAAAAAATAAAATAAAATAAAAAACCCACAAAAAATCTGATTTTAAAATGGGCAAAAGATTGGAATAGACATTTCTCAAAAGAAGCCATACAAGTGGCTAACAGGTATATGAAAAATGTTCAACATCACTAATCAAATGCAAATGCAAATCAAAACCACAATGCAGTATCATTTCACCCCACTTAAAATGGCTTGTGTCAAAAGAAACAAACTAACAGATGCTGGTAAGGATGTGGAGAAAGGGGAACCCTTCCTCATACACTGTTGATATGAATGTCAACTGGTATAGCCCCTATAGGGGACAGTATAAAGCTTCCTCAGAAACCTACAAATAAAACTATCAAATGATCCAGCAATTCCACTACTGTGTATATATTCAAAGGAAAGGAAATCAATACATCAAAGCGACATCTATGCTTCCGTGTTTATTGCAGCACTATTCATGATAGCCAAGATATGGAATCAACTGAAGTGCTCATCAACAGATGAATAAAGAGAAAGTAGTACATATACACAATGGAATATTATTCAGCCATTAAGAAAAAGCCAGGAGCGGCGGCTCAACCTTGTAATTCCAGCACTTTGGGAGGCAGAGGCAGGAGGATCTCTTGGGGCAAGAGTTCAAGACCAGCCTGGACAACATAGGGAGACCTCATCTCTACTGGAAAAAAAAAAAAAAAAAAAAAGGCAGGCATGATGGTATGTGCCTGCAGTCGTGGCTACTCTGGAGGCTGAGGGGAGGATTGCTTAAACCTGGGCGTTCAAGGCTGTAAGGAGCCATGATTGCACCACTGCACTCCAGCCTGGGCAGCAGATCGAAAGGAAAAAAAAAAAAAAAAAAAAAAATCCTGTCACTTGCAGCAACATTGATGGAACTGGAGGCTGTTCTGTAAAGTGAAATAAGCACAGAAAGACACATATCACATAATCTCACTCATACATGGGAGCTAAAAACAAAGCTCTCATGGAAAGAGAGTAGAATGTTGGTTACCAGAGGCTGGAAGGGGAGCAGGGAGGGAGGAATAAAGGGGAAAAAAAGAATATAAATATATTTATAACCACTGAACTGCACACTTAAATATGGTAAAGAAGTATTGACCATTTTTTATTTGGGTTAATAAAAAGGAATAAGAGCAAAAAAAAATAAAAAAATGATAAAGAGGGACAGGCGCGGTGGCTTACGCCTGTAATCCCAGCACTTTGGTAGGCCGAGGCGGGCAGATCATGAGGTCAGGAGATGGAGACCATCCTGGCTAACACGGTGAAACCCCGTCTCTACTAAAAATACAAAAAAACTAGCCAGGCGAGGGGGCGGGCGCCTGTAGTCCCAGCTACTCGGGAGGCTGAGGCAGGAGAATGGCGGGAACCCGGGAGGCAGAGCTTGCAGTGAGCCGAGATCGCGCCACTGCACTCCAGCCTGGGCGACAGAGTGAGACTCCGTCTCAAAACACAAACAAACAAACAAACAAAGACAAAGAGAGCAAATTACGTATGTATATTTTACCTCAATAAAAAGAACAAAGAAAAAAACTGGAAAAATTGGCTTCAAATCAGTATCCCAACAAGCTTTACTCACTGCATTTTGCGCCTGTGTCTCCGCAGACTCCTTCAATCTACAAATTCCTCCTCTTTTTATCTCCTTGTATCTTTTATTTATTTATTTATTTTTTCCAAGAAACTGAGCCATGTGCCATCTAGAGGTCCCCGCATTCCAGGCCTTGTGTGGCATCTCTGCAGGGTCTTTCCACAGGATCCTCTGTCTGACCTCACTGGCAGCTAGATCCAGAGGCCTCCTTTCCCACGCTGGGGTGTGCAGGTGAGCTACCTCACAGGTGGCGGGTGCTCCCTCAGCATCAAGATGGGAGACGGCGAGCCTGCTGGCTTCTCTTTTCCTGAGCCTGGAGAAAGGTTTCAGGTGTCTCACATGGCCATCATTTTAGGGCTTCCCATCAGGTTCCTGCCTGAGGGCTTTGGCAGATATTGAGCACCACTGCTGGGATCCATTTCTTCTTCAGTATCCATTATCCATCTATCATTCCTTCTTAATTTATTAGCTAGAATTCTTTCTAAAGGGAGTTGACTCACCTTTTCTCTAAAGGGCTAGACAGTAAATATTTTAGGCCTGATGAACCACATATAGTCTGTCGAATCTTTTTCTTTTTTTATTGCCCTTTAAAAATGTGAAACTCTTTCTTGACAGTAGGCATTACAAAAACAGGCTGCAAACCAGATTTGGTCCATGGGCCATAGTTTGCCAGCTTCTGTCTAAAAAGAAGAGAACTTCTCCTCATCCACTATCTGGTTGCCTTAAAGTATAGGATAACTTGGACAAGAGAAGTGGGATTCTTTTCTTTTAGTTCTCAATTTCAGCATGATGGTTTGAGGCTGGGCTCATACCTATATTCCCAGCAGTTTGGAAGGCTGAGGCAGGAAAATTGCTTGCATCCAGGAGTTCAAGACCAGCCTGGGCAACATGGCAAAACCCTATCTCTACAAAAAATACAAAAATTAGCTAGGCATGGTGGTATACATGCCGGTAGTTCTAGGTACTTGAGGGTGCTGAGGTATGAAGATTGCTTGAGCCTGGGAGATCAAGGATGCTGTGAGCCATGATCACACCACTGCACTCACCCTGGGCAAAGAGTGAGAATCTGTCTCAAAAATAAATAGGCCGGGCGCGGTGGCTCACGCCTATAATCCCAGCACTTTGGGAGGCCAAGGTGGGTAGATCACGAGGTCAGGAGATCGACCTGGTTAACCATCCTGGTTAACACGATGAAACCCTGTCTCTACTAAAAATACAAAAAAATTAACCAGGTATGGTGGCAGGTGCCTATAGTCCCAGCTACTCGGGAGGCTGAGGCAGGAGAGTTGCTTGAACCTGGAAGGCAGAGGTTGCAGTGAGCCGAGATTGTGCCACTGCACTCCAGCCTGGGTGACAAAGCGAGACTTCTTCTCAAAAAATAAATAAATAAATAAATAAATATATATATATATAAATAAATAAATAAATGAAAATAACAGTCTGGCGCCCTTATGTGCTCCAAAGGTGATTAATTGGACACCTCATGTCACCAGCTCACCTGTTCTCGACTCACCGTTCCCTCCAGGCACTACTACAGCTGCCAACTTTGTTCAGGTGAGACTTGGCTGCTCCTGCATCTGCTGTACCTCTTACTTTTTCTTTCCTGTCCCAGGACTCCTAGGACACTGTGATATGTGACAGTTGCAGAAATCTGTAAGACACTTGCATCTGGGCAGCCTGGAAGAGTGGGGAAGATAATGCCTCCTGGGGCGGTCCTTGACCAATAGAGGAAAAAAAGCCAGGGGGAGGTAAACGTGTCCACTTGTGTCCTTAAGTGAGCAATTTTGAGGCATATTTTAGATGGTTCCACCAAAGGTCCTGCAAGAATATGGTCCATAGTCATAACCACCTGAGCACAGCACCCTTGTACTGGCTTCCCTCCTTTCCTATTCCTCCCTCTTGCCCGTGGAGTAACTTTGAAATGGAACTACCTGATGCTGTTCTGCCCAGTCACGGTGCTCCCAGCCACTGGTGAGGGATTTGCTCTGCTATCCACTCTGGTAGCAGCTTCATGGTTCAGGGACAGCTTCATTCAGATGTTCCCCAAGCGATGCTGCAAATTCGTCTCCAAGTGGGCAAACCTTCTCAAAATGTAGAGATTTTCGCCAGGTGTGGTGACATGCACCTGTAGTCTAACCTACTCAGAGATAGGAGGATCATTTGAGTCCAGGAGTTCAAGATTGCAGTGAGCTATGATGGTGCCACTGCATTCTAGCCTGGGCAACAGAGCAAGACTCCATCTCTAAATAATAATAATAATAATAATAATAATAATAATAATAATAATAAAGAAGAAGAAAGACCGGGCACAGTGGCTCATGCCTGTAATCCTAGCACTTTGGGAGGCCGAGAAGGACAGATTGCCTGAGCTCAGGAGTTCAAGACTAGCCTGGGCAACCCGGTGAAATCTCATCTCTACTAAAAATACGAAAAAATTAGTGAGGCGTGGCGGTATGCACCTGTAGTCCCAGCTACTCGGGAGGCTGAGGCAGGAGAGTTGCTTCAATCTGGAGGTTGCAGTGAGCCGAGATTGTGCCACTACACTCCAGCCTGGGCAACAGAGTGAGATTCTGTCTCCAAAAAAAAAAAAAAAAGAAGAAGAAGAAGAAGTAGGAAAGAAAGTCTTATATTCTATTTTGTCTGATACTGATATAGAAACTTCAACTCTCTTACGGTTACTGTTTGCAAGGTATAATTTTTTCCATCCTTTTGCTTTCCACCTATTTGTGTCTTTAAATCTATGATGTTTCTATTATAGACAGCATATGGGTGGGGTCTTGCTTTTTCATCCAGTATGACTATCTCTGTCTTTTGAAGTATTTAGTCTATTCACATTTAATAAAATTCCAGATACGGTTGGATTTATGCTGCCATTTTGCTATTTGTTTTATATTTGTCTCCTGTCTCTTCAGGTCTGCTTTACTGCGTTATTTTATGTTAAATGTGTTTTCATGAACTACATGGATTTATCTATCGATTTTCTTCTTCACTTTTTGTTTTTTAGTTTTTTCATCAGTGATTGCTCTAGGGATTACAATGCACATCTTAATTTAGCACAGTCTGTCAAATTTGCTTTTTTTTGTTTTTGAGATGGAGTCTTGCTCTTTCGCCAGGCTGGAGTGCAGTGGCACAATCTTGGCTCACTGCAACCTCTGCCTCCCGGGTTCAAGCGATTCTCCTGCCTCAGCCTCCCAAGTAGCTGGGACTACAGGCACGCACCACCACGCCCAGCTAATTTTGTATTTTTAGTAGAGACGGGGTTTCACCATGTTGGCCAGGATGGTCTCGATCTCTTGACCTCGTGATCCACCTGCCTTGGCCTCCCAAAGTACTGGGATTACAGGCGTGAGCCACTGCACCCGGCCCAAATTTACTTAATTTCAGTAAAATATAGAAACCTCGGTCAGGTGCAGTGACTCACACCTGTAATCTCAGCACTTTGGGAGGCCGAGGTGGGCAGATCACCTGAGGTGAGGAGTTCGAGACCAGCCTGGCCAACATGGCAAAACATTATCTCTACCAAAAATACAAAAATTAGCCGGGCATGGTGGTGGGTGCCTGTAATCCCAGCCACTGGGAAGGCTGAGGCAGGAGAATCACTTGAACAATGGTTCAAGTGAACGGCGGAGGTTGCAGTGAGCCAAGATCATGCCTCTTCATTCCAGCTTGGGCAAAAGAGCAAAACTCTGTCTCAAAAAAAAAAAAAAAGAACCCTTGCTCCAATGTCTCACTTCCCCTCATCCTTTTGCTATTATAAATGCAACCATACAGTGTTATGATGATGCCATATTTAATATTACATATTTTTAAAAGACAACAGAAGAACTAGAGTCTCTTTATAGACTTTAATAGTTACCATTTCTGATATTCTTCATCTCTTGTGAATTGAAGTTACTATCTGGAGTAACTCTCAACTTGAAGAATTTCTTTCAGTATTTCCTGTAAGGCAGGTCATTAGCAACAAATGCTTTCAGTCTTTATCTGGGAATGTATTTATTTTACCTTTATTTTGATATTGCTGGATATAAAATTCTTGGTCGACAGTTTGCTTTATTCTAGCATTTGGAATATGTCCTTCCACTACCTTTGGCTTCCATTTTTTTCTGATAGGCAGTCAAGTCATTAATCACATTTTCCTTGTTGCTTCAAGAATAAGAAAATACACAGACCAAAATGTCACAGATTCATACTGTTCTTACTGAAAGTTAAGTAATTTTAATTAATAAATGCTTCTCCGTTTGCTGTATGCCTTTGGTCTATTATTTCCAGAGGCTGCAATGGTTATTTTTGACAGTTTTGTCCAGTATCATTGTGGCATTTAAGGGGCAAGATTTGTTGACCTCACTCTGTTGTCATGTCAGACATGAGAAAATGGTTTGTTGGTTTTTATTTTTATTTTTTCCAGATGAAATGAGAGGCCACTGAGATGTATTAAGCAGTGGAAGGACATAATCTGTTTGTGTTTTAAAAGACTGCTTTAGACACTCACATTAGTTAATTATTGCTGCACAAAAACTTACCCCAAATTGATTTACTTACAACAACACACATTTATTATGTCATAGTTTCTGTAGGAAATTTACAAGCAGTTTAGCTGGATGGTTCTGACTCAGGGTCTCTCATGAAGTTGCAAGCAGTATGTCAGCTGGGACTTGACTGAAAGTGGAGAATCCACCTCCAAGCCCACTTACTTAGCTGCTGTAGGAGCCCTCAGTTCCTCACCATGGATTTCTCCATGGGGCTGCTCTCAATGTGGCATCTGGCCTCCTCCAAAGTGAGTGATCTGAGAGAGTGTGGCCAAAATGGAAGTCCCAGTGTCTTTTTATGACCTGGTCCATGAAGTCCCCCACCGTCACTGCCTTATTCTATTCATTAGAGGTGAGTCACTAAGTTCAGCTCACACTCAAGAGGGAGGACATTAAGCTCCGCCTCTTGAAGAGAGGAGTATAAAAAAAGTTGTGGATATATTTTGTAAACCATCACACTGCTGTTTGGAGAATGGATTGTAATGGAGAAAAGAAAGATGAGTCAGATCAGTCTGTGGCTATTGCAGCCACCCAGGTGAGAGCTGGTAAGAGCTTGAACTAAGACAGTGGCATAATGATGGAGACAAGCAGATAGATTTGAAGTAGATTTTTCAAGTGGCTCTGATGCAGAATTTGCCTTGGGTTGAATAGAAGTCATGGGGGAACAGAAGTTACAAATGGTTTTCAGGTGTCTGGTATTGGTAACTAAGGACCTAGTGGCCCCATGTCCTGAGAGGAGAAAACAGAAGAAAGATGACATTTGGGTTGCTGATAGAGATGTTTGAGATGCCCATGGAAAACCCAAAGATGAGGTTAAGAGGCAGTTAGACTAGTTAAAGACACAAGTCTGGAAATCAGGGAAGACATGAGAGCTGGGGATAAATTTGAGAATTCTCAGCACATAGATGGTTTTAAAGACATGGGCTAAATAAGATCTCTTAGGAAGAGAGTGGAAGTAGAGAAGAGATCCAGGTCTGAGTCCTGAGGAACTGCAATATCTAGAGAACAAGCAGAAGGACAACAGGAAGGAAGTCCAAGAAGAAACAAGTGATGGGGTGGAAGGAAATCCAGGAGTATTGTGCTGCAGATACAGAGGAAGAATAGCTCTGTATTTCAAGAGGGTCAGAGCTATCACTGGTGTCAATAACTGTCGAGAGATCAAATAGAATGAAAACAGAGAAGTGCTCTTTGGATATGGAAGAAATGATGGCATTGGCATGAAAGAGACAGAAGACAGAGGGGTGGATTGAAACACGAATAGAAGAGGAAAGATTTAGGGATTGGGGTGTTCATTATACACTCATTGGGTAAGACCTTTCAAACTGCAATCTATCTGACCTTCTAAGCTTCCTCCAAATGTGTTCACTTCATCCTCATGCCTGCCTTCATCTCAGTTACCATCAAGTCTTATCTGGATGTCTCATCAACAGCATCCTAACTGGTCTCCCAGGTTCTACTTTCCTTCCCTCAGATCTTTTCTCCATAGGGTAGCCTGAAAGAGCTGCAAACCCATTTCTGATCATGTCACTCTTGTATTTAAAAGCCTCCTCAGGCTACCCATTGCCTGGAGATGAAGTCCAAACTAAGTTTCTAGGCCATCTGGCTCCTGCCTACCTCTCTGGCCTGGCTTCTCTCTTGATCCCTCTCTCTCTGGACTGGTCTTTCTCTCTCTCTCCTTTACTCTCTCTCTCTCTGGCCTGGCTTCTCTCTCTCTCTGGACCAGCCTTTCTCTCTCTCTCCCTTACTCTCTCTCTCTCTCTCTCTCTCTCTCTGGTCTGCCCCCCCCCCCCACCACCCTACCCTGGCCTCTCTCTCTCCCCTTTACTTTCTCTTTCTCTCTAGCCTGGTCCCTCTCTCTCTCCCTTACTTTCTCTCTCTCTCTCTGGCCTGGTCTCTCTCTCTCTCTCTCTCCCTTGCTCTCTCTCTCTCTGGCTTGGCCTCTCTTTCTCTCTCTCTCTGGCCAGGCCCCTCTGTCTGTCTCCCTTATTCTCTCTCTCCCCCTTACTCTCTCTCTCTGTCTCGCCTGGCCCCTCTCTCTCTCCCTTACTCTCTCTCTCTCTGGCCTGGCCCCTCTCTCTCTCCCTTTCTCTCTCTCTCCCTTACTCTCTCTCTCTCTGGCCTGGCCCCTCTCTCTCTCCCTTACTCTCTCTCTCTGGCCTGGCCCCTCTCTCTCCCTTTCTCTCTCTCTGGCCTGTCCTCTCTCTCTTACTTACTCTCTCTCTCTCTCTCTAGCCTGGCCTCTCTCTCTCTCTCTCCCCCCCCCCCCCCCCCCGGCCTGGCCTCTCTCTCTCTCTCCTTCTCTCTCTTTCTCTGGCCTGGCCCCTCTCTCTCTCTCTCCCTTTCTCTCTCTCTCTCTGGCCTGCCCTTTCTCTCTTTCTCTCTCTCTCTGTCTTTCTCTGGTCTGGCCTCTCTCTCTCCCCTTACTGTCTCTCTCTCTCCTTTTGATGTCTGCACTCCAGACATTTTCTTTACTGTCATTTCTTATTTTCTCCACTGTACCCTATTCTGTTTGTCCTCCAGATTCAAGTCACAAGTCTCAGTTTAAACATAATTTCCCTGGAAAGGACTTCTTGACCTCTTTCTGAGGTCGCTGCATTTTTAAAAAATTATTAGAGACAGCTTCTCTTTTCTCCTTTTCTGCCATTAGCACCAGATGAACTGTGTCTCTGATTCAGTTGTATCCCAGCACATGACACCTAGTAGGCACTCAGTATTTCTTCAATGGATTAAGTGAAACCAACTTCTAATTTTCATAAAAATTCTCCAACAGAATTCTTCTTCTTCTCCTTCCTCCTCCTCTTCCTCCTCCTCTTCTTCTTCTTTCTTCTTCTCCTTCTTCTTTTCTTCTTTTTTTTTGGGGGGGGGGGCAGCGGGACAGAGTCTTGCTCTGTCGCCGAGGCTGGAGTGCAGTGGTGTGATCTCACTTCACTGCAACATCTGCCTCCCAAGTTCAAGCGATTCTCCTGCCTCAGCCTCCCAAGTAGCTGGGACAACAGGCACCCGCCACCACACATGGCTAATTTTTGTATTTTTAGTAGAGATGGGGTTTCACCATGTTGGCCAGGCTGGTCTCAAACTCCTGACCTCAAGTGATCCGCCTGCGTTGGCCTCCCAAAGTGCTGGGATTCCAGGGGTGAGCCACCACACCTGGCCCAGAATTCTTCTTAAACAGGAAAATGACTTTAGAACTTAAATGACTTCAGGAGTATTTAAGCAATGCAAGCTAATTTGGACAATCTAGATAAAGCTTTGGAAGAAACAACAGATCCACAATATCTCAGGAGGCAAGACCTATAGACCCAACTACTATTTTTTTTTTTTTTTTTGAGACAGAGTCTTGCTCTGTCACCCAGGCTGGAGTGCAGTGGCACGATCTTGGCTCACTGCAAGCTCCATCTCCCAGGTTCAGGCCATTCTCCCGTCTCAGCCTTCAGAGTAGCTGGGACTACAGGCACCCACTACCACACCCGGCTAATTTTTTTGTTTGTTTTTAGTAGAGACGGGTTTCACCATGTTAGCCAGGATGGTCTCTATCTCCTGACCTTGTGATCCGCCCGCCTCAGCCTCCCAAAGTGCTGGGATTACAGGCCTGAGCCACTGCGCCCAGCCGACCCAATTACTTTTAAATCATTGCGACTTATAGACTGAATGTAATGCTTTCATTATGGGTTGTTTGTTAATCCATTTAACAATAAATGGATTAACCAACCTTTTGGTTGAAGGAGAAGTGAGTTGAATAATCCCCAATTCTGTAGGCACAATTAGTTATACATACATTAATTGGTCTGCTTTCAAATCCGGCACTATTTTTTTAAAAATCTACGAGGAGAGGTAGTAGGAGTTTAACAGCCATATATTCTTTCCAACATTTTGAGAAAGCAAGTGAAAATGAACCCTGAAACAAGCCAACGGCAAGGGCACTCATTAACTTAATACACTTTAATCTTGTGAATAGAAGCTGGAGCTGGATCCTTTGAATTGGAGCTGCAGACTTCCACCTCCAACCACCTGCAAGACATCTCCGCACGGGTGTCCTGCTGGCACCCCTAACTCACCACAACCCAATCTGAACTCATTATCATCCCATTGCACAAACCTGCCCTCCTCCTGGGTTCTCTGTCTCAGCCGTGGGCCATCCCCAGGCACACAAGCTGGGGTTCACAGCAGCATTTTCCCTGCCCCTGCTCCTGGCCCCCATCTCCCACCTCCAAGGCTGTTGTATCCTCTGGACTTGACACCAACCTCACAGCAGTTAGCCGCAGCTCCTTCTCAGCCTGCCTTAATGCTCACTGAAGCCTCTTAATTTACATTCTCACCTTCTCACTTCCTTCTGTAAGGCCCCCTCAGCTAGGAGAAATGCCTTTGAAAACTCAAATGTCCTTTCACCCGCTCAGAGCAAGCAAACCAAAAAAAAAACCAAACGTTTCATGTTCCTCATAATGATGCATACTTGTTGAACATCTACCATGTGCAAGCTCTCTGCTGAGTGCTTGGCATACCTTATTACATTCAATCCTTAGATTAATTAAGGCCCTCAGTTAATACAGACCTAATTTCCTCCCAAGATCTGGCCCGCGCTGCCTTGCCCACCTCATCTAGATTTCTCCTTGGCCTGCCAGGTGCCAGTCTCAGTGGCCTTTCTTTTCCAAGTATGCATGCCTGGCCTTTGCCCTGGCAGTTCTGCTGTCTGGAAATGCTCTCGCCTGGGTCTTAGCTTGCTTGGCCCTTTCATGACATGAGTCTCAGTTTAAATGTAAGTTTCTCAGCGGCCATCTCTGATCTCCCCAAGAAGATCTCTCCTATTACCACAGAATACTAGCACTGATCACCTTCTGTCCTTATTTTATTTGTTCCTCCTTCCCCACCCCCTCCCCACCCATTCAGTTCCTTCAACAGAATGTAGGCTCTACCAGGGCAAGGATCACGTCCAATTTGTTCACCGAGCTCCAGGAAGCAGCGTAGTGCTGGGCACTTAGGGGACACTCAATAAATATTTGTTGAATAAATGAAGACATATTCCCTTATAAGTTCTCCATAAATAGTCACTATTATCAGTATTCTGGAGCTCTTTTCTCTAATACTCTTTCCTTACTGACATGGGCATTACCTTTCTTTTTTTTCCTTATAGACAGGCTCTCACTTAGTCACACAGGCTGAAGTGCAATGGCACAACTATAGCTCACTGTAACCTCAAACTCCTGGGCTGAAGCAATCCTCCTGCCTCAGCCTCCTGAGCAGCTAGGACTACAGGGGTATCACCATACCTGGCTGGGGGCAGGGGGCGGGGGGCGGTGTCTCGCTATGTTGCCCAGGTTGGTCTTGAACTCTTGTCTCAAGCAATCCTCCCCCCTTGGCCTCCCAAGGTGCTGGGATTACAGGTGTGAGCCATGGTGCTCAGTGATGGGCATTACCTTTGAAAACATCCAGATTTGATGGCGTTAATCTCCCTGGTGAAAATCTTCCGTGATTTGGATACAAAGATGGGAACAACAGACATGGGGGATTCCAAAAGGCAGAAGGTGTGGAGGGGGGTAAAAGTTGAAAAAGGTTGGCGAAGGGATTATTAGAAGCATCACGCAATATATCAATGTAACAAACCTGCATATGTACCAAATCTAAAATTAAAACAAAACAAAAACACAACAACCAAACAAAAATCTTTCCGTGATCATCAGAGCCTGTCATACTCTCACCCCCTACTTCACGCTAGGAATCGTGCTGCGGGCTTCACAACAGCATCAGCTGCCCCCTTTGGCAACTACCAGAGAGGTCCCTTCTCCAGAGACTTCTGTTGGCTCTGGGCACTTTTGCTTTGTGGGCTCTTCCATTTTAAAAAGAAAAAATTAAAAATGCTACTTTCCACTGCATTTAGTACTTTTTCTTTTCTCTTCTCTCTTCCTTCTCCTTCTCCTTTCTTCTTTTTTGACACAGTTTCACTCTGTTGCCCAGGCTGGAGTGCAATGGTGTGATCTTGGTTCACTGCAACCTCCACCTGCTGGGTTCAAACGATTCTCGTGGCTCAGCCTCTCGAGTAGCTGGGACTTCAGGCGCCCGCCACCACGCCCAGCTAATTTTTGTATTATTAGTAGAGAAGGGGTTTTACGATGTTGACCAGGTCGACCGGGCTGGTCTTGAACTCCTGACCTCAGGTGATCCACCTGCCTCGGCCTCCCAAAGTGTTGGGATTACAGGCGTGAGCCACTGGTGCCCGGCCCTTTCAATTAATTAATTTATTTATTTTTCTGAGACAGGGTCTTGCTCTTTCGCTCAGGCTGGAGTGCAATGGTGCAATCTTGGCTCACTGCAACCTCCACCTCCTGGGTTCAAGAGATTCTCCTGCCTCAGTCTCCCGAGTACCCGGGATTACAGGCGTGCACCACCACGCCCGGCTAATTTTTGCATTTTGAGTAGAGACGGGTTTTCACCATGTTGGCCAGGGTGGTCTCGAACTCCTGACCTCAAGTGATCCGTTTGCCTCGGTCTCCCCAAATTCTGGGATTACAGGCGTGAGCCCCCACGCCCGGTCGCGCTTAGTACTTTTTACCAAAAATAAAAGATATTAAAACATTTTCGTGGGTCTTAGACACTTCCCGAAGGATTTGTTCCCAGCTGTCAGATGAGGAAACTGGCGCCCGCAGGGCCGGCGCAGCAGGGCGGGGCTCTGCACGAGTCCAGTGGGAAACCTCTCTCCGGAGCTAAGCCCCCGGCCCAACCCGGCACCGCTCCGGGAACGACTGGGGACGTTCCTTCCGCCGGTCCCCTTTGTTCCCAGCGCCGAGCCCGCGGCCCTGCCCTTCCTCCAGGCCCCGCCCCTTCCTCCAGGCCCCGCCCCTTCCTCCAGGCCCCGCCTCCCGTTCTAGCCGAGGCGCGCGGCCGCGCGTGCGCCCGCCCGCCTGTCCCCGCCTCGCGCATGCGCGGCGCTCGCTCGCGGGAGAGCGTGGCGGGGGCCGCGGCGGGCGCCATCATGGACGAGGACTACTACGGGAACGCGGCCGAGTGGGGCGACGAGGCTGACGGCGGCCAGGTGAGGCGGGACACCTGGCGCCCCCCGGCGAGGATCGTTCGTCTCCGCCGCCGGCGGGCCGGCCCCGCTCCCGGCGACGCCGCGCGGCGCGAGGCCGCGGGCGTGCGGGGGGTGTGCGCGCGCACGGCCCGCGCGGTCACCGTGTGGTTCAAGCACAGCCCGCCCCGCCCCCGCCCACCCGGGGTCCTGCAGCGCGGCCGCCGGGGTCCCCGCCTCCTCGCCTGCAGGACCGTGGGGCGGGGGTGAGGCGGCAGAGGCTCTGGCGCAGGGCGGCCCGAGGCCCCCCGTACCCCCTTGCTCCGGCCAGGAGCAACCTGCGACCCCCACGGCGGGCGGGACACCAACGCTAAGGTGGAGGGTTGGGCCCGGAGCTCACACAGTTTTAAAGAAAAATAAAGTGGAAAAACTTCACACCAATAATATGGTGAAAAAGTAGAACTTAGGGCATTCCTACATGTGCTTTACTGTTTTATAAACTGTACTCTTCAGCACCTTGGGCTGATTTCATCTGTCTTTGGGCAAACTGATGGAAAGGATCTTCGGGCCTTGACCTTCCAGGGTTTAGGGTGGAAGCCCAGGAGGGATCACTCTGTTCCACCCTGAGAACAGGGCCTGCAGAGTCTTTACTTTATAGACCGAGTCAGGGCAGGCAGCTCTAGTCTGGCCGGTGTGTGCCCTCCTTAACTCTAAAGACCCACCTGCGGCGCATGATTGAAATGTAGCTTCTCACGTCCCTCCCCTGGAGACAGCCCAACAGTTGGTCTGGACGGGAGCCTGGGAACTTGCTTGGGAACTTGCTTTTTTTTTTTTTTTTTCTTTGAGGCTTAGTTTCGCTCCTATTGCCCAGGCTGGAGTGTAATGGCGCCATCGCGGCTCACTGCAACCTCTGCCTCCCGGGTTCAAGCGATTCTCCTGCCTCAGCCTCCCGAGTAGCTGGGATTACAGGCGCCCACCACCATGCCCAGCTAAGTTTTTAAATTTTGAGTAGAGAGGAGGTTTCACTATGTTAGCCAGGCTGGTCTCGAACTCCTGACCTCGGGTAATCCACCCACCTTGGCCTCCCAAACTGCTGGGATTACAGGCGTGAGCCACCGCGCCTCGCCCAGGAACTTGCATTTTTAACAAGAGTCAAGATTGGGGATGTCTGGTGCATTTTGAACTGGTGTTTTGAGGGAGTAAAGGATGAAGTGGGGCTTACGTTGATGAACATGGGTGGTGGTGTGATGGCGGCTTCCGAGCCGTGGTATAAAATGCCAAGGCAGGCGATGTGTTTCTGGAACTGAAAGAAGCCCTGTGAAGTTAGCTGCCTGGTGGAAGCAGTGGCAGGAGCTCAGTAGGGAGCAGGTTCTGAAGATCCTTGGAGAGTGCTGAATGGTATGGCTTGTTGAGGAGTTTGGGGCAGGGAGTGACACGGTAGATTTGCATGTTGGATCATTTCACAGTGTTGGAGGCTTAGGGTGGAGTGGATAGAGTCAGACTTAGCTAACGGAGAGCCTGGGCCGTGTGCGTCATGCATTATCACGTTCCACACTCAGGATTTTGAGTTGGGTGTTACTCTGCTTATCTGGTATGTGAAGAAAGTGAGACGAAAAGACTTAGTGACCTGCCCAAGGTCATGAAACTAGTAAGGAAGGAGAGGGGACCCAAGCCCACGTCCTTTGTCTCCATTGCCACTTTATCAAATTGCTGACCACCAAAGTGGTCCAGATGGGAGGGTGTGAATTAGCTTAGTGGTGGGTTGGTGTTTGGGGCATCTTGGATATCACCTTGAGCCTTTTTTTCTTTTTTCTGTTTTTTATTTTTTTTGAGACGGAGTCTCGCTCAGCCACCCAGGATGGAGTGCAGTGGCTTGATCTCGGCTCACTGCAAGCACCATCTCCTGGGTTCAAGTGATTCTCCCGTCTCAGCCTACCGAGTTGCTGGGATTACAGGCACCTGCCATCATGCCGGGCTAATTTTTGTGTTTTAGTAGAGATGGGGTTTCACCATGTTGGCCAGGCTGGTCTTGAACTCCTGACCTCAGGTGATCCACCCGCCCCGGCCTCCCAAAATGCTAGGATTACAGGCATGAGCCACTGCGCCCGGCCTTTTTGTTTTTTTCTTTGAGACAGAGTCTCGCTGTGTCACCCAGGCTGGAGTGCAGTGGCGCCATCTTGGCTCACTGCAACCTCCGCCTCCCGGGTTCAAGTGATTCTCCAAGTAGCTGGGATTACAGGCTGGTCTCAAACTCCTGGTCTCAAGTAATCTGCCCGCCTCAGCCTCCCAAAGTGTTGGGATTACAGGCGTGAGCCACCATGCCCGGCTTACCTTGAGCCTTTGAGTCATAAAGTGTTAGAACTGGGGCATGTAAGGGCCATCTAATCAATGCCTTCACTTTATAGACCGAGTGCGTGAGTTACTTGCCCAAGTTTATGCAGTCAGACCTCGACCCCACTGATGGGAGACTAGGGAGTCTCATGTTTGGGGAATTTTAATCATGATCCTAATTTTGCCCATTGACACCTGTGGGCTCTCACTGATGAGGGGGGGTGGACCAGATGTTCATTTCATGTTTATTCTGTGACTCAGCTTGGAAGAGGGACAGAAAGTTAGGAAAGGTGTTAGGAGGGTGGCAAGAACTGGATTTTAAAAGATAGTTGGTGACCCAAATCCTGTTCGCCTGATGCCACGTTACATAGTGGGAGGCAGGAAGATGTGTAAGGAGGCCACTGTGATGTTCAGTCTGGATGATGGAAACTAAGAGCTACAGACATTGAAACAGATGAGTCCTGCTGCAGGTTGCAAATGGGGAGTGGCGAGAGGTCAGAACGGACCGGGGAAGTGGGAAGGGCATGCTATTGCTAGTGCTGGGGTGTTTTTTCCTGAAGGAGATGGGAATCTTTAAGCAGGAGAGAGATGTCAGTTTTGTGGCTTACAAAGATCACTGGCCACAGTGTGAAAGATGATTGAAGGGAAGGAATAAGACCGAGACTTTAGGGGAATGTTGCTACTGCAAGCATAGAAAAAATAAGGAAGAGCAGAGGCAAATGTGGAAAGAAGGACCACCTTGGATAGACAGATGGGAGATGGAGTTGATGAATCTATGTGACAGGATGTGGGGGTAGGGGGAGGGAGAGAAGCTGAAGATGATTTTCAGGTTTGGGGGTAACAGGTAGATATATGATGGAGTCCTTTACTGAAATATGGGTTGTAGAAAGAAGATCTGTTTCCAGGGAAACGATGTCAGTTTTGGACCTAAGGAGTTTGGATACTTGTGAGACATCTGACTGGAAATGAGAATGGAATGTTGGATACCTGAGTCTGGAGCTTAAGAGAGGAAGGACGGAGAGAGAGATCCAGGCTAATTCTGGATTTGTGAGCAGGTAGATAGCATGACCCGCAAGGTGGTGGAAGAGGCAGGTGAGTGCCCAGGGTGGAAGCCCAAGAGAACAGACATATGGGAATGAGGCTCGGGGTGAAGTCTGGCCTCTGTCACGCCCTCAGGGGCTCTGGGTTCCCCACACAAATCTGGTCTGAGAGAAGACTCCACAGTCTTTAGTGAGAAGTCATCAGGTTCTGTCTGCTTCCAAAGCACTGCTTTTAGGATCTTAGTCCAGATCAGGAGTGAGCAAACTTTTCTGAAAAAGGGTAGATAGCAAATATTTTAGGCTGTGCCTGTCTCTGTCTTAACTACTTAACTAGGCCCTTACAGGGGGAAAATGATCATAGACAATCCTTAAAAGAATGGGTGTGGTTGTGTTCCACAAAACTTTATTTGCAAAAATAGGAGAGGGCTGGATTTGGCTCTGGGTCATAGTTTGCTGACCCCTGGCCCAGCTCTTGCCCCATTATGTTAGAGTAGGTTACATGGAGGTCTGTCTCTCCTATTAGTCTGTAAACTTCTTTGATGGGAAAAGCCTTGTCTTGTCTTATATTTTCTTAGTTTCCTTGGTTGATGAGCACAGTGCAGACTGTTCAAAAAGCATCTGCTTGTTAGTTAGGGTGGCAGTGTTAAAGTTGAACAGGGTTTGGGATCACTCAGTCCATCCTCACGTGGTCATCAGCAGGTGAAGAAGCCTGCTTTGCCCTTAGATTGAGTGACAGGCCTGAGGTTGCTTCCACATAGAATTGGGACTGGATTCCAGCTAGAAGTGCCGATGCAAGGCGAGTTAGCGATGTTTACTTTCTAATGGTAAGTGATGGCTCACGCTTTCAAGAATCAGGTTGTTGCTCTTCAATGGCATGTATGAAATAAGAATAGTGAAAACAACAATAATAATAGTTGACTATCTATTGCACTGTTACTAAATGTCAGGGGTTATGCTGGGCTCTTCCAAAAATTAGCTCATGGAATCCTCACAACAGCCAAATGGGAATAGGCGTTACTATTATCTTCACTTAACAGAGGAGGAAACGGACGCTCAGAGAGGTTGGGTAACTTGTGTGAGCATGGAACATGGTTTGCCAGGGAGGAGTTGTACGCACCCAATCAGTGTGATCCTGGATCCCATTTTCCTAGCCGCTCACTACCTGCCCAGCCCATTTCATGAAATTGTCATGAAAGTCAAATGAAATAATGTGTGTAGAATACTTTCAAAATGGGCAGCATTATACGATTTAAGGTGAGATTAGGGTATTTATATTAATGAAAAAAAATCCTGGCTCCTGGCATTTACCAACAGCAGGAGGATGATTCTGGAGAAGGAGAGGATGATGCAGAGGTTCAGCAAGAATGCCTGCATAAATTTTCCACCCGGGATTATATCATGGAGCCCTCCATCTTTAACACTCTGAAGAGGTATGTGAGAAAGGTGTTTATATTGGGAGGAGGCTGGGGATAATTTAGAGAAAGTTTTGTAATACACCCAGAAGGTGCTATGTAAAGCAGGAGTACTGTGAACTGAACTAAAGGCTTCAAGGAGTGGCCACTCTGCCCCTTTTTTTTTTTTTTTTTAAGACAGGGTCTTGCCCTGTTGCAGTGGCACAATCACCGCTCACTGCAGCTTCAGCCTCCTGGAATCAGGCAGTTCTCCCACCTCAGCCTCACAAGGTGGCCACTGCAGACGTGTGCCATCGTGCCTGGCTTTTTTTTTTTTTTTTTGGAGAGACAGGGCTCTTTATGTTGCCCAGGCTGGTCTTGAACTCCTAGGCTCAAGTGATTCTCCCACCTCTGCCTCCCAAAGTGCTGGGATTACAGGTGTGCACCACCGCACCCAGCCCCCTCTGCTGCTTTAAAAATTTTGAAACCTGATTCTCTTCCTCCTTCCTTACCTTCCTGTTGTCCATCATTCCATTCATTCTGGTGTAATTGCTGCTTTGTTACTTTCCCTAGGTATTTTCAGGCAGGAGGGTCTCCAGAGAATGTTATCCAGCTCTTATCTGAAAACTACACCGCTGTGGCCCAAACTGTGAACCTGCTGGCTGAGTGGCTCATTCAGACAGGTGCTTTGTGGGTGGCCCCTGTCCTGGCTAGTCACCCCCACCTTTTTAAAAATAGACTTTTGTGTCCTTATAACACTGATACATTGCCTTGTTTTCCTGGTTTCTGAGACTTGTGTAAGAAAGAGCTGAACTTCTTACTTATTTTTATGTTTATCTTACTCATTTGTATCTGCTTGCCTCTTATCTTTGATTCAGTAATTGAGGTTTACTGGTAGCCTGCAAACGTGATTCTCATTGAGCTGTTTTCCCTACCATGTTGTAGAATTATAGGATTATACAGTGTATGTTCAGTGTGTCATTTTCAAGACGTCTATTACAGCAAGCAGTAAATGACGGATAATTTAGGACTGGCTATGATTATGGCTTTTAGCTAATATGATCAAAGTAGAGCCTTACTGTAAATCCACGGAGCCGGGTGCAGATGACATCACTGAAGTGCGTGCTGTCCGGAAGCTTGTGGACGCACTGCTGTCCCGGTGATTAGATACGAGTGTGTCTCTTTTGGCTGCCATCTGCTCCCTCCTCACTGGGCAGGGATGTTTTTCCATCCCCCTACCTGTCTGCTGTGGCCATTTGTCTTTATCCTTAGTGAGGCTCCGCAGATGGTGCCGTCCTTTCCATGAAGTCAGGGGTGGACCAGACTTGTGCGTTCTGTTCTGTGCTGCTTTTTGGGTCTTATCATTGAATATCATTGATAACTACTTTTAAGAGTTCCAAAATCTTATATTTATAAGTGGTCAGAAGCAATTCTTTGATACTTGATTCACATAGAGACTTTTGACCGTTTGCTTTCTAAAGCCACACAGTGAATGGAGAGCTTGCCATTGTCTAGTTGCTTTCATTTTCTTTCAGGTGTTGAGCCAGTGCAGGTTCAGGAAACTGTGGAAAATCACTTGAAGAGTTTGCTGATCAAACATTTTGACCCCCGCAAAGCAGATTCTATTTTTACTGAAGAAGGAGAGGTGAGAAATTCTTTGTCTAGTGCCAGGCCCTAGGGTCTTTTGCAAATTTCTTGTGTACAGTGGAGTGTGGCGTATCATGTAAGTAACGGCAGAGTTGGGGACTAAAATCAAAGTGTGAGACAGAAGTTGCATCTAGTCAGAATTGCCCTTTAAACTCTGTACCCAGGGTCGTGACATGCTTGCACACGAGAGGCACACGGGTGCCGAGACCAAGAGAAGGAACAGCAAGTTCCCACCACTTCCCCTCTCAGGCTGACTCCCGGGCACAGCCCTTGGAGTGTTGTGGTGGATTTCGTTTGATTCCTCCAAGGAGCAGTTGCCAAGACAGGGCTAGGCCTGCAGGAGATTATGGGGGAAGCAGCTACGAGGGAAGATGGGGGTAGTGCTGGAGGAGGCTGGGGTAGCTGTGATGCAGTCTGACCCTTGAGGGCAAGAGAGAAGAAATGAGGGTTAGTAGGAAGAATGTTAGGCTGCAGTGTGGTTTCCAGAAAGTTCCAGCCATATCAGTGGGGAATATTTAAGCCACAGGTGCCCATTCTGGGAGCCCACGTCTCCTGGACAGACCTGCTTTTGAGGCCCTGCTGCATTCCATCTGTGGCTGGGAGCAGCCTTGGGGAGCTGGCCTTGGCACAAACAGGATGGCAGGTTCAGAGCACAGCCCTTGAAGCCATCCGTCACATAGGAGAGCTGAGAGAAACGTTTTTCTGGCTACTCCATGTGGTGATGGGCCAGACCACCTGTGCCATTTAAATGGCCTCTGTTTTGCTGAGGGCATACCGCTGGGGCAGCATGCGCTAAGGCAGCTCTGTGCGGGCCTTGGTGTCTCCTAGAAAGCGACTTTCAGTACCCTCTTGTGTTGAGTCCAGTCTTCTGAAAGCTGAGTGGGCATCCAGGGACCTTCCTGTCACTCAGCCAACTGTGTGGCCGTGGCCAGCTCTGGGTCTGCCTCCCCCAGAACTAGATGCCCATGGGGACTCCATCAGCACCAATCTCCTGCAACCGTTTATACAACAGAATCTCCACTCAAGTAAAAGCGGGGCCTCCTCCTGTTTTGCTGTTTATGTGTTTGTTGGCAGACCCCAGCGTGGCTGGAACAGATGATTGCACACACCACGTGGCGGGATCTTTTTTACAAACTGGCTGAAGCCCATCCAGACTGTTTGATGCTGAACTTTACCGTTAAGGTAGGAAGAGTTCTGGAGTTAAAGAGAAAGGTGTTTGTGAATGAGGGTTATTTTTGGTTGTTGGTCTGTTTCCTTTGACAGTTCATATTTGCTTTTTTTCATAAAGGTCTTTATTGTTTTATTTTCATAAGCCTTACACTGAGAAAGAAAAGTGTAAAATTTGTATCTGTGTTTTTGGGTCAGCATCGACTGTGTTTTAGGATTTAGCAGGGACACATAGAGTTCTCTGTGCTTTGAGAATAGCTTTAGGTGTGCCTGCTTGATCTTCCTCTTGCCTATGAAGAAACGATGGAGAGGTGGTCAGCCCAGGGCACACACCTAGGTGATAGCAGGGTGGGGGCAGAGTGAAGGCCTGAGACCCATGACCAGCGCACACTTACTCCACCTCACCATGAACACTGACGAGCCAGCTTCCCGTGGAGCTGCGGTCACTGCATGCCACCCCTTTGACTTCTTGTTTTGTGTCCTAGCTTATTTCTGACGCAGGGTACCAGGGGGAGATCACCAGCGTGTCCACAGCATGCCAGCAGCTAGAAGTGTTCTCGAGAGTGCTCCGGACCTCTCTAGCTACAATTTTAGATGGAGGAGAAGAAAACCTTGAAAAAAATCTCCCTGAGTTTGCCGTAAGTTCTTTCTGTATGAACCTCAGATTAGAAGGAGGCTACTTTGGGTCTTGGTTTTCAAGCATGAGATGCTCCTTCCTGGGAGAGAATCTCCATTTCTGAGGGCACCTTCCAGGATGCTCACTCCCGGGCCTGAGCACGGTGGAGGCTTGGCTCTAGTCCGCTGTCCGTGCTAGAGTAGTGAACCCCACACCCTCTCTCCCTGCAATCTTTCAGAAGATGGTGTGCCACGGGGAGCACACGTACCTGTTTGCCCAGGCCATGATGTCCGTGCTGGCCCAGGAGGAGCAGGGGGGCTCCGCTGTGCGCAGGATCGCCCAGGAAGTGCAGCGCTTTGCCCAGGAGAAGTGAGAGGCCCTGTTTCTGCTCAACCCCTCCCTCCCTAGTGCTCCCCACGAAACCCTTCCCATGGCCCTCATTCCACAGCCAAAGCTGCTAGCTCCTTCTGTTCAACATATAGGTAGAGTTCCTTTTGGCTGGGCATGGTGGCTCACGCCTGTAATCCCAGCACTTTGGGAGGCTGAGGCAGATGGATCACCTAAGGTCAGGAGTTCAAGACCAGCCTGACAAACATGGAGAAACCCCGTCCCTACTAAACAGAAATACAAAATTAGCCGGGCGTGGTGGCACATGCCTGTAACCCCAGCTATTTGGGAGGCTGAGGCAGGAGAATCGCTTGAACCTGGGAGGTGGAGGTTGTGGTCAGCCAAGATTGCACCATTGCACTCCAACCTGGGCAACAAGAGCGAAACTCTGTCTCAAAAAAAAAAAAAAAAAACTTCCTTTTATCCAGCAGAGCTGGAAAAGTTAGAGTTGGTTTTGGTATACTTAGAGAGCTGGCATTCTGAAGTGCTGCTCTGAGAACTGTTTTGTAAAGCACTTGATTCTTTTTCACTTTGCTAGATTTATGGACCTGGGTTTTATACTGGGATTCATAAGTAACAGATAACATCAGTCCTGAAATAGTTGCGCAGAATCTCATTGTTACAGTGTCATCCACATCTGACTGTACAAAATGAGCTCGTATTAACTTTATTTTCTGCTACCAATAGAGTGTTCATAAGTATTTAAAGTGCATGACTCCTTTATTATAGAGCCAGCAAGCTGTATTTGAATCACTTTCCCAGTGTTGTAAATGTTATGAGTCAGTACACTCGTGAATGACAGAAAAACAGAGATCCCAACAATGTAAAGTATTCTATGTGTAAAGAAGAACAGAAAAAAGAAGCTGCCTTGTTACTAACGGGCCCTCTGGTTTTTCTCATCAAGAGGTCACGACGCCAGTCAGATCACACTAGCGTTGGGCACAGCTGCCTCCTACCCCAGGGCCTGCCAGGCTCTTGGGGCCATGCTGTCCAAAGGAGCCCTGAACCCTGCCGACATCACCGTCCTGTTCAAGATGTTCACAAGCATGGACCCTCCTCCGGTTGAACTCGTAAGTTGCTTCTCAAGAACCCCCAGTGCCAACTGGTAGGGTTACTTTGGAAAGTCTATGCTTATCTGATTCTCTGAAGGCTGTGAATGCAAATCCATCATTGTCCTCGTCCTTCCTCAGTCACGCTTTCGGCCTGGAGCCTGTTAGGCCCCTGCTGTGTAGGGAGCCCTGAGGGGAGGTGGGTGAGCAGTGCTCTCAGGCCTGCCGTCCCGAACTGGGCCTGTGCTTCTCCTCAGATCCGCGTTCCAGCCTTCCTGGACCTGTTCATGCAGTCACTCTTTAAACCAGGGGCTCGGATCAACCAGGACCACAAACACAAATACATCCACATCTTGGCATACGCAGCAAGCGTGGTTGAGACCTGGAAGAAGGTACCATCGGTTCTGGGAATTTGTGGATTTTTTAGGAGACAAATCTCCTCTGCTTTGATATTATTTTGGAATTTTGGCTACAAGAAATCTTGAGCCTCTCTAGTATCAAGCATGTCTTTTCTTCTGTTTCTGCATAGAGAAAGTGGTAAACGTCTCAAGAAAATGTGTGTAACGTCTCTTAATACTCTGCAAACTGTAATTTGAAATGTGACTAAAGAAATGAAACTGATTTCCATAAGACATGGACAAACACTAGTCTCAATGCTTTTCAGTTTCTGTACACTGTGTGACTTTGAAGTTTGACAATTAAATTGACTCCCAACTTAAGAAGAAATAGGGAAAGTGATTTGCAAGGAGAGGTGGCCAATACCAGAACACCCCGACAGCAGGGATATCTGTCAGGCTCACTAGCTTGTGTGTGTGTTTTCAGAACAAGCGAGTGAGTATCAATAAAGATGAGCTGAAGTCAACGTCAAAAGCTGTTGAAACTGTTCACAATTTGTGTTGCAACGAGAACAAAGGGGCCTCTGAACTAGTGGCAGAATTGAGCACACTTTATCAGTGTATTAGGTAAGTAAAACGAAACTTAGTTCTTCAATCAGTCCTTTGGGGAGGAGGTGGTTTGAGTTTTCATATTGAAAACTCAAATAACAAAGGCTTCAGCGATACTTACTCATTTTATGTATTTTTTCATTTTTAAACAGTATGTAGGGAACTTTGGACAGCTTTAGCAGCGTGAGGAATTTTCAGGTGTTTATTTGCCAGAAGTCTGTTGAGCACATCCTCACAAATTAGATGAAGTAAAAGATAGCCAGAGTTACAAAAACTGATTTGAAGGGTCTATGTATAGGTAAAGTTATACCCACAAACTATTGCTTAGATAGAAATGATTTGTGATTATGCCAATTATATAAATACATGTGTCCTAGAAATAGTGTGTCCTCTTAGGCTTGTCTTTCCCCTAATAATTTATACTAGGGATGAAGAAAGAGTTTGCTAAATAAAGGTAAACTTCAACCCAGTTCACCAAAGTCACTGAGGGTCGCTCATTAATGATCTTTTCCTTTAAATAAGTGGTTTAAAGTGAGCAGAGAATTGAACTCTGCTTCTCGCACCACATGTTGAGTGGCTGCCGATCCATTCACGCTATTTACTAATAAGCAGAGCTTAGGCCGGGCACGGTGGCTCCTGCCTGGAATCCCAGCACTCTGGGAGGCCAAGGCAAGAAAATCGCTTGAACCCAGGAGTGCAAGACCAGCCCGAGCAACATGGTGGACCCTCTCTCTACAAAAAATTAGCTAGACATGGTGGCACGCACCTGTAGTCCCAGGTACTCGGGAGGCCGCAGTGAGCCATGATTGTGCCATTGCACTCCAGCCTAGGTGACAGAGTGAGACCCTGTCTCAAAAAATAAAAATAAAAAAAGGTTGGGGGACGTATTGAAGGGTGAATGATGGAGTCGTTTGAGTTTGTTTGTAACCATCCTTTAATGCTTTTCTAGCATATTTTGTGTTTTCAATTGTTTTTTAAAGGAAGCATTCTGCCTTAACTGTAGGTTTCCAGTGGTAGCAATGGGTGTGCTGAAGTGGGTGGATTGGACTGTATCAGAACCAAGGTACTTTCAGCTGCAGACTGACCATACCCCTGTCCACCTGGCATTGCTGGATGAGGTAAGAGGGCGGAGGGCTGTTCACAGTGTACACAGTGTCTGTCTCATGCTGTTTACGTTGGCATTAACATTGCATCTATTTAGTAAGTTTAGAGGATACTCTTTTCAAAAATAGTTATTTCAGTCCTAAGTGAGGATTTTCCTCTTAAGGACCTAGCTTCATTGACTGCAGAAATTTCTTAATCTCGGTCAAGTGTTACTGGAAGCTGATGGCCCTGGCTTAGGTGTCAGGACCTTCCTCCTCAGTGATAAGCTCTTTGGTGACTGTGACAGTGCCCGGTTTCTCTGTGTGCCGAGTGTGACCACATTGCTCAGCGAAGCTCCCTCTGGCCTGTTTGTAGATCAGCACCTGCCACCAACTCCTGCACCCCCAGGTCCTGCAGCTGCTTGTTAAGCTTTTTGAGACTGAGCACTCCCAGCTGGACGTGATGGAGCAGGTGAGCAGTGCCCGTGGGGCTCGCCAGGGGCCTGGGGAGGACCCCCTCTAACCAGCTCCCTGTCCCCCTTCTGTAGCTTGAGTTGAAGAAGACACTGCTGGACAGGATGGTTCACCTGCTGAGTCGAGGTTATGTACTTCCTGTTGTCAGTTACATCCGAAAGTGTCTGGAGAAGCTGGACACTGACATTTCACTCATTCGCTATTTTGTCACTGAGGTCAGCAATGCACCGTTGGTTTCATGTTTCATACTGTTTACACTAGCACTGCCCTTTTTGGCTTAATGTAGTTCATTTTGTACCTAACTGAGAACTGTGCTTTCTGATGTAGTGATGACAATGACAGATACTCATTTACCAAAAAGCACTTCCTGCCTGCAGCAGCTGTATTACACACTTTGCCTCCATTACCACCCTGGGCATCTTAATGTTGGAGACGGGTGGTGTCACCAGGGAAGCTGGTGGGGGCGGGGAGGGATATTTTCCAAACTGATTGCCATTTCACCCCAGTGTCGGTGGATGACCCGCACTAGTGTGCGGAAGAAGTCACCCTGTGCTCCCCCACACAGGTGCTGGACGTCATTGCTCCTCCTTATACCTCTGACTTCGTGCAACTTTTCCTCCCCATCCTGGAGAATGACAGCATCGCAGGTACCATCAAAACGGAAGGCGAGCATGACCCTGTGACAGAGTTCATAGGTGAGGCCCAGTGCCTAGCCCTTTGTTACAATAGAAAATGTCAGCTGGGTGCGGTGGCTCATGCCTGTAATCCCAGCACTTTGGGAGGCCCAGGTGGGTGGATCATCTGAGGTTGGGAGTTCAAGACCAGCCTGACCAACATGGAGAAACCCCATCTCTACCAAAAATACAAAATTAGCCAGGTGTGGTGGCACATGCCCGTAATCCCAGCTACTTGGGAGGCTGAGGCAGGAGAATTGTTTACCCTGGGAGGCAGAGGTTGCATGAGCCAAGATCGCGCCATTGCACTCTATCCTGGGCAGCAAGAGCAAAACTCCATCTCAAAAAAAAAAAAAAAAAAAAGAAAATGTCATGTTCTACTTCCTGTTTCTAACGCAGTCACTGTTTTCCTCATTAAAGCTCACTGCAAATCTAACTTCATCATGGTGAACTAATTTAGAGCATCCTCCAGAGCTGAAGCAGAACATTCCAGAACCAGTTGTGGAGAAACCCTTTCAAGAAGCTGTTTTAAGAGGCTCGGGCAGTTTCTTCAAAATGGGCACCATTGGGAGAAGGTGGATGACTTCTTTACAAAGGAAAATGGTAGCAGCCTCCGTGAGAAACTGCTCTTACGAACAGTCCCTTCTCTGCTGTCAATCCAGTACTGCTCTCAAATCCTGTTCTCGGTGTTCATTTCCTTCAAGGCAGGCACTGGGCTCGCATGACGCCTCAGGACAGATCCGGCCGTCAGCCATGGGCCGCTGGGAACTCAGACACTCGGGGAACTCCTTTCAAAGCTGACCTCTGTTTTCTCACAAGAACCCAGTTAGTCGATGTTTTATTGTAATTGTCTTAATTTGCTAAGGACAAGTAATAAATTTTTAAAAAGCCTTTCTGCTGGGTTGGATTGGGTCCTGATGTGACATTGTTTTTGTGTGTGAATAAGGCACGGTCAGCCTCAGTCTTGTGTGGAGCCGGATACTTTATTCATCACTTGGGCAATTTGAAATTGCCATCTCCCTCCCTCCCTCCCCAGCCCTTGATTCCAAAGTGACATAAGAAGCGGTGATGTGTCTGAACTGTTTCACCTCTCACATGCCGTATGATTGCCCACAGTGGCCAAATACAAAAGATCAAGCCCTCTACTGAAGAAAACAGGTCCCATGGTTTGCTGGGTCACAAATCACTTCTTCACCAGGTGGTTGACTGCAATCATTGTGAGGCAGAGCCATCCTGTGTCCTGTGCAAGTGTTTTAAGTCATCCCATTTTCAACCCTCAAGAACACTCTCAGCCAGTACTACGTTGTCCTTGCTGTCCAATATTAATAGCCAACCCCGTTCCCACCAGCCAGCCTGGCACACATAACCATAGGATTGATATCCTCTGATCATGGCTCACCATGCCTTTTCTTAAATGGCTCTTCTAGTGACATAGCCTTAAACGATGGGGTCCCCAAACGTACAGAGCTCCTCGATGGCAAGGTTGTATCTGGCGCCCTTCCCATCCTTATAGGTGCTGGTCACGATCCTCAGCCAGCCTCTCTCGCCCTGTGAGAAGTGGGATCGCGCGTCAGCCCATCTGCAGCTGTCCCCAGCTCCCTCTGCTGCTCTCAGCACCCTGCCCCCTGCTTCTGCCTCCATCCCTCAGGCCAACCTTCGGGGATCCAGACAACCCGCTCAGCTGCCCCTCAGCTTTCTCATGACCCCTGTTCTGAAATACCTTTTGTGAAATATTTCACTTGGTTAACGTTTAACATGAGGGCCTTTATGCCAAAAGTGAATTCATGTAACAAAACATGTCGACTCTAGACCGGCGACGACGCCACCTACTGCTACCCCCATTAGTAGTCACCTAGTAAAAAACACATTTCATCACCTGCACGTGAACTGCCTTTCCCCCATTTCCTAATAATAAATTTCTGTGTCTTACATTATTAATGGCTAAGACTAGGCCTGGCAGTTGATTTATCTCTCCTGGACTTTTGGCCCAACTTGAGTATTTTTGAAAAACCTACACAGTATTTTAGGGGAGCCCAAAAACCGTGATAGGAAAAATGAGCTGGTTGTAAAGGAAGAAGGTGGCAGAGCTCCTCTCCAGCAGTGCTCACAGGGACTTCCCCAGGGCACCAGGCACCATCTGGAGACAGTTTTGGTCACACTGGGATTGCGGGGAGTCACCTAGTGGGTGGAGGGGCCAGGGATGCTGCTGAACACCCAAAGTGCACAGGATGGTGGCAGCCGTGCACGACAGAGAAGGGTCTGGCCCCAAAAGCCACTGGCGAGATGGCTGAGACAGCTGGAGCAAGGAACCCTCCGTCAAGGCCCCGGTTTTCAGCTAAAAGTCAACAACCATTCAAGCGAGAGGAGTACCAGGACGCTTTTTTCTAGGAATGACCTTAAGAAAATGCAAACCTCTTACCCATGGTTCACCCCATGAATTCCGGACAATCCAGTACTCAGTCCCATTGCTGATGCCCCACCCAGCCACGGAAATGACATGGTTTATGTAGGTGACATCCTGGTATTCAGCATAGATGCCTCCGGTGTAGTTAGCCAGTCTTTCTGTTGCCATTATTCCACAGCTGAGAGCAAGCAGTTAAGGAATTACCACTTTAAATTGAGAGAATTTACCATCATTAGAAATAATCTGATATGGCCGGGCACAGTGGCTCACACCTATAATCCCAGCAACTTGGGAGGCCGAGGCAGGTGGATCGCTTGAGTCCAGGAGTTCAAGACCAGCCTGGGCAAGATGGCAAAACCCCCACCTCTACAAAAAATACAAGAAATACAAAAATTAGCTGGGTGTGGTGGTGTGCGCCAGTAATCCCAGCTATTCGGTGGAGGGGGCTGAGGCAGGAGGATCGCTTGAGCCTGGATGGTCAAGGCTACTGTGAGCCAAGATCACACCACTGCACTCCAGCCTGGGTGACAGAGTGAGACTTTGTTTAAAAAAATAATAATAATAAAAATTAAAAATAAAAATAAAAAAACAAATTCTGATATGATGAAAAAGTTATGTAAACCCAACTCAGATAATGTATATCCGACGGTTCTGGAGAAACTTCTGTTATTCACATAGTGAATGAAACTATGTGAAACTGCCCCCAACACACTGCCCTCAGTACAGCTTGGGGGAGCGCCCCACCCGCACTCTGCACAGCCGTCCACAGGGCAGACTTGCCATCAGCTCAGCTTTACCTCAGAAAACGGAAGCTCTTAGAGGGGAAATGATGTGGCTGTCTCGAGCCTACTGAATACAACCGGCCAGAAGGAAAGTGGCGAAGGATGGAGACGCGTGCACCTGCGTGAGCCCACACTGGCGCTGTCACCCACGGACCTCTCCTCACCTGATGGGACCATTTGCATAGATTTCTGCCATCATCTTCTCCCTCCCAGAGAGGGAGCCGTAGTCTCCCACTCTCCAGAGGGTGTAGTTCTGGATGGCATGGCAGTCTTTGAATTCATTGCATGTCCCACATTGGTTGAACTTGTCACACTCTGGGGGAGAGCAAGAAAAGTCAGCATGAGGCCGTCTCCTCATTAACCTACTGACAAAGAGCCCGCCAAGCCCACGCTCCACGCTCCTCATGCAGCCCACCACTCAGCAGCTAAGAACAGAAATCATCTTGCCATTGGGTGCTGCTTAATGACGCTCTTCTTTCAGCTGCTGGGGAGTTATGAAAAGCCCTTCCCCAGGCCTTGGCAGAGAATGAAAGAGACAGGCATTAATTAGCACATAGTAGGCACCCAGGAGTTCGCCTTTTTCTGTCTAATGGCTGGAGAAGAAGGACCTTTCCACAATACTTTCTGGCTGAAAATGGAGCATAATCAAATGATTGGCACTTAATAAAATGTCTCTATTGCTAGCTGGTGAATAAAGTGGCCAATACGTTGAGTAACAACAGAAAAGCATTTTCTTCTGTGCCCACGCTGAGGATACCGAAAAAAAAAAAAAAATTCTGGTTATTTTGACCCAAGAGGTTATCAAGAATTAGGCTTAAAAAAATAAAATAAAAAAAAGAGGGCCAGGCACCTGCAATCCCAGTACTTTGGGAGGCCGAGGTGGGTGGATCACCTGAGGTCAGGAGTTCGAGGCCAGCCTGGCCAACATGGTGAAACCCTGTCTCTTCTAAAAGTACAAAAATTAGCCAGCCATGGTGGTGGCGCATGACTGTCATCCCAGCTACTTGGGAGGCTAAGGCAGGAGAATTGCTTGAACCCAGGAGGTGGAGGTTGCAGTGAGCCTGGATTGCGCCACTGCACTCCAGCCTGGGCGACAAGAGCGAGACTCTGTCTCTAAAAAAAAAAAAAGGAAAGGAAGAGGACGGGGTGGTGGCTCACACCTGTAATCCCAGCAATTTGGGAGGCCAAGGCAGGAGGATGGCTTGAGGCCAGGAGTCTGAGACCAGCCTGGACAACAGAGAGAGACCCCATCTCTACGGAAAAAAAAAGTTTTAATTAATTAAAAAAAAAGAAGAAAATAAAAAGTACAGCTCTTGGTTTGCAAGCTCAGAGTTGCTGTGTTTCCACTTTTCACTCCATCCACACAGCGGCCGTCGGCCTGCCATTCGCTGCTTTGGTGTGACCTGTCATAGTTACCAGTCTGTCCGATTCTTCCCCCAGGAACATGAGCACCTTGAGGCTTGGACACTGGTTCAATTTGTCCCTTGCACACCAAGGGCCCAGTGCCCAGTACTACGGGAAAATGGTGGATTTGTGGCCACATTTTGCTAACACTACAAAGACAAGACCATTTATCGCAATCAGTTTTTTTTTTTTTTTTTTTTTGAGACTGAGTCTCACTCTGTCACCCAGGCTGGAGTTCAGTGGTATGATCCTGGCTTACTGCAAGCTCCACCTCCTGGGTTCAAGTGATTCTCCTGCCTCAGCCTCCTAAGTAGCTGGGATTACAGGTACACACCACCACGCTTGGCTAATTTTTGTATTTTTAGTAGGGACAGGATTTCACCATGTTGGCCAGGCTGGTCTCGAACTCCTGGTCTCAAGTGATCCGCCCACCTCAGCCTCCCAAAGCGCTGGGATTACAGGTGTGAGCCACCGCGGTCATCAGTCACACAATCACGTTTCTGATGAGCTCCATCTGCTCCTGTCAGGCTGGGTGGGGTCCAGGGGCCTGGCCTCAGCTGGGCGAGAGCAGTTGGTGGTGGAGTGGGGTGGGCGTGGCCCTGGAGACCACCTGATACCCGCTTCCTGTTTCCAGAGCTGTCTGACCGCCGTTCCCTCTGTGCCTTCATCTGTCCCCCTTCTCAAAGGACTCAGTCAGTCCAGGAGAATTCTTTCTGGCTGAACAATAAGGCCTGAGAGGCAAGGCAAGGGAGCCCTGTTGGCAGAGGGTGGTGCCCACGAGTCCCCGTGGAAGACGGCGTAGAGGGTGGGAGGGTGGGGTGGGGGCGTGGGCAGCAGCCTACCCTGGTCCTTGGCCTGATAGTTGTTGCAGGTCTCGTCGGGGATGCCGTGCCGGTGGGCGTAGTCCCACACGGGCAGGTCATTGCCCCCTTCACAGGAGCCAGCATTAGCACAGTCGAGGACGTGCTGCACGGACAGGAGGGTGGAGGGCCACGCTCCCTTCCTCTTGATGTTGATCCGATCTGCAACAGTCAGCACCTGCCAGTCAGCACTCACCCGCCCTCCACCCACTTCCCCAAATGGGCCTGGATGTCTGGGGTGGGATGCAGGCTCTGCCCAGCCTGGCCTGCCTTCGGCTCTGCCCAGCTGCCTGTGTCTCCCTCTCCCTGCTGACCTCTTCATGGAGGTCTCTGCTCAGACGTTGCTCTGCAGAGAGGTCTTCCCTGGCCTTCTTTGGGCACTATCCTGTCTGCCACACCTCCTACTACAAATGCCATGACAGCAGGGCCAGGGCCAGGCAGTCACCAGCCTCTGGCCCTGCAGACACCAGAGAAGTGCCTGCTGAATGTAGGGCTGAATGGACAGAGACTCTGCCACCCATGCCAAGTGGGCCACGCCCCAAAGCCAGCCAGGAGAAACCGTCCCTGCCCTCATGGACAGGGGGCCAAAGTGTCAGCTCTGTAAACGAGTATAGCCCAGGGAGCTGCATGAGCCCCAGTGAGGGGCCAGATGCAGTGCCAAGGGCTGGGGAAGGCCAGCAGGGACCCAGCTCCGAAGGCACAGGGGGATGCAGAGGGCTCCCAGTGGCTGGCTGATCATGCCCTCACTGCCCAGGTGCCTGGGCTCTGAATCCCAAGGTGCAGCCAAGGACAGGTGAGGTTGGTCACCAAGGGACCTGCTTCCCTTCTCATGCACAAATGCAATAAAACAGATCCTACAAGGAAACCCAGGCCCTCATTCAGGGTCATCTCACTCTCTGCCCTCCCAGGACAATGACTTCACAGCCACACACCCCTGCACCTGCCTCAGGCCTCATCTCATGACCCTACCTCCAAGTCAGAACCCTTCCGGCAGCCTCACCTGTCCCTCCCCCAGGGCACAGTGAGCAGGGGGTTCCTCTGCCCATTGGCAGCCCCCTCTGGGCCTGCACATCCCCTCCATCTCCTGTCACCTTCCAGACTTTCCCACACTGCCCCACAGTCTGCTCTTCCACCTGGCCTCCTCCCGGTCGCTCAGCCAGGGGCCTTCTGGAACTGGCCCTGCTCTGGTGACTTTGCTTCACACATCACTGAAAAGTCCCAAAGCAAACCTCCATCCTGTCGCCACCCAGCCTGCCCATGCTCTGTACCCCAAATGCTCTTCCTGGAGCAGCCAGTGGCTGGTTTGTCCCCTCCCACCCGACCCAGCCACCTTAGGTTCCATCCTGTTTCCTCCCAAGGACTCGGCTCCCTCCAGCTCTCCTCCTCCCCTCCCCCTTGTCAGCCACGCCCCCTCTAAGCGGATCTGCACACCTCAGACTTGCCTTTCTCACAACACCAGCGTGAGCCCCCGGCCCCTCCCACTCACTGTCATGGTTTTCTGCTTTACTCAATGGTTTGAGACAGTGCCCCGACCTCTACTGCCCCGCTCCTCTTCAGCCCTTTCTCTCTTGCTAATGGCCACTTCTCCGTCATCCGAGCCGACCACTCTCCGGCAACAGTCAGCACAGTGGTCGCTCCATCCTTCTGGAAGTACCTCCTGCCTGGGCTTCTGGGGTTCCACTTGGCAGTGCAGGGTATCCCATGGCCTGCCCGGAGCCCTTCCCTTCTCTGCCCAACCCAACCTGGCGACAGCAGTCCTGGCCCAGAGGCAGAGCTCGGATAGATGAGCAGTTTCAGTTCTGGCCTCTCCGTCTACGCCTGCCTGAAGCATCTGGACCCAGCCTAACCAGCTCACTGAGGTGTGCACAAGCTTTTCCCATGGCCAGACTCAATCCTTCATCCCACCAGCCCCATCCGGCAACGGGCTTATTACTCACACCCAACTGTGGGCTAACACAAGTGTCCCGAATACGTTTAACACAGGCCAGGCCAAGCTAGGGTGTGCAGGAAGCTGGGTGTGTCAAATGCATTTTCCACTTATGGCGTTTTCAACTTACGATGGGGTTGTCAGGACATGACCCCACGGTTCAGTCAAGGAGCATCTGTAACCGTGCAAAGCATACAGTGCCAAGAAGAAAAATAAAACGGGGAGATAATTCAGGAAGTGGGGTGTCATATGCGTACGGTGGCTGAGGAAGACCCCGCTGAGGTGACATCCATAGGAGGGAGGGAGGGAGCCACAGGACCTCAGGGAGAGAGGAGGTGCCTGGCGGGAGAAGCTACCACCCCGCTCCACCCTCGGTAGGAGCAGGGGAGCAAGGGGGGTCCTGGGAGGGAGCCTGATGGTGAAGGCTCTTGAAGACCAGAGGGTTCTGTCTTTTATCTGAGTGCCATCCTGAGAGAGTTTCAAGCCAAAGAACATGATCTGATGGGTTTTCACAGGCTCACTGTGGCCATAGGGGCAGAGGCCAGGAGACCAGTGAGGGCAGTTGGCAGCGGGGCGGTGTGGCTTACACCTGGAGGAGGCGGCGGGCAGTGCGTGATTTCTGCATCTGCTTCAAAGGTAGAACCGACAAGACTTGTGGGTGGATTATATGAGGGACAGAAAACAGAGGAGTCGTGTGCCAGTCCAGGCTTCTGCCTGCATAGCCGGAAGGACAGCCAGGGAGGACTGGGGAAGAAATGGGCTCTCGGGTCACAGCGGTGGAAGGAGCCATCCAGACCTCAAGGTCTGAGGCTGGAGGCATCAGGTGCCTGGGCCAGCGGGCAAGTGGGCAGGCAGATGAAAAAGTGAGTTCAGGTGAAGAGTCGGTCCTAGGGTAGCTGACACTCAGAACTCTGAGGAGACAGCTGGGGAGAGGGGAAGGATGGGCCAGGGAGGTGCAGGCAGGGAGTGTGGTGCAGGAGAGGGAAGCATCTTGGGGAGACGTGATCAGGAGAATGCTTCACAGTGGGCCCCAGGTAGCTGTGGCAAGAACAGTGCTGGTGGAGTGGCAGAAGTGGGACTGAGGCTGGAGTGGGTTCAAGGGTAGAGAAGAGGAAGTGGAGGGACTCCAGATACTTCCCCAGGGAGCCAGCAATTGGGGTGGGGTGGGACCGGGGGCTTTGTGTTCCTTTGTTCCAGGTGGGAGAGCTTATCTGAGTGGGAAGGGATGGGCTCAGTGAAGGGCCAAGCCATTTGATCCTGGGGGAGAGGAGGGAAGACAAATGGAGGACCTGCCGCCTTGGCTGGCAGATGGCCAGGGCCCCGTGGAAGTCCCCTTCTGGTGGCTTCTATTCCTCAGTGAAACAGGACGCAAGGGCCTGGGTCTGGGTGCACTGAGAAGGAGGTTTCAGGAGAAAATGGGGTGAAGCAGTCATCTGCCCAGAGAGAGAGTCCCCTGGGGAAATGGGGCAGGACTGACCCCTGGCCAGGGTCCCGCACCCATCTGAAAGCCATCTCCTTCCTACCCGCAGTCCTTCGCAGACGCACATCTTGTCACCTGACTCCCTCTCAAAGAGTTCAAGGCTTCCCACAGGCCCCTGGTGATCTTTCTGTCCTCCCCTCACCCTCACCCCACCCTCAAAGCCTCTTTCACTTCCTCAGCAGGTGCCAGGCCTGGGCACTTCCCCTGGACTCTGCCCAGTCCTCTGCCTCTAGCCCCACCCACACCCTGCAGCCCGCCCAAGGTCTCCCAGACCTTCCAGCTCCATCCACATCAAAGGGGACTTTGAGCCATCAGAAGTGTGTTCCAGCCCCCGGGGGAGGTGCCACAGATGCCGCAGCTTCAGTTTGCTGGCTCCGGGGTCCAGACCCTACCCCCAGAGCGAGAACCCCTCATTCACAAGACAGAGCCCATCAGACATCCTGGCACAAAGCCCAGGCTTCCGGGCTCAAATCTCAGCTGTCACTCACACTACGCTCAAGCCTCCCAATCTCTCTGCAAAAAGCTTGTTTCCTCATCTGCAAACTGAAAGCAATCATGGCATCGAGGAGGGGTCAGTGAGATGGAGTACACACAAGCGCGTGTCCCCCAGCCTCGGCCCACAGCGGCAGCCACACTGGAGTCGATCCTTTTCACATGGGTGTACAGCAGGCCTGGCCCATGAGGACCAAGGCCAGCGAGGAGGCAGCAGCACTACAGCGCTCATGGGCCAAACTCCCAGCCTACGCAAGTCCCATCTCCAGGGGAAATCCAGGCTCCTGGACCCTGTGCTGTGACTGGAGAGGGAATAGCAGAGTCCCTCCCAAATGCTGTGGGGTGGGCCTGGGGCTGGTTTGCAGCTGTCTCTTCTCCTGCCTTCTCTCCCAAAGCAGGGCGCAGCAGCCTCGTTGATAGGGTGGGCCTCAGCTTCCACTTCCTCTTTGCTGAGAGCCTTCCTACCCCACTGCAGCCAAAAGCCTAAGATAGAAACCCACCAGGCTGGGGGTAGTGACCAGGTTAGGCCATGGGCTGTAGCCAACAAGCCTCTCCCAATATTCCAAGCCCAGGACAGGTTTTCATCTGTGCTGAGAAGTAGTTTACTTCTGTGTCCTCAAATACAGCCTGGGGACTCTGATTTTGCATTTCTGTTTCTATCCCAATGGCTGAGGTCACAAGCTTTGGGGGAAGAGAGGGCACCTGGCAGTCACTTGTCACTGGGCTTCAGTCCTAGTCCTGCCTATCACCCAAAGGCCCCAGAATGACCCAGCTTGGGTCACCTCAGTAGAGGGCAAAGGCCTGCGCCCCTCGGCGTTAGCCCCCCAGCCCAGGCTGACCTGGTCTTGAATCACAGGCCCCTGGAATCGCGGGCTGAGCTGCCTGGGCTGATAAAGAGGCAGCCGGAATGGGCTTTCCCGGCCCACAGTCAAAGAGCGGCCACTCACCCGCCATAGCGCTGGTGCTGGCGTGAGCCCAGCAGGAGCCGCAGTATTGGGGGATGTGCTGGTTCCGGGTGATGCTGGCATAGTTGACACCATTCACGTTGCGCCAGTCCCAGCTCTTGGGCAGATCCGCTGGGGACAGGTACTCATGAGGCCGGGGGTATGTGCTGAGAAGAGACCATTCCTACCCAGATCAGTGCTGGGGCCCCGGGGGGCCATGAGCCCAGGAAGCCCTGGGTAGGGCCCTCCCGCCCTTCCCAACACCTGAGGGCATGGAAGTGAGGCCACAGTCACCAGAGGTGAGCCAGGTGTGGGCCCACCTCACACTAGGAGGCCCCAGCGCTCTCAGAATGTGAAGGAGGCAGGGCACCCCCGAAAGGAGGGAACCGGGGTGCTCCCCCAGCCATGCCACACCATGAGGGCTACCCCTAGAGGCCGAGGAGGTGGGGCTGGCCTGACTTTCTGGCCAGGTGGGGCTTGTCCAACCCCACAAACATCAGGGCTCACCCTGGATGTGGAAGAGAAGGAGCGACCCCCAGAATGAAGCGGCTGGATCTGACCTTCCAAGGCCTGGTGGCGAGGCCCCCAGGAGGCAGAGCGCGCATCTGGCCCGGGAGATGGGCCTCCCGTCCCCCCAGGGCTGCCTCCCCGCCGGCGCCCACCTGCGCCCCAGCGGAGCCAACCAGTCCCCCCGCAGAGGCCGGTAGCAGGTCTGTCCCGGGCGGAAGTAGAGGCCGCCCTGCGCCGCGCCGGTCAGCAGCACGAGCAGCAGCAGCGGTCGCCACCCTGGCCCGCGCCTCGCCATGGCCCCACGCCGGCTCCTGGGTCCTGCTCCGGATCCCGCTCCGAGTCCCAGATCCTTCGCCGGCTCCCGCTCTGGATCCGGTCCCAACCTCGGCCTCGGCCCCGCACCCGGCCGACCCCGCACTTTGGGCCCCTGCCCCGCCCGGCCCTTAAGGCTGCGGCGGCCGGGCCGGGACACTCCCCCGGGGCGGGGCTGTCCCATCGCGGCTCCTGCCCCGCCCGGTGACCCCTGTCCGCCCCGCCCGGAGCCGCGCCCCGCTCCCTCCCTGGCTCCGGGGTGCCTGAACTCGCGGGCCAGGCGCGAGGTCACCGGGCAGACCCCAGGCCGGACCCCGCCGCCGGCCGCCGCGGGCTAGTGACCGCCCTGAGCGCGGGACTGTCCAACTGGACCTCTTTGCCGGGGTTCCCGGCTTCGGGGTGGGGGGCCGCAGGCTCATGGGACCCCTTGACCCTGCGTTCCTGGGGCCCTGAGCCCTGGAGAGGGGCCCCAGCCTCACATCTGGGCTCAGGCCTCCCCTAGGAAGGCACCGGAGGATGCGGCCACCGCCCCCACAGAAGGGTGCCAGCGCCTGGCTTTCTAAACCCCTTTTCCCAAAGGCCTTTCGGAGGGACGGTTCCCTTTTGCAGAGAAAGAAGGAGGGATCTTTCTAGAAGATGCCCCAAAGGAAAATTCCACTTGGCGCATGCATCAGTTCTACAATGTGACTTCCAAAGATGTCTGAAAAGGTTTTTTGCTAACAAAACTCTTCTTAGTCAAATGAGGAACCAAAAGCAGAAGTGGCCCCCCAGGACGTGGTTTTGTAACTGGAGGAGGGCTTCTCGCTCCCTGCGGCCCCTCTGAGTGCTTGTCATGGCCTTCGGGCCCACACCATGGCCTCCTTCTCTGGTAACAACAGGGCCCGCCATTCTGGGCTTGGGCCTGACAGGCCCTTGCTGGGGGCCCTTGGCACAGGGCCCTCAGATGAGCTTGCCCAACTATCTTCATACTCAGTGGCACTCACCACATTCCGAGGGTGCCACGTGGGCAAGGGGAAGTCACAGCAGCTGCCTCCTGACTTCCAGCAGCTTCCATGACCATTCCCGGAAGCACTGAGGTGGCCATGGAATCCCCGTATGACTGTCTGAGCAGAGAGCAAGGCTGGAGAGCTGCTTCGTCAGCCCAGAAGTTTCGGTCCTTGTTCCCCAAAAAGTGGTCACTGAGGCAAAGTGTGGACCCGGGGCTCTATCTACTGACATGTCTCTTATTTGTTTGGCAAGTTGCTCATGGAAACCATTAGTGTCCATCAGTCATCAGAAGGCGGGGTGGGGTGGCCATCCTGAAAGAAGCCCCCCAAGGCTGAGCTGGTGGTGGGGGTGGAAGCCAGGCCTCCCAACCTCTGGGCATAAAAGGAGTGGAAAGAGAATTGCCAATAGGGGGCTTTCTTCCCCTCATGTCAACTCTCTGGCCTCCCTGACTACAGGAGCTGGGTCCTTGTGAGGAAGAAATCCAGACACAGCTGCCCCTGCCAGGTCATCAGGTGGCATCTACCAAAGTGGCTGGTTTTTGGCCTCTTCTAAAGAAAAAGCTAAGAACTCACAAAATTTTGCGGTAAGAGACGTTGTGCCCCCTCCCTCCAAGTACCCATAGACTGCTATGATCCAGGTGCTATGAAGTCCAACAGCACATTCTACAGCCTGAGAAACAAGCCTGGAGACGGGAGGGCCCCTTGTGCTTGGCCTCTGATGCCTGAGCTGTGATGTCCTGGGCCCTCATCCCTGAATCTGGGTGAAAAGGCACCCAAGGTATAAGCTTCTCTTTCCTGTAGCATGGGGAGAGCTGGGGTGCTCTGAAGATGCTCTGAGACTCTCCCAGCAGGTCCAGCGCATGTACAAGGTATCAAGACAGGCAGGTCCAGCAAGGCAGGCACACGGACCCCTGCAGTCACATGGGGCCCCAAGTCCTGAAGTGTAATGCACAGCTGAACAAGGGCCTCTCCAGGTTCACTGTGCCCTGGGCCCCGCAAATTATGTAGCTGGGTCTGATGACAGCAGCCGCACCTGCTCCATCACAAGTCCTGTACATCACCTGCTTTCAGCCCAGAGCCTCTGGCAAATCAAACTCACAAACAAGGGGTAGGAGGAGGGGTGAGACGGTCAGGGAGGGAATAAACATTCACAGTTCTGCTCCCGACTATGCTGGCACAAGGCTTAGTTTATCTGGGGAGTTCCAAAGAGGAGACTCTCCGGATTTACCCTATTGAAAGTTGGTTAAAGGGAAGGATATTTTTAGGCTGGTAACAAAAAGGACGTCCAAAGTTGACAAGTTGTGGCCCCTGGGTTTCCCTAACATAGAAGCCATTCAAGATCAGAATCCGATGGAAGAACAGGGCAGGAAGAGAGGGAGGGAGTCCATCCATTTGAAATCATCACCTCCCCTCCCCTCCCCTTCCCCTTTTTCTCTTTCTCTTTTTCTTTTTGTTACAGTCTCGCTCTGTTGCCTGGGTGAGTGCAATGGAGCAATCTCGGCTCACTGCAACCTCCGCCTCCTGGGTTCACGCAATTCTCCTGCCTCAGCCTCCCGAGTAGCTGGGATTACAGGCGCACACCACCACACCTGGCTAACTTTTTATATTTTTAGTAGAGACGGGGTTTCACTATGTTGACCAGACTGGTCTTGAGCTCCTGACCTCGAGATCCTCCCGCCTCGGCCTCCCAAAGTGCTGGGATTACAGGTATGAGCCACCGTGCCTGGCCTAAAATCATTTTCAACCCAAGAAGGAAGGAAGGGGCCTGATGAGACTTACCTCTTCAGCGCCTTCTGATGGGTCCAACACAGCAAACCAAGCAGAGACAGGGCTCCTCATCTCTGAACCTGGTCCTGGTCGAGTGGATGAATGCATGGCTGCCACACTGCTCCGAGAAGCTGGCGGGCTGTGTCATTTTGGGGGTTACTAAAATTGTGCAGCAGAGGATCCTAAATAGGTTGGTTTTTTTGGTTTTGGGGTTTTTGTTTGTTGTTTTTGTTTTTCCCTTAACTTGATGCAAGATCTTAAACATGTTCCTTGTGGGGGCGGGGCTGGCGATGGCCACAAACCCCCCCAAACTCAAATTCCAGTGCTGCTATTAGTGAAGGATGTTTAGCCGGAGGAGTTCTCTGAAGGGCACGCAGATAAAGCCGGGAGGTGTCTGGGACTGGAAAAAGAGGAGGAGCACATTGGGAACCTGATAGACAGGCCACCCCAGCTGTTTCTTGCTGGGGACTACTTGCTGGGGGTTGAGTTTAGCCCCAGAGCTGTGTCTCTCTCTCTTCAAAGCAGACTCACCTGCAGAGCAGTTTGGGGACTCTTGGAAACTGGAAAGGTGTGTGTTTCCTCCTGAGTTGGCTGCAGGTGCCTGCAAGGTGGTTTTGTGGATACTGACTCATCTTCTCATCTGGGCCGGGATCCGAGGAGGCTTGGGGCAGGGCACTTGGACCTTCCTACCTCTGAGGCCCTATTTGCCTAAGCATTGCTTCTAGCAGCCCTTTATAAGCAGTTGTGTGCCACCACCTTCCAGCTTGGGGGCAGAATTGAGTAGGTAGTTAGAGTGAGGCATCTCCCCTGAAACCACTTTGCCTGGAAAGCTGGGCACCTGTCCTGGGTTTTCCTCCCTGGAGGTAACGGAGTCATTCCTGCTCCCAGTGGTGCTTGAGGGCAGAGGGCTGAGCCAACGACATTCTAGAGGACTCTGCAGCCCCATTTGATCCTTTGCACAACGCTATGGGTGGGGGTGGGGGTGGGGAGGCAGATGCTATTACTCCATTCTACTGGTGAAAAGACTGAGCCTCTGGAGATGTCCGGAAACCTGCGCTCAGCATGAGGCTCCTGGGTGGCAGGTTCAAATCCAGTCCCTTTTTTTTTTTTTTTTTTTTAACCCTATGAATTCTCCTGGAAAACACATGATCCAAGGCCACAGACACAAAAGCCTATTCATTTCTAAAAATAAGGCTGAGTTTTCTCCTCATTATGATAAAGATCAGCACTCAGTCCAGGGCTGGCCCACCTTCCCAACCTGGCGGAGGAGAACACGGATGAGTTTTAACTGACTGTGGAATGGCCTCGAAATCCTTTTTCTCCTTCTCCCTTTGTGCCATATTGTCTGGCTCCCACCCCGGCAAGCTGCAGACATTTCCTATTATTCCACATTCCTGAGTTTAGCCACATCCTGGATACCGGCATTTGTTTGGGTGGATGCCGACCATGCTCGCTAGGCTAGGCTGGTTTTGCAGGGCACAACGGTTCCCTCACCGGCTACAGGAGTTGCTCTTGATCCACTTGGTCAATGGGTCAGAGGCACTCGCTAACAGCCAGATATCTCTGCAGTGAGGGTCTTCAGGTAGGGTGGGTCAGGTTTGCAATCTACCATGCCACTGTCCCCAGGCACCACTATGTATCACATCCTGGCCTGGTTGTGTTATGGGAAAGGGGATCCCAACCCAGACCCCAAGAGAGGGCTCTTGGACCTCATGCAAGACGGAATTCGGGGAAAGTCCATAAAGTGAAAGCAAGTTTATTAAGCAAGCAAAGGAATAAAAGAATGGCTACTCCACAGGCAGAGCAGCAGCATGGGAAGCTCAGCTATTTATACTTACTGTTACTTCTTGATTATACACTAAACAAGGGGTGGATTATTCATGAGTTTTTCGGAAAGGGGTGGGCAATTCCAGGAACTGAGGTTCCTCCCCTTTTTAGACCATACAGGGTAACTTCCTGACGCTGCCATGGCATCTGTAAACTGTCATGGTACTGGTAGGAGTTTCTCTTAGCATGCTAATGCATTATAATGAGCATATAATGAGCAGTGAGGACAACCAGAGGCCACTTTCATCGCCATCTTGGATTTGGTGGGTTTTGGCTGGCTTCTTTATCACATCCTTTTATCAGCAAGGTCTTTTTTTTTTTTTTTTTTTTTTGTCTTGTTGTTTTGTTTTGAGACAGAGTTTCGCTGTTGTTACCCAGGCTGGAGGGCAATGGCGCAATTTTGGCTCACTACAACTTCTGCCTCCTGGGGTCAAGTGATTCTCCTGCCTTAGCCTCCCGAGTAGCTGGGATTGATTACAGGTGCCTGCCACTATGCGTGGCTAATTTTTTGGCTTTTTTTTAGTAGAGATGGGGTTTCACCATGTTGGCCAGGCTGGTCTCGAACTCCTGACCTCAGGTGTTCCACCCGCCTCAGCCTCCCAAAGTGCTGGGATTACAGGCCTGAGCCACGGCACCCGGTCTTTCGGCAAGGTCCTGGTGACCTGTACCTTGTGCCGACCTCCTATCTCTTCCTGTGACGTAGAATGCCTAACCTCCAGGGAATGCAGTCCAGTAGGTCTCAGCCTTATTTTACCCAGTCTATATTCAAGATGGAGTCGCTCTGGTTCAAATGCCTCTAACAGTTGCACAGTGACTGGTGGCGCACACTTGCTTAGGTGTGGATGTGGCTCGTTGGGCTGACATTGATGAGGGCAGCCTCATCAGCATCACCTTTGGGGCACGCCCTGTGCAGCACAGCATGTAACAGACACAGCCCACCCATGAACTCACCAGGAAGTCTTTCAAAGGGGCACTCAGTGACTATTTACCCGATTGAATTTGTTTGCCCTCTAAAGTTAGGCTGTCAGCAAATACTTGTTGAGCACCTAGTATGTGCAGGCTTCTGTTTTCTTCCCTGGGGATTCCGCAGTGAACAAAGTCCCTGTCTGCAAGGACTTATGTGTTCTGCATAAGGGAACATGTGGAAAAGTAAAATGCTCAGGAGGTCGGAAGTGCTTGGAAACAGTTAAAATGGGGAACAGGAGAGACTGGGGGCGGTCTCTGGAGAAGTCTGGTCTGGGACCATTCTTTTAGGTATCCAGTGAGTTGGGATTGAATAATGAGACAGCCATGGAAGGTGCTGGAAGGAGACTCAGCAGAAGGAAGACTGTCTGCAGAGGCCTGAGAATGTGAGTGCATTGGGTAAGTGTGTGATGCACTGGAGAAAGCCCGTAGGGAGGCCATGGACAGGTGGGCTCAGTCTCCAAGCTGCAGGGACCATGCGGGCACTCAGGCCAGCTTCACACGGCCAGCCCACCTCTCCCCTTCCCTCCCGCTTCTGCCATCTGACAGAGGCTCTGCTGGCTTCCTTCATCCCCCACCTAATTTCCCTGTCTAGTGGGTTTCCCATCCCTGTCTCATGGGGCGTGTGCATTTTGGAAGATGTGAAGGCACATATCAACCTTCCTTTTGTAAGAGGTTTGGGTTTTCTCCCGGATGCCACTGGCTTTCCAGGAGGGCAGTGGCTGAGAGCTGATTTCTGTTTGTAAGATCCCTCTGGTGGCTGTGGGAAGGATGCTGTGAGTGGAGACAGCCATGGGACAGGAAGGGCCCTGGAGGGGAGAGCCACAGGTGATGGATGAGGAATGCTGCTGGAGAGAGGGGGAGAGTAGATGCATCAGGACATCCACCTGGGAGCAGGGCTTGCAGGAAGCAGTTACAGAGTGAGGAGCGGGGGACGTGAGCACCCCGGGCTCCTGGAGCCTGCCTCTTGACCCCTTGAATTGTACCCCTGGATGTAGGTATCTGAAGACCTGCAGTCCATTTCTGGTTCTGCCACATTATCCTGAGACTTGAACATGTCAACTCCTCTCTGAGCCTTAGTTTCTTCTACAATGTGGTGAGAACCATCACTCAGCTCGAAGGTGGTGATGTCATGCAGGCTAAACGAGGCAGCACGTGGGAGACGGCGGCGGCAGAGAAACTGGTCAAGACCGGCAGAGTGGGAGGCTAGTGCTGCTTTCACCCTCTAAGTCCCTGGAGGGCAGGGCCCATATTTTCTACTTTTCCGAGGTCCCTCAAAACTCATACATCAGAGATTTCTTGGACAAACATTGGGCTTGAAGAAGTATATATTTTTGTTCGATTTCAGCTCCAGGTGCTAACCCATTTTATGCTTATCTCTGTTCATGCCACAGAACATCGCCTATCACTAGCTGCAACTTCGGGAGACAGGAAAGATTCAAGTGAGAAGGTTCGTGTGTCCATGTCTTCGATCTCTGCAGCAGTTCAGGGGAAGTGATGGTGGTGTGTCTGTGTGTGTGTGCGCGCGCGTGTGTGTTTGCAGTTCAGGTGTGTCTGTGTGTGTGTGTGCGCACGTGCGTGTTTGCAGTTCAAGGGAAGTGATGGTGTGTGTGTGTGTGTGCGCGCGCGCGTGTGTGTGTTTGCAGTTCAGGGGAAGTGATGGTGGTGTGTCTGTGTGTGTGTGCGTGTGTGTTTGCAGTTCAGGTGTGTGTGTGTGTGCGCGCGCGCACGTGCGTGTTTGCAGTTCAGGGGAAGTGATGGTGTGTGTGTGTGTGTGTGCGTGCGTGCGTGTTTGCAGTTCAGGGGAAGTGATGGTGTGTGTGTGTGTGCACGCGTGCGTGTTTGCAGTTCAGGGGAAGTGATGGTGTGTGTGTGCGCGCACGTGCGTGTTTGCAGTTCAGGGGAAGTGATGGTGTGTGTGTGTGTGCGCGCGTGCGTGTTTGCAGTTCAGGGGAAGTGATGGTGTGTGTGTGTGTGCGTGCATGCGTGTTTGCAGTTCAGGGGAAGTGATGGTGTGTGTGCACACGTGCGTGTTTTCTCTTGTACATCAGAGACGCCACAGCCTGCGTGCGGTTCACCAGTGCACCCAGAGAGACAGAAGGTGTTTCCACCCTCTGGGCTTGGGGGCTGGACAGGCGTGAGGAGCAGCCAGAGTCTGCCTGGTACAGGAACCATGAGCATCTCAGCTGTGGGGGAAGAAGGTTAACACTCCTGGCTCAGTGAACACCAGCAATGTCCTCCTAGTCCCTCTCCTCTTGTAGTTAGTTATTCATCCTCCTAGAACTTTCTTTTCCAGTAAGAGCACACACACCGAGGCAGGGTACAAGAAAGTGGAGCTCAGCTCCTCTGGCGGCCTGCCCACACCCACTGAGTCACTCATAATGGCCCCTCAGATGTCATTTTCTTGCTAAGACATTTGGAATAATTTCTGGTTCTAAATCACACGCAAACAGTATAATTCAACAATCTTCTGAGTTATTCAAGGAACTTCAATGCACTCAGAAGTGGAAGATCGGGGCGGATGAAATCAATGAATTCTCTGAGCGCTCTGTTTTTCTCTGAATTCTATTTCATTTGCCAAATGGAGGGTGGGGGCAGCTCCATCTGACCCCTGGGGGATAACTCCTGGGGGAAGTCTGGAAGCAGCCGATTCAGGGCTTCTGGGTGACACTGGTTTTTCTTATCTTCCTGGTTCTATTCCTGTAATAGACCCAAGTGTCATGCAGGAAAAGGCTTGCTGCCATGGAGACTTCTGTGGACTGCTGTGACAGGCCACTGGAAGAGAGGGTTTCAAGCTCAGGGCTGGGCTGGTCCCGGCTGGGAATCTCAGTGTTGTGGGCCATGGGCGTCCTCACCACATTTGCTGGGAGGAAGCTCCTGCCCTCCGCCCTCTGGCACAATGCTTGCTGATCTCACCTGAATGCAGTCACTGCTAACCTGCCTTGGTCACAGCCCTTTGTTGGGGGGCAGAAAACAACTTTGTCACTCATCACAGTGGCCACTGTTAGTCACTTGCTGCAGTTCAGAACTGGGGGCGGTCACCTTCACCTGGCAAAACAGACCTTGGGGTCGTGCCGGCATCTCCAGGGGCACTGTTTGCCTATGTCCTGCACAGGGCCTGCTTCTACAAGTCCGAGGGCAAGGCAGACTGTATTCCCCACCTCATTGCTGGCACTATGTTGGCACTCAGAGGAGAGCTGTTTCCTCTGGGGAGCAGGTACCTTCAGAAACAAGGACAAGAGAGTTGAGACGGGATGCACGGCTTTCCAGACCCGCTGCCTTTCCTGCCACTCTGTTCTGCCCAGACATTTTCAATTGAGACAAGCCCCGATGCCCACGGCCATGTCAGCTCTGCCGCATGGTAGGTGCTCCGTCTGTAGGTGTGGAATGCATGGGCCTGTCTGCACCAAGAGCCGCATCTCCCCCTCCCACCCTGTGAAGCCCACTTGAAAACCACCACCGGCAGCTACATGTCAGGGGGCAGCCCTGGCAGGCCCATTCCTCACACCGACTTGTGACGCGGGAACTTTTATTTCATTTTTCACGTGAAAAAATTGAGGTTTAGGGCGAAGATGAGCCCCTGGGTGGTGGAGCTGCCACTCCGCCCCTTACCCTCTCACAGCCCAGTGTCCAAAGCTCAGCGCTCGCCTGGCCTGAATAAACATGGCCGGCGATACAGGAATCAAAGCAAACAGGGCTTCTCTCTCTTTCCTCCTTTTTGCCAACTGCCCCATTAACAGAAAAACCTTTTAAGCGCCCACCTGGAAACCTGGCTTTTTCCCCTCCCTAAGCAAACTGCGATGGCCAAGAGGAATGTGCTGCAGTGTGGAGGGTGGGCGGAGGACCCCAGCACCCTGGATCCTGCTCACATGGCAAAGAATGAACACAGGCAGATCAGAAATGCCCCTTGGGCCCAGTCCCGTGGTCCCTGCAGCGAGGCGGTTTGTGGCCAACAGGGGCTCCTTTCAGGAGCTGGACCACAGAAGGCCGCGGCTGCCCACTGCTCACACCTTCCCGTAATAGCTCACTACGGTTATTCCATCTAGTCTGTCCCCAAACATCCAGGTTTCTTGGAGCAGTTTATACCTTCAGCCTAGACCACCTCTTACAGAATGGAGGAAAAAGGTGACCCCACCTAGAGAACGACACACTCGTGAATAAACACATCACTGGCTTTAAGAACACAGCCCGCTCTGAGCATCACTGCTCAAACTTGCCCAGCTGTCGATGTGCCCTTAACAAACATTTACTGAGGCCCTGCCATGGATCAGGCACTTTGGGGACTCAAAGATGAAATGACATGGACAGCTCCCAGGCTGGCGGGAGATAAGGCATGTGTATAAGTAATTAGCAAACAGGGCCGTGTGTGGCACTGCAGGTTCGAGTGCTCTGGTCCCCAGGAGGGGAGGTGTCTCTGGCGAAGGAACCGCCTGTGGGAAGATCATGGAGCTGTCTTTGGTCTCTGGAGGAGTCTGATAGGCAGGGGCCCCTGGGTGGGGAGGGAGGCTGGGGAGAGCTGGTGGGGACAGAAGGGGGAAAAGAGGTCAAGGCATGCCGGGAGAGAAGCTGGAAGTGAGGCAAGATGGGCTAACGTCTATGGAAACAGAATGGTCTGTTCTTAATTTTAAAATGGTCTGTGTTAATTTCTGAAAAACACTGCTGAGGACCTATGAATATCCTCCTCTTGAATTTGCACATTCTTCTCTTTACCTTTGGGCAGGGAGGAGGGCTGACTGGACCGGAAGCATCTGTGAGTCATGTGACATTCAGGTTTGAGCACAAAAATGTTCCAAACTTAAGAGAAACATTGCAAGGGTACTAATCTTGTGCTAACTTTGAAAAGATTCAGCAACTGTTACCACTTTGCCCCTTTATTTAACTGCTGTCTCTCTGTTTATCACATTATTGTGGTTGTGGAACTGGTTCAGAGTAAGCTGCCAGCATCACAACGACCTTGAAGTACAGTGCTTCATAATATGGGATCTCCTGGGAACAAGGACTTCCACTTAGAACCACTGTACCATGATCAAAGTCAGGAAATGGAACACTGATACTATTTTCCAGTATACACAGTTCTTATTTGAATTTTGACAATTATCCTCACACCATCCTCTATAGGAGCCCTCTTCCCTGGTCCTGGATCCAGCCCAGGATCACGGGGTGCACTGTCAGTACTCAAGGGCAGCCTGGGATCTACACACTAGACAGAGGTGAGAAGCAGTCCCAGTCTGGGCACTCTTAGGACAGAGTGCTCTCTTCTTCCCCACCTCTAGGTTTCTCTTCTAGTTTATAGCTCAGGCCCTTTGGCTGTGTATTTGAGCTCCTTTGCAAGTAAGCAGAAGCGATTTCCCCAGACACTCCATCGCTAGGAACTTTCCTGATTGTATTCCTGACCTCACATCCTGGGCCCCACCAGGCCTGTAGAGGGAACACAAGGTTTAGGAGTCAAACCTGGGCTTGGGGCACAGGAAGTATAGGCTCCTCATGGATCAGGCTGGGCTCCAATGCTTCAACCAAGGTCACGGGTCTGGCAAGAGGCAGGGGAGGGAAGCACCTCCAGGGCTTCCGGCTCTGAGTTCAGCAGTCTTGCCTTGAGTCCCTGTCCTGAGAGATGGTGTCCTTGAGCTGCTCCAGAGCTAGGAGCGCTCTCTTCCTAAGTAAGCCAGAGTTCCACGAGTGCAGGATCTGGCCGCATCTACCTCCTTCATTCCCTTGTCCGCAGCACCCAAGGTGAGCCCAGCATATGACAGGTCCCCTTCCATAGCCATTTAAGGAGTGGGGGCAACCTCAGGGTGCCCGGCAGACGCTAAAGAGGCCTTGAGAGGCAGGTGCTCACTGGGTGGTGGTTGTCCACATCCTCAGGGCTTCAGGAGACCTTGCCCTGTACCTGCCCACCTGTACCTTGAGAGCTCAACAGGCACAAGGCAGTGCCTACCAGCTCTCCCCTTCTGAGTCAGTGCTCTCATGCCTTCTCGGGGAGTCCATTCCCCATCTTCTTTGGAAGCGTCCACCTTCTCTCCGCCATCCTCCTGGGCAAGGATATGGAGCTGGTGTTTGGCCTGGATGCCCTTGCCTGGTTGGAGGTAATAAAGCCTAGGGCTGACTTTCGATGTTGATAGAAGCTTGGTGGCAGGGGATGTACTGACGACCAGGAGACAGAACAGCTGCTTTCAAGCTGCTGAGTACCCAGCCTGCTGCCACTTAAGTACTGCGTGTGAGGCAATGCAATTTTTTTTTTTTTGGACAGAGTGTTGCTCTGTTGCCTAGCCTGGAGTGCAATGGCGTGATCGGGGCTCACTACAACCTCTGCCTCTCAGGTTCAAGCAATTCTCCTGCTGCAGTCTCCTGAGTAGTTGGTACTACACGTGTGTGCCACCACACCTGGCTAATATTTGTATTTTTAGTAGAGACGAGGTTTCGCCATGTTGGCCAGGCTGGTCTTGAACTCCTGACTTCCGGTGATCTGCCCATCTTGGCCTCCCAAAGTGCTGGGATTACAGGAGTGAGCCACCACGCCCAACTCTAAGGGAATGCAATTGGGAGTCCATTTTGCCCTTGGAGAATTCAGGGTCTGGTAAAGGGACCCTATGGCAAATATTAAGACCCCAGACACCATGGCAGGAAAGACGGAACGACAGAGCGGGAGCTGGGAAGGCGCAGCCTAGCCCTGGCATGGACAGGGCAGGGGTCCAAGAGGCCTGCAGGACACTGCAGAGTAACTTGCAGACAGGGCGAGAAAGGGCATGTGGGGGAGGGGCGGGCAGACAGTGCCTGATGCAGGCAATCCTGGGACCTGTGAGGCCCAGCTGTGAAGCCTCCCGCCGCGTCGGGGCACGGGGCTTCTGGGGACCAAAGTCCTGAAAAGGGGTCGGGAAGTTGGACAGGGAAAGCCCTTGGAGGTGGTCTGGTTACCTGGGTGAGCTAGGAGCCAGAGTCATCACACCACGGGCATCAGGGCCAGCATGGGCACCTAGAAGCCTGCAAACAGTGCCAGCCTCCAGGCACTGTGGCGGCCTTTAATCTTGCACTCACTCTCTAGGAAATGATGGGGCAGTATTCTGTGTTGAGAGCGGAAAAACACCCCCTTCCAAAAGCATGACAGGCAGAAAGCAGAGAAGGGCCAGAACTGGCTGAGGGCGGGGAACTGGGCCTCTGGGGTGGACACACCCTTGGTCACATTGCGAGGGTAGCTTAGTTGGCCAGTCCCACCACTGCAATGACCACAGTTGTGTTGGGCTCACACCAGTGAACCGAGGCTCTGGATTCTGCGAGTCTGAGGATTCCGTGAAGATCTCAGACTTGGGCTCACAGCAAGCATGCGTGAAATTGTCCATATTCAGATTGGCCAGTGTGGCAACCAGATCGGAGCCAAGGTAAGTAATGTCTGGTTACTAATCCTAGCTTTGCCACAGTCCACAGAGGCGGACAACCAAGAGAATACCCTAAGTTAGCAGGGAAAACAATGAGTCGAGCAGATTTCATGTACTTGCTAAATATCAGACAATGCCTTTGGGCTTTAAAAAAATTCTTAAAAAAAGAATTTCACCGGTGGCTCAAGCCTGTAATCCCAGCACTTTGGGAGGCGGAGACGGGTGGATCACGAGGTCAGGAGATCGAGACCATCCTGGCTAACACGGTGAAACCCCGTCTCTACTAAATATTACAAAAAACTAGCCGGGCGAGGTGGCGGGTGCCTGTAGTCCCAGCTACTCGGGAGGCTGAGGCAGGAGAATGGCATGAACCCGGGAGGCGGAGCTTGCAGTGAGCCGAGATCTGGCCACTGCACTCCAGCCTGGGCGACAGAGCAAGACTCCGTCTCAAAAAAAAAAAAAAAAAAAAAAAGAATTTCACACGGGAAAAGAAGGAAACAATCTTTAAAGAACTACAAGACACATTAAGGGCTTACAGTGTTAAGTTAGTTAATTTTATCCAGACACCTAGGCACAACACATGCCAACCATTACATTATATAATATGCTTATCATCTTTTTCTTTGCCCACTCTGTTGCCCAGGCTGGAGTAGAGTGGCAGAATCATGGCTCACCACAGCCTCAACCTCCTGGGCTCAAGCTATTCTCCTGCCTCAGCCTCCTGAGTAGCTGAGATTATAGGCAGGCACCACTATGCCTGGCTAATTCTTTACTTTTTTTTGAGAGACAGGGATCTCACTTTGTTGCCCAGGCTGGTCTTGAACTCATGGGCTCAAGTGATCCTCCTGCCTCCGACTTCCAAAGTGGTGGGGTGACAGGTGTAAGCCACCGTGTGTGGCACTTTTATCATCTTTTATTTTTTTGAGATGGAGTTTTGCTCTTGTCACCCAGGCTGGAATGCAATGGCGTGATCTTGGCTCACTGCAACCTCCACCTCCTGGGTTCAAGTGATTCTCCTGCCTCAGCCTCCCCAGTAGCTGGGATTACAGGCATGCGCCACCATGTCTGGCTAATATTGTATTTTTAGTAGAGATGGGGTTTCATCATGTTGGTCAGGTTGGTCTCGAACTCCTGACCTCAGGTGATGTGCCTGCCTTAGCCTCCCGAAGTGCTGGGATTATAGGCGTGAGTCACTGTACCTGGCTTACTTTTATCATCTTCTCATATCTAAAAACAGTAATTTGTCTCAAAACAGCTTTTTGAAGTTTTTTGAGAAACTTTCTATACGCTGTCACTATGGTGTCTTTTCCCTCCCCTCTCATGTTTATTATAGCCCTTAAAAAAATCAATTACTATTTGATTAGTATGCAATTGAAAATTTAAGAGACAGACCTAAAATAAAGTTTTTGTGTACAGTAACATCATTAATTAAAATACACTCCCTGGAATATAAATGAGTTTTTCTCTCCCTTGCCCCCCTGCTTAAAATTTTCTACCAAGTATGTAACTTACTTGGCCAACCCCAAGAACACAGATGCCCGAGCCCAGGATCTCCAGTCTTGATTTTAAGATGGCCAACTGCACTGAGAAAATTTACCGTGTTCTCTTTGCTATTGTGAAGTTACTTTTACTAATATGAGATGCATTAAAAGTAAGGTTTTAAAACACCTACATTCATCATCCATCAATGACACTTGGGTTGTTTCTGCCTTTTGGCTATTGTGAGTAATGCTGCTAGGAAACAACTAAGGCTTTTAAATGCAGGTGTTTTAAATCCGGGGCAAAGAACATTACTGCTTGAAAAGAAGTCCCCATTCCTCCATGCCTCAGGGGTAAGACATTCATAACACACAGAGAGGTGGGAGGCAGGAGCCCTGCTGCTCTGAAGCTGGATGATAACACAGAAAGGGGCCCTCGAGAGACAGTGTTGGGTTTAGATAGGGTCTTCGCTCTCACTCTCAATTGTATTGTCTAGCATTTAGAGTCCTGGCTGACTCATCATTTAGAGTCATAAGAACTTTAAGACACATTTAATTTGGGGTATCTTAGAACTTGAATTTATTTATTCTTCCACTCCCTGAACAGTGCTGGCAGTTTACCACGAACTAGTGCCTTGTTATTAAGACCATGGCCAGAGCAGCACTGTCATTTACAAGATATGGCTGGAGTTTTAAACATACCCTTGGGGATTTTACTATATGTGAATACATTTTCATTGCATTTTAATATGTGCTTTTCAGGGTGATCAGGAGGAGTCTTCCCAGTAAGTGTTTCCATATTAAGAGTTTGGCACATATCTATATTAATAAGTACTGTGTATGTGATTGGAAGTGCTGTATGTTTCAAATAGTTTTACTAGAGGACAACAATGTGTAATTTTGAGTTATGTGTATACCTGATCATCAAAAATGCACATTCCTGGCCGGGCGCAGTGGCTCATGCCTGTAATCCTGGCACTTTGGGAGGCCGAGGCAGGTGGATCACCTGAGGTCAGGAGTTTGAGACCAGCCTGGCCAACATGGCAAAACCCCATCTCTACTAAAAATGCAAAAATTAGCTGGGCATGGTGGTAGACGCCTGTACTCTCAGCTACTTGAGAGGCTGAGGCAGGAGAGTTGCTTGAACCCAGGAGGTGGAAGTTGCAGTGAGCCAAGATTGTGCCACTGCACTCCAGCCTAGGTGACAAGAGTGAAACTCGTCTCAAAAAAAAAAAAAAAAAAAAAAAAAAAGGCCAGGCATGGTGGCTCATGCCTGTAATCCCAGTACTTTGGAAGGCCAAGGTGGGTGGATCACGAGGTCAAGAGATAGAGACCATCCTGGCCAACATGGTGAAACCCCGTGTCTACTAAAAATACAAAAATTAGCTGGGCATGGTGGCGCATGCCTGTAGTCACAGCTACTCAGGAGGCTGAGGCAGGAGAATTGCTTGAACTCAGGAGGTGGAGGTTGCAGTGAGCCAGGATCATGCCGCTGTATTCCAGCCTGGTAACAGAGCAAGACTCTGTCTAAAAAAAAAAAAAAAAAAAGTGCTAATTACTTAAAATCATGCACACAGGTCCAAGTTATGGGTTGCTTGAAAACGTTCATGAAAATAAATCCCCAAAGTGAAATGAGATATTATTGCGAAATCAGATAAGAATTCAGTTTATTTTCCTATAATGGAATCTATACTTTACTAGCTTGGAGCATTATAAGGAGAAATTAGAGCTATATTGACATTAAATTCTAAACAGCTTTAATATATAGAATGGCCTGAACTTAATAGGAAGAAAATCCAATTTAGTATTCTGTGTTTGACATTTTATTTAAGGAGTTCAGGTGGGGAGAAAAGGCAGTCTTCATATTACTTCATATTGCTTAGTAGAGGCAAAAAGTGAATGATGCCATGGTTATTTATGAAAAGGTCCAAAAAGAATGTCTTGGGGAGGGTCAGGCAACCCCAGGGAAACAGGCCTGGGGGTGCTAACTTTCTCTCTGGTTAACACAGCCTTTTTCTGGGTCCGTTTACTCTGACCTTCCTCCTGCTTTCAGTTCTGGGAGATGATTGGTGAGGAGCACGGGATCGACTTGGCTGGGAGCGACCGCGGGGCCTCGGCCTTGCAGCTGGAGAGAATCAGCGTGTACTACAATGAAGCCTACGGTAGGACTGGCAGGGCTCTGGGAGCAGTGGTCCCGCAACTGGGAACATAAGTAGAGGAAGGGCAGAGGCCCAGGAGATGGAAATGTCAAAGCAGTGATGTCTAGGTTCAGGGAGGCGACAGGCAGGGCAGCAGCAGGATCCCAGAGTGGTAGGTCCCCAACCCTTGGTCAAGAGGCAGGACTGGGGAAGGAGCTGCTGGATGGGGCACACACCTTAACACAAGCAGGTCAAGTACTCACTTCCCTTTGCGGCTTCACAGATGAAACCAGAATCATTTCCAGTGCGAAGGAAGAGAATCTCTGTCACTGGCAATACCACAGGACAGACGACAGAAATTGTTTCTTGGGTATTCTATAGATTTGTGGTATTGTTGTTGGGGTAAAAAATATGTTAGATACTCAAATCTCAACCTACCAAGGGCCCCTTTCTAGAATATCCATGATTTTTTTGGACCAGTATCACAAAGTTCTCTTTTGATAAAACATTAACTTCTAGAAAAACAAGTAGGCTGACTTTTTCCTATTTTTCTACACAGGTAGGAAATATGTGCCCCGAGCAGTCTTGGTGGACCTAGAACCTGGGACGATGGACAGCATTCGATCTAGCAAATTAGGAGCCCTCTTTCAACCTGACAGTTTTGTCCATGGTAGGTTTTTCCAGAAGGTTCCACCAGGAGCAGGGGGGATGCCTTACTGGTGCCCTTCTCTTTTCACTTTTCTTCCCCTGCTGGTTACTCTTTTTGGTCACAGGTAACTCTGGAGCTGGCAATAACTGGGCCAAAGGCCATTACACGGAGGGAGCCGAGCTGATTGAGAACGTCCTGGAGGTAGTGAGGCAGGAGAGTGAGAGCTGTGACTGCCTGCAGGGCTTCCAGATCGTCCACTCCCTGGGTGGGGGCACAGGCTCCGGGATGGGCACTCTGCTCATGAACAAGATTAGAGAAGAGTACCCGGACCGGATCATGAATTCCTTCAGTGTCATGCCTTCTCCCAAGGTGTCGGACACGGTGGTGGAGCCCTACAATGCAGTTCTGTCCATCCACCAGCTGATTGAGAATGCAGATGCCTGTTTCTGCATTGACAATGAGGCCCTCTATGACATTTGCTTCCGTACCCTAAAGCTGACGACACCCACCTACGGGGATCTCAACCACCTGGTGTCCTTGACCATGAGCGGCATAACCACCTCCCTCCGGTTCCCGGGTCAGCTCAACGCAGACCTGCGCAAGCTGGCGGTGAACATGGTCCCCTTCCCCCGCCTGCACTTCTTTATACCTGGCTTTGCCCCACTCACAGCCCAGGGCAGCCAGCAGTACCGAGCCCTCTCCGTGGCCGAGCTCACCCAGCAGATGTTTGACGCCCGCAATACCATGGCTGCCTGTGACCCCCGCCGTGGCCGCTACCTCACAGTGGCCTGCATTTTCCGGGGCAAGATGTCCACCAAGGAAGTGGACCAGCAACTGCTCTCCGTGCAGACCAGGAAAAGCAGCTGTTTTGTGGAGTGGATTCCCAACAACGTCAAGGTGGCCGTCTGTGACATCCCACCCCGGGGGCTGAGCATGGCTGCCACCTTCATTGGCAACAACACGGCCATCCAAGAGATCTTTAACAGGGTCTCTGAGCATTTCTCAGCCATGTTCAAGAGGAAAGCTTTTGTGCACTGGTACACCAGCGAAGGGATGGACATAAATGAATTTGGGGAAGCTGAAAGTAACATCCATGATTTGGTATCCGAGTACCAACAATTTCAAGATGCCAAAGCAGTTCTAGAGGAAGATGAAGAGGTCATGGAGGAGGCAGAAATGAAGCCAGAAGATAAGGGACATTAACGGTGAGAGAAGCTGTGCCGTGGAGTCGCTTACAGAACAGTTTCTCATTAGACGAGTGTTTCTCCTGCAGCACTCCAAAACCTGTTCTGCACTGCAGCACAGCAAATGACACGCACTCATCATTAGCTTCGACACAGGGACTGCGGGAGACAGGTGGGGAACAGCTGACAGGCATTAGGGTCTTTGCTGACATTTACTAACCTTGAAGAGTTTGATATTCAATGCATACTTATTAGCTTAAAAAAATAGCAAATTTATTGTAAAGTGCTCCCTTTGTTTCAAAGTGTTCACTGAGTATTTTATTACATGCCCTGTGCCAGGCACCCAGACTACACATGTGGATTTGCAGGAAGCCACTGGAGTTGGTGTTAACATTTTTAAACTTTAGCAGCACTGATAAGCACCCGGAATCCTCACTTGGTATCCGAGGGTTACTAAGACTCTTCCCTTAGGGTCTTTCCTTTGAGCAAACACTGCCTGCCATCCTGCCTTCCTGTGCCTGCCAGCCTCCAGAAGAGCCAGGTGCCTGACTAGTACATGGGGAGCTACAGAGCCAAGGTCAATGTGAGTCAATATCCACTAGAAATATCCATGTTGTGTAGACCTGTGCGCACACATGCTAACTGGAAAAGAGGAAAAAAGAAAAGCCACAGTCCTCTCCACAAAAACACCTGGTCCAAACATGAAAAACAAAAAGACAAGCAAAACTAAAGAACTGCAGTCCTCTGATCTTTATTTCTGAAGAGTTAGCCTTTAACATATACGTTTATATAGTTTAAATTTCTTACTACTGTTAGATCCCAGTAATTCATTAATAATCATCCTTGGTTTTCCTTTTAGAGGCTATTTTGAAATGCTCTTTTCACTTTCATTCAGCCATCACCCCCCAAAATGCTCTGCAGCCTCTCTGCTCTGAGAAACGGCACACCATCCGCTCGGCAACCATTCAAATGCAGGAATTAAGCAGCAATGGCTGCAGTGTCCTTCTCAGTTACGGAGGACATCGTCTCATTAGGGAACTTTTACAGTTCAAATTAATTTGCAGAAGTTGCCATAAATGTTTGCATAATGACACAGCTTTAACCACTACATGATTTTAATCTGCTCACATTACAACAGGACCAAATACACAAGAGCGTAATCAAATCATCCGTAACTTCTTAATTACAGTTTACCTATTTCTGACATGCAGCACTGCCATCTCTTCCAGCACCATCAGGGTTTTAATGGCCCTCTAGAATTACCACTGAGATACACTATTTGATCCATGGATAACTGGTAATGGGAAAATGCTCCGACCCTCAATGCAGTAAATATTTACTTGCCGGCAACTGGGTTCTCATCTCTTGATTTGCTTTTGTAATTGGCAATAATAAAATAGCAGGTGGATGGATGACAGTTGCTCATTCTGAGAAACTTCACTCTTTTCACGTATGCATCATGAGGAAATACTAAAATACATACCAAGAGAAAAATACCTTGCCATCGGATCATCAACAAGTCTTCTATTTACAAACTTCAAAAAACACAATACAACAATCATGTTTTAAATGCTTTCTACTTGTGGTTCAAGAAGTACTAGATTTAGTAAGAAACTCCACCTATACACTTAGTTTGAAGTTAGTAACTTCCTGATATGCTAAAGACTTACAGCCTGCGATTATACAAGGATTTACACATGCTTCCTCTGGTGCTTTACTTCTAAAATCTAAAAAGGCAATGAAATAGGTATAAGGAGAGAGGGATTTAAACCTTTTAAAAAACTTTTGCTGACTTATATTACTGTAAAGATTTGTTTGCTCAATAGTAATTAAAGTACAAAATAATTCAATTTTAAATGGCAAAATTGCTTTATTTCAGACTAAATAAATTCCTTTTCTTGAAGCCTAACCACCCAGACTGAGTAGTTAAAAATATTTAGAAATGCATCTCACCATCCTACTCTTTCGTATGGTAGAAATAGATTTAAAAACACAAAACACAAACTAGAAACCTAAGAAATCTGTCCCTTTTGATTTTGAAGAGCTTATTCCTTTAGCAGTATGGTTGCTACGGCGACCTTGGTCTCTCAGAGACTGAGGTCTCTGAGCACAATCACCGAATTTTAGAGCTTATCCAATTCCTTCACTTGACTCACAAGGACTACGTGAACTAAGAGATTAACTGACAACCTCAAACATCATCCAACTAGTTAGTGGGATACTCATTAAGTTGGTCTGATTGGGGTCACCTCATCATTGGGCAGTCATCCTGCCAGTTACTCAGCACTGTTGGAGAAAGGAAGTTTATTTCATTATACTACTGGTTCAGGATATCTACTAATCACAGAGAAAAGAGCCTCTAAGAATCTCTGCTGGACAGTAAACTTGTCTTTTACTCAGTTACTTCACTCCTTTCCGTATCACAAGCCCTGTCCCTAAGTCTCACCTCTACCATCCGCCTCCTTAATAATATACCATCTATATACCAATAATCTACCAATATACCACCAATCTACTATACCATCTATATACCAATAATACCCCATCTGCCTCCTTAATAAATGACTTCTCTCTAATTACCTGACTGGAAATAATTTAGCCTCTTTGCCTATTAGTTACTTTATTTGTCCTGTGTCAAAAAGGCCTGACAGCCTTTTGATTCATTTATTCCTGTTCTCTGTAATGGAGGATGCTTCCTAGTACCTTAATCTTGGGGACCACAGCACCGAACTGAGGTGCCCTAACTTGCAAGCAGGAGGATGACAGCTCCAAGGTGAAGGACCCCAAGGGCTCCTAACCCGCTGTTGTCCAGAGGCACCCTCTCTCACTCAATCGGCTCTGCCTCCCTGCTCGCTGTGTGCTGAGAATTCAGTAAAACCTACAGGTCAAGTGTTGGGACAATAAGTCATTCCCAGAAGCCGAGAACAAAGACATTCTATTTGGCTTAGCCTCGGCATGGCTGACAGTGGCCCTGATAAATTATTGTGAGCTTTAAGTACCATGTGAAAACTGGTCCTAGAACGGTGTTTCAAAATTTCCAGTTCAAATTTATTTCTCCATTCTCCAAAAACAGTTAAAATTAGGCAATTAACTTTTCAATGGTGTTTTACTTGCCCAAGTGCTTCCAAGTTTCAAAGAAAGGTAACGACATAACTTGCAACAATTTTCCATCCCTAAATAATGAATGAATGAATCACTATGGAAATACCAAGAAACTGATGTTGTGGTCACCGTGTCTCAGACCTGTAGTCAAAACTCCTAGATTTTAATTTCAGTTTGGCTATCAACTCAATGAGCAAGTTATTAGTTTTCAACATTTCCTAAGAGAAATGCTACCACAATATATTCATTTACAAAACAATGTGAAAAACATTTTGTGCTTAAATTCTGTAATTGTTCTTATCTATAGGTTTTAAGTGCACAATACAAAACGAGTACAATTTAGTATCTCTTCTTCTAATCAATGCTTTTAGTATTTAATAATTATTTCCATTTAGGTTACTGATGACCATGTCATTATTCTGACATGGCAACAATTCAAACATAAGGGACTACAAAGCCTCAATGACAGCAGGTAATTTTGATCACCAATTAATGTCATGAAACAACTATTTTGAGACATTTTCAAAATCCTTTCTGAATCCCTTTGGTCACTAAATATTAAATCTGCCTTCCCCTACTTTTAAGAAACCCTGGTACACATGGCCATAATCACGCAACTGTGCAGAGTTCCTTTAAAGAAAATGAAAAAGTCTGACAAACTAAAAATCAAGAGTAACAGTGAACCATACTTCAATTTATTGACATTGTCAATTTATGAACAAGACAGGAATTTTTTTTTTCCCCCATGAAATGAGATCCTTTTCAATCTGCCATAACATGTGCCCACACATCTTCACCTTGGAAAGGAGCATTTCAAGCTTTAGTCAGGGTCTAGAAGGAAAAAGAAAATGCAACAGTTGCTGGCTAGTTCTTGGTTTTCTTAAAAACTCAACATGAATATAAGAAATAACTTCCTTATAGTGAACTGTATAACCGTGGCTATCATTCACACTGCCTTGGCTCAGATGTAAAAAAGCACTGGTTCAAGTACACAGGTTTAGTCAAGCAGACTTTTCTCCGCTGACTAAAAGTAAACACTCTCCCAGCAATAAAGAAACTACTTTGCCTTTAAAAGACACTAACATCTCCTTGTGCTAATGAGGTGCGGTAGTAACCCCAAGGGCATAACAGAGAGGGGCTAATGCTTTAAGGGGATCGACACTACTTCCTGACCCCCAGGACCCCCAGGACTTTGCAAAATCTCAGCGTTAGATGCAGTCTGGTGGCTCTGAGCCGAGTGAGGCTAACTGATTTTCTGTTAGCTTACTGTTAAAACAAAACAACCCAACATAAAACCAGCTCTCATTACTCAGAATTATGAGATTAGACAGAGAGCCCCTAGAAAAAGGGCTAAATTCAAAACACTGCATCTCCAGACTTGTAATAAAATATTTACTAATTCAAAACGAAAATGAAAAGTTAGGGGAGACAGTTTCAATAAGTAAAATTGCTCATAACCACAAGCTGCCAAAGAATTAATATTTATCACATTTCTGTGCTATTATGGGTCTGAAGCTTTTTAAAAGCAAAACTAGAAAAATTAAACCTGAAAAACATCTCTGATAATTTGCCTTGCCTACTTTTGAAATAACAATGTCAAGAAAGTACTTTTGAGATCAAACCACTTTTATAATTTGGAACACAAAAGTCTACACTTATCAACTGTACAGAACTTTTTATTTCATGTGAATAACTTTACATCACCAACATCTTTGAAAAAGTAAAATGAACCAAACCCTCTGAAAACATAATAAATTAGCAAAACAGTATTCACTGCAGGTTCTTGCATATTTTATTGCTTGATGCAACAGCAGGACCCTTGCCTGTACTTGTAGTTATTATGTTCGGAAAGTAGTGGTTTGTGAGAATATTAGTAAATGTGGGGGAAATAAAAATGTAAAGAACTGTAGTTTTTTATGCTCTTGAACTATTATGTAACTCCAACAGCAATTACAAAAGTGGGGAGTTCATCCTCCAAGTTATTTGATTTGTGCAGACAAATGAAACAGGTTTAACTAAAATAAGATGGCTCTCTACCTAAGCATTGCTAAATGAATTGAAAATCAATGTGCCAATTACTTCTGCTTGTCGGGCCCAAAAAGATTTTCTTTTTGTTAGGCCATGGGACTTCTATAATAACCTGCATGCTTTAAATTATATTATCCTAATAACTTCCAAATACACTGACTAAAAAATGAATAGAACCCAAAATTAAAATTATTTTGATTTTTACGGTGCTCCAAAAACTTAAGATGCAACTGTTCTTCTAAATAAATCAGTAACTTACAGATTATTCCTTCTTTACTTTCACAATTTTTACGCTGCTGCCAGAAGTCTTCTCGGCATTTGCTTTGAATTCTGTCTTCAGTGCATCTCTGACTGCTTTTGCACAGATCTGGGAGTATCGGATGTAGCTGGGAGAAAATGAGAGAAGGTATATAGTTAATTATCAATATTCCAGCCAGACCAACTGTTACTACTGTGCTTTCGCTTTTCTTCCTGTACTTTTTTGGTAGTACCTTATTGCAGAACTGATTTTAAAAATATGACTAATGCCAAAAACAATCTATACAAAGAAAAAGAACATTAGAAAAATATGTACCAAAGTATTAATTGGTGTTTGGACAGATGATCTTTGATTTTTCTTCTTTGTACTGTGTTTTCTCTTTAGTGTATAGTAATTAAAAATAAAAGATGCATAAATGTTTTTAAAAATCCCACAGCACAGAAAAAAAAAAAACTGAAATGTTTAGCGACTATAACAAGAATGCATCATCAATTCTCTCCTCAATTTCTCTCCTTAAAACTTTTATTACTCTTGGAAAATGAGGTATACATAATTAAGAGAAAACTATTTTGAATTACAACAATTCTTTCTAAATTATTTAAACTCTTTTCTGAGAAAAATGAATTCTACCTTAGAAGTCTGCCACTGAAAATACCTCCTAATCAAGATTTCTAAATTACACTGAAAAGTGCTTTGAGAACATCATCAATTCTAGCAAAATTGTAAAACCTGCTTCCTGTTTGGTAGATGGACTCCCATCAACGTTGTAGTTTCCAAAAGATGTCAGGTCACCTTTCCCACTTTTGAAAAACAGGAAGTGGGGAGGGGTGCAATTTTCTCATGTTTTAGAATTTATTTTGGGGACTCTGAGGTATGAGTTCCAATGCCTGCTTCCATTCTTACTAACTGGTGACCTTCAGGCTGTTCAACCTTTTCAGCATGTTTATTCACCTGAAAAAACAATAGAATAAAAGGATAATACCTGTCCTGCTGATAGCTGGGAGGAGGAAAAACAAGTGCGAAAAGGTATGGATCACAGGGTAGGTTGCCTAATAAATGGTATCTACTACCTTCCATCCTTCCAATTCTGCAAGACTTCGCTTGCTTGACCTCAGCAAGTTGGGAAGCTCCGTTGTAATGTAGTCACATGTACCCACAAAATGTAAAGAGCTACACCATCTAGTCAACTAACAACGTGAGTCACTGGGAGCAAGGTACTTCTGCTCACTCAGGTGCATGGATAAAAAAAATTAGATGTGACATCTAGACCAATAACCGGTTTGCGGTTCCACTATTGAGACACGATGTCCTCAAGTGGGTTCCATATTTGAGCCTTCCAGGAGCCACCTCTCACCCTTGTGCGGAGCTCTGAATAGTTTACCAGTGGCTTTCACCCCTTTTACACGGAAACCTGAGATCAACAGGAATTAATAGTTTAAAAAAAAAAATGTGTAAAGTTGTAAAAGGCTCCATCTCGATGCTGGATTAAAGGTCAAAGCGGCTAACAGCTGTCACGTGGAGAGAAATCTCCTGTTTACTGAGGTGGATGTGACTGTACTACTTTCACCACCTGGCTCCAGCACCATTCTAGAAGAAAAAGGTTTGCTGAATAAGAGCTGGCTTCTCTTTCTCGAAACCTCCCATTCACAAAGGTGTCCACGGGCACTGTGCGGGTGCTGGGCCGCACCTGTGGGAAGCGAGGCAGTACACAGACGCACTCCCACGCGAGGCCGAGGCCTCGCCTGCCTGAGTGCTTTGCCCACAGCGACGCCATCTTGGCGGCGACGCCCGAGGTTCGGCCCAACCCCGGTCACGCGTGGGGCCACTGCTCCGTGTCCTGTATGACCTCTGCGCACGGGGATGCGCGCGGGCCGGGCTCGCGGGGCCCTTCCCTCTGGAGGCCTGGGCCTACCTGAGTCCAGCCTGTCGCCAGTAGGCCACCATGCTGTAGCGAAAGTGGAGCGCGTCGGGCCGAATCGCTAAGACGCCGACAATGTCGGCTCAGCCGGGCGGTTCAGCCGCAGGAAGAGCAGACCACAGAAGCGGAAGGGGCGGGACGTGCGGACCTGCCAATCGCCGCCTCCTACCCGGCCCCGCCCCTGCGCACGGCCCCTGCTGCCCTGCCGCGGAAGCCCCCCGGCGCCGGGAGCCAATGGGCGCGCGCGATCTGGACTGCGGGTGCCAATCCCCGGGCGGGTCGGCCGGCCGCGCCCACCTATTGGCTCGAAGAGCGCCCGGGGAGTGTGTCCCGGAGCTTCCGTATTGCCCCGGCGGGGGCGACCGGGGCAAGAAGGCAAGAAGGCCGGGGTAGCTCCGCTTGCTGAGGGCCGCGGAGTCGCGTACTTTCGGGAAGCGAGGACGGGAGGCGGCGCGGGCACGGCGGCCCCGAGGGCCTGGCTTTGCACGCGCTTCAGGGAAACGGCGCCGGCTCTTTTATATCTGTGGGCAGACAAGCGTGTCCTGAGAGCTGAGATTTAGAAAGGCTCTTAGGGCACCCCCTTTCTCGGAGTGACACTAAACCCTGGAAACCCAGTGGAGGACTGGCGTTTTCTGTAGTTCTAGGACCTGCTTCCGATGTGCGACAAGAGGGAGGGTAAGGCAACAGTTGCCACTGTTGCCCGTAATGGATGGGAAGAAAAAAGTGAGGAAAACTCACTGGAGGCACAGGGGAGCCGCCACGGGGCCGGGAAAATGCTCATCTCAGTGCCTGTGATAGAAGCTCTAACCCAACGCAGTGAAGGCTCACAGTCTAGGAATTAAAGTGTTTCTGTCATAAAGAAAAGAAGCCTTTGCCCTTCACCTTTAATTACTAAAAAGAAATTATAATCAGGAAAAACATCACTTAAAAGAAAGTTTTTATTAACAAAAGTTTTTCTTAATCCACATATCAACTTTAGTATTAAATAGTCCAAGGGTTTCATTTATGAACACTTATTCCAGTTTAGTTCTCTTAAATTCATTTGCTTGTTGTGCATTTATGTTTAACTGCACTGGAAAATGAAAATTTATAGAGTTTTATCATTAGGTCAGAGTTTAAAAAAAATCAAAGGATAAGGATTTAAAAATCTCTATCATTAGGTCATTACACCTTTTTCAGAAAAAGGATAATTTGCAGAAATTATACAAAGCAGATTTTCATCAAGTATCAATTATTTAGCGATATTTTATTTAGCTGAAACGTTATTTCACTTGTAAAAACTCTCTCTGGTTACAAAAAAATAATCAGAAACCTTATTAAATTTAACCTGCTTTTACAAATGTCCTAAGAAATCTTAAGCTAAACAATGTTTAAGTAGGAAAACGATAATTTAAAAATAGTTTGTTATACTATTTCTGTGGTTTATGTACATGTATTAACTGGTCTCTTTGATAGGAAACATGACTAGTTTATCACACTAAGCACTGTAAAATAAAGGCAAGAGCTAATCATCTAACAAAAATACTCTATGCAACAATTGCAAATGTCAAAGCTATTATTTAGTGGTTAATTGCCTGCTACAATATATAAAACAAAGTACATTTACTAGATTGTTTTTCAGTTTGCAGCTGCTCTCCTGTCATCCCAAATAAGGAATTCCCATAAGTAAAACCTGCAGTGCAATTCACGTAGTGGTTAGTTTCAGGCCAAGCCTCCCCCTACCATTATCCTTGTTCTTCCCCACCACCCCCAAATCCTGCAGTGGCACCATATTATTAAAAACACTAAGTACCTGGGGTTTATGCCTCAGAGCAAGACATCATTTGAGTAATTTCAAATGATGTACAGCTCCTTCATGTAAAAAAGATGTTTTGTGGTCACAATTACTTCAAAAAGTAATTATATTCAAATAACCTGACATATGCCTTAGCAATTACAAAACCATGATTTTGACACATGGCAATTTTTAAGTTAGGCAAATGTGAAATGCTAAAAGATGTGAACAGCTGTTCTTCTGTTTAAGTTAGAGTGCTGCAAAACTCAGGTAATTACTTTATTTTTTTCGGTTAACATAACCAGCCCACGACACAGCATACTAAATCACAAAGTACAAATCCAAGGAAGTTAATACCTTTACTAAGTCACAAAACTTTGGCAAATCAATACAGTACTCTTTTATAATGAAACCATACTTTTGTTGGAGTCATGTTACTTCAGTGATAATTTTTCACTACAAAAATATTTAAGTACCAAATCAAAACACTGGTTTTTAATGGTGGTTTATAGCAGAGTAAGGTATTTTACACAAAAAATATTTTACAACTACACAATTTCTCCTTTTAAGTGAGCTCCCTTGTGCAAGCTGTTGAAGTGTACAGCAGCAGGGCAATGGGCGTCTATAGGAGGTGGCTCTGCTCTGTTCTGGGGTTGGTCCAAAGTCAGGTGGAGTTCCAATGTATGCAAAGCTTGAAAATTCTACCTTAAGGAGACTGAATATCAATACCAGTTTCCAAGAAGTTCTTGTTCAGTTTTCACAGAAATACTGGAACCCTCAAAATCAAGATAGTAATTTCAAACAACATTAATTTCAGATGATCCCTTTTATTTAGAGGCCCTGCATCTGTTTAGATCAAGTCACATAGCCTTACACCTACTTATAAAAAACAAAAAACAAAACCCCAAAATATAGTTGTATTTTTTAAATAACAAATAAATATATAGTCAGCTTGGAGAGACCTGGAGGACCCGATGTTGTCTACCCACTGTCATGATCACTTCTCTGCAAACGCTGCTGCTGCCATTGGAGTCCTGATGGTTCCTCTTGCTGAGGCTGTCAGTTCTTCAATCTCAGCATTTAATTTATGTATTACCCATTCCATTGCTTCTCGGCCCTTAAACAAAAATCCAATACATTTATTGTTACTGAGTGAGAGCAAAGGCATATATTGAACTAATGACACACCAGGAAGTAACAAGGAGTATGACAAGTTTAACTCAATCTCACGATGACAGATCGTTTTTGTCCTGGCTTTTTCTTTTCTAATGTTATTTAGCAAACATCAAATGCCTTGAGCAACTGGCTTGATCCATAAACTGACTTTTATTTTGTATGCAAAAGATGTTCTCAAATGAATCTACAATGACAGAATGTCTTATTTGTTTCATGATTATAGTGGTCCCCTTTTTAGGGGGACAAGAAGGTCAAATCCCTTTTCTTTATATTGTAAACCAAAATCCTATACAAGGGATCTGGTCCTCAATTCCCTCCTCACCCCTTCTCTCCTAGTGTTCTATGCAGTTCCTTGAAAAACAGAAAGAGCACTCCCCACTTCCTGTCCCAGGGGCTTTGCACACGCAGCTCTTCCACCTAGAATACTTTTCTTGGCATACCGCTCGCAATCCACCTGCCCCCATTTGGCGCTCAGTAGAAACATCAGTTACTGAACACTCATTAAGCACTCTCATACCTTTCTGTACCTTTTCTTTCCTAATGAAATGCTGTGTGATTAATTTCACCTGCCTCTTAGTTCCACGAGGGCAGGGACTACATTTATTTTGCTCCCTGCTGTATCCCCTGTCTAGCCTAGCACTCTGCATGGCACAGAGAAGGCTTCCATGAGTATCTCCTGATAACTACATTAACCACGTGTTAGGCAACAGTGCATTAGGCATCTTTCTCTAAGCTTACTGTTTTAGATCATGCATTCTCAATAAGCAAAAATTGGTTCTTAGGGGGGATGGAAAAAATTTCCCTCTTTTATGTATAAAGTCCACACATATGTATATGTTACATAACTTAATGGAGGTGGCAATTAGGGAAAATATGTCTCAAATGAGTTGGGGGGAGACAATAGTGAAAAAGGTTGAGAAACAGTGCTTTAAATGACACACAGCTACACATCATTGAGTACTTCCTGAGTGCTGGGCCCCAGGCTACACACTTTCCATATGTTATCTCATTTACTCCATGCAAACCCTGTAAAATGGGTAATCTCCACTTCCAAAACAGGAAACTGAGGCATAGAAAGGTTAACTTAATTGCCCAAGGTTAAAAGCCTAAAAGTTAGAGCTTGGATGTGAACCCAGAGCCTTGGTAAGTAACTGTCCAATGTGCTGCAGTTTCCTATGGTAGAACTGGCAAGGGTTGGCTTACAAGGTCACATGTGCAGTCAGCACCCCATTCCATTCCCACGAAACGAACCAGGGATAATAACCAAGAAGCAGCCTCACTTACTTTACTAGCGTTTGAGGATATCGTACTTGCCATCAGTCCTTCAAGGTAACTGCTGAGGCTAACGCCTTTCACAGTGATTATGGCTTCTTGAGTCAAAACAGTTCTGGAACAAAACATATTCACACAGATTCAGATGATCCAGCTTTCATTTTCAAAAAACTTGATAAAAAAAACTTAAACACCCTTTACAATACATTTGTTAAAATATTTTTTACTCACTTGTCTGGATCCTGAGGATGTGGTTTGTATATAAGTCTCTCATCTACTGAAACCATGTTTGTAAATGAAATCTACAGAATGAAAAAAAAAAAAAAAAAAAAAAAAGATCAAATCATTTTGGAACTGAAGATTCAAAATGTTGCCAAAATCAACACACAAGCCAAAATCTTACTAAACATATAAAACAACAAACAAACCGCTGCTATTATTGCATAAACTATTCACTGTCTACTTTTTATTTAAAAAGTTGAGGAAATAAAGTATAATAATGATAATACACATAATCCCAAACTCATTTTATTGAGTGCCATCCCCTTAGAGATAGGCAGGATCATGAGAGCAGGAAGTTTGGAAGCGACACCCAGGGCCAAGTCAGGCCAGCACATAAGCAGGGATTCTCTGAACCACACCATGAACATGCACTCACTTCTATGGCAACTAGGAGACAGACAAAGAACTCAGCCAGACAGTTAGAAATGAAACAAAAGGAAGCCAAGACTTACATTAGTAGATTTAAGTTCCATTGTTTTCTCTACAGGATCAACTACAGAATGTTCTTGCACATATGTTTTCGTTCTTGCTGCACCAATAAGCTAAGTAAAACATTCAGAATTAGGAATCAGAGGAGGAAGAATTTCTTACCAAGTGTACCAATATTTTATTTGAAGGAAAAAATGTGTTACAATATTTTGAACCAAAAATCTGCTTCCTAAAAACGAGAGGAAACAAAGGTCAGAAAGGAGGCCTACTCACATATCATGGATGAGAGGAGACTGCCAGACACAAAAACTTTTCCCAGGGGCAATTAGAAACCAGCCCACTGAGAATCTCTGCAACGTGAGGCACCACCCTGAATCTGCCGCAGTGCGATAGTGGAGCGCTAAGGCTGAAATATGGAAATCAGGTTTGGGGCAACATGGCAGCTAGAAAAAGGAGAACTCAAAGGCATCTATCAGCATCGTCCTAGAACAGCCTAAGGGAGGGGGCACCTCAGCTTCATTCTTCAGACAGAAAAACAGCTTTCTCACGATGGAGGATCACACATCAGTGTCCACTGTCACTCCCTGTGCTATGACCCTAAGCCCACCCCCAACTCTGCTCATTTCTGTGTCTGCACTATGGTTTGCATAAAGGAGGCAGTAAGTACATTCCTATTGAAAACGTGTACTTTAGTTTTCTTGGTGAACCTACTCTCCATAAAGAGACCCTCTAAAGAAAACTGGTGTAATAATTATTACACCACTTACTACACCAGTTTTCTCACATTATGGTAAACTGGCATTCTAGTTTCTCCCTGGTAAAATCTGCTCACTAAAGCCTGTTCATTCTTAAGGGAATAGAATTTTCTAAATGTACAGGAAGGAACTCCAGACCTTGGAACAAATGTGGCAATAACAAGTCCGAGAACATACTCCTTAAGGTACGTAACCCACCACTGGCCACAGAACTGTCATCTAACAATTACGACCAGACCATTACTGCCAAATCTTAGGATTGGTCTCAAGTTGCTGGCAAAAGCAGAAAAAGCAGAATATAACTCCTTTCAGATTACATAGCATTAGCTGGCTTCCTTAACAAAATTTTATCGGGTGCCTTCATGAAGACTGTAATAATATTTCCAATTCATTATACACTCATAATTCAAGTTTATTATAATACAACTTGAACGGATGCAAAAAAATGACATTCAGAATCGGCTCCCACAACCTATTTGAAAGTATAATGCGGTTTAGAAAACTTCTCAACAGCAGTCACATTTCTCCAGGAATAAAGACATACTTACAGACTTCACAATGGAAGGCAGTCCCCATTCTGTGCTGAGAAGTCTGTGGCTGTGCAACTTTCCAGAGGGATCTATATGTCTGTCCAACACATCAACTCCAACCACACTTGGGTTCATAGGGTTTGGGTATTTCTGCATTGCAGCTGTTGTAACAGTTTCCCATGGGTGGCTGCCGATGTGAACAAAAAACCAAAACAATCAAACATTTAAAAATATGCATATGAGTTAGAAACAATTTTTATAATCTATCAAATCATTCATTCCAACGTAAGTTTAATGAGTTTATCTAGGAAAAATTACCTTCTGAAACACTGATTATGGGAACCTGATCTACATTTTTAACAGGCTTCAGTATTTTTCCACAATACAGGCTATGTAATAAAACTCCTATCTATAAAGATCAAAGCAGCCTACAAAGCATTACGGTATAGTTTCTCAAACCATCTTTCCTGCCTATCATTATCCACTTCCACATGTAAATTGTTTCTAGGAAGAACCAGTGATTCATGAAAATGTATTTAAAAATTATGTTCTGAAACAAATAGCCAAAAGTATGATTATGCCATTTATTTTTTTCTGACTCCAATTCTATCAGTTTATAAGGAAGTAAAAAAAGTAAAAGAATGTATGAGCACTATAAATTCTTACAGGGATCACCAAAAGATCCAAAGCATTGATTTCATTATTGAACCTTTCCTTCATTTTAATGTAATAAATAACAGTGGCTTCTCCAGTCAATCTTTATCTATTGTTTTTCTCAAAGGAGTGATTCTGATTTCTGTTTTGAAAAGGTCACTCAATGTAACAAAATGTCCTTAAGGCACACTCCTAATATACTATTTTCTAATATTCTCTTTTAATACAATAAGCGTTTGCTTATCACCTAGTATTGAAGTGATAATATCACATCACTTGATAACTTGCAGGATCTTTATTTTCTTGAAAAAGCACATGTGCTTGGGTGATTCAAAATGTGATGTACCTTTGTTCACGTCACAACTTCTGTGAAGAAGACACTTGTACAAAAAATGTCATTTTCTCCTGCCTCAGCCTCCCGAGTAGCTGGGACTACAGGCGCCGCCACCACGCCTGGCTAAAAAAATATCATTTTCAAAAGGACCCCTTATTAAGTACAATCAGTATTAAAGGTGATTTAGTCTACCTGCAGTCTGATTCTAATGCCTTCTATACTACTTATCTGTGCTCTCATCTTCATTTAAAGGAAAAAGACAAGATCTGGGGATGATGTTTCAAGCTGCAATGACTGATAAGCCACACAGCATTACTTTCTATTTTTCTAAAAGTGAAACAAGTAGACATTATTCCAACTTTTTAGAGAACTCAAGATTGACAACTATATCTTGTCAACAAAAGGAAAATCTCAACTCCATTGATTTCCTAGAACCCTGGATAACCAGTGACATCATTTTTAATGTTTTCATTATAATATTCTTTTCTCTACAATATTGTACCAATGAACCTCATTCTGTTTTTAGTCTCCAGCCTTATCCAGCAATCAATGCAGGTATATAAGCAGCGTTGCTTCATCAATCTGAAGAGTCCCCACAAATAGAAGCACATAGGCCAAGCACTCTGATTCTTACCAAGGCAACTCTCTAAAATGAAAATCAGATGAACCCCCCCCAGGTCTCCATCCAGTCATATACCATGGTTAACTGGCTTCCATGCCCTTATCTCTTCCTCCAACCCTCTCTAAAAAATTAATAATCGCATGACTTCAGGGTGGTTATGCATTATTTGTAATTTAGTCCATCTCTCCTTTCTGAACCAACTTGAAACCGCTGATGTTGACTTAGCTTGGCTCAAGATTGCTTTATGAACCATAACCAGTTCAAATATTACAAACAATACTTACTATGATTAGGAATGTTCCAGCAATTAATCTGAGCTGTATTAACATAATTACGTGGGAAAGATCTCACAATGGAAGACATTCAAAGACCACACCAAAGTACAATCAGGACCTGGCTATGGCTCACTGACCTGTCCAACTTCTTCACCTTTGAAACGAAGTGAGGACATTATCAACTCCACTGGGGCAGCATCGATGTCTTGATTTACTTATTAAAATGTAATCAATCCAAAGAACAGTGCCTGACATATACTGGGCATCTCTGTATGTTGAAGGAATCAATGAATGACTTCACTTGGATACCAGCTACAGGCCTCAGAAGAAAAGTGTTGGAAAATCAAAGACAGATAAGATGTAGAATGATGGCCAGGTGTGGTGGCTCACGCCTGTAATCCCAGCACTTTGGGAGCCAAGGTGGGCAGATCACAAGGTCAGGAGATTGAGACCATCCTGACTAACACAGTGAAACCCCGTTTCTACTAAAAATGCAAAAAATTAGCCGGGCGTGGCGGCGGGCACCTGTAGTCCCAGCTACTTGCGAGGCTGAGGCAGGAGAATGGTGTGAACCCCGGAGGCGGAGCTTGCAGTGAGCCGAGATTGCGCCTCTGCACTCCAGTCTGGGCGACTGAGCGAGACTCTCTCTCAAAAAAAAAAAAAGAAAAAAAAAGATGTAGAATGATGACTTAGATATTGTTAGAGAATAACATCCTAAAGATCAGAAACAACACTCAGATTTGTGAGGGGAGATGATGACTTCAATTTCAGATAGGTTGAGTTTGAAGGGCCTGTGGAACAGGAGGGTAGCCATGCCTAACAGGCACCTGAAAATGAAAAGCGAAGCCCAAGAGAGGCTGGAGCTCAAAGTACAGACCTGGGAGCCATAAATGTATACCTATCATTTGGGACTTTGACCAAACAGCTCAGATTATGTGAGGAGAAAGCACGGATCAGGGCTGCTTCTCCCAGGACAAAAAAAAGGCTGTGACAAAAAGAAAAAAAAAAAAAAGCAATTAATATCACAGGTGAAATCCAACACAGGAAGGCCAACAAAATCTTACTGAACATTTACACTGAATGGGAAAAGACAGGGAAGTACTGAAGACAAAGGCAGAAAGAGTGTACAGGGAAGGATGAGCCAGGAAGAAAAGTTAGGGAAGATATGGGAGAAGAAGGTTCTAGGGATACTCAGTGCCAAGAACTTCTGAAGCATGCAAACCTAGAAGAGGACTGAAATTAAACATCCTCAGAGCTGAAATGGATTAGTGATGAATGTGACCAGGTTAATGAACATCTCAATGACTACAAATTTCGGGTCTTTTTCCTCCCAGAAAGACTGTAAACAGTAGGGAGAAAAGAAAGCTTCCTTCTGATTCCAATATTCTATACTTTGCAGGATACAGCAGGCCCTAGGATGTGTCCCACTAAGTACAAATGCTGACAACGTGTTAAAAGTTGCCTTCAGAGGCTGGGCACAGTGGCCCACACCTGTAATCCCGGCACTTTGGGAGGCCGAGAGGGGGTGGATCACTTGAGGTCAGGAGTTCGAGACCAACCTGACGAACATGGTGAAACTCCATCTCTACTAAAAATACAAAAATTAGCCGGACGTGGTGGTGGGCGCCTGTAATCCCAGCTACTTGGGAGGTCAAGGCAGGAGAATCGTTTGAACACTGGAGACGGAGGTTGCAGTGAGCCAAGATCACGCCACTGCACTCCAGCCTGGGCAACAGAGCGAGACTCTGCCTCAAAAAAGAAATAAAAAGTAACAGTTGCCTTCAGAGACACTTTTAAAAACATAAATGGCTTTGTAGCATGTTTATTTACAAGGCTATCCTAATTAAAACAGTGTGGCAACGACATTAAGATCAGCGGAACAGAGCAAGTAACTCGGGAAAAAAAGGGATTTCGCTGCTTAAATTTGTGGCTGTTTTGTAAATGGAATCAGGGACCTGGAAGAGAATTTAATTCTCCACATCCAACTGGTTCAAGGCCTATTTTCGTTAGTAAACATTTCACATTATCCAAAAAGATGTTCCTGAACGTGGCCTCAAAGGGATCTAACACGCGTGGTCCCTGACGACCGTCCTTTTCCATCTCTCAGATAAAAATGGGTAACCCAGGGTCACACGCTTATTGCAGCCAGAGCTAGACCGTGAATTCCAAATCCAAGGCTCTGCTGCGTAGATGAACGAGTTGTGAAAAGGTTTCACATCCTGGTGGCCAGAGTTCACCCGAAATTCACATTCGGAGGTAGAAACTCCACCCAAAAGGCGGCCAGGGAAAGTACACTCTGGAGAAAACCAACACCTCCCTTTTGGGATCCTCGGGTCCACGTCCCAAAGGGGTTTCGCAGGGCGGGATGTGGCAACCCTGAGTGCTGTCAAGGGCCTCGTGCTCCGCGACGCCCCCAGGACCTCAGGAGGCCGCCGGCCCGAGACTACCTCATGGTAGGGGACAGCCTGGAAGTGGCCCCCGTCACCCTCCCGGTCGCAGGTCCGCCTGGGTCTGGAGGTCGGAGCCGTCCCCTCGGCTAGCGCGCCTCGGGGTCGTGACCTTGGCCTGCCCTCCATGTCGCCAGGGCCCGCAGACTTCTGGGTTCGCTCCGCTTGCTAGGCCCGACGCCTAGAAGCCTCCTGCGGGCCGCCTCTGCCTCGCCTCGACTCCAGAGCCAGCGTGCCCGCCCTCCACGGAGCCGCCCCCGCTCCCCAAACTCACTCAAAGACGTGCTCCGAAGTCCAGATCTTCATGGTGCCGGCACCCTCAGCGATGTCCGGGTAGCGCCAGGGGACAACGAGGCACAGAGGCTACACCGGCCCCTGCCCCGCCCCCAGCACTCTAGCCGGCGGCGCAGTGCGCAGGCGCTGTCGGGCCCGACGCGAGGGACGTCCCGACGCGCGGCCCTACGCCCTATCCCGGCCCGGGTTTTGCCCCAGCCTTGCGCGCAGCGCAAGGAAACCCCACCCCTTAGCGCCGGCGCGTGGCGCCGGCGCAGTGCCGCAGACCGCAGCTTCGGGGGCCGGCGCGGGCGCTGTGCTGCGCAGGCGCGGCGGGTGGGGCGGGAGCGTTGACCTCTGGGCAGAGTTGGGTCAGGTCCAGGAGGTGCCTGGGCGCCCGCCTGGCCTTCCTTGTCCTTCTGGCCCAGCATATCCTCGCCTGGCATTTCGAGGCGTGTGGACGCATGCGGTCAGCCTGCTGACATGGATGTTCCATGTGGTGGTCACTTGTGCAAAATTTCCTGGTGCCCCATAGAAGAGTTCCTGCCACCTCCTGGGTCAGCCCCGGCTGTTGTCCCAAATCCACCAGCCAGCCAGCCGACCAGCTGTGCCCGTCCTACCTGCCCTCCAGGAGCTTGCAGCCCTCGGAGGGGATAAATAAGGCGGGACGCGGAGAAGCTAACATCAGACATGCCCATGAATAATACCCCAACGAGGGGTAAAGTCCGGAAGCACGGTGCCAGGGATCGGGTGGAAAAGCTTCCTGGCTGGGCACACCTTGCCCTAGGTGCATAGGATGGATCTGAGTTGAGATGTGCCTCCCGGAGAGACTTCCCTCGTCACCGTTTCTCACCTCGTTGCTGTGCTTCATCACAATAATCATGTTGCATTTTCTATAGCATTTACCCCTCTGACGTCATCTTGTTAATTTATTTGTTATAATTCCCAATCGAACTGAATACTTGAAGGCAAGAATCTTGCTGGTCTTGCTCAAAAATAATTCTCAGTGTCTCATATAGTCACGGCTCAATGATTATTTACTGAAAAATGAAAAAAATCAATAGCTATTTGTGGGATGAATGAATGAATGGAGTCATCTAGTTTATTCGTTGTAACTTCCGCTAGACTGTAAGCCGCTGAGGGCGAGGCTCTTGCCAGACTTGTTCAATGATTTTCCCCTTCCTACATGACAATTATTTGTTGCATCAATGGATGAAAGAATGACTAAGAAGTGCTGGGCCAGGAGGAGGTGGCATGTGGTTTCATTCAGAGATAAGCCTTGTCCAGGGGACAAACTGCCTGGTTTACCTCTCAGAATACAACTTCCCACCCTGCTCTCCCCTACTCTCCACAGCCGTCTACCTCCTAACAGAACAATTTGCCATTTTAAATGAAGGTTATGGAGGAAAATCTTTACATCTAGTTACTTAGAAGCAGTTAGAAGGACCACCTCATTCTCGTTCTTAGCTTGTTTGATTGCTAAAAACAAATAAAAAGCCAGGTTAATTTAGAAGGGAGGATAATTTTTCAAAATAGCATAAGTCCTTTATACAGGAAAACAAAAATTATATTAGACAGGAAGGAAATAATATGGTTGGGTAGTTGCTAAGTGCAATTTGTGGTACCTGCGATTTTCTTTTTTTAAACCTACAGTACTTAAGAGTGATTTCTTGGGGAGGTAATGCTTTAAGGGCTGCTGAGAGTACCTCAGCCTTGACTAAGATGCAAAGTTAACGACGCTGGGTGTTAAAAACACTGGTTCAGGAACCATCAGCACAGAACAGCCTGTCCCTGCTATTCCTGGAGTTCCATGAGGCTGTTCACCGTTCAGCATTCCTGTTCTGTTTAATTTAGAGAACATTATTCTGCCCTCAAGTTCAAAATTTCTGTGTTTTAGTCATGAAAATTAAATGACACCTATCTCCTCTGCCCGCAACACACACACTACATCAGTCTAATTTTACTTACTAGATCTAGAGTGATAGGATGGGGCATGGAAAGATGGAGATCCAGGACCCAAGTGTCTTCTCTGTGTGTCTCCTCATGGTGGAAATAATACCACCTCTTACTTGGATTTGGAGGGCAAGACTTTCATAATGATTATCTCTCGGAGACTCTCTTAGGAGACACAGAGGAAGCAAATTAATGGTTTTTAGATACCTAAGCCCTGTATTACTTGTCAGTGCCTCTCACAGAAACAGAGAAGTCATTAGCAACAGGTCATTAATTTAATTTGAAATTAACTAGGTGACTAGTAGTCACGGCCCTTGCCCCAGGGATGACACATATCTATCTCCACACCCTTCCTGTTGGGATCTCCTGTTGGGATCTTGCTGAGCTCCGTGTCTGGGACGAGAATGAAGATGTGACTCTTACCCACAAGGAACTTTACAACTGGCCAGGAACCAAAACCAAAACACACGTCGAGAATCAACTAGAGGATTTTTATTTATTTATTCATTTATTTTTTAGACAGAGTCTCACTCTGTCACCCAGGCCCAGGCTGGAGTGCAATGGCATGATCTCGGCTCACTGCAACCTCTGCCTCCTAGGTTCAAGTGATTCTCCTGCCTCAGCCTCTGGAGTAGCTGGGATTACAGGCGCATGCCACCACACCCAGCTGATTTTTGTATTTTTAGTAGAGATGGGGTTTCACCATGTTGACCAGGCTGGTCTTGAACTTCTGACCTCAAGTGATCTGCCTGCCTTGGCCTCCCAAAGTGCTGGGATTATAGGCATGAGCCACCATGCCTGGCAAGAATCAACTGGAGGATATTTAAAGGGAGGGTTGGGTGTTCACAGCCAAGAGCCCCAGAACTTTGAAGTGCATCCTCTGGGTCCTTATGGAAGGTGGTGGGCAGAAGAGGATTGGCTAAGAGGCTGGGATCAGGGATTGGTATAGCAAGAGGCAGATGGCCGTACCGACATGAGCGGCCCCACATTAGCCGGTTCCAGAGACAGGCCTGGCAGGAGAAGCACTCCATCGTCAGCTGGGCCTCAGCTACTGTTATTTCCAAATTCCCCTCACTTGCACACCATCTTTACAGTTGTTGCCCTATCTTCATTCCACCTGTCCCACCTTTGTTCTCAGACCAAATCGAGAGTTGGGCTGCTTATTCTCAAGGCCCAATAACAAAATTCAGATGAACTGGGAGAGAACCGGTTACAGGGAGAAGGCCTGGAAATTATCCCCAGACCAACTCAAAATTACAAAGTTTTCCAGCGCTTATATATCTTCCAAGCTGTATGTCTATGTGTAAGTGTGCATTCATCTAAAGACATAAGTGATTCACTTCTTCTCATCTTTAACTAAGATCTGAGTCCTGAAGACTTTCCTCTAGAGTCTCAGTAAATTTACTTAACCTAAATGGGTCCTGGTGCTGGGATGATGACCCTTATCATGTCTCCTACGAAATCATGGAGGTTTGGGGAGTTCCTTCAGACCCCCAGTAAACTTGTCTGTGGAGGCCTGGGGAGTTTCTTCAGACCCCTAGTAAAACTTGTTTAATCCTAAGCAGGTTCTGTTAAGAATTCCTTTGCCATCTTGTCATACTTCAAGGCCCAGGAAAGGCATAGGCAAAACTTGGTAGGCTTTTGTGACATTCCACCCCTTGTATAAGGACACTGGCTCTTTTGGCTTTTCTTTTTTTTTTTTTTTTTTTGAGACGGAGTCTCGCTCTGTTGCCCAGGCTAGAGTGCAGTGGCCGGATCTCAGCTCACTGCAAGCTCCGCCTCCCGGGTTTATGCCATTCTCCTGCCTCAGCCTCCCGAGTAGCTGGGACTACAGGCGCCCGCCACCTCGCCCGGCTAGGTTTTTTTGGTATTTTTTAGTAGAGACGGGGTTTCACCGTGTTAGCCAGGATGGTCTCGATCTCTTGACCTCGTGATCCGCCCGTCTCGGCCTCCCAAAGTGCTGGGACTACAGGCTTGAGCCACCGCGCCCGGCCGGCTTTTCACATTTAACCACTCAGTCAGCATGGAAACAGTTGTTATGGAGGCCTGCATTAGTGAGGCCTGGCCTGCCACACCATTACTACTTGATTTTTTTATATCACTGTGGTCTAAGAAGAAACGTACCTGGTCTTTGTCCCCAGTTCTTGTCACAGAGCTCCTAAAACCCTTGGGATTTCCTGAATGATAGGGATGCCTTTGATTATTCATAACAAGCTCCTTTTGATACCATCTCCAGGTAGATGGTGTCGGAATTGTAATGGCTGCTAGAGAATTGTGTGGTTGGTGGAGAGAACCCCTACACATCTGATGTTGGAGTGTATCTGTGTTGACAGTCCAGTAGTAGGAAAAATAGTGTGTTTTTGTCAGAATCAGCTTCCTTACAAATACACTTGAAAGGAAACTTTATATAACTTTTTTCAATAGAAAACCAGTATTTTTACCCTGATAAATGCTAAATACATGACTCTTAAAATAAGGCAGTGAGCCCCATGGGCTTCCTGACACCTTCTCATCTCCTCCCAAAGTGGGCATGTCTCACTTTGGTGCTGACTTCCAAACTTCCCAGGTGCTTTTTGGACTCTCATCCATTCTCCTCAAACTCCAAGCCACCTTTTCCTCCGAATCTCTCAGCAGTGACCTTTATCTGTAAATTCACTGTGAACTCCTTCAACTGTGTCTTCTCTTTGTATTCTCATGAATCCTTTCTGCATATCTCCTTAACTCTGAGAATTTTTCTCTCTTTCCTTCCCTCCCTCCCTTCTTCCCTCCCTCCTTCCCTTCCTTCTTCCTTCTTTCCTTACTTCCTCTCTTGTTCTCTTTCTTTCTTTCTTCCTTTCTTTCAACAGAGTCTTGCTCTGTCTCCCAGGCTGGAGTGCAGTGGCCTGATCTTGGCTCACTGCAACCTCCTCCTCCTAGGTGCAAACAATTCCCCTGCCTCAGCCTCTTGAGTAGCTGGGATTACAGGCGTGCATCACCACACCAGCTAATTTTTGTATTTCTAGTGGAGGTGGGGTTTCACCATGTTGGCCAGGCTGGTCTCGAACTCCTGACCTCAAGTGATCCACCTACCTTGGCCTCCCAAAGTGCTAGGATTACAGGCATGAGCCACCATGCCTGGCCTTGTTTTTACATTTTTATTTTAGAGACAGAGCTTTGCTCTGTTGCCCAGGCTGGAGTGCAGTAGCATGATTACGGCTTACTGCAGCTTTGACCTCCTGGGCTAAATTGATCCTCCTGCCTCAGCCTCCCGAGTAGCTGGGACTACAGATGCATGCCACCATGCCTGGCCAAGATAATGTGTCCCTTCTCCCTTCCAGTCTTTTCGTCTGTGCTCCCTTCATTTAGTCATTGTACAAATAACCACTGATCATCTATTCTAGGTCATCCCCATCACACTACAGCAGCAGGTGACAATTTCCCCAGGGACAATATTCCCCAGGGGACATTGGCACTGTCTGGAGACATGCTCGGTTGTCCCAACTGGTGGTGAGGGTGCCACTGGCATCTGTGAGTAGAGGCCAGGGATGCTGCTAAACATCCTACAATGCACAAGATGGCAAGTGATTCCCTGCCCCAACAAAAAGGGATCTGGCCCCAAATGTTGACAATGTCAGTGTTGAAACCCTGAGGTTCATCTAACAGGCTCTTATCTCTGTCCCAGTCTACCTGTCTGGCTTTAATATTTTGTCCTTCCATTCTCCAAATCAGCTGAACTCACAGCCACATAAATCTCTCCCTATCCTTACAGGTCATGCACTTCCACACCCTTGAACTTTGCATATGGTGTTATCTCCACCCAGAATGCAGTTTCCTCTGACTTGCCCTGGAGAGTCTTACTCATATCTTGATATTCTGTGCAAATACTCTACTCTCCAATTGCCTCACAGATACGCCTCTCCCCACTAGCTGAGCACAGTGCCTTGTTTCAGCTTCTGTGCTCCTGTTTGCATTTGATATAGCCCTCGTTATGACACATCACTGTGGAAGTGCTGTGTGTGTGTCCACACTGCAATTTAAAGTACAAAGTGATGACTTCTGTGTTGGAAGGATGGGGGTGGGAGCATGGCTCCTTATCAACCTCTTCGTGGTTTCAGTCCTTACTATAAATGTGGCCACACAGTGAAGCAAGAATCATCATAACAAGAAAATATTTGCCACTGAACCAAATCTGTACATATGAATTTGGTGCCTTATGAAAGCACCAGCATAGATCCTCATCTCTTGAGCCTATGTGTTTGCTGGTTAGTCTCTCACTGATTGTCCAAGGCTAAAAATGTACCATAAGTGCTTGGAAAGTGAAACCAAAACTCTTGGAGAAGATGCAGAATTCCATCAAGTTGATGAGAATGATATTCAAGAACTCCTTCATTATACACTAACCCACGATAGATGACTTTGTGTAGAATTAAAGCAGTTAACAGTTGAGCAGAGGAAATTGGCAAGGGATGGTTCACAAAGAAAATGATATGAATGGCTAAAAGCTGGAAAAGACTCCTGGGAAAAATATTTGAGTCCTTGAATATTTCTGCAAAGATGTCCATCTCTGCAATTGAGTTGTGAAATTCAAACATATTTTGTAGTGCTATTTTCCAGTTTGGTGAGGAAAATCATTGCAGAAACCAGCACTTGGTTCATTCTATGTGATAACAATTTGATAGAGTTATAATTTTAATTTAACATATGTGTATATATCTATCTCATATAAATATCTATCATAATATATATCACTAAATATATGCATATGGATATGTGTGTGTGTATATATATATAAACTTACTATCATAATTTAATTTAATTTAATTTATTTATTTTTGAGACAGAGTCTCACTCTGTTGCCCAGGCTGGAGGGCAGTGGTGCAATGTGGGTTCACTGCAACCTCTGCCTCCTGGGTTCAAGCGATTCTCCTGTCTCAGCCTCTCAAGTAGCTGGGATTACAGGCACCCACCACCACACCTGGCTAATTTTTGTATTTTTAGTAGAGATGGGGTTTCACTGTGTTGGCCAGGCTGGTTTTGAACTCCTGACCTCGGGTGATCCACCTGCCTCGGCCTCCCAAAGTGCTGGGATGACAGGCGTGAGCCACCATGCCCGGCCATTATGCAGGGCATTTTTTATTTGCAGTCACCAGACAGAGACCTGCTGCTTGCTGACCATGGCCAACCCCACGCGTCCACTGCACGCCTTTCACATCATGAAGGGGGAAGGGGAACAATCCTCTCTCATGTGCCAAGATTCATCCTCTTTGTGAACCGCATAATTAGGTTTACAGAAGGGGACAGAGCCTGGTTCTTGTCAGGGAGCTTGGCGGTTTTCATCACCTTGCTGAGTATTGTTTAAGCCCAGGAGGTTGAGGCTGCAGTGAGCCATGATTACACCATTGTAGCCTTGGAGACAGAGTGAGACCCGGTTTCAAAAAAAAGAAAAGGAAGGGAGAGCAGGACGATTATTCCAGTTTTACAGATGCAAAATGGAGGCGAAGAGACGCTAGTGCCTCTCCCATCCAATTCCTAGCCTTATTCTCTCATCACTAGATCATGGTATGGGGTGTTAAAGGTAATACCACATCAATATACAGCTTAGGCAATGGGCTTCCCTTGGCTCCCAGGTTCAGACTGCAACAAACAAAGCACAGCTGTTCATCCAAGTGGGACCTGCCAGGTTACCCCTGTTCATTCTGGAAGAAGGTGAGTGTATCACAATGTTCCGAACATAAGTGGATGTGTAATAGATACTTGCTGGATTCTATTCCTGGAATTTGGGATAGAGTCAGCGTTTTGCTTTTTCATGGTCTTTCTGAGAAGTCCATTCTGCAGAAGTGTAACATTTTATGTACATTTTTAAAATTACATTAAATCAAGCAGAAAAGGGTGGAAGAGTAGAAGGAAAGTCAGTTGTTTGTCTGACTTTTATAAAATTATAACTCTTGTAGGGATGGAGCTGGCCCTTTTAAAAAACATTTATTGTTTCAGCATCAGGACTCTGAACCGCCAGTGCAGAAGGATAGCATGATACCCTGGAGTAGAGTGAGGAGCCTAACATTGTAGGTGGAAGGTATTGAGTATGGCCCCAAGAGTAATATATTCAGTGGGTCTCTTCTGAAGCTCCAAGGGTCAACAAGTACCAGACAACAGGTACCTGTGGGCCAGGAAGTAATCCCCCTTCTACTCACCTGGGAGGTCATTGCTTGTCCTGTTGTCATGCACTCAAACTAGTTGACTCTGTCATTTCAATGAACGAAAGACTAAGCCAGATTATTGGCATCCAAGATGGAAACCCGGATATGGGATGGCTAGCCTCTCTAGCCATGTGCAGGCACAATATTTGCACAACTGAGTCACGTTGGATAACTCTTTTTTTTTTGAGACAGAGTCTCGCTCTTGTCACCCAGGCTGGAGTGCAGTGGTGCGATCTGGGTTCACTGCAACCTCCATCTCCCAGGTTCAAGCAATTCTCCTGCATCAGCCTCCCGAGTAGCTGGAAATTACAGGCACCCACCACCACGACAGGTTACTTTTTGTAGTTTTTTAGTAGAGACAGGGTTTCATCATGTTGGCCAGGCTGGTCTCGAACTCCTGACCTCAGGTGATCCGCCTGCCTCAGCCTCCCAAAGTGTTGGGATTACAGACATGAGACACCGCGTCTGGCCCATGTTGAATAACTTTTAGGAAGAGATGATAGAGATTTCAGCTTCTGTTCTCATTGTATTCTCATTCTTGTATCCTCCCAAACAAAATAAAACAAAGAAATGTGTCCTTTCCAGCTTTATGCATGCATGTCCTCCGAGAAAAGGCAGTCCTCTTCATATTTAGATGCTCCAAAATGTCGTCAAAAATTTTCCGAAAAGTTTTTTTTTTTCCCACCAAGTGTAAAGTAAACTGAAGCATTCTAGACTATGAGGCAAACCAAGCAGGATCGAAGGGCCTGCAAGAATCTCAGGTTGTGATGTTCTCAGTTCTGGTAAGAAACAGCACATGGACAGAAAGAGGCAAACAGATGGTCTGTCTCATTCACAGGTATATCCACAATGCCAGGCACATAGTAACAGCTCAATAAGCATCTGTTGAGTGAATAAAGGCATCAACAGAAAGCAAGCCAAGTCCTAGTGTTAGGTAACACCATGCCTTATTTATCATCAATGGGGGTCAACAATATATAGTGTGCACAGTTTATGAGCCCTGACATTTACCAGAATTTGCAACTTGTGAGGCATAACATGAAGGTCCCAATCCAGTAAGAACATAAGGGTATAGGGAGAGAAACAGCAGGTGCCCAAATCTGGGCAGTGCCCCTGCCAGCTCTATGGCTCCCAAAGCCATGTCTGGGGAGACCAGGGCACCTAGAAGCAGCAGTTGCTCCCCAGCTGGCTGTGCAGAGCAGGTCTGGAGGGAGGCAGGTGCCTGCAGCCCGAACTGCCTTCATTTGAGACAACAGCTGTTTGCTTGGGCCTTAGGCTGAGGAAAAAAATGCTAAGCCATATGTCGTTAGTCAGTGCATGGTCCTATTAGAAAAAGTGCCCGAATGATTGATTAGAAAGCAACCAGGCAGCCCTTGCATATTGCTTTACTTGTGTGCCGCAAGTTTATTTAATGTCAAAATGTACCAAAATCCACCCTGTTCCTTCCACTTCCATTTTTCATCCCAGAAATATTTGCCAAATGCGTGCACTGAAACCACTGGGGAAGAGAGGAAAGTAGGATATTTTCTTAAGAGGAGGGACTGCAAAGTGAGGCAGAAGTTCGAACAGAAAACACCCCCTTTTTTGGATTGTGTGTGATGTTAAACAATGACGAAAATGTTTCTGAGTACTTGCAGGCTGATAGATCATAAAGGAATCTTAAATTCACATAAACCTTTTTTCCAAACACTTCAGACACCTACCAGATGGGGAAACAGAGGCACTAGAACGCATATGTTGACAATCTTTGGAATCCAGTGAGTTAAGACCATAATCTACATCTCTAGTCTTTTTCCTTTGCTTACTTCTCTGTTCAGAGTAATAATGTAGAAAAAGCTACCTTAAGAAGCAGTTTCAACGGTTTCTCATTTCTTCAAATGTATTGAATACAATTCCAAACAAGCTTCAGTCCTTAAATAGCTTTAGTCATTTACATCAGCCAACTGGTACTTCAGCAAAAATACATTCAGGTATTTACATTTTTAACAAGATTAATCAGCACATAGCATTGGTTATATATTTATTAAAATTCTACTTTGGGTAATTGTGATTTATTGGAAAAATTAATATCAGAATCTAAAATGTTAATCAAACTTAACTGAAAAATGCAAAAATCAGCACCTTTCTTTCAAACCAGCAGTGATAATGTATAAACAATAATAGAAAAACTCTATCAAAAATAACTCAAGGCCACGTGCAGTGGCTCACACCTGTAATACCAGTACTTTGGGAGGCTGAGGTGAGTAGATCACTTGAGGTCAGGCATTCGAGACCTACCTGTCTAACATGCTGAAACCCCACCTCTACTAAAAGTACAAAAATTAGCCAGGCATTGTGGCACATGCCTGTAATTCCAGCTACTTGGGAGGCTGAGGCAGCAGAATCGCCTGAACCCAGGAGGCAGAGGTTGCAGTGAGCCGAGATTGTGTCATTGCACTCCAGCCTGGGCAACTGAGTGAGACTCTCTCTCAAAAAAAAAAAGGACCTAAAAATATGAAATATCTAGCAAGAAACCTTAACAAGAGATGTATAGGATCTAAAAGAAGAGAATCTTAAATTTTTTCAGAAGAACATAACAGGAAACTTGAATAAAAGATGATATACCATGCTTCTGGGCAGGAAGATTCAGTGTTTTGATACTGTCAATTCTCCCTAAATTAGTTGAATGAAATTCCAGCTGAAATCTCAATAGGACACTTTTGGAACCTGATAGAGTGATCCTAATGTTTATTTGGAAGGACAAAGAGGTGAGGATGGCCAGGAAAGTTTTGAAAAGGTAAAGAGGGGAATTCAATCTGCCAGACAGTACAACATATTAGGTAGCTATAGTAGCTAAAATAGTGTGGAGCTGAGCAAAAATGGGTAGAAAGAAATGGATACCCTTAAAATCAACCTTAATATGTATGACACTTTAGCATGTACTTTAAATGGGCATTTCAAATCCAAGGGGAAAGGATAGTTCAGTAAATAAACGGTGCTGGAACAGCCAGTTAAGTATTTGGAAAAGACAGAAAGTAGGATTATCTCAGGCTATACATCTAAATCAATTAGAGATTACCTAAAGAGAGAAATACTAAAAATCTAGTTATTCATACAGCTTCAATTGCCTAGGTGGGACAGAGCCACATATCTAGAAAACATCAAAAACATTAAAAGGAAAATACAGTATGAAAATATTTACCACAAATATAAGGGATTAAGAGTTAATTTTCTTAAAATACAGGCTGGATGCAGAGGCTCACGCCTGTAATCCTAGCACTTTGGGAGGCCAAGGGGATCACTTGAAGTCAGGAGTTCAAGACAAGCCTGGCCAACATGGTGAAACCCCGTCTCTACTAAAATAAAAAAATCAGCCAGGCGTGGTGGCATGAGCCTGTAATCCCAGCTACTCGGGAGACTGAGGCAAGGGAATTGCTCAAACCTGGGAGGCAGAGGTTGCAGTGAACCCAGATCATGTCACTGCACTCCAGCCTGGGTGACAGAATGAGACTCCATCTAAAAAAAAAAAAAATATATATATATATATATATATACACACACACACACACGCACACACACACACACATATCCTCATATAACCATTAGAAACCCACTAAAACCCTTTAGAAAATGAAAATACCATGAACAGACAATTGGTAAAAAAAATGCAAGTGATTAATGTGAAAAAATGTTCCACTGCTTTGGTGGTCAAATAAATGCCCATTAAAACCATATACCATTTTTGGCTGATCAACTTAGCAAATGAAAATATAGCTCTTATTCAAAGTTGGTGAATATGAAGTGAGGTAGGAACTTTCCAACACTTCGATTCAAAGTATCAGTTGGGACAATCTTTCTGGAGAACAGTTTAGCAATATCTATGAAGAGTCTTAAACATTCCTGTTTGCCCTTGTGATTCTCAATGAAGGAATTTACTCTAAGGAAATTCAGAAATTTGGACCAAGATCTAAGTCACAGAATTGTCTGTAATAATATAAAGCTGGAAAAAGCTTAGGTGTTCAAAAAAAGATTCACTAGTTGGATCATGAAGAAATAGAATATGTGTTTCAAGGGGAGGGAGAAGAAGTGGGAGTATTCTAGGGAGAAAGAACAGCAAGGATGATAGGAAAGGTACATGAAAGTGCATTGCAAGTTTGATTTGGAAACTGTAGTGTGCTCTGGAAGGCCAAGTGTGGGGCAGATAGGAGGCGTAAGAAGAGGTGAGGCTCAGAGGCTTGTGTAGTGGTCTATCTCGTGCATGAGAATTTAAGATGTAAGGACTCTGGGTTGGTTATCTTTATATCGTTCCAAGTTCCTAATTAACAAATGTCTGCTTGATAATTCTTGATAATCTGCTTGAGATTTCTTTCAGTGTTGAGCGGCTTTGAGTTCTGTGTTACTAAGTTATGGTTTTCCTCTATGGCTAGTAAAGATCCAGCAAAGTTTCTTAGGAAGAAAATTAATAAAGACTCTCTCTACGTAACATGGTTGATTTACTTTTACGACATGCATTAAATGATATTTTAAAACAGCCTTATTTGGACTTCAGTCAGTAGGGGGTGCACCAATGCTGGAAATTCTGATACTAATAAATAATAGCACTTATTTGTTAATCTTACAGTCCTTCGTCCTGCTTACTACTTGTCCCTTCTTTGCCCCTCTCAGGACTCTCTATCCCCCACATTAAAAAATTTCTCATTGCTGCACATACCACCAGTCATAAAACTGATTTTAATAAGAGTTAATTTATTGTTGCTGTTTATTAAATTGTTACAAGTAAGTGTGACGTTTTTGAGAAATTGATGCTGTATGGAGAAGAGTTTAAATTGCGCTTATTTATTCATGACACATTTTTAATCACAAAAGGTGAGAAAGTATTAACACTAGAAAAAAATGGAGGTGATATTTAATAGTCCATGGGGACACAAATTCTATAATTAAAAGAAGAGTAATAGTGACCTTTAGAGAGAGCATATTTCATAAAGTGTTCATTAAAAAGGAGTTCACTTTTGGAACTTTATTTTCTCAAAGTTCTCTTTATGAAATAGAATTAATAAAATGCCACAGTTTACTGAAATTTTAAAGAGTACAGAGAGCTGTGGTGTTGTGTAGAGAAACTGAAGGGGAAATAAAATTAGGTTTGTATATGGTATTTTTGAAGCAAGGAGGAACCTGATTGGCATACTTAACATTTGAAGAATATAGCTAAAAATGTTGTGCCAGAATAATAAGCCCTGGGATCAAAACATATGAAATGAGAATTAGCATTTCCTGAGAGAAAATTAAAACTATAGAATTAAGGAAAACACCATCTGAATAGGAAAAGAGAGCCACTTGTGGAAGGGTAGAGTTTGGAAACTGGGAGGTGCCTACATTTCACTAGATGCTGCCGTGCTCTTTTGAAATGATGATATAGGGTATACCAGTGATCTTCTCCCTTTCCATTCCTTAAAAATGTTTATAAAGTGGCTTAAAACAAAGGAAAATATTAGGAATGAAAATGATTACTAAAGTGAATCATATGCAATCAAAAGTTTAAAAACTTTTGTAGAAGAAAAAAGAATGAAACTAAAATAATTTTTTTAAAAAATGCACCAAGTGGAACACCCATTAAAAGGCACAGATGCTCAAAAGAACTCCTAAAAGATATTTCAACATTACACTTTCTCTGAATAACATACTTACGAAAAGTCACACAGATAACCTAAAATTAAAAGTTTATACAAAGATAGAGCAATGATAATAAATATGGGAAAGCAAAAGCTTTTCTATATTATCAAATAATATCATATTTTATCAAATAATTCAAGATAAAACATTATGTGAAATAAATGGGTGGTTATACAAAGATAAATACAGTACATACTTAACACATAGCAATTGTGAATTTATATGCACCAAATAACATGGCAACAAAACACAAAAAGTGAGGGATAGAAGAACTTCAAGTAGAATCTAACAAAAATGTAGTTATGGAGCAGCATTAAATTTCTTATAATCAAGACCACAACAGGTAAAGTAAATAAAATCCTGTAGTCTATAAGTGAGATATACTTTCCTTATAAGTATTCAAAGAACACTCATTACTCTTATCACTTGCTAGTTTATGTAAAATCAAATGAATAAATATCACCAGGGGTTTTACAGGCTGCATTGTGACCAAAATACGACCAAAATTTGAAAGTAAATGCCTTAAGAATAAACAAACAAAATTGAAAATTACTGCAATATTTTAAAGTATTCCCTCAAAGAACAACCGGGATAAAGGGAAAATAAAGAATTCAATAAAGATAATTTAGGAAATAATAACATTATACTACATATCAAAATCTATAAAAGTCAATGCTTAGAGAACAAGTTAATGACAGCTTTAAATATTTTTATTGTTAAAATGAAAAAGAAAAAGCAAATTTATTATTCAATATTACATCTTAGGGAAAAAATAACACAGTAAAAGAATAAAAGATAAAGTCATAAATTGGAAAGCAAGAAAATAAACAGTAAACTAAGGCAAGAGCTGATTCCTTGAAACTTTGATAATAGACAAACCTATGATAAATCTAATCTAGAAAAACAAAACAAAACAAAAGCCAAACATAAAAAAGCAGAAATTAGAAATGAAACAGAAACTCTATAGACATAAAAATTATAAGAAATCAATGTTTATAATTATGCAACTGTATTTGTAGCTCTCAAGGAAATGGGTAATTTCACACAAAATAAAAGTTTCTAAAGTTGATGCGAGATGAAGAAAATCTTTACACATGAATAAGAGAGGAACACATTCAGAAAATCATCGAAGAACTATTAAGATTTCAAGGAAGAGGGCTCTGAATCTGATAATTTAAAAAATATTTTAAAGAAATAAATAATACTATGTTACAATGAGTATTCCTGACAGAGAAACACCTATACTACTGATAAGGATAAGCACCCTGAACAACTAGCCAAGGTCATAAATACAGATGGGGAAATCTTAAATGAAACCCATTAAAAAGACATTGGATTATGAAGTAAAATGTATCCCTGAAATGCAGGGATGGTTCAATGACAAAATGTAATACTATATCACTGAATTAAATGAAAATCCATACATACCCATTTCCATAGACATTGACAAGTAATTTGACAAAATTCAGCATACATTCTTACCACACATTTTTTTAAAAAAAGACTGGAGGTATATTTTCTTAATATATTAATAGTTTTGGTTTGTTTGTTTGTTTGTTTTTTGAGACAGGGTCTCCCTCTGTTACCCAAGCTGGAGTGCAGTGGCGTGATCTCAGCTCACTGCAAGCTCCACCTCCCAGGTTCAAGTGATTCTCCTGACTCAGCCCCCTGAGTAACTGGGATTACAGGTGCCTGCCACCATGCCCTGCTAATTTTTGTATTTTTAGTAGAGATTAGGTTTCACCATCTTGGCCTGGTTGGTCTTGAACTCCTGACCTCCAGTGATCCACCCACCTCAGCCTCCCAAAGTGCTGGGATTACAGGCACAAGCCTCTGCGCCTGGCCAAGTTTTTTTTTTTTTTTTTTTTTTTTTTTTTTAAATCAAGGCCAGGCATGATGGCTCATGCCTGTAATCTCAGCACTTTGGGAGGCCAAGGTGGGAGGACTGCTTGAGCCCAAGAGTTTGAGACCAGCCTGGGCAACATGACAAAAACTTGTCCCTACAAAACACACAAAAATTAGCCAAGCATGGTGGTGCGCACCTATAGTCCCAGTCTGGGACTCAGGAGGCTGAGGCAGGAGGATCACTTGAGCCCAGGAAGTCAATTACACCACTGCACTCCAGCCTGGGTGACAGAAAGAGACCCTGTCTCAAAATAAATAAATAAATAAATAAATAAATAAAATAAATAAAAACCAAGTAACATTATAGCCAATGGACAACCTTAGAGACATTTCTCTAAAAGCAAAATGAAATTAAGGTGCTGCCTTAATTTAAAATTGCTTTGAGATGTATATTCAATAAAATAAAATCAAAAATTAAGAAATAAGAATATGTAATGGACCCATAAAGACAAAACATTCATTTTCAGGTGATAAAACATGTAACTAAACCTGCTAAAAGTTGCTGGATACAGAACAAATCTTTAAAATCAATAGTATCCCTGTGTATCTGCATTAACATTTCATTAATTATAATAAGAGTAGAAAATCCTTAGAAATAAGCTTAATAAGGACTAGATACATGAAATGCAATGAACAATGTACTGAAAAGCACAGAGGAAGACATGATGGAAGGTAGAACATACTGTGTCCTTCAAGGGAACACATTTTCTAAGGATGGTAATTTTCCCCAAGTTCAATGAAAATTCCCAGAAGATGTTATACAGAACAAACAAAAATAGCTAACGTAAATAATTGTAAAATTCATTAGGAAAGAATGGTCACGTGAAGCTATAAACAGTTTAAGCAAGTGGCGACCAGCCCAGCTGACCGAAGTGGATATACCATGAAGCTACTGAAGCTTTCACTCCTAAGGACTCAGGGCACAGATTCTCCCAGTAATGCCTGGGAGGAGCTCTATTTTTCTCACAGTGATATACTTTTGTAAATTTTATGTAAGTGAATATTTTCTTCACGAGATACCAGCCCTCACCCAATGTATAAGTTTCGGGTGCCACAATACTTGAAGCCACCATGCCAGATATAAAATTATATTCTAAATCTATAATAATTAAAAGACATCCGGCTGGGTGTGGTTGCTCACACCTACAATTCCAGCACTTTGGGAGACCAAGGCGGGCGTTTGAGACTAGCCTGGCCAACATGGTGAAACCCCATCTCTACAAAAATACAAAAATTAGCTGGGTGTGTTGGTGTGCACCTGTAGTCCCAGCTACTCGGGAGGTTGAGGTAGGAGAATTGCTTGAACCTGGGAGGCGGAGGTTGCAGTGAGCTGAGACTGCACCATTGTACTCCAGCATGGGCAACAAGAACGAAACATTGTCTCAAAAAAAAAAAAAAAAAAAAAGGAAAAGAAAAATAGGTCAATAGAACAGAAAAGCCAGAAGTAAATAAAATGATATGTAAAATTTAAATCTGTCATATATACACCATGGAATACTATGCACCCATAAAAAAGAATGAGTTCATATCCTTTGGAGGGACATGGATGAAGCTGTAAGCCATCATTCTCAGCAAACTAACAGAGGAACAGAAAACCAAACACCGCATGTTCTCACTCATAAGTGGGAGCTGAACAATGAGAACACATGGACACAGGGAGGGGAACATCACACACTGGGACCTGTTTGGGGGTGGGGGGCAAGGGGAGGGTGATCATTAGGACAAATACCTAATGCCTGCGGGGCTTAAAACGTAGGTGACGGGTTGATAGGTGCAGCAAACCACCATGGTGTATGTATACCTAAGTAACAAATGTGCACATTCTGCACTTGTATTTTACTGAACTTAAAGTACATTAAAATAAAGAAAAGAAAGGAGGGAAAAAATAAATACGGGAGAGAGTGTCACAAAAAATATGAAAGAACATAAGAACGCATTACTTAGTATACGGTATTAGGTACAACTAGGTGATGTTCAAAATAGTAACAACTGGTATAGCAAGGGCACCATGCACTGAGAGGTAACGACAGTTACTGGCCATTCCCAACATATGCTGCCGAACCAGTGTGTATGGACTTCATGTCATCCCTGCTGTAACTTAGGAAATTGGGAAATGCACTCTATGTATTTATGTATTTATGTATTTATTTGTTTTGAGACCAAGTCTCACTCTGTTGCCCAGGCTGGGGTGCCATGGGTGCATGTGATCTCGGCTCACTGCAACCTCCGCCTCCCAGGTTCAAGCGATTCTTGTGCCTCAGCTTCCCAGGTAGCTGGGATTACAGGCACATGCCACCAAGCCCGGCTCATGTTTGTATTTTTAGTAGAAAAGGGGTTTCACCATGTTGGCCAGGCTGGTCTCGAACTCCTGACCTCAATTGATCCACCCACTTCAGCCTCCCAAAGTACTGGGATTATAGGCATGAGCCGCCATGCCGGGCCAGGGAATTGCACTTTAGATCTATACCCCATGCTATGTTGAGCTCCAGGTGGACTGGCACATTAAATTTAAGATACTCCTCATGCCTGTAGTCCCAACACTTTGGGAGGCTGAGGCAGGCAGGTCAGGAGTTTGAGACCAGCCTGGCCAACATAGTGAAAGCCCATCTCTGCTAAAAATACAAAAATTAGCTGGGTATGGTGGTGGGCGCCTGTAATCCAGCTACTTGGGAGGCTGAGGCAAGAGAATCTCTTGAACCTAGGAGGCAGAGGTTGCAGTGAGCCGCGATCGTGCCACTGCTCTCCAGCCTGGGTAACAGAGTGCGATTCCATCTCAAGAAAATAAAAAAATTTAAAATACTCGATTCTAAACTAGACTTTCTAAGAATAGAAGCAATAAAAGAAGCCAAACATTTCAATAACTAGAATATAGAGCATTTTTATAAAATGAAAATTAACAAAAATCAAAAAGGAAACTATTTGGGAAAAAATGTGAGCATCAAACATGGCAAGGGGTTAATATTTAAAGAAACCACATGGAGGGTCTGATGAACAAAGAAACAAAAGTCACAAGTGGACGATTTACACAAGAGCGAGGAGTAAACGAACATATGGAGAGGTGTGGGGCTTCTCGATTAGGTAAAGACATGCTACGTAAGGTAACAGTGGGGTGCCATTTAAACTGTTCATGTGAGCGACATTGCGTTTAAAAAGACGCATATTGCTGCTAAAGCTGCAGTTGCACTAGTAACTTGCATGGTATAGTTCAAATTATTTTCCTTGCTTATTACTCTGTTCAAATAATTTTCTCTTGAACAGAAATAAGAGAAATATATACTGGCAATATAAAAGTAAAATAATAAAAATGTTTTTGCCTTCTTGCCCCATAATCCTGTATTTGAGAAAAAACATGGCATGGGGAAGAGAGCATGGAATTTCGAGTTGGAAATTCTAGGTTTGAAGCCAGGTTTTAATACTTGCAAGCTTGGCAATCCCAGGAAAGTTGTTTAATTTTTCTCTCTGGTCCTTAGTTTTCTCTTTTGCAAAGTCAGGATTATCATGTATCCCTCAGAGGGTTTGGCTGAAGGTTAAATGCAATAGCCTGGGGGTAAATGGAAAAGCTTTATGTTTCTATGGCACTTCGTTCCTTTGTTCATGAATCTCAGTTTCCTTATCTGTAACATGGGATAATAATACCTATCTCACAATCTTATAGGGATAGTCAAAAAAGATAATGTATTCATTCCCGCACGCATTCATTCATTTGACCTTGAGGGTTTAGGAGTGACTTGGTGCTCACCTAGGTGCTGGCCATAGGGAGGCAGATGAAGCAAACCCAGTCGGCCATTCCCTTTCCAGCTGGAGCTGAGTCCAGGGATGGGCTTGTCATGTGACCATCATGCCGCAGGCCTCAACAAACACAAACGTGCTGTAATTAGTTAGGAGGACTCTGCCATCCAGGGCACATTCAGTGCTTCTCAAAAGAGAGTCCACAGTTGTATTTCTTTTATGTGTCCTCTGTATAGAACAGAGGTTCAAATGAATATTCCATTCACTGGGTGCATGCATGCATAAATGTCTGCAGGAGGGTCATTTGTTTTAATGAGCAATCCCAAGTCACCTAAATGTCCAATATAAGAGGAGTGGCTAGGCCAGGGGGATCGTAATCACGCAGCAGAAAACTTTGCAGTCATTAAAATGGAAAACTGTGAGCATCACGAAAGACACAGTAAAATATCTGATATAATATTACACAGGGAACAAAACTAGAATACAAAATGACACAAACTTCACAATTACAAATATATGTCCAGAATCAGAGGGAATATTGAAAAGCAAACATTTTTATTACAGCAGTGAGATTCTGGGTGAATTTAAAAAATTCCTTTTATGATGTGAAAATATTGTGTTAGCAATAAAATAGCAACTACCAGAAAGAAAATGGCTGCTGTGCAGAGAGAAAAATAGATGATTTTATTAAAATATTTTTGGTTGAAGTATAACTGACAAATTGCAAAGTGCACTTAAATGTACACTCAATGAATTTTCCTATATACACACCTGCCTAAATGTACACTCAGCTAATTTTTCCATATGTATACGCCTGCCTAAATGTACATTCAATGAACTTTTCCATATGTATATACCTGCCTAAATGTACACTCAATGAATTTTTACATTGATATACACCTGCTTAACCTCCACCCAATTCAAGTTATAGAACATTAAAAATGGGTGATTTTAAGTGGGAGAAAGTAGCTTTGGTGTATGTTGTGAGGGTGGACATAAAATCAATAGACAGTATTATTTTGCAAAAAAATCACTGTCTTCCTAATGTGAAGATAAAATGTTAGAATGCATTAAAACAGCAGAGAATATAGGGCCCATTTTTAGAGGGAGTTCAGAAGTTGATAGATTTTCCAAGGCAAACAAAGTGAACAGACTTTTTTCCCTTTTTTATACTCAATGGCCCAAATGGAGGAAAATCACTTTCGAATGATTACATACAATATGCATAACGACAAATCTGACACTGCCAAAATCATATCCACAACCTCAGTTTTCCTTCCAGCAAGATAAACAAAGCAACACCGATCAATCTGACTGGAAATGGGGCTGTCAAATGCTATCTTCCTGACTTGGGATTAGAAGCAAGGGGAATGTCCAGGAAGTCATTTGGCACCAGGAGGGCTGTGCCTGTCCTTGTCTCTCTGCCTCATCCTTTGCTGCTCTTTCCTCCAGTATGTGAATACATATTGATATATTTCTCCTAATTCCCAAATCACAAACACTGAAGGCTTATATAATTTCACTGTGCTTTCTTTTCGGTTGGTGATTTATCTTGAGTGTTGCTTGACTGCTTTATCTTTCTCTACGCAGCCTCTTAAATTGCTTCAGCAGATCTAACCTCTCCAGAGACCGGAGACAGGCACAAAGCTTTATGCCGGACATTGCCAGGCCCCACGTCCGTGTGGGTGTTGAATGGATGCTACATGATGACAGAATGAGTCACTGAGTTTAGGCGGAGAGTTTGGAGGAAGGTGCTAATGAAAAGGGCTCTGGTGCTGCAGGAGACATACGCAGGTCAGGAATCATGACGTCAGCCCGGAGCCAGTGTTTAAAAATAGTGAATCTCTTCTATGAATCAAAATGATTCTATGGGGAAAAATCTAAATCGGTGATGGAAGGTTATATTGTTTTGTCAAAGAAAAAGTAATTTATGCTCAACCTCAAGAAAAGCAAAAGTTTCAAATCAAAATAAACTCAGAAGTGCTTGAAGTAGGCAGGAACTCATCAAAAGAGTTGGAGTGAACTTACCATGTTCTGTACACTAACTAAAGAAAATTGCTAGGGGATAGTGAATAGCAAAGATGCCTGGCTCCCTTCCCTATCGCAGTCACCTCTGCAAGTAGGATTACTAGCTTCTGCTTTGCAACAGCTTTTGCTGTTTCTGATGGGTCCTCACTAGAAATAATTCAGGATCATGCAGCAGAGGGTAGGGTCGACAGAGCATTTACTGCCGAAGCCGTCAGAATCAACCCCAAAGAAAAATGGAGCTGAATATGCTTTATGATTACATAACGTGCCTAGACTTGACCAGCCCAAGATGTTTGTTTATATATGCCTAGCATGCCAGATTCGACCTGACTTAAGTGGCACCTGCTTTAATTAATTTAATTGGTTGTCTTTTCTTGATGGAAAATAGAAAGATATTAGTTAACAACTCCAAAATCTCTTCCCTACCCCATGAAAGCCTTTGTAAATTCTATTTGATGAGGTGGTTAAATTATTCAGTGAATGATTCTATACAAGCATATACTCACAAAAATAATATTTAAACAATACTACAGCTGACATGGAATAAGTACCAAATAACTAGTCAGACTGCATCTGTACTTTTACACTTGATCTGAGCCAAAGGCTAAGAAGCAATGCACCTCTGTACTTCTAAATGCAAAATCAATTCTGCAACATAAAAACATTCACCTGTGGGAACTGGGATTTTGGCTTTCTTTTAGTAATTATAAGCTTGTGGTAATAAGTGTAAAAACAGGATTTACCAACTGAGTAAAAATTTTCCTATTTATAAAAACTCAGGAAAGCCAATAATTAAATACTGTAGTTTTTGAAAGTATAGTTTTAAAAGTTTAGTCTTTTTATAAAATCAGCTGTGATATATATTTTGAAATGAATAAATAATACAGTAGGCTAGAGATCTTATTTATTTATTTATTTGGAGACAGAGTCTCGCTCTGTGGCCCAGGCTGGAGGGCAGTGACGCTATCTCGGCTCACTGTAACCTCTGCCTCCCAGGTTCAAGCCATTCTCCTACCTCAGCCTCCCTAGTAGCTGGGATTACAGGCACCTGCCACCATGCCCAGCTAATATCTTTGTATTTTTAGTAGAGATGCCATTTCACCATGTTGGCCAGGTTGGCTTCCAACTCCTGACCTCAAGTGATCCACTCACCTTGGCCTCCCAAAATGCTGGGATTACAGGCGTTAGCCACCACGCCCGCCTGAGATCTTATTTTTTTTCTTAAATAACCTGGAGCAACTTAATAATAAAAATAAACAAGTTAACTTTAGTTCCTGTTGTTCACTTTATACATTATCAAACTGTTGCCGTAAAACATGAGATGAAGGTAGAAATGGTTTTAATGAGGCATGCTTGATTTTTCTTAGTTTGTTTCATGTACATTTTATCCGTATGACAAAATATCAATGTGGAATTAAATATTATGCACAAAGAGGATATAGAAAACAAGCACATTTTATTTTCGTTTTTATTCTTTCCCATTGCACTCAGTATATAAATGAGTTGCAAATGAGGTACAGCTACAAGTATGAAATTATGCTGTTTGGTACAATTGTGATAATTTATATCAATGAAATATAGTAACTGTTGCATGGAAGATCTGACTCCATCTACACAGACAGCAGCACAAATAGATAAAGGAAATCTGAGTTGAGATTACATAATGAGAAGAGTCTGCAACATAAAATTCTATGGGTTGCATTACATTTTTTAAAAAAATTATGTGGATACCAAGAAAGGTAAAGAATTTGACTGCATAACTGGAAGTTATGCCTCTAATTCTCTAATTATCACCAAGCTAATTTATAATGGAATAGCAGGATGAGAAAGATAATTGTGTCTTCAAATGAAGTATGATTTCTCAGGGGTGAGCTGTATTCTGTGTCACACTGGAAGAGAGACAGCCATTGCCCTTTACTTCTAAAAGGATTTAGACACATAGAACGCATTTGTTCTCTAATAATTGCGTACCTCAAATGGCTTCAATCCTAAATAAATAGCGGCCTATTTATTTAGGATTGAAGCAGTTTGGGGTATGTGATGATTTAGAATGGTCTAAAAATCAAACAGTCTTAAGAACAACCTTGCATCCTTTCCAAGCTATTCTGAACAATTGATTCTATGTATTAGATGCAATTTTTCAACCTTTTATGTTGCTAAAGATGTTCGTTTGCCTCAGAATAAACAACCAGCATGCTGCCTGTAAGACAGAGTCATACTTTTACCTTGATGATTATGAAAGATTAAACAGAAATATTTTAAAAGACATATTTTAGAAGATAATATAATCCAGAGACTCTGCAATTTGTTATCCATGTCTGACATAAAATAAAAATTTATCTGACATAAGAAGAAAAAAGAAAAGTGACTGGTAATTAAGATCAAAGAGTCAACAGAAGCAGACTAAGAGGCCATCCAGGTATTGCAGTTAGCAAACAAGTACTTCAAAATACCTATGATTAAGATACTAAAGAAAATAGAGACAACTGTGGGCAAAACAGATAAAAGATGAGGTGTTTTAAAATGAATTGGATATATCAAAGAGCTTGTAGTACTGGTTATGATCTCCAATACAATGTTGACTAGAAAGGGCAGTGGTGGTTCTTCCTATCTTGCTCCTGAGCTCAGCAATGATGTTAGCTAGAAGGTTTCTGTAGCTGTACCTTTAAGGTCTGGGCATTGTGCTATCTGTAAGTTATACTTCCATAAAAATCAAAACAAATCTTAGGAGATATTTTTCATTTATAAGTTAAACTCTTCCAAAGGGGGATAACCTCTGTCTCTTTTACTTAAAAAATGCAAATATGCTCAATCTAACCTCTTTTCAGTTTCTGAGAATTGCAGTTTCAGGAATTATTACTGACATCAGCTACAAATAAAACAAGAAAACAATTGTTTAAAGACCTCAAAATTGATATAAAACTATTCTGGTCAAGACATTTTTATTAAAATATTGTTTTAAAATTTGGCAGTTGATTTCTGGTCTCATCATGATGCCAAAAATTGATTAAATAGATTCAATGAGCTATCTACATGAACCAAATAACAGATTTGTTAAAGTCCCTACTACGTGTTTAAGCAGTGACATTTGTCAGTAGCCAGCGTAGTAATAGTTATAAGTGACAATTTGGGGAAGAGGCTGGGCTGAGAGTGTTAGTTCCCATCACGTGGCTCAGTCTCCATTGCCTCAGCCAAAACTGAAACGTAAAAGAAGCGAAGTGCTTTCAAGTTTGCATAGGAAGGTGTCTTCTCTTACCCCTGGAACCAAAGAAGCGATGAAAATCTTTGTTTATTGCTTTTGTTAGAGACTCAGACACAGGCTATCAAATGTGCAAAAACGTTTTCTTTCACATAAAAGATTTCTGATGGCCACGTCACTTGTTTCAATTTCCTGTTCGTTCCAGCTACTGCTATCTGGGAGCGGGATTCAAATGGAAGATATCTTGCATTTATCCCAAAACATTCAGCTACCTGACATGAAATATGATGGGACTTTCTTTTAACTTGTTTCTTTCTTTGGATTTTTGTTTTTCACATCATCTCCAGTGTTTCAATTTTCTTAGCAGCCAGAGGTTTCTCCTGACTGTCCCTTTTGGGTAAAGGTGGTCAGGGCTGCTGCAGGCCCAGGCCGCATTCTGTCTGTAAATGGTTTTGCAGGTGCATGATAGACATGGATTCAATTCTTGCTTCCTGATTTCCTGCAGGACACTTCGGAGCTATATACCTCCATGTACAGAGGCCCTGGGGAAGGATGCACACTGAGGGGAAGGATGCACACTGAGGGGAAGGATGCACACTGAGGGGAAGGATGCACACTTGAGGGGAAGGATGCACACTGAGGGGAAGGATGCATACTGAGGGGAAGGATGCATACTGAGGCTCTTGAGCAGGGTGCACACATTGGGGCCCAAGGGCCAAACCTGGCCAGCTCTCTGTTTTTGTACGGCTCCCAAGCTAAGAATCATCATGTTTTTGAATGGTAGGAAAAACATCAAAAGGAGAATAATGCTTTGTGACACATGAAAATGATATAAAAATTCAAATTTCATTGTCTATAAATAACTGGAACGGAGCCACGTACACTCATTCATATTGTTCATGGTGGCTTTTGCACCACAATGGCAAAGTTGACTAACTTTGTCAGAGGTCTTTGGTCTGCAAAGCCTAAAATATTTACTATGTGGCCATTTACAGAAGAAGTTTGCCCACTGTTATGGATTAAACCACGTCCCCAAAAAAGATGTTGATGTCCTAACCACCAGTACTTGTGAATGTGGCCTTATTTGGAAATAGGGTCTTTGCAGATGATCAAGTTAAGTTGAGGTCCTTAGGGTGAACCCTAAACCAATATATATCCTTATAAAATCAGAAAATCTGGAAACACACACACACACATGCATGTGAAGATGGAGGCAGAGATAGAGCTGATGCTTCTATTATACAAGCCAAAGAATGCTAAATGTTGCCAGCAAAACACCAGAAGCTTCCAAAGAGGCCTGGAACAGATTCTCTCTTGCTGCTGTCAGAAGGAGCCAACACTGCTGACACCTTGGTTTTGGACTTCTTGCCTGCATAGCTGTGAGACAAGAAACTTCTGTCGTTTAAGCCCCTCAGTCTGTGGTGCTTTGTTATGGAAGCTGCAGCAGCACGTACCAGCTCCTGATGTAAACACACACATTATCCACTGAAAGGTGCCAATGCCCTTTTCACTTCATTGGGTTCTTAAAAGTGTCTGCTGTGAACAAATGCCACAGATGTCACCTCCGTTTCTTCCTGTTGTCACCTGTGGAAAGGCCATTGGGAGTGGCTTGGACACTCTCTCAGTGATGAGGCTCTCTCAGGGATGCTGACTCCCTCTACGCACTCCAAAACTCCCCACAAGTGACAAGCATTTTATTTTTCTCAATAACAAATCAAGAACTGTCAGTTAAACTCCCACCTGAACCAACTTCTCATAGCCTCCTATTCAAAAATTATATTGTTTAAAAAAATCTTTCTTTTAAAAGATAAAACAAGGATGGCTGCATGTGATTTTCTCTCTACCAATATTTTCGAGAACATACACCAGTGGAAGTGCCCAGTAGGATCCCAGAATTTAGGGAAGGTTTCAGTGTTTCATTTTAATATTCTAAACAATAAAATGAGGAAATGAAATGTTTTGGTTTCTTTTAGAACCTGCTAAGGAACCAAACATGCTTTTAAATGAGGACTCAGTTAAAATATCGGATGGAAGCAAAAGATCATTTAGAATCAACAATAAATTCTCCTGATCTGCCTTTTATAATCAGTTATTTACAGTTTAAAAAATGCCAAAATCATTTCTAAAAATCATTCCAATACAGGTGTAAGTTGTTAGTGTAATACAATATGAATACCTAAATATGCATAAAAAGACAAACAGGGGGTTCCTTATTCACCTTAATAACAGGGCTTTGGGATTCTTTTGTAAATGATTCATTTTATAAATGTTTGGTGGTTCTATATTGTTCTAGAACACATCTGTTGCAAAAAAAACAAAAACAAAAACAAAAAACCTCCAATTCCCAATCAAACAAAAGATTTACTGGGAAACTCTGAGATGCCCAGTTCTAATTCTGGTGCAATGGGAACAAACTTATACTGAGACATAAACTTTGACCTCAGGGAATTTATGGGATTCATTTTTAGCCTGCTTGCAAAGATTAGAAAATTATACAGTCAAAGACTGAATGGATGGAAAGACTTGTATGTACAGTTGATATTCCAAACAGACAAAAATGCTTGCAACTGTCATGAAACCACAGGGAGGAGATGGACAAGATTCAGCTGCAGCCTGAAGGAGAGGTATGACCTGGAGAGACACAAAGAGGGGAGAGGAAGGATGTTGTGTGACGCACACCAGACTCAGAACCCACTGGACTGGGAATGGTGACTGTGATGCTCCTCACTAAGCAGTGAGCTTCCTGAGGGCAGGAGCTGTGTTTTGTTACTTTTTTGGTCACTAGTTCCTGGCAGTGGACTGCACACAGAAATCGGGCTCAATGGCTAACGAATCGAATTAATGATAGCGAGAATCCTGGCAAAACAGAAATAAATGAAGGGGCTGGAATGTTGGGAGTCCCCAAACATAAAGAGGTTTTATCTCCAAAGGTTGCTTACCAGGGTTTTGGACTCAGAATTCATTTATTACCAAAAATATCTTGTAAACACTGATCACCTTCCTGCAATAAATTTTGGCCTGTGCACAAAATTTAAAGGGGTACCAAAACCTTCAATAATCAAGGTAAATAATATTTTAATGCAACATACGTTTTAAAATAAAAATAAATGCCAAAAATCTCATGATAAACAAAATACCACCATTTTAAATAAAGAAAGGATCGATATTATTGACTTTTCTTGTTGCTAGTGGGTGAAATACGCTCTCTGCTGATCCCACGCAGCTGAGGCTGGTAGGATAAAGGCCAGAATTGCCAGAGGCCCTGTTTGCCATGATGTGAAAAGCTCAGATTGACAATGAAACCACAGAGATGAAAGCAGAAGCAAGAGGCAAAAAGAAACTAAGTTCTGAAGTCATGTTTGAGTCCCTGGATCTACTCATGCCTGAAAGGAAGTTTTGCTGGGTTTTTGTGTTGGGAGCTTCACTCCCCTTTTCTGTTTAAATTCAAAACCCAGTTTGAATTGGATTTTGGCCCTTTCTAATCCAATGGCTAAGGAAAGCTGAGTAGCAAACTGGTCCCCCTCTGATTTGCCCTTGCTGTGCCAACCAGCAGGCTATTCCTTTTAACTGCCTTGCTTTCCCCAAGCTTTTCTCAGCTTTATCAGTTTTCTTCTTCATTCTCTCTTCCTAAAAGAATGGAACGGGTTTCTCCATGCAGAGCCTAGGAGATTCCTAGAATGGCCAACAATTCTTTGAGATTCATGGCATCATTAAATGTAGTTGAATTGCAATGGCATTGTTTCTGCTGCTTCCTTTGTAATTATCAATACATAACTCTTTTGCATTATTTCTATTATTCCATAGAGTTTATTTAATGGAATCTCTGTGGTTTTATTCTCAATCTGAGCTCTCCACATCATGACAAAAGTGGTCACTGGCAATTCTGGCCTTCATCTTACCAGCCTCAGCTGCATGATAACAGCACAGAGCATATATTGACCGGGCGCGGTGGCTCACTCCTGTAATCCCAGCACTTTGGGAGGCCGAGGCGGGTGGATCACGAGGTCAGGAGTTCAAGACCAGCCTGGCCAACATGGTGAAACCTCGTCTCTACTAAAAATACAAAACTTAGCTGGGTGTGGTGGCATCCGCCTGTAATCTCAGCTAGTTGGGAGGCTGAGGCAGAAGAATTGCTTGAACCCAGGAGGCGGAGGTTGCAGTGAGCCCAGATCGTGCCACTGCACTCCAGCCTGGGTGACAGAGCAAGACTCTGTCTCAGAAAACAAACAAACAAGCAAAACCACACATTTCATTAAAATATTATTTACCTTGATTACTGAGGTTTTTGGCACCCCTTTAAATTTTGTGCACAGGCCAATGCCTTCCTCTCTTTCCAGCCTGTCCTGGCTACACCTGCAACGTTACTCTGACCCTCCCCAGCCTCCGGATCCTAAACATTACATTTTGCCCCAAGGTATCTGCTATGGCTGAATTCTGCATCCCAAAAGACATGTTGAAGTTCTAACAACCTGTACCTAGGAAAGTGACCTTATTTGGAAATAGGGTCTTTGCAAGTATAATCAAGCTAAGATAAAGTCAATAGGGTGGGTCCTCGTGCAATATGACTGGAATCCTTACCAGGAGAGGAAACACCCTGTGAAGACGGAGATACCAGGAGAAGATGGCCATGACAACGGAGGCAGAGGCTGGAGGGACGCATCTGCCAGCCAAAGAAGGCTGAGGATTCCTGGCAGTGCTGGGAGCCAGAAGAGGCAAGGGAAGATTCTCCCCTGAAGGTTTCAGAGGGAGCATGGCCTTGCCAACACCTCGACTTCTAGCCTCCAGAACTAGGGGAGAATCCATCTCAGTTATTTGGGGACCCCTCCCCCTTTCTTTTAGTGCTTTATCACTGCAGTCCTAGGAAACAAATACAGTCTCCAATCTAGAGCCTTGTCTTTGGCTTTATCCTTGGGATCCTGAGACTCAAGAACCATATTTGAGCTTCTCCATATCTTCTTCACAATTTTCTCTCCCTCTGTCCACTGCTTAAATGTTGATATGCCCTTGGATTCCCCTGTAAAGTCTTCAGTGGGACTCTTCTAGACAATCTCCCCCTCTACTATCTAAGAAGGAAGAAAACTTGCTCCCATGAACTGGCAGCAAGAGGGGCCACTAATCAGCCAAGAATTGCGGGTGGGGAGTTTCAGAGTAAACTGAAGGCAGCTAGCAAGCTGTGGTGTGCATGATTGCAGGATCCTACAGGACAGCGCTGAGGAAATGGCAGCGGGTCAGCCTGGGTTGGGGAATGCAGAGCACTCATTATTGAGACGTGCAACTTCAAAGTTACCTTTTACTCTACCCTAGCTAGTTACCCAGGTATAAATCTTATTGTTCTTCCTTCAAAATATATTTTGCCACTAGTTGCCCAGACTGGAAACCTCAGCCCCCGTAGCAGTTCCTCCCCATTTTCACCCACCTTTTTCTAATCAGTTGTCAAGCTTTAACTTTCAGTTATTGTCACTACTGTGGCCACTGTTCAAGTTCAGAGACCTTAAACAAAAATGTTGCCAAGGTCACATGCGAATAACTTGAAGATCCGTTGGCCCCAGGCCCCATCCTTCTCCCCTAATGACACAAGATCTCAAGTTTTGTCCTTGGACAGTCAAGCCTCGCCTCAGTCCTGGCACAGGGCAATGCTTCATAAACGCTTCCTGACTGAATGAAGAATCATGCATTTCCCTCTCATTTCACTTAGTAGCATCTTCCAAACAGGATGTTTTTTAGACTTTTAGGACTTCCTGATTATTTGGTCACACAGGGCCTGATCTTCTACATTGTTTCATGTTGCTACCTTTAAGAGAAAACAGGGCATACGTGGAATTTCACAGCAAGCTCTCGAGTACATGGAATTGCCATTAGGGGTTCATAAATCTCTGTTTTGGGAAGATGGGTGGGTGGGAGAGGTAACTGCAGGGAAAGATGAGCTTAGGAAATATGATTGATTCTTAGGTTGGGGAGGAAGCATGGGTTGCAAACCGGCACAGAGGAGGACCCCATAAGTAATCTCTAAAGCTATGGCCACTAAGAGGAATGGGAAGGATCTCACCAGCTAGAGACGACAGTGATGAAAGGAACAAACACTGGATAAAAACAAGTCGCCAGTAATACAGATTACATGAAAGCAATGCATGGTTCTTTCTATCTCCCAGAAACAAATAAAGGACAGCTAAGACCAGTTCAGAAACACTACTGAAAAAGTGGAATTCTTTTCCTCATGCACTTTGCCAAGGAGTTATTTGTATCTATTGTTATTTACTTTGGCTTCATTATTTGATCCTACGAATTCTTATGAGAATCAAAATCAGGCCAGTTTCAGTGAAGCAGTGCACTAGCATATTGTGTTAGGAAGCTTGAAATGTATTCAGATGAAAGAGACACAAAATGCTCATCACATCACTGACACAGACACACCATATGCATCTTATATGAGTCCTCTATATATGAACGCTTATGCTTCAAATTCAGTATACATTTATTGTATATGCTTTATTCTGATCAACTGAGTAGTGCTTCTGAGATAGAAAAACTTGCCAGGTATCCTTCCAGCTTTTCGGCACCAAGTAGGGGGAAAACAGCTTTCAGAATTACCATGTTGAACTTTGATGCTACTCTGAGAAAGTGACTGCCTAATTCTACATCTCTTATGCAAACCGGGTGGCGCACGATTTCATTTCAACTTATTAAGTCAATTACCTGAAAAATAGACACCAAATTACAATGTATACTGTTTTTTTCCACTTTATAGAGAATCAAAATGTCACAGGTAGGTGGGATACCACCGAATTTAAAAAGTTTTCTGCTTATGAATGATACATAATTTCAAATGACTCATAGCACTTGTTGAAATAAAGTATCCAACCTGGCTGACTCATAACACTGACGCTGGAGTTTCAAATCGTTTCCATTATCACACAAATTGATCCAATCTATGCATTGCACAGAGTTATTCTGACCATAACAAATTACTAGTGACCAGGCTATCAATCATTTAAACAAGCAATGCTATCACAAGATAATACACTCAATTACCTAACCCCGTCTGCGAGTTCTATAGGAACCACTTTCATAACTTTAACAGAATGCTCTGGATACATTTTAAAATCTTTTATAATTCAGGCTCCATTGTCAAGCTCTGATGAAAAAGTAGGGCTCTTTATTCGCCTGTAATTTCGAAAATGGCTTCATTTCTTCTCCAAGTACATGCAAGACATTTTGGATAGTTTAAGAATACCGGTTTTCTTAAAAACGCTGTGTGAGAAATGTGGATGTCTGGAAATGAAAAAAGCCAGATGGCTTTATTTGTTTCATCTCCTTTTGCACCTACAGAGTCTGAAGAGATCATACAATGCGTCCTTCACTTTGGTGTCTTTTCAACCAGGATTGAAGAGAAAAATAGAAACCTAAATAATTAAGACTGATTCATACTTGTCCGCTCACAGCAATGTTCTACCCACTAACTTATAACACCTTTATGAAAAGTCAAAGTCAGATCCCCTCCATTTCAGTTTCCTATTCCAATACGGAAGATGGACATTTTAGCAGCAAGACTTCAAAGGGGAAAACTTCAGACACAGACTGAGTGCACTTTGCATTCTGTCTTCATTTATAAGAGAGACTCTAATGGATTTAAGCAAGGAAGGTGAGTGGGCTGGCTTTTATTCAAGCCTGTATCTGTATTCTTCGGTGTTGCTGTCATCACAAACACCTTTTCTATGGGAAGAGGGTGCCCATTTATTTTTTTTTTCCCCCAAAAGAAAACTTCTCTGCAGGGATTTGAAAGTTCTAAGGAAGTAGTAAGAATCTCCTATGAGATGATTCTTTGGTTTTCTAGGGTTCTCATACAAAAAATGATCTGTTCTTTCAATTAATATTTCCTGAATTTTGCTTTGTGCAAAGTGAAATGGTGCTTGACTTCATGAAGTTTACCCTCTGGTAGGAGAGAAAGATTCTTAAGAAGCAAACTCTTTACTAATCATAAAGCATGATAGGTCATGAGAGATAGAAGCATGGCAGAGATAGGAGGCCAGGCGGGAATAGGGATGGAGGGAGGGTGCTTCCTACTTAGGACAGCTACCCAAGGAGGGGACACCTACCCTGGGGTCTGAAGGATGGAAAGAATCCAGCCTCCTGGTGAGCAAGAAGAACAGTTTTCAGGAAAGGAAATGGGGATGCTGGACTCCCTGAGATTCGAATGGGTGGGGGTGGGGGTGGCAGATGTTGGTAGAGGGAGGAAGGAAGAGCAGCATTCACACTTCTCAGCCTCATACCCCAACCCCCGTCTCCCCTTTCCCCAAGGAAGAGAGGCAAGTCAGGTTCAGAGTCTGGGGAGGATGTGGGGACTGCAGCACAGCAGGGGTGAGAGCAGCCCCCTGTGGGGTTCAGTATGTGCATGTGTATGTTCTTTAGCATGTGCACAGCTGTGTGTGGGCAGGTGTGAGCTTACCCAGGAGGGGCCGCTCCCAAGTGTACCAGGACTTGTCTGGGAGGTCAGAGTCTCTGTACCGCCTGTGTGTTCTCATGTAAATCAGTCTACAGTATGTGGCACCCCTTTAGATGTGGTGCAGTGCACATCCTGAACACCTGTACAAAGCTGCCCTGGGGATGAAGGAAACATCCAGGGTCATGCAGAGTCCTGGCTTGTGCCATTGGCAGTGCCAATACTGAGCAAGGGAGTGGCAGAGGACCAAGTTGGACGGGAAAGAGGATGAGTATTTTTCCCCTTTTTCCCTAATTATGTGGCCGATTTTTTTTTTTTTTTTTCAGTTTCACCATGTAAAATGTCACAGGGGCAACATGCAGTCTTGATTTGTCCCTTTACCCATGAAACCCAAAATGAGGGCACATGATGGATGCAAACTCCAGAACCACTGTGAGTATGTGAGGAGTGAAGCCCACAGGGTCTGGGGTTAGTCTGAGTTGGTTTCCCCTGGGCCCCTCCATCTGCCAGTTCATAGGTCCTGTAACCTGGTGAGTCCCAGCGGTGACATCCCGAAAGTGGGAAGCTCACACTGAGGGGAGACACCTGGGTGGGGACCTGGGTCTCTGTGACTCCCAGGTGCCTGCTGTCTATGGTTCTGCCTTTTTTTTTTTTTCCTCTTCTGTGTCTCCTCTGTGTGTGGATCTGCACACTCATGCTCTCCTTTGGGAGGGCATTTCTTTAAATCAAACATTTAAATTTTGCATTTTTGTAACTCATACAAAAGAAATAAAAGGTTTTCCAAGCAAATAAAATTTAAATACAGAATATCAGTTTTAAAATATAGTACCTCAAATACCCTCTCTTGGTCTATGTAACATATGATAACAATTTGAAAATTATTTCAAAAACATTTCTATCCTTTGCCATAGGAAACTTGAGTTGTGAAATGGCTTCATTTTTACCATGCTCAAATATATCATGATCTGTTGAAGTGAGAGGTACACGGCTGGGAGGACGGGGCAGTCATAAACTTGAGATCTCACGCTCTATTTTTCTGAGTCTTTCATTTATGTCTGTAATTTTTTTGGAGCCAGCACATCATGACAAGAGAGTACTTAGATTTTTGAGGATTCTGAGAACTTTGGAAATAATGTCAATGCTATTAAAAAGGAGTTAATGGCACAAGAATGGTCCACTCAACCTTAAACCCATCTTGCCAAAGATCTTCTACATTCAAATCAATTAAATATTTTTATTTTTATTTTCAGAGATGGATCTCACTCTGTTACCTAGGCTGGAGTGCCGTGATGCGATCACAGCTCACTGCAACCTTGACCTCCTGGGCTCAAACGATCCTCCTGCCTCAGTCTCCCAAGTAGCTGGGACTACAGGCACAAGGCCCCACTGTGCCCAGCAACTAAATGTTTTTAAGTGAAACCACTGACATTTTCATAACTTCACTTTATCTTCTAGTGAAAAGAAGGTTTCATTCTTCACACAGTGACACTGGGAGCCTGGCGCAAGCCTTGGCACCTCTGCTCTCAGCTCAGGAAGGGCACAGAACTGGGAGCTGGGGTGCTTCTGAAAAAAAGCAGTGATGCCAGACAGCGGCACCCACCGCATGGCAGTTATCATCCTGTTTCTAGGAACTTCCAAGTGAGATTGGTAGTATTAGCTCGAGTGCCCTGATTTACTAGGGTTTTGTTTGTTTGTTTTGTTGTTGTTTTGTTTTGCTTTTTTTGAGACAGTGTCTGGCTTTTTCACCCACACTGGAGTGTGGTGGTGTGATCATGGCTCACTGTAGCCTCCAACTCCTTGGGCTCAAGTGATCATCCTGCCTCAGCCTCCCGAGTAGCTAAGCCTAAAGGCATGCACCACTATGCCCAGCTAATTTTTAATTTTTTTGTAGAGATGGGGGCAGGGGAGACTTTCTGTGTTGCCCAGGCTGGTCTTGAACTTTTGGCCTCAATCCTCCCACCTCAGCCTCCCAAAGTGCTGGGATTGCAGGCATGAGCCACCATGCCAGACCTGATTTATCATTACCAGAAAGCATGTCTTTTTTGCGCTCTCCGTGAGCTCTCAGCACACCACTGTCCTAGACAAGAAAATGAGGTGATATTTTCTGATAAGCCTAGAGTGATTGGCTGACGCAAGCCTCGTCTTGCGCACAGAGCCTTTCTGGGTCAGCCAAGTGCGAACAGTTTTTTTCCTTTGTTACGGGTTTGATAGTTCTTGGCCTCATTTGTAGGACTTTGTGTAATCTGCCTTGTAGTGTGATTAAATGTATATGTGCTGTCACTAGATTTTGAATACATAGAAGAAAAAATTTACATCTTTATCCTTGCTCTATTCCTCAGAAAAATGCCTTAAACAGCAATTCCTCAATACATAGTTATGGAATTTGAATTTCAAGCGTATTCTCTATTAATAGATATAATCAGTGCCATATCCAAGATTTGTATTTCAAGTGTAAGCCAGGATATACACTATATCAATCAGGGGTTCTGATTACCAGCAACAGAAATGGATTCTGATTAACTTAAGAGGATACGAATTTATTGGAAGGCTACCAACAGTTGACAGAACCAATGGAAAGGCCTGGAATATTGCCTCCGAAAGTAAGCAAGCACTGCAAGAACAGAAGCCAAGAGCATCAAGGGTCCAGGGGTCTCCCCCACTGGCAGCCACCTGTTTGTGCACTGCCATTGCTGCCCCTGGGCTGCTATCCTTTATGCCACCATGTTGAATAGCCCTCAGGTGCTTCCATTTCTTGGGGGCACATCCCAACATTTCAGAACCATGAACAGGGGAGCATGCAATCAGCTGAGCGTATATATGCACACATATCCTGGCTGCCAGGAAATGGGGAGGTGATTTATCTGCACCCTATCTCAGGGTGGAACTGCATACTAGACAGTTTCCCCAAGCTATGATGGTATTATCAGGTCGGAGAGGGAGAGGAGGAGGAAGGAGAAAAGAGAAGGAGGACAAAGAGGAGGAGGAGGAAGAGACGGGGAAAAGGAGAAGGAGGACGAAAAAGAAGGAGAAGAAAAAGGAGGAGAAGGAGGAGAAGGAGGAGGAGAAAAGGAAAAAGAGAAGGGGGAAGAAGGAGAAGGAGAAAAAGGAGGGCAAGGAGACGAAGAAAGAGAAAGTGAAGAAGGGGGAGGAAGATGGGGAGTAGGAGGCCGAGGAGGAAGAGGGAGGGAAGGAGAAGAAAAGGAAGGGGAAGAGGAAGAAGGAGAAAAGGGGGTGGGAGGAAGAGGAGAAAGAATAGCAGTGGCTACTAGGTTACGGAAAAATTTTTATTTTCATTAACTATGAGTTTTTAAAGCAGTTTGCACAAAAAGTTGCTTTTCACAAAAACAAATCAACCTTTCTGAACAAATTTCCCTAAACATTGAAACAGTTTTCATGAGTAGAAACAGGTTCAGTAACTAACTATATAATCTAAATGACAAAGTCTGTGTTAATAACACAAACATTTAATAAGATCAAATGTAAAGTATTAACAGTTTTCATGTCAATACTAAGAAAGCGGAAATTCTCAGAATAGAAACCAGAAAATGAGAGAGTGAGTAATCGGGTCCCAGAGGTTGAAAGGGAAGAACGACGTGATACATATTCTCTCATCTAGCGCTACAGGGTGTCCCCACCTGCCTCCCATTCGGAGATAAAGACCGGATATGACACTAACAAGTAGGTATGCGCCCAAAGCATGCTACTAGCCTAAGAATATGAATGACAAATCATGCTGTTTTCCCACATGGAATAAAAGTGCTCTTCCTAGGTCAGAAATGATTTGTTCATGATGACCATAATGATCATCGGTACCACGCGTCTAGGCTAAAAATTCACCCTCCACAAACCTTCTACTTCCTCCTAATTTTCATGAATTAGTTATTTCAATGCTCCCCAAATAATCTAGTTGACTATAAAGCTTTTCATACTCCTTAAGCTACAATAAGTCTTGATTTTAAAAATAGGGCCTTACATTACTAATGCTATACCAATTTTTAAACATCATGCTCTGAAAAAATAAAAGCCTATTACTGTAAGTTATATATTAAGTTTTTTTGGAAGTGGGTACATACAAATACCTGCTGTGCAATTTCGATGTACTAGGAATAACAAAAAATACTTAAAAAATGTTATTCATCTTGCCCATAGAATATTTATTCTTCAATTACTAATTACACATAGGACTTTCAAGGTGCAGAATATGGCACTTCTTTGGTAAGCAGTGACACATGTCATCAACTCCACAATTTTACTTAGGTTCCACAAAGTGGACTGCCACCAAAGAGGGGGGTCTCTCTTGCCTTGGTAATGACAACTACATACACTATCATCATCTTTTTTTTTTTTTTTTTTTTTTTTTTTTTTTGAGATGGAGTCTCACTCTGTCACCTAGGCTGGAGTGCAGTGGCACGATCTCGGCTCACTGCAACCTCTGCCTCCCAGGTTCAAGCGATTCTCCTGCCTCGGCCTCCCGAGTAACTGGGACTCCAGGTGCCCGCCACCATGCCTGGCTAATTTTTGTATTTTTAGTAGAGACAACTTTTGCCATGTTGGCCAGGCTGGTCTCGAACTCCTGACCTCAGGTGATCCACCTGCCTCGGCCTCCCAAAGTGCTAGGATTACAGGCGTGAGTCACTGCGCCCGGCCTGGATCAATATTTCTTAAAGGCAATTTGTCAATACATGTCCGAAGCCTTAGCTTTGTATTTTTCTCCAAGAAATCTAATTTTCTGGACATATATTAAAGATACAATAAATTTGTGTAAAGATTGTGCTATGAGCATATCCACCACAGCACTGCTTAGCAAAACAGAAAATTACTAATTTCAATGTCTACCCTCAGGGCATTAGGTAAAAAAAATCATATATCCACACCATGGCATTAAAAATTAGGCAGGAAGGAAAATGTAAATCCAAACCATGATGAGATACCATTTCATACACACTGCGTTGGCCATCATCAAAAACTGGAAAAGAAGTGTTGGTGAGGACTGGAGAAAGTAGAATCTTCATGCATTGCCAGTAAGAATACAAAATGGTTCAGCAATTGTGGAAAACAGTTTGACAGTTCTTCAAAAATTAAACATAGAATTATCCTACAACCCAACAATTCCACTCCTACCTGAATACCCAAAGAATTGAAAACAGCAACTGAAACAAATACAGGTACATGCATGTTTATAGTAGCTCTATTCACAATAGCCAAAAGGTGGAAACGACCCAAGTGTCAATCAGCAGAGGAATGGATAAACAAACGGTGCTGTAGACATGCAGTGGAATGTTATTCTGCTAAAAAGGAAGGAAGTTCTGATATTTGCTGCAATGTGCATATAAGCCTTGAAATGCTAAGTGAAAGACACTAGACACAAAAGGTAACATATTGTGTGATTCAATTTACATGAAACATCCAGAATAAGGCAAATCCATAGAGACAGAAAGACTAATGGTTGTCAGGGGGCCTGGAAGGAGGAGTGAGGTGGGGAGTGACTGCTTAATGGATATAGATTTTCCTTCTGGGGTGATGAAAATGTTTTGGACCTAGGTAGAGGGGGTGATTGTACAACACTGTGAATGTACTAAGTGACACTGAATTGTTAAGAAATGGTTAATGGTTAATGTTACGTTACTTTTTCCCTCAAGATAATAAAATGATGCAGAAGAATATTTTGTGGTAAGGGAAGATGTTCACCACATATTTGGGGGGAGAAGTGTAAAAGTAGGGAAATAAAAGCGGATATAGGAATTAATTATTGAACTTGCTAAAATAATTTTATAAACAAACACTATATATAAAAATATACACACATATGCATATGTATTTTATAACATATAAAGAATATATAAACGGACAGAAAGGCTTTACACAAGAAAGTCCCTAGTGGTGATCCTTGGGTAGGGGGATTATGTGGTAGGATTATGGTTGACTTCATTCTTTTCTTACCTGTACTTCCAAATATCTCATAATGAGCATGGAATACTTTGTATTAAGAAAAAAATTGTATAGGTGGTATAATAAAAATAGGAATGTCAAATCGGGATTATGTCTGTTGACTCGTAACATGCCTCCATAGAATCCGGTAATAACATGGATAGCTTTTCCATGAGCTCATCTGCATTATCAGGCAAATGATGTCCTGTGAAACACAATCACACAGTGGAAAGCAGGATATACCATGCTGAACAAGCAAGTCAGGCACCCTAAAGTGGCTCCACTGTGCTATCCAAAGGCTTCAACCTCTTAGCTGAGATAATATTGAGGTAATGATAGTAACATAACTAAGTTACATGACTTTGGAATGCACTAAAAAATATATACCTAAAAGAAATAGCATGTCAAGAAAATAAGCCAACCTACTGCATTTAAGTAATCCTTTAACAAAACGTAATTTGCTTAAAATCCTTAATAAGAGCTCATTCTTTTATTCATAAAGTATATCAAAATGTGATCAATTTTACTATAATGAAATAAAATGTGATATTTGTTTACTATTTTTTCCTACTATTTCAAGGTGCTGTTAAAAGAAAGCTACCCAAATGAAAATATCTGTATTTTCATGCTTTAAGAAAACTTGGTAAAAATGAAAAATTTCAAAACAGGGAATCATGTGACTATGAATTGCATGACTTAAAAAAAGATTGAATTATTCTATGAAAGAATGAGCTTTCACTGCATTTCAAAAAATGTCAGTTTTCCTGCTTCTATAGTTACTTGAATTCTTTCAGGTTCTCTCTTAGATACAATTGCTTGTCTAGATGTTACTAATTGTTATCATGAAGGTTCCCTTCTGATCTCACCTAATTTTCTTTCTTATTAGCAGAGGCTGACATTCATTCATCCGAAAAGTATTTGAGGAGTGTCTACCACATTCCAGACCACATGCTCGGAGCCTGGTGGACTGAGAATCACTGGCCCTACCCTCAGGCCATAAGCGGGCTGTCCAGTGCTGAGAATGGCAGTGCCACACAGGCCTTTGGTACACATGTATTGAATACTGGCCTTAGGAGGAGGGATCAGGGTGAACTTGTGTGTGCACATTACAGCCTCTCCCAGGGTTGTGGGTTGTCCACGTGAATTTGGGTATTATTACATCATGGCACGTGGATAAGGGCTAACATCTATTGAGCATCCACTGCATTCTGGGCAGAACACTGAGCACTTTCCCTGCACTAGGTGATTCACATCCCATTGATCTAGGGGCTACCATCACCACACTCTACAGATGTGAAAACCGAGGCCCGAGGCAGTTAAGTGTTACTTGCCTGGGGTCATACGTAGTGAAACCTGGCGACTGCATCTTCTTGCCAAGGGCATGGAGAAAGAGGAAAGTGATAAAGACCAGAGGTGTGTTCTTGGGAACGCCCTCCATCCAGGGAAAGAGGGGACAGCAGAGCGGCAGGAGAAAGAGCACGGAGGGACTTCCTAAATTCCTACATGTTCAATGAACTACCAGGATGCTTCAAGAAAAGCTGGCTCACAGGAAGTTTGGGCTGGACGGGAAGGAGGGTCCAGAAGCACTTGGTATCTAGGAACTGGGGGCCTTCCAAGGAACACCTTCAGCTACATGGGTAGGATGTGGCTGAGTTCCTGGGCCTAAGAAGGCGGCTGAGCTGTGGAGACAAGGTGTTTTTCCCAAGAGGCTTGGGGTGGCAGGCATGAATATGCTTAGAGGGATGTCTTGAGTGGGAAGAGAATCCAGGCAAGAATTGCTTCAGGCCAGGATGAGTTCGCAGAGAAGCTGAAGACATTTGAGAGCTGAAGGCTGGAGAAGGCTCCAAGAGGAGCTGAGGGACAGGGCCCAGTGACCCCCAGCTCAGCAGAGGGCAGAGGAAGGAGTCTTTTGGCTCCAATGGGGAACTGAAGAAGTCATCTAAGTAAAATATTCGGCAGTGTGATCTGGCGCGAGGCGGGAGATGAGGCGAGCAGGCAAGATTCAGCATGGCTGAATGGGCAGCTTGATGGCTCCTTTGTCATTTCAGAGGGTGACTTTCTGTTCCAGGCTAGTGATACCATTTTTTTCCATTCATGGTAGTTTCATAAAGTTCCCTTTTAAAATAAACCTATTCAGATAAAATAAATAAGTCCATTAAGGGAAGAAGAAAGCAAATAATGGCACAGATGGTGCAGGCATGTGGTAAAAATTGGGAAGGGGTGTGGGTGAGTGAAGATTTGACAACATTGCATACAGGAGTACATTTCCTAGTTAAAAATCATTTAAAATGTAATTTTAAAAAATGTACAGTTAATTGCTTCACCTGCAATGCTGGAAACTGTCTAGGTGGGACCGAATCTGAGCCAAAACCAACACCCGCCCAGGAGAAGAGGGCTGAGTCCTTGGCAGGGGTTCCGGGCTGTTCTTGGCAGAGAATGTGGCCCGGAGAAGCTGTCCAGCTGGCTCAAACATGTGGATTTGCAGCTGTACACTCAAACTGGGCTCCATCCTTTTTTTTTTTTTAAATGAACTAGTTACCCTTATTTCAGTGCCCCATGAAAATGTTTTGGGGCTGGGTATGGTGGCTCATGCCACCAAATCTTAGCATTTGGGAGGGTGAGACAGGAGGATCACTTGAGCCCAGGAGGTCGAGGCTGCAGTGACCCTTGGTCACATTGCTGCACTCCAGCTTGGGCAACAGAGTGAGACCCTGTCTCAAAAAAAAAAAAAAAAAAAAAAAAAAAAATCAGGTTTATGAAATGCTTTTTATTATGAGGATTAGAAATACTTGGATTTTCTCTGTAATTAGAATTATGAAACCAGTTGGGCCACTCACCCTCTCTAGCCTGGGCAACAGAGTGAGACCCTGTCTCAAAAAATATATATATATTTTTTGGCTCATGCCTGTAATCCCAGCACTTTGGGAGGCCAAGGCGGGCAGATCATGAGGTCAAGAGATCGAGACCATCCTGGTCAACATGGTGAAAACCTGTCTCTACTAAAAATACAAAAATTAGCTGGGCATGGTGGCATGCACCTGTACTCCCAAGCTACTTGGGAGGCTGAGGCAGGAGAATCACCTGAACCCAGGAGATGGAAGTTGCAGTGAACCGAGATCATGCCATTACGATCCAGCCTGGTGACAGAGTGAGACTCTGTCTCAAAAAAAAAAAAAAAAAAAAAAAAAAAAAAAAAATTAATGCTCCTGTTCAGGCAATGTTTTGTCTTACTCTATAACTGCAAGGCATTTCAAAAGAAAATGAAAAATCTTTGCTCGAATGGGCTAAGAAGCAAAGGAAATGGACTGACAGGGTTTGATCTGACATTGTGGCCAATGTCATTGCGTCTCTGCTGAGAACCCATAGCCCTTTTTGATTCTGGGCACTGAGACACAAACAAGACATGAAGACAAATGCCAACTTCCTAATAGATTTTAACCTTCCCTTCAGATTTTCTTTGGAATACTGAATGGACTAATCAATTTTCCTATTTTCATTCTAGAAACTCAAATAACACTTGCCAGGTAGAGATGAAAAGACAGTAGGTTCCAGAACCCTTTCCTTCTTCTAGGACATACATGGGGCACACAAGCAGTTTTATAAGTTACAAACATATGCAGAGAATAAAATTTTAACATAAAAGAAAAGTGTGGAAATGCCTCATAACATTAACTTTTATTCGTATATGGAGAAAATCACTATTTTCCCCTATTTACTTCATTTAAAAATTTCCTCCAGTGAAATACAATTAGTTGTTGAAGAAAGATAACCCTAGGAACAAAGTGCTGTGCACCTGTGTCTTCTAGACTTGCAGTGGTGTTTGCTGTTCCACCCTCAGCTGTCAGGTCAAAGATTAGTTAGGATGAAACTTTTCTGGGGCAGAATGAATGCATAATTGCATTTAAAAATGAATCTGCTTGATACTCAAGATTACTTGCCTGCTCCATCCATGAGATTCCTAAAGAAATTGGGTCACTCAGTAGGACATAAGTTCAAAATCAAGACATTCCAATTTATCATGAGGACAAAGTACGGTTTCAGACAAAATCTTCCACATAAAGGAAGATTCAGCTAAACATCCATTAACCTAAAAATTAACAAAGGAAAACTTTGAAGATACAAATCATGATTTTAGGGCATCTTATTTTCTAGACAAGTTTTGAAAACATCAAAACATGGTTATGTAAACTGCTTTCAAAGATAAACCCTTGATTACTGGGGCTGCAAAAGTAGGAAACAAATATCAAATGATATAACAATACTGAATTTGATTTTACAGCACTTCCTTCAAAACTCTAATTAAATTAAATGCAAATAATGTGAGCATATATCAGCCAGAAAGTTTATAATCCTTCTAATAAAATCCGTATGTTTTTAAAGGAGGTTTTACGTAGAAAAAGACAGACTTTAGAAAGAAAACACAAAAAATATGTACTGGTCTAAAACTTTGAAATAACAACCAGACTGTATGCCTGGGACAGCGTGAATTACTGAGAGTAGAGAATCCTGTTTGTATTCATTTTAGTGTCTGTTAGGAGGTTAGGCAGAGAGTAATTTTTAAAAATGGGCTGGTAGAGTTTTGCTATTGATTTGTAAAGTTGACTGTGTACCATGTGACAAGGTATGTAACTGATATGACTTATTCAGATGCAATCACAATGTAAAGATTTCATACATTTCTTTATAAATATTCTTTAATAATTCAGAAAATATCACATAAATACTAGTATAGTAAGAACAGAATTGTGAACTCCATATTACTACTAGTCATTCTTAGCGTGTGTATTCCAGAAGTGTTTTCCAAAATGGAAGGCACTGATGAAGATTAGTTACTGTTCAGTATTGTAGGGGTTAGCAAACTATGGCTCACAAGCCAAATCTGGCTCACTGGTTTGTTTTGTAAATAAAGTTTTATTGAAACACAGCCATGCCCACTTATTTACATATTGGCTCTGGCTGCTTTTGTGTTGTACCAGCAGGGTCTAGTGACTGTGGCAGGATCTTCTGGCCCCAGAATCTCAAATATTTTCTCTCTGGCCCTTTACAGAAAAGCTTGCCAACCTCTGGCTTGTAGAATAATTCAGAATTGTGATGATTTATATGTACTTTAATATCTACCGTGATAGCGAATTGGCAGATTAATTAATTTTGTTTCTCTTTGCTTTGTTACAGTCAAAATAAATTAGGTGTTTATTTTAGAACTTGTGGCTGATTAATGCTCAAAAACAAATACGGAAAATCACTCATCAGAACTAAATAGTCTGCAAGTAATTTTCACAAAAATAAACGAGGCGGAGAATAAACAGGACAAAAAATGGGTAATATAAACAATGAGACACTTATTCAAAGCTGAAGACTACCCTCAGACTCCTAAGATAACTTAGGTTCTCACAAAAACCGATTGACCTTGCTCGGAATGCATTTGCCCTCTTTTCTGTGAAGTAAACATTTCTTGTCAAAGGCATCCTGACGGCGGTAATTAAGTTCAGAAAGTTCTATACTGAGTGGGAGATGTGCCTGTATTGCTTGACTTTGTTTTGTTTTGTTTTGTTTTAAATGAGAAGACAACATCTCATGGTAGAGAGCTGAACTTTCGATTTTACAGGTGAATTCTACCAGTTTATAAACTTGGGATGCAACTGTAAATAAATACATCATAAATGTTCTCTAAAATACAAGATATAGGTCATAAGAGTTAAGAGGAAAATAATTGCAGTGATCAAAACAGAATTTAAGAATGAGGTAAAATGAATTGCTTGGAGCATCTCCATAGGTTGGGAGAATGCTCCGAACCCATGCATCGCCCCGGTCAGAAGGACCACCAGGGGGCGTCTTGTTTCTAAGCTTTCCTTAGGGGTTGTTCTTTGTTAAGATTCCTGGATTGGTAAAGATTCTTTGGCGTTTTTGGAGAGATCCTGAAACTGATGAATTAACTCTGAGGCTTTCAGTTCCTTGCCAATGATCCAATAGATCCATCCCAGTGGGATGGTTATGTCCCTTAGATTTAGGAACCTGCATTTTAATTAATATAGCTTTCAAGCTACAAAGTTTTGTAAAACCTACAGTCAAGTGCAGCCCTGGATGTTTTTCATATGAATTTGTGCTTAGGTTAAGATTTATTCCCCGAAGAATTGCTTATGGAAAACCAGAGGATGGATATTAGAGTTCTGGGAGTCTAGTGTCTCTTTTCCTCATCCTCAGAGTATGTGACCTTGAGCCAAAACTTGACCTCCTCAGGCTCCGACTTCCCTAACTGTCACTTTTGCAAGCTGAGTTTATACACATGAGTTGAGATAATGCCTGTGGAATGTCTGGCACATAGTGGGTGCTTCATACCCATTATCAAGCTTCTGTTATCCTTTAATTGTATTAAAACAAATAACAGAGATCCAGGGTTTTATGTTCGTGCCTGTTAAATTTCTTCCTTATTTCAGTTCATCTTTCATTTTCATTTTTTTTTTTTTTTTTTTTTTTTTTTGAGTTGGGGTCTCGCTCGGTCACCCAGGCTAGAGTGCAGTGGCATGATCTCGGCTCACTGCAGCCTCCGCCTCCCAGGTTCAAGTGATTCTCCCACCTCAGCCTCTTGAGTAGTTGGGATTACAGGGGCACACGACCACACCTGGCTAATTTTTGCGTTTTTAGTAGAGATGGGGTTTCACCATGTTGGTCAGGCTGGCCTCAAACTCCTGACCTCAGCTGACCCACCGACCTCCACCTCCCAAAGTGCTGGGATTACAGGTATGAACCACTGTGCCCGGCCTCAGTTCATCTTTCAATGGTAAAAATCCTTCTGAATCTTGATTTATTATGTCAAAGGATGAGTGTTCCCTTCTAGCCCTGGGCTACCTCTAACTTGAATTTTCATTTTTCTGAGCCTTCATCCGAGTTCAACATTCACAGTCAAGTGGACCTCCGAGGTACAAAACCAGGCGTTCTCCTTCCAGGTTGATAGCAACTGACACTTTTTGGGGGAAGCCTGCCATGAGTGATACCTCGGGGAAGCCAAGGTCAAGGGCAAAGAAGGCAATGACCATCACTGGGGCTGCTCAACGGGTCCTGGGCCTGAAGTCCACTCTCCCCAGGTCCTCCTGCTTTCCTGTTGGATGCCAGTCACACCCTGGTCATTTGGTGGCCCCTGGTGTCTTCCCACTTTGCGAAGCCTTTGGTGGCTTGGTTCTGAGATACATGTGTCCTCATTGTCTCAAATAGCGAAGAGGGACCCGTGTCGTCCATCTTTCGTCTGTGTCTGTTCTCCCCATTTCTCTGGGTGTACCATATCCAGCACTGAGGATTGGTTTTCTTCCTAACAGTCAAAACATTTGTCTCAGTCTGCCTTGGACAATCTGACTTCGTAGTGCTCACAGAGCTTCATCATTTGCCTCACAGTAGATGGAGTTTTAAAGTCTTTTTTTTTTTTTACTTCTTTTTACCAAGTTACTGACAACAAATTCCCAGGGCCTGGCTCAGAGGGCATTTAAAGGGTGCCACCTAAGGCCACAACAGTTGCAATTTAAATCACAACCTAGATGCATGGTCAGTGCTGAGGAACATAGAACTTTCCAAGCTCAGGGGAAGTGGCTTGTCTTGTGAGTTTCACAGACAGGGTAAGAAGTTGGGGAATCTGGTCCCAAGGGTCTGTGAGTCTTCAATGTTCCTCTTACTATTTCTCCCAAGAGGCCTTATGGGTCCTCAGGCAAACATAGCTATTGATGACCTGATCTGGCAGCTCATACCCTTTTGGAGCTGGGCTCCAAAAGAGATTCCCAATGCATCAATGCACGGTCCTTAATGTATTGCTGGGGGCAGCACAATACATTTTAGAAATACCTCTACCAATGAATTAATTTTTCCCTTAAACAGTTATTATTAAAGTGAAATTCACACAACAAAAAATAACCATTTTAAAGTGAACAATTCAGTGACATTTAGTACATGCGCAATGTTGTGCAAACACTGCTCTTTCTGGTTTCACATATTCATTACCCCCAAAGGAAACTCCAGACCAATAAAAAATTACCCCTCATTCCTCCTCCTTCCAGGTGGAAACTACTAATGTACATCCTGTCTCTATGGATTTATCCATTCTGAATATTTCATATAAATAAAATTGAACAACACGTGACATTTTGTGTCTGGCTTGTTCCACTTAGTTATAGCCTGTGTCAGTGGTTCATTCCTTTTTATGGCTGATCACTATTCCATTGTATGCACATATCACAATTTATGGTCATCAGTTGATGGACATTTGGGTTGTTTGCACATTTTGGCTATTGTGAATACTGTTGATACGATCATTCACATACAAGTTTTTGTTTGAATACCTGTTTTCAACCATTTTGGCTGTACACCTGAGTGTAATTGCTGAGTCATATGACAATTCTATGTTTAACTTATTGAAGAAGGATTAATTTTTGTGCATTTTAAAATTGTTCGTATTTTTGTTGTTGAGTTGTAAGAGTACTTTATATATTCTGGATACTAGATCCTTATCAAATATATGACTTGAAAATATTTTTTTTCACGGATTGTCTCTTCACTGTTCTGACAATGTCATAATTACTTTTTTCCTTTTTTAAAAGTCAGGTTTGGCTGGACACGGGGGCTCACGCCTGTAATCCCAGCACTTTGAGAGGCCGAGGTGGGCAGATCACAAGGTCAGGAGATCGCGATCATTCTGGCTAACACAGTGAAACCCTGTCTCTACTAAAAGTACAAAAAATTAGCCGGGCATGGTGGCGGGCGCCTGTAGTCCCAGCTACTCGGCTGAGGCAGGAGAATGGCATGAACCTGGGAGGTGGAGCTTGCAGTGAGCTGGGATCGCGCCACTGCACTCCAGCCTGGGCAACAGAGCGAGACTCCGTCTCAAAAAAAAAAAAAAAAAAGTTAGGTTTATTGAGGTATAATTTACATATAATAACATTTACCCTTTCAAAGTATTCAGCTGCATGACTTTTGGCAAATGTATATAGACATGCAGCCGCCAGAGTCAAGATGTAACATTTGCACCATCACTAAAAGGTTCTCTTGAGCCCTTTTGAAGTTAGTTCCCTCCCAGTGCTAATTACTTGTTTTGTTATTAAACTAAATTTTAATTTTCTAAAATAATTAACTACTGTGGAACACCTAACTAACAAATATTAGATCAATGATGCACCATTGTAGTATTTGTGCTGACCCTGTGCAACTTGCAGAGTACTGACATTTTATAGTTTGAATTTCCTCTTTCCTGGGACCCAGCTGCAAGGGTAACACTTGTTTCAGCTGTACACGCTTGGAGTGCCAGCAGGAAGCACTGAAGACGCTCTTCTCTCCTGCTGATTCTCCAAGAAGACTCACTCTGGTAGGAATGCAGAGGCAGATTCCACTGTAAAATACATTCCATCAAATTGTTCCACGTGCAATCTTCATACATCTAGGGCATAGGCAGAACTATTTCTTTCACGGTATTTTTTTCTAAAGATGAAACAGGACTAATGATTTTTCTGGTGTTTCAACAGACAAAGGAGGCTAGATGTGGTGGCTCACACCTGTAATCCCAGCACTTTGGGAGGCTGAGGCAAGAGGATCACTTGAGCCCAGGAGTTCAAGACCAGCCTGGGCCACATGGAGAGACCCCATCTCTACAAAAAATAAAAAATTAGCCGAGTGTGGTGGCGTGTGCCTATGGTTCCAGATACTCGGGAGGCTGAGGTGGGAGGAGAGCTTGAGCTCAGGAGGCAGATGCTACAGTGAGCCCCGATAGTGCCACTGCACTCCAGCCTGGTGACAGAGTCAGACTCTGTCTCAAAACAAACAAATAAACAACCAAAAAAACCCAAAACAAACAAACAAACAAAAAAGACAAAGGAAACTGAAATTTGACTTTGCTCTGCCTGCCTGCCCCTGCTTATGAACATCTACTCTCTACTCCAAAGTTCCATGTTCTGCCATGGAGTTGCTAGTTTCTCGCTGAAACCAGATGTTCTTGTGCTGCCCCCATCCTGCAGAGGGGGCTTAGGCATTATTTGAACCCTTTATTTGAGCTAGGTTGAATTGGTCTAGATTTCTAAAACTCGGAAGAGCCTGATCCATAGAACTGATACATGGAGGGAGGTTTCACACAATAGGCCTCAAGAAGAAATGTGGGATTCTTACAAGATTATCAGGACACAGTCAGTAGGTGACAGGGAGAATAGCCTCCAAATCTCACACTGAGAAATTTGTGATCTGTGTTGGCAAAACAGTATATAGAAACAACACCTTGAAGCTCAAGTCAGGTGCTGTTAAGTCTTTCTGAGTGTACAGGAGAAAAAAATTGGCAGCGTGCGATGCTTCCTCATGTAGGTGGGTCTTGGTGTTCATGTCATTTACCACATCACATTGAAATGATCTGTTTACATGTCTGTCGTCCACAGTAGATTGCCATCTCTTCAGGAGCTGGGCCAGTTTTATTTGACCTTGTTTTCACAAGGTCTCTGTAATGTCTTAACAGGGGGGACACTCAGCGCCTGTTTCCAAGGACCCAGGCTGCATCACCTTCTGCACTTAAAATGGTTTGCAAACACTATATCCTCAGTTACCTTTTGTGGGCTGTTTCTGTCTCCCCGCCTATCCTTAGTATCTCTGCTACCTCTGAAGGTAATTTAAATTACATTCCTAGTATCTTTGAAGTAGGCAAGTAGATACTTAATGCTGAACTCCAATACATTCAGGTTAATAATGGAAAAGATAGCTATTGCTGAACAACTAAATGTAAGGCATGATATTAGATACCGATCCAGAAAAATAATTGCTATAAAGGACACTGTTGAGTCCACTGGTGAAGCTGGAATACGGAGCAACCCTACATACATTATTCATCTGCCTTCCCATTCATTCTATTATTTTTTTCCTCCTGGTTCTAACTGTAGATAAGAGTTTTATGTCAAGGTAAAATTTCCTGAATTTGATAACGGTATTGTTATATTAGAAACCGTCCTTTTCCTTGGGAAATGCACACTGAGCTACTTAAGGATAAAGAGACATGATGTATGCAATTTAATCTCGGATGGCTCAGACAGAGAGAGAATTTATGATAAAGTGAATGTGGCAGAATGCTAGCCATCGGTGAATTTGGGTAAAGAGTTTTGGGAATCTTTTGTACTATTCTTGCAACTTTTATGTAAGCTAAACATTATTTCTAAATAAAGTGAATAAAAAGTTATTTCCAAGATTAAACCTTTTATTTGACATTGATACTCTGTGAATAAAGAGCACAAGCAACAGTTAGCCAGGATGGACAGGTGGAAGCAATACGTCCTTATTTATCCATTCCTCTAGTCCTCTTCATTTTTGCCCCTGATTCTAACTCCCTCCTCTTATTGTCTAAGTGTGGACATGCCCCAGGGCCCCTTTGCTTGCAGTCTTTCCCTCCACACTTCCTTGGTGCTCTTGATTCCGCTCGTGGCTGCTGTCACCCAAGTATATTGCACACTATTGTGTTCAGGGTGCTAGGGCAGGTTGCAGAGGTTTGATTTATGTTGTGTAGATAAAGCAGGTGCACAGAGGTGCTTATGACCTGGATTTTCACGAAATCATGGACTTTAAATGAAATTGGAAATCTTCAAGTCCTCACTGCCTACTCATCATCCCTGCTCCTGTTTCAAGAGACTAAGGAGGCTGGGGATGGTGGCTCACACCTGTAATCCCAGTACTTTGGGAGGCTGAAGCAAGAGGACAGCAGTTCAAGACTAGCCTGGGCAACATGGGGAGCTCAGAGCAGACTGGTTTTGACTTTCATCACTATTCAAAGCAAACTATGCTAGTGAATACCACCATGTGGTTGAGCTCTGGATATGTGGTTCCTTCAAATTGAAATGTGCTTTAAGTGTAAAGTATACACTGGTTTGAAGATTTAATACACAGAAAAAAAAATCCTGATAATTTGAAAATATTTTGGATATAGTAGGTTCAATAAGATGCATCATTAAAATTAATTTTGCATTTTATTTTTTACCTTTAAAAATACATTCGCTAACAAATTTAAAGTTACAAACGTAATTTCACGTTTTTAACGTACATTTTTTACTTAATTTTATGTACTTACATTGAATTTCTATTGTTCCGTGTTGGCCTAGGCACTAGAGAGTTAGCTTGAAGCCTGGTGCTTGCACTGGGAAAAAGCATTAGGCCCGGGGCCCTGCTCAGCTGCGGATGGGAGAAAATAGACAGCTTTGTAACAGGATTCCAAGGACCTGCACAATTGCCAACACATTCACACACCTGACCCTCTAAGCCAGGGAATTGAGGGCCGCAGATGTGAAAGGTTGCCATGGACTTTTCCATTTTCAGCATAATTGCTTCAAACTGTGGCTGAGCAGGCAGGCCCCATGCACCACCTGTCATCAAACACTCAGAGGGGTGAAGGGCCCTAGCATTGGCCACCTCCATGCTGGGAAAAGGCTTCAGCTGGCCTCACCGGAGGTCTCGCCCCTCACACTGAGGCCCTGCCTCGTTACTCTCACCGCGCCTGCTCAGCTGTTGGTCCAAGTAGATTTTTTTTCTGGTCACTTTGCTGTTCCTGGGTTACTCGTAAAGCTTCTGGGAACATTGATTTCTTAAGCTCTTCAAAACATACCTGATAACCTAATGGTTTATTCTCTTCTCCCTGGGCTGAGGCGTAGAGGAAAAGCGTAGAAACTCGCACACTTGCTGCCGTCTCTTCCTGAAGCGTCTCCACCTGGCTGTGCCCTGTAAACTCGTAAGTCCAATCTCTCCAAAACTGTTCTCACGCCCAGTCCCATAATGTTTCTGTCTTGTGTGCTGGTCTCAGTAAATTCTCCACCAGCCTGGGCCATACCCCAGACATCATCTCAACCTCTCCTTCTCCTTCAGTCTGCTGGCCAATCAATCACCAAGTTGTGTGGGTTGTGCCTTCTAAGTGTAGCTGGAACCTTTCCTGTGGTCTGTCTCCCATCATGGTCTAGGCCATCACCGACTGTCACCTGCACGACAGCAGGGACTCAATTTCTGGCTTTCCTAATTTGCAATTTGACCTGCACACCCCCAGCCAAACACCGCGCACTAGTGCGTGTCTTCCTAAAGCTGCATCTGGTGGTATTCTGTGAATGCTGCTGTGAAGTCCAAGGTCCTACAGATGATTTCCCACCAGGCCTTTTATCAGGTCTTGATTCTTCAGCCTCTTTACTCACTCTTCTCCCTCTCTCACTTTACAGTCTAGTCATCTAAGTCTTCTTCCTTTTTTTGTGTGTGTGTGTGTGTGTGCCTGAAATCTATCAACCCAGCCCTCTGCTGATAACACCTCTGTGCCTCCTACTCCCATCCTCACCCCCAAATTTTGCCTGCCAACTTTACTCTTCCTTAAGGTCTCAGTTAGCCACCTCTTACTCTGGGAAAGCATCCTCTTCCTTTCTACCTCACCCCCTAAGAGCACTTTGCATTCTGCTTTATAGACTGATTTTAAGCATGGACTACTCCTGATTCCCATCTGTGGCTCAGCACTAGCAAAGTGCCAGGGCCACAGTAGTTGTCCAGTAAACACTTGTTACATCAATGAAAGAATTCCCACAACTGACTGTTGCTAGAGGGCAACCTACCTCTGGGTCAAAAAGACATTAAAGCCTAAACAGATACTGACAGTCGAGCCAGTATGATTTCCAACTTATAAAAAACAAAACGTCCAGGATCAAAGGCAATAGATCTCTATAACCCAAACTTCTTCCTTCTTGACCAGCTGATGAAATGTTCACCTTTCCGGGGCCCACAGTCACTGCCTGCTCTCCTTTTTAGTTATTATTATTATTAATTTTTAAGGGTGACCAGTATAAGAGTGAGCCAGTGAAGGTGAGACTGGGGCAAAGTTGGGTAGAAATGATTTCTGTTTAGCTTTGGAGAGTGAAGTAACTTTTCACAATTGCTAACTGCTTGGTACTTTTCTTTCTTTTTCTTGTCTTTTTTATGTTTTATTTTGAGATGAAGTCTCATTCTGTCGCCCAGGATGGAGTGCAGTGGCACAATCTCTGCTCACTGCAACCTCCGCCTCCCAGGCTCAAGCTGTTCTCCTGCCTCAGCCTCCCAGGTAGCTGGGATTACAGGCACATGCCACCATGCCCAGCCAATTTTTGTGTTTTTAGTAGAGACCGGGTTTCGCCATGTTGGCCAGGCTGGTCTTGAACTCCTGACCTCAGGTAATCCGCCCGCCTCAGCCTCCCAAAGTGCTGGGATTACAAGCACGAGCCATTGCGCCCGGCCCACTACTTGGTACTTTTCATCAGCTTACTCTTTTCAAGCATTATTCCCAGATTAAATTTGAGTCATTTTGGAAGCCCAAAATATCCTCTGAATTATTGGATGTGGCTGTAAAATGTGATCTCAAGGAGCCCCTTGTAAATTTCCATGAGCGGCTGTTATCCTAAGTCATATGAAGGCAGTAATCCATCAGAGTTACCCTATGTGCACAAGGAAGGACTGTCTAGAATCTAATTTTATCTCTAACTCTATAAACAGCCAAGTGGCACCATTTATTATTTTACATAAATCAGCCCTGAGACCAAATTCTCCTTTAAATGTGTCCTTTATTCTTTTCCAATACAGTACTGCTTAAAAATCCTCAGTAGCTTGAAACAGTTCTACGGCCTTTGCATTTGGGGGGAGAGAGAGGTTCCGGAGGAATGAGAGGAGACGAGAGAGACCTGAGAGGGAAAAGGAAACTCCTGTTCAGCACATCAGTCCAGTGAGGCTTTGGGCTTGCAAGCCAGAACATCTAGATGAAAAGCAAAGAAGCAAGTCAATGGAGGGTCTATTCTCAAGTTGGCTAGATGCCTTTTTCTATTCTAATTTAACATGTCTTTTGGAAAATAAGAAATTGTAGGTCTGCATTAGTCACTGTTAGGAAAACTTGTACAGGAATTTACTTTCTAGTGACTTGACTTGGAGAACGGCTGGTATCCACGGGTCCTTAATAAAAGCTAGTGAGAGAACAGGACGCTGATGAAGACTGATGCTAAATGGACCGTGTGCTTCCTGTGGCTCTAATGGAAATCATGGCATGTTTAGCTTAATGGCAATATGGAAAATCCACTTCCTTCTCTCAGCCATTTTTTTTAACTAATATAATATTATAATACGATTCTCTCTTGTTTATCCCCTTATTTTTTATAGTTAAAAGTTTAATTTGGAGTTTAAATGTAATTTGAATACTGCCTAGAGCTCTCCAGAGACAAGGTGTGATATCAATTCCACAAAATGGAATAATTCTAATTTTCACATGGTGTTGGATGGCAACTAGGGACTACCATGCCTCATGACTGGGTACCTTTAAGCTTCTACCACCAACCTCAGAAACACAATCGCGAGCGAAAGAGAAACTGATAAAAAATCAATGTTTCTCTCCTTCCAGAGTCAGTTACCAGAGTGGAAAATCAACTTGTTATCTCTCCTTGCCATACCTTATAGGATGAAAATCTGGTCTTTAAAAAATATTTAGGAGTAAATAGCCCAGTTTCTTCTTTCTATTCAGCTATGGGCTGAATTTCTGGGCAGGTAAGTCAACTGTAAAACGTAATCCTTTCCTGTGTGATTTTGGCTGCAGTGCTTGGGGACAGATTATATTCTTGTTGTTGTTTTTGCTTGTTTGTCATTCTCAGTCCAGTGAATTCTCCTCTCTAACTTCCATCCACAGTTAATTTACATTCCCAGTATTTGATGTCCTTGGATGAGATCAGAAATGGCAAACAACTTTGAAAACTTTGTGCTCATACGGCTATTAATGTTTGCCTGTTGGATGTTCTTGGTTTTGGTTCATTTATAAGCTGTATTGGCTTTTTAAAATTTTTTTTAAAGAAGTAGACTTTATTTTTTACAGCAGTTTCAGGTTTATAGCAAAATTGAGCAGAAAGTACAGAGATTTCCCATATACCTCTGGCTCCACACATGCACAGCTTCCTCCACTGTCAACATTCTCCAATAGAGTGATACATTAGTTACAATTGATGAAGCTACCTTGACACATCATTATCACCCAAGGTCCATGGTTTAAATTTGGGTCTATTCTTGGTGGACATCCTGTGGATTTGAACAAATTCATAGTGACATGTATCCACCATTATGGTATTATACAGAATAGTTTCACTGTCCTAAAAGTCCTATGCTCCACCTATTCCTCCCTCTCCCCCTGCTAATTCTTGGCAACCACTGATCTTTTTACTGTCTCCATATTTGCCTTTTCCAGAATGTCATATAGTTGGAATCATACAGTATGTAGCCTTTCAGATTGGCTTCTTTCACTTAGCAATATACATTTAAGTTTTTTCCATGTCTTTTCACGGCTTGGTAGCTCGTTTCTTTCTAGCACTGAATAATATTTCATTGTCTGAATGTATCACAGTTTATCCATTCACCTACTGAAGGACATCTCGGTTACTTCCAAGTTTTTGCAATTAAGCTGCTGTAAACATCCGTGAGCAGGTTTTGTGTGGACATAGGTTTTCAACTCTTGGGTGAATACCAAGGAGCACAATTGCCGTATTGTATGGTAAGAGTATGTTTAGTTTTGTAAGAGACTGCCAAACTGTCTTCCAAAGTGCCTGTGCCATTTTGCTTCCCACCAGGAGTGAATGAGAGTTTCTGTCTATATCCTCACCAGCATTTGGCATTGTCAGTGTTCTGGATTTTGGCCCTTCTCAGAAGCGGGTAGTGGTATCTTATTACTGTTTTAATTTGTATTTCCCTAATGACATTTGGTGTGGATCATCCTTTCATGTGTTTATTTGTCATCTGTAGAACTTCAGTGAGGTATCTGATAAGGTCTTTAGCCTATTGTTTAATCAGGGTGTTTGTTTTCTTACTGTTGAGTTTTTTTTTTGAGAAGGAGTCTCGCTCCGTCGCCGGGGCTGGAGTGTAGTGGCGGGATCTTGGCTCACTGCAACCTCTGCCTCCCAGGTTCAAGCAATTCTCCTGTTTTAGCCTCTGAGTAGCTGGAACTATAGGTGCCCGCCACCACACCCAGCTAATTTTTGTATTTTTAGTAGAGACAGGGTTTCACCTTGTTGGTAAGGCTGGTCTGGAACTCCTGACCTCAGGTGATCCACCCGCCTTGGCCTCCCAAAGTGTAAGATGACAGGCATGAGCCACTGTGCCCAGCCACTGTTGAGTTTTAAGAGTTCTCTGTTTATCTATATTTTTTCATTTTAAACTTTATTGACAAATGAAAAATTGTACAGATTTATGGCATACAATGTATTGTCTGATATATGTATGCATCATGCAATGATTAAATCAAGATAACACATTCATCACCTCACGTTTGTCACTTTTTATGGTGAGAACATTTAAGACCTGCTCTCTCAGCAATTTTTGAATATATGTTGCATTACTATCGACTATCGTCATCATGCTGTACAACAGATCTCCAGAACTGATTCCTCCTGTCTTACAAAAAATGTGTACCCCTTGAGCAACATCTCCCTGTTTAACTTTTATTTTAATTTCAGGGGTACACGTGCAAGTTTGTTGTATAGGTGGACTTGTGTCATGGGAGTCTGTTGTACAGATTATTTCATCACCCAGGTATTAAGCCTAGTACTCACTGTTTTTCCTGATCCTCTCCCTCCTTCCTCCACCTTCTGATAGACCCCAGTGTGTCTTTTTCCTCTGTGTGTCCATGTGTTCTCATCATTTAACTCCCACTTACAAGTGAGAACACGTGGTATTTGGTTTTCTGGTCTTGCATTAGTTTGCTAAGGATAATGGCTTCCAGCTGCATCCATGTCTCTGCGGAGGACACAATCTCGTTCTTTTCCATGGCTGCATAGTGTTATATGGTGCGTCTGTACAACATTTTCTTAATCCAGTCTATCATTGATGGGCATTTAGGTTGATTCCATATCTTTGCTGTTGTGAATAGTGTGCAATGAACATACACATGCATGTGTCTTTATAATAGAATGATTTTATATTCCTTTAGGGACATACCCAGTAACGGGATTGCTGGGTTGAATGGGTAGTTCTGCTTCTATGTCTTTCAGAAATCACCACACTGTTTTCCACAATGGTTGAATCTAATTTATACTCCCACCAACAGTGTTATAAGCATTTCTTTTTCCCCACAACCTTGCCAGCATCTGTTTATTTTGTTTTATTTTATTTTTTGAGACGGAGTTTTGCTGTTGCCCAGGCTGGAGTGCAGTGGTGTGATCTTGGCTCACTGCAACCTCTGCCTCCCAGGTTCAAGTGATTTTTGTGCCTCAGTCTCCTGAGTAGCTGGGCCTACAGGTGCACACCACTACGCCTGGCTAATTTTTGTATTCTTAGTAGACATGATGTTTCACCATGTTGGCCGGGCTGGTCTCAAACTCCTGACCTCAGGTGGTCCACTTGCCTCAGCTTCCCAAAGTGTTGGAATTACAAGCATGAGCCAGAGCGCCTGGCCCATCTGTTATTTTTTGACTTTTTGATAATTGGATGTTACTTTTAATGTGATTTTTTTTCTTGATTTATTTTTCAGATAGTTCGTTGTTGGTGTATAGATATGCCACTACTTTTTGCATGTTAATTTTGTATCCTGTAATTCTACTGAATTTCTTTATTATTTCTAACAGACTTTTTATGGCATCTTTAGGATTTTCTATATATAAGATCATGTCACGTACAAAGAAAGACAGTTTAACTTCCTTTCCAATTTGGATGCTTTTGTGTATCTGTTACAGGTTTTTGCTTTATGGTTATCATGAGGCTATCTTGCTGATATCACTGTTTTTGTATATTTTGGATAAGAGACATTTATCAAGTATATTTTTCTGCAAGTATTTTCTCCTAGTCTGTGCCTCCATATCTTTTCATTTTCTTGACAGTGTCTTTTGCAGAACAGAAAATTTAATTTTAATGGAGTCCAGCGAATCAGATTTTTTTGCCTGGCTTTGTGGGGAAAGACCCTACCTTTGTTTCTTTCATGAAAAGGGACTTTGGTATTGTATAAAAGTCATCTAGATTTTCTCCTATGATATCTTCTAGGAGTTTTATAGTTTTGCATTTTACACTTATGTCTGCGATCCATTTTGAGTTAATTTTTGTGAAGGGCATAAGATCTGTGTCTGACATTAATTTAGGAAAATTCTCAGTCATTATTGCTTCCAATATTTCTTCTGCTCCTTTCTGTCATTATTCTGTTTCTGATGTTCCCATTATGTACACTTTATACCTTTTGTAGTTGTCCCACAGTTTTCAGATATTTTGTTGTGTTTATTTTCAGTCCTTTTTTTCTCTTTGCTTTTCAGCTTTTGCAGTTTCTATTGTAATACTCTGAAGTGCAGAGATTCTTTCCTCAGCTGTGTCCAGTTTACTAATAAGCCTATCTAAGGTATTCTTTCTTTCTATTACAGTGTTTTTTATCTTTAGCATTTGTTTTGATTATTTCATAGAATTTCCATCTCTCTGCTTACATTACACACTTGTTCTTGCAGGCTGTCTACTTCATCCATTAAAATTCTTAGCATATTAATCATAGTTGTTTTCCATTCCCAGTTTAACTCTAAGATCCCTGACATATCCGAGTTTGCTTTTGATGCTTGCTCTGCCTCTTTACATTGTGTGTGTGTGGTTTTTTTTTTGCCTTTTAGTATGCCTTGTAATTTTTCTTGATAGCTGGATGTGATGTACTGAGTAAAAGGCAGTGCTATAAATAGGCCTTAGTACTGTGGTGGTAAGCTACAGGGGAGGGGAAGCCTTCTATACTTTTCTGATTAGGCCATAGTCTTCTAGTGAGCCTGTGCCCCGGACTGTGAGCTTCTCAAGTGTTTCTTGTTTTTTTTTTTTTTTTTTTTTTTGTCTCCCTTATATGGGACAGGATGGCTAGAATGTGCTGGAGTTGGGTATTTCCCTTTCTCCCTGTGGGGACTAGAGTCAGTTGGAGTTGGGTATTTCCCTTCTCCCACATGGAAGGCTAGAGTTGGCTGGAGTTGGGTATATCCCTTCCCACAGGTCAGCTAGACTGTGATAAAACCCTAGCTTGTTAGGCTCTGATTAAATAGTTTCTCTTGAGGGCAGACCTTGTTAAGAAGAACATAATGCTCTAGAGTATTTTAAATGTTCACTTTTTTTCTTCTCCTGCTGGAAGCATAAGGGGATTTTTCTCCACTATTGACTGTGAGAACTGGGTCCAGCTATTAGAGGTAAAACTCATACAATTTGGGTCCTTCTGGATTTTTTTTTTTTTTTTTTTTTTTTTTTTTTTGAGACGGAGTCTCGCTCTGTCGCCCAGGCTGGAGTGCAGTGGCGTGATCTTGGCTCACTGCAAGCTCTGCCTCCCGGGTTCACGCCATTCTCCTGCCTCAGCCTCCCTAGCAGCTGGGACTACAGGCACCCGCTACCACACCTGGCTAATTTTTTTGTATTTTTAGTAGAGACGGAGTATCACCCTGTTAGCCAGGATGGTCTCGATCTCCCGACCTTGTGATCCACCCGCCTCAGCCTCCCAAAGTGCAGGGATTACAGGCATGAGCCACCGCGCCCGGCCCTTCTGGAGTTCTTTACTCTCAGACTTGTCTACACTGAGTCTTCAGCAATTCGTCAGTTACAGTTCAGGATTTCCTACATTAGTATTGGTTCCTAAGGTAGAGGTTTCTGCTTATAGGTATCTTCTCCAATAGGTTGACATTTCCGTATCTGCCTGTCTGACTCCACAGTTTGGAGGGCAGCACTTTGCTCTTTCACCTCACTTCTCTTATAGATCTAAGAGTTTGATTTTTCAGTTTGTCCAGCTTTGTATTTGTTGTTAGGTTGGAGTGACAACTTCCAAGCTCTTTACATCTTCTGCAATAAGGCTACACAGTGAAGTAACACAATGCTCCTTCCTGCTGGGAGTTTCCTGTTGTGTAAAGAACCCAAAGAAGTCAACCGTGATTACCCTGCAGTACAATATTGACCATGGCCAGTGTGTGGAAAACCAGTTGCCTCCGTTGGTACCAGAGCCTGATTCTGTAGGTTCAAATCCTTGTTGTACCACTTAATGTCTTTGTGGTCTTGGTCATGTGATTTAACCTGTCTGAGCTGTGGTTTCCTCCTCTGTAAAATGGGGATATTCATAGTTCCAATTTCCTTGTGGGGATTACATAAGTTATCAAATGTAATGTGCTTAGCTCAGTGCTTCATGAATCATCACTACTCGAAAAACCTTGATGGTGCTGTTGTTATCAGTATACTTGCAGTGTTAGGGAGAAAGAGAAGGGTACACCTAACTCTGAAGTTTTATAGAGGAGGTGATGTCTGAGAAGTGTTTTGAAGAATGAGTGGAATTTACCAGGAGGGTAAGGAAGAGAGTGTTCTGGGCAGAGGAAATGTTCCTGTGATTGTCATACTCATGGAAAACAGACTGTCATGTTTGGGAGCTATAGTCTAATAGGATTCAACATTGAATGAATATCACTTCTGTGCCAGGCATGCTTCTAGATACTCAGATACAGCGGGGGAAACAGGCCTGGTGTCTGCTGACACTGCACTTACATTTTAGTGAAGAGACAGTCGATGAACACAAGATACTTAGAATTTTAGGTAGTGATACATACTCTTTGCATATATTTCCTCCGGAAGCCCGTTTTAATAAAATAGGGAGGTGGAGAGCTTATCAAGTAAAATAACTCCCTAAATATTCTCTTGTCCAAAGGGAAGGATGTGTGTGGTAGAGGATAGCAGTGGTAGTGAAGGAGCAGTGACGGGTGATGAAATCAGGGAGGAAGGAAGGCATCTCTCATAGGCATGAAGAACGTTTCATAGGCAAAGACGTTTTCACTTTTAACTGTAGGCCAATGATCCCCAAGCTTCTGTCTTTCATACATTTTTACCCATAGTTGAAGAAATTAAAAGCTTCCCATTCAATTATTTATTTAAAATTTCTATTTAAATTCACCTTTTAGCATTTAGAAAATAAATGCATTTATTTTCAGAAGGAAGTGTTGTAGTATAGCTGTGAATGGAAGACCAGGTTTACCTGCCATGAAAGTAGCAATTGGAAAATTTAAAATTAAAAATGTTTGTCTGTGCACCACCCAAAACCATCTTGAGTAGCACCTTTGGTGCACTCCTTGCATGGTTGGTCAATTATGAGGTGCTGGAGAGTCACAGAAAATGTTGAATAGAGAAGCAACATGAGTTTTGTTAGCCAATGGAGTCAGGGTGGAGAGGAGTTAGCAAGACATCAGGGATGCTGTCACAGGTGGTGCCCCCAACTAAGGAAGTGTCAGGAGACAAAGCAAGACAGACAGATACAAAACATGCCTTGAAGTAGAATGGGATGGGCTGGAGGGATGATGGAGAGGAACGAACCAAAGAAAATGTCTAGATTTTTGGCTTTGGTATTACAAAGAAGCAAGTGTTTTCACGTTTCTGTGTCATTTGAACTGTCTGAGGCAACATTCATCAGCCAACACCTGGGCTGATGAACAAACTTTGGAAGTTAAAGGGTGTTAGACCTGGAGCCGTGGGCTTCCATTCCAGGAGTGAGCCAAATCTATTCATCCTGGGATTGGGCCCTCCCACTTCTCCTTCCTAAAGGAATTAGTTATGTTCCAAAGGGCTTAAGACATTGGGGAGCAAAGGGTTCTCTGTCTCTCTGTCTCTCAGGATGGGAGAGGTCCGTAAAGCTGTCATGTATAAGCTCCTAGATTCATAATTTTGGGGTTCTTCTCCTGCTATACAGATCCTGTCCATGAAGGGTGACAGCTGGCTCAGTGGGTCCCTGTGGGACACAGGGCACGGGAAATCACAGTTACTGCTGTGAGTAATCACTTTGAGCTCTGCTCTAGGAACCCAAGTTTGCACTTAGGATAAAATGAGTAACTATAGATATGAAACACTTTTCAGGTAGCAAGTGACAACCTCTATGATACAGAACTTCAGAGGTTTAAAAGCGATTTCCCATGATGACCTCGTTTGACCTCGAAAGTTCAGAGCCAGCTGGGCAGACATGGGGCTCTTTTCAGATGGGGAACTTGACGCTGAGAGGGGAAGGGATTTGCAAAAGGTTAGGCTGCTTGTACATAACAGAGCTGGCTTCTTCTAGGTCAGTGGTCCTCCACGGGGCAGATTCTGCCCTCCAGGGCACATCTGGCAATGTCTAGGGACATTTTTGGTTGTCACAGTTTTGGAGAGGATGTCACAGGCATTCAGGGAATGAAGGTCAGGGATGCTGCTGAACTCCCTGCAATGCACAGGATGGCCCCACAACAAATGTCTCACTTTGCCAAGGTCGAGAGACAGTTCCAGAGACTTCCCGCCCCAGTCTTGTGCCTTTCTGTTACAGGGCAGCAGCCTCCTCCTTTCTGCAGCATCCACTTGGTTTTGATGAAAAACAAAACCAACCTGCCAATCATGTCTTACCGAAGTTACCTGCGGTGGTAAATATAATAATTTTGAAGTTTTCTTTAGCATATAAATAATCCCTGCCTTATTATAATATTCTACAGGATAACGTCTAACTCAGTCCTAACCGAGAGCATTATATATGTATGTGTTTTCTTCAGGAGGCTATTATAATGAAATAAAAAGGCAGCGAAGCTCATTGGGAAAACAGCAGGCTGGGGCTGCCCTTGGGTTGGAAAGTGTTTAGGGGAGGGAAGGTTCATTCTTCTCTCACCAGCCTCCCGCTGCCCTTCCCAGGGGACTCTCTGATGTGGAAAGTCATAGAGTTCTCCAGCATTCTTCCCTGGGGCATCATGGCTCTGGCCATTCCTGTGACCCTGTCCTCCCATGCACAGCTATTGGCAGCCCTCTTGACTTAGCTATGTGATCCCAACTGGGTGAAGGTAGATGTCCTTTGGCCCACACTGGTGGCTGCCAGGCTATAGGTTTGGTGCAGAGACTTAATCTTTGGAGAGGTGAGAACTCGAAACTGGTGGATGGACATGGCTTCTTGGATGGCTGGCTGTTTATGATTTGTTAAGGGCTTTTACTCTCTTCTGGCCTCAGCTTCTCTCTGGGTCTTATCACAAACCCGTTACAGTTTCATTTGATTTGTTTCTTGGTTTATTTTTTTTTCCTCCCTTTTTGGTTATTGTTATTTTCCTGGGATTTTGAGGATCAGATTGAGCGGGGTGAGGGAGCCAAGTTACCGCTTGGAAACCTCAGAGACAGCGAGATCAGATTTCAGGTCTAAGGTGAATTTTCTGTGGCCCAAAATATTCACTGTCTGTCTAGCAGCTCATTCCCTAATTGCCCTAATTGCAGTGAGCTTCTTTTTATCTCCAGGTCAACAGGGATACCTCAGTGATGCATTTAACTTCTTAGGAGGTAAGATCAGCAACCCCCCACCCCCATCCCTTATTCTGAAGAGGAGGATGTTTTCCTTAAGTTCAAACCCTAGAGCCACATTCTACCTCATAATTCCTTCTACACCATAATTCAACTCAGTTCACAAAACATGGATCCAGCTTCTACTTTGAAAGTGCCCATGCTTACTATTAAGGTCAAAACCACAATGGGCAAATGTGGAATCTTGGTTCTGGATTCTCCCTGCCCTGGGGTGAAGAAAGGCATGGCGGTTGGCTGGGGTGCACTGAGCCTCCCAGTTGAAGAGATAGGGTCCCGCCAGTGACTATCCCGCCCTCCCCTGTCTGATCCTTGCTGTCCTCTCTGGCTCTCGTCCCTCTTCAATATCTCTTTTCCATCCTGTGCCACAATCTGAACACCTTGGCCGAATGCACCAGGCTACTCTCTGAATCTGGGACTCTGCACACGCAGCATCTTCTGCCCGAGACATGCTCTCTTCTCTGGTCTTTGACTTGACTCTTACTCATCTGTTGGCTGGGTGTCTATTAGGAATTCAGCTGATTGCATGTCACAGAAGATCCAAATGGGAGAAACTTCAGCACGATAGGGGTTGACTTTTTTTTGTCTTGCAACAAGAAGGCTGAGGGTAGACAGTTGAGGATGGTGTGTAGACACCTGGTCCAAGGGCTTTGCAATACTCCCGACCTTTCCCCGTTCTGTGTTGCAAGATGTCCACTGTGGCTCCAACCATCAAGTTTTGGACTCAGGCAGGAAGAAGAGGAAAGGTAGGGGGCAAACCTGCAAGGACCACAAGCATCTTTTTTTTTTTTTTGAGACGGAGTCTCACCCTGCCGCCCAGGCTGAAGTACAGTGGCGCAATCTCGGCTCACTGCAAGCTCCACCTCTTGGGTTCTTGTGATTCTCCTGCCTTAGCCTCCCGAGTAGCTGGGACTACAGGTGCCTGCCACCACGCCCGGCTAATTTGTTTTGTATTTTTTTTAGTAGAGACGGAGTTTCACCGTGTTAGCCAGGATGGTCTCGATCTCCTGACCTCATGATCCGCCCGCCTTGGCCTCCCAAAGTGCTGGGATTACAGGCGTGAGCCACCGCGCCCAGCCCACAGGCATCTTTTAAGGAGGTTACCTTGAGGTCCACCTGGCCACTGCTGTTTACCTCTCATCAGCCAGAACTGTGGCACAACTCTGCAGGGAGAGCTGGAAAATGTAGTTTTTCCTTTTTCAGCTGAGCGCATAGTCCTTTCTTCCTCCCACTGCTCTAAATATGGTTCTGCAAAGTATATTCAGAGAAGTGGAGCTTCTCATGTCCCATCCATGGCATTTTGTAAAATAGATTTTTATTACTTTATTACCTTTTAAAAAATAAATGGAGCATATCCTTTTCTCCATCTTGCTTGTCTTTGCCTAACAATATACCCAGAAGAGTTCTCCCAACATGGTTGTGTTATTTTACATCCCTACCAACAACATCTGGGAGGTGCACTTGGCCCACATCTTAGCCAGTATTTACTGCTGTCAATTTTTTTTTTTTTTTTTTTTTTGAGACAGAGTCTTGTTCTGTTGCCCAGACAGGAGTGCAGTAGCACAATCTTGGCTCACTACAACCTCTGCCTCCCAGGTTCAAGTGATTCTCCCGCTTTAGCCTCCTGAGTAGCTGGGATTTTAGGCGTGCACCCCCATGCCTGGCTAATTTGTGTATTTTTTAGTAGAGATGGGGTTTCATCATGTTGGTCAGGCTGGTCTCGAACTCATGACCTCACGCGATCCGCCTGACTTGGCCTCCCAAAGTACTGGGATTACAGGCATGAGCCACCATGCCTCGCCAGTGCTGTCAGTTTTTAAAATTGTATTCACTCTAGTGACTGTAAAATTGTATAACACTGTGGTATTAAGTTTTATTTTCCTGTAACCCAATGATGTTGAGCACATTTTGATGTACTTTTTGACCATTCATATACTTCCTTTTGTGAAGGATCTGTTCAAGACATTCACCTATTTTTGTTGGGCTGTCTTTTTATTACGGATTCATAATAGTCCCTTAGTTATTCCTGAATCAGTCAGGTGTACTGTAGATATTTTCTATGAGTCTTTGACTTGCCTATTCATTTTCTTACTGATGTGTTTTGAAAGACTGATATTTTAAATTATGATTAAATGTATCAGTTTTTCTTTTAAAAAATGTGGTCTGTTAAAGAAGGAGCTATATTCATTTCCCAGGGCATCCCTAACAAATGACCACAAACTGGGAGGCTTAGTACAACAGAAATGGATTCTCTTGCAGTTCTGGAGGCTGGAAGTCTGAATTCAAGGTGTAGGCAGGGCTGCGCTCCCTCTGAAGGCTGCGGAGAAGGGTCTGCTCCAGACCTGCCTCCCAGCTGCTGGAGGCTGCCAGCAACACCTGCTGCTCCTGGGCTTACGGCTGTGCCACTCCAGTCTCTGCCTCCATTGGCACCTGACCCTCTCCCCTGTGTGTCTTGTATCTTCTCTTCTGACAAGGATGCAAATCGTATTAGATTAGGGCCTCCCCTACTTCTATGTAACCTTAACTAATTACATCTGCAGTAACCCTCTTTCCAAATAAGGTCACATTCTGAGGTTCCAGGAAGAACATGAATTTTGGAGGGGCATTACCCAACCAAACATAGATATCAAGGCGATTGGCTAGGAAATTAATTGTCTGAAATTAATAATAATAAATTAATAATAAGCTGAAATAAGGTTTCAGCTTAGCTTGTGAGCACTGAAAGCATCCCCTCCTTCCCAGCATAGCAGCTAAATGGTAGTTGCCCGCTTCCTCGTCTGAATTCCTCATGTGTCAGAGGGCAGGGAACTCTATTTTGTTCCTCTCCCTGACCCCTGACTTTAAGTAACAGAAATCCTTAAATTGGCTAAAATTATAAAGGAATTTATTTTCTTGGCCAACCAGAAGTCCACAGGTGGGTCAGCTCCAGGCTCCAGAGTTAGGGCTTTAGCTTTGCTCATGCCCTCCAGGATGTGTTAGCTTCAACTTCGGTCAAGAAGCAAGATGGTGGCTTCCATTTCAGATAAGCATTTGTAGAGGGGATATTTCCCAGACTTCCCCAGCCATGTCAGGCTAGGTCATATGTCCTTTTGTCAACAAATTGCTGGTAAGGCCTGGCTTGGACTAATTACTTAGGGGCCACCTGATGTTGGGGATTCAATCAACAAGACCCTTTCCCTGTATGAATGAGTATATTCTTGTTGCACTGCTGAGCCTGGGACACTGCTGCGCCCATGGTAGCTTCTGGATTGTGTGGTGACCTTGAAGGCTCCAAAGGCCCTGCTCAAAGCCCTAGAGGCATTTTGCAGGATCATGAGAACCAATGGAAACACGTTTTCCTTTGGCTTGGGCCAGCATCTCCTCATGACCACGGCTGTATGCCAGCACTCCTGGAGGTCAGTTGAGGGGACAACTTGATGTTCTTTCTTGGCAGGAACCAACTTTCTTTCTTGGAAAGTTACATGTTCCTGAGCTGGAGCTTCACAGCTGCTCTGAGGTCAGGGTTGTGGGTGAACAGGCTCTGCTGGGCTCTGAGTGAGTGTGGCTTGGCCTGGAATTAAGTCAGGGACAGACAGCTGCCCCCATTAACCCAGGATTTTGGCTTTGACTGGTTAACCAAGGAAGGGGGGTGGAGGACTGGAGATGACCAGCAATTTTTGCAAGCCAAGAAACTGCAGGACAAGGTCAGTCTTTATTTAGACCTATTTCTGCAGGAATAAAGAAGGTGATGGTGGTGTTTCTACTTCTAAAATAAGAGCAGAATGAGTAATTTCTCTTTGGGGAACACTTACCCATTGACCTATTACTTCCCTACCTGAATCTTTTCAGCGAGCTGATGGGGGTGAGGTGTTGATCCCAATTGCATGTCAGGGGTGTCTGCCTTTCCCTTGCTTAGAACAGCCCCCTTATTCATCTGGGCCCTCCTCGTTTTGTGATGAAAGATTCAAAAAGTAGAAAAAGAAATGATGCTGGAAATTATAGTTAAATTTACAAAGCACTTACTATGTGGTCAGGGCTGTATGTGGGATATCTCATTTAGTCTTGACAGAAAATACTACCACAAAGTAGCTAGTCCTATAATTCCCCATTTTACAGTTGCTGTACTTGAAGATGAGAAAGGTAAGGTCACCTGCTTCGAACCCTACAGCTGGGACATGGTGGGGTCAGGATTTGAACTCAGGTCTTACTGATTCTAAAGCCTGAGCTGTTGCCTCCCAAAAGCCAGCTGCCATTCTTTTATCACCTCTCTAATTTCTCCAAATAGTGGCATTTTCATGAGAATGAGAATAGTTCTTCCCAGTAGGCATCCTTCAGTTCAACCATAGCTAAGTAATAAAAATGTGCATTTTTCTCATATGACACAACGACTTTTAATGTATTATGTGTAAGAGAAAAAGGTAGGAAATGACCAAATGTCCACCAATAGTGGACAAGCTTAATAAACTATGGTAAATCCAAACAGTAGGGTACTATACAGTTGTAAAAAAATGTGATGAATATCTTCATATATTTATATGGAGTGGCTTCCAGTATATATTGTTAAGTGGGAAAAAACCCTACAAGTGTAGGATAGCATTAATAGTAATCTCCTTTTGTGTAACAGAGGGGAGAACATATATATATTCTATTCTCTATATAAGAATATGTTTTCTTATGTTAAGTATATATTAGAATACATTTTAAATATATATTTAATATATAAACACATAATTTATAAATATTTAATATATTTAAATAAATAATATTTAAAACATCAAATTTAAATATATTTATGTAAATATTTATATAAATATATTTACATATTTTAAATATATATTATACATTATAAATATATTCATATTTTAAAATATATTCTATTATATATCATATATAATATATATTTTAAAATATGAATATATATAAAGAATTTTTATAAAAGAATAAAATAATGAAAAGATAAACCAAAAAATCACTTAATATGGATACCTAGATGGGGGCAGGAAATACGGTGAAGGAGGCAAACATGAAAGGGACTTCTGAGAATGCACCTCATTTTATACAATTGGCTTTGAAGCCCTGTACATATTTCACATAGTTAAACATGAAAATTTAAAAATAGCAACACTTAAAAATTGAAAACAAATTGTAATAATTAAATCTAGGTGAATGTCAAAATGGTGCTCAATTACACACATACAGAATTATTTCAAATGACTTTTAAACCCAGTATTTGGACTGTTTATCTCTAGGAGAATAATATCCTTAAGACCAAAGGAACTGTAAAAAAAAAATCTTAACTTGTATTCAGAAGTCTTATTTCAGTAATAATATTGGCATTGCTGTTTTGAAAGTATTAGCTGATAATGTAGGTTAAAGTAAATGGAAATTATGTTAATAACTTTAGGAACCAAATTTTCAGTATAAAAGTAAAGATGTGTACATACAAAACCCAAAGATGTTAAATAAAGCCCTAAAATCTTAAAACTTAAATAAAATATATCAGTATAAATTCATGAGTTACTTTTCCCTTTCTAAAACAACAACAGCAGAAACCCCTTACATCTATCTTTCTTTCTTTCTTTCTTTCTTTCTTTCTTTCTTTCTTTCTTTCTTTCTTTCTTTCTTTCTCTCTCTCTCTCTCTCTCTCTCTCTCTCTCTCTCTCTTTCTTTCTTTCAACTGTCACTGATGAAGCTCAGACAATCCTTTACATATTTCTTAACTCTGTCCATTGAAAAGTCCTGGAAATGACTAACCCAGTAGTGTTTAGCAATCACATGTCCAGATTATGGTCTCTAAATATCATTTTCCACAAAACAAACCACAGTTCCTTAGAGAAATAGCCAGTTCCAGGTCTGGAGCAGGACCTGTGCAAGTTTGACATGTGAATTTTTGTTCTGCCAAAAAGCAAGAAAGGTATAATCTTTTATAGATTAATGGGATCATGTCAAAAGGAGGTAGGAGCTAACACTATGGACTTCCACTAGCGAAGAGGGGTCAACTTGAACAATAAAAAAGAATAACGACTGCAATTGATTGAAGCAAACCAATTATTGCCAAATTGATACTGAGAAAACAACTCTTTGGTTGCTCCTGAACATTGATAAGGCACTAACTTATTCTGAAAATTGATAAGTAAAGAAATAAGCATTTACACTGCCTTATTGTGCCAAGTGTATTTCATGGTAAAAAGGTGATGAGGGAAAGTTCTTTGTAAAATAAATGGAGGAGGCTGGGTGTGGTGACTCACAGCTGTAATCCCAGCCCTTTGGGAGGCTGAGGTGAGCTGATCACTTGAGTCCAGGAGTTCTAGACCAGTCTGGGCAATATGGCAAAACCCTGTCTCTACAAAAAATACAAAAAGGAGCTGGGTGTGGTGGCATGCACCTGTAGTCTGAGCTACTCAGGAGGCTGACGTGGGAAGATCACCTGAGGCAAGGAGGTCGAGGCTGCAGTGGGCTGTGATTGTACCACTGCACTTCAGCCTGGTTTGGAGTGAGACCAGCCTGGCTGGAGTGAAACAGAGTGAGACCCTGTTTCAAAAATTAAGAAGAAGAAGAAGAAGAAGGAATAATAGAATTATCACTGTTTTGCTATCCCTAATGAAATAACACATCTAGGCAACAATCCTTGATGCTGCTAAAACCATTAGCTATAAAGCCGATAGGGAGAATGGGGAGATCTAAGTGGGATGAACCAGGCTAACAGCACTTAAACCCATTGATCAATCTTGGCGTCATTAGAAATGAGGTATTCCAATATCATGCACCTCATGATGGGATACAATAGTAAGTACGCAGCACCACCCTTATTCTTTAAAAAACTTGAACTTGAATCTAGCTTGAATTTCTCTAGTGCTTACTACCAGTCTTCAGAAATATGGGGAATAGGAGAACAAGTGAAATGGCACTGCAAGGAAGCAACCAGCCAAATTCAGAATGTGAAACTTTCTACAGGAGAGATGACCTAAGGTGGGGAAGGAGAATTCTCTAGATTAAAAAAAAAAAAAATGTAAGAGACATGTTTAATCAACAGAATATGTGGACTGTGTCTGTATCTTGATTTGAGGAAATTAACTGTAAAAAGAAACTTTTGAGACAATTAGAAAACTGTTTCTTTTCCTGGATGTTAGATGATATTCTTGCTAGTTTTGTTAGGTGTGATAGCAGCATTGTGGTTACGTAAAAAGTATCTTCAATTGATAGAGATGTAATCTAACAGTAATGATGGTTAAAATAATACACTGTGTCCGGGCATGGTGGCTCACGCCTGTAATCCCAGCACTTTGGGAGGCCGAGACGGGCGGATCATGAGGTCAGGAGATCAAAACCATGCTGGCTAACACAGTGAAACCCCGACTCTACTAAAAAATGCAAAAAATCAGCTGGGCATGGTGGTGGGCTCCTGTAGTCCCAGCTACTTAGGAGGCTGAGGCAGGAGAATGGCATGAACCCGGGAGGCAGAGCTTGCAGTGAGCCGAGATTGTGCCACTGCACTCCAGCCTGGGCGACAGAGCGAGACTCCAAGACTCCATCTCAAAAAGAAAAAAAAAAAAAAAACGCTGTCTGGTTGAAGCTTTCGGACTTGGATGGCTGGGCGGTGCAGCCCAGTGTCCACCTGCAACAGCTGCCTTCTGTGTCAGTCCTCTGCCCCGCCAAGGCTGTAGAGCTTGTCCGTGCGTGTAGCAGGATGCTCCGAGAAGCCGCGCACCGGCCACACCATGGTTCTCCTCACTACTCTCCTCTGCAAGCCCTGCGATGGGGCCACTTAACCATCTGCCTTGCCCTGGGTGGCCGCACCAGCCAGCCCTTCTACTTGTGGCTGCTCACAAGTGTCCCAGGGATGGCCGTTTTGTAGAGCAGCTGGGCTCCTATGATCCGTTGCCCAACAGTCCTAGAGAAAAACTTGCTGTCCTCAAACTGGACTGGATCTGTCATTGGATTGGCTGTTGGGAAAAGCTAGTGGGTCTTGATGGATTTTTCCCTCTGCATCCTATGATGATCACAAATGCTGTAAGACTATGAAGGAAACGGGCACGTGAAGTCTTCTAAGCTTCTCAGAAAACAGATGCAGAGGCTACAGATACACAAGTGAGCTGACTTCAGTGAGCATAGCAGTAGGAACAGTGTCAAGGTCCTCTTAAAATACTGTGCAGAGATCTTAATTTTGTTAGATTAGGAGGTCAATAAATGGAGTGTCCTGAGTCACCCTTGCTCTTCTGGCCCGGCCTGCACAGGGCCCAGGGAGAGATTTGTTCTTGTGTGATATAAGGCTGGGTTAGGTATTAATTAGCTTTTTTGGACTTTGTCTTGGGAAAGACAGTGGCTGCGGGAGGACTGGACTTTCGAGTTGGGCTCTGGGTCTCTTGGACAGCTTTACATTCTACTGACTTCCAAGACTTACTACTTCAAAGCCCCCAGCCAGACTGTTCATGGCCCATCCATATCTTCATGTTCATCCCACAAGTGCAAGAACAGTTACCTTTCTTATTTTGTAATTGGAGATTTATATTGTCTTGTTTAACACATATGCTCACATATGCAAAAGGTAGATTTATTATGAAAATTGCTTTTTGGCTTTAATAACCTACCTTTTAAGAATGAGAAAGTGCTGGGCTTAAGGGAATTCAGAATGAATCAAGATTGAACCATTCAAATGTGCCTGCAGTTTCTGCATGTATCATAGATGGGATCCTTCTGAGAATACTGAAATAGGGAATTATGATACCAAGCCAGTTCAGCTGTGAACCTTATTCTTGTATTTTTCTTTCTTGCTGGTAATTTTATGGAGCAGGTTAAGAAAGCTGCTCTGTGTTAGGATAAACTGTATGCCACTAATTTTGAAGACCTATGATGAGTGATACATTTTACTTCTTGTATCTTTTCCTTCCTACCTTGATGCCAGTAATTTATAAGGGATCTATATAGTTCGAATGTATTTGAGTAACTTCAGTATACTTTAGCTCTACTTTTTGATTTGACTCAAAGAACCATCCATTGGTCTCAAGTATTCCATGTGTTTTAAAAGCCTGAAGTCAGTGAGATGAAATTCAACATCAAGAATTTGAAGTAAAGTAACTTGAAAGAATGTAAAGAAAACATTGGGACAGTGGCTTGTGCCTGTAATCTCAGCACTTTGGGAGGCTGAGGTAGAAGTATTGCTGGAAGCCAGAGTTTGAGACCAACCTGGGCAACCAGCAAGACCCCACTTCTACAAAATATTTAAAAAATTAGCTGGGCATCATGGTGCTTGCCTGTAGTTCCAGGTTCTCCAGGGGCTGAGGCAGTAAGACTACTTGGGCCCAGGAGGCCTGGGTGACAGAGTAAGACCCTGTGTCAAAAAAAAAAAAGAAAAAGAAAACATTAGGTAGTATTAGGTATTTTGACTAGAGCATAATGATTAATTTGATTTTTTGGTTTTCAAAAATTTGAGCTGCAATGAAAGGATATTTCAATGTGTTAAAAAAATAATAATACACTGTCTTGGATTTGCTATAAAACAATCCAGAAAAGAGTGGGTAGATAAATGAGATGGCAAAATATTAAAACAATCACTGAAGCTGGGTGGTAGGTACGTGGAGATTTATTCTATTGTTTTTTCAACTTTGGTGTATGTATGATCATTTCCATCATAGGTTTTATTATTAAATTTTATTATTTTATTATTAAGATAAAATAAACAAACTAAAATAGCATTTTATAATTAGACAATTTGTGGCTCATTTTTACAGTTCCTTGATTGCAGGTTTTGATGCACAAAAATGTTTGGTTTACTTTGCTCTAAGACTTGGCCCTGATCTCACCACCTCCCTGAAATGAAGGGCCTTCCCTGACTGCCCTCCTCAGAAAGAATCTCCCTGCTCTGAAGTTCCAGGAAGATCCTGGTTCTTGTGTCACTCTAGCATGGATCCAGTATAGCCTGGTGCCATCAGCTGGCTTTTTGTGCCCTGAAGTCAGGACTTTCGAATCCAGCAGTCCTGGGTTTGGCACCTGAGTCTGCTGCTTATTGCTTGTGTGATGTTAGAGATATTCTTTAGCCTTGGTTGTTTCTCTGCAAATGGCCATGGGGTAATGGTTGCTGTCAAGGACAATAAATAGTAGGTGTCATCTCTTCCTCTAAAATGTCAGGGTTGGTGTTGCAGATTGCACTGTGTCTCACAACTTCATATGTTCAAGCCCTAACCCCCAGTACCTTAGAATGTGCTCTTATTTGGAAATAAGACCACTGCACACATGCTAAGTTAAGATTATCCTGGAGTAGGGTGGGCTCTGATCCATATGACTGGTGTCCATGTCAGGGGGGAAATTTGGACCCAGTTAGGTATACAGGGAAAATCCCATGTGAACGGGAAGGTGGCTGTCCATAAGCCATGGAGTGAGGCTTGGAATGAATCCTCCCCTCACAGTCCTCAGAAGGAACTGACTCTGCCGCTGTCTTGATTTTGGAGGCCTTAGTCTGGAGGCCTATGAGATGATGCGCTTCTACTGTTTCAGCTGCCCGGTTTATGGAACTTTGTTACGGCAGACCTAGAAAACTCTCAGAGATGGGGTCCCCATCTTTGTGTTCCCTTCAGCACCTGCTCAGTGCCTTCTTCTCATCCCAAAGGGAGGCCACAGCTGTTGTTCAGGATGTTGATGTCATTGATGACAAGGAAAAGCATCAGAACTGGGTTATGAGCCCCCATTGCTGCACTCCCATCTTGGGTTCTCGGCTTGGCCACTCGTTTGTCTGTCAGTATTACTCATGCATTAGGGTCAACTCCCTCTCACCCCTCCATGTATTCACATACACACAGACACCATGCATGTACTCATACACATGTACACATACACACCACACATGTACTCTCACATATGTACACATATACACACCATGCACGTACTCACACACACATGTACACAGTCTCACCATGCATGTACTCACACACATGTACAGTCTTCACACATGTACTCTCATGTACACATATACACCATACACGTACTCTCACACATACACATCATACATACATGTGCACACACAGGTACACATAAATGCCATGCATGTACTCACATACATGTACACACATATGTACCATACATGCACACACATACGTACCATACATGCACTCACGTACACACATACATATGTACATACGTACACATGATTTTGTTTCTACTACTTTAGAGCAACAATCTTGAACTATTTGCTAGAATGCTCCTGACCTAGTAAAATCTCAGGAAAGGACAACAAGTCCTTACAAGTTGTAGAGAAGTGATGTATTAACCAATTGGCCTAAACAAAATTCTGTGAGCCCAGTTGTACAAATGTCTGGAAGGTTAGGTCCACATGAGTTAATTCTGAGAAAAAAAATGAACTACTGGATTCTAGAAATTGATGTTACAGAGCTTGGGTCTGGTTGGGAGTGGAAGACCCCGGAATGTAATCTTGGGGGCTCCAGATAGTTCCATTTCTCCAAGGGCCCTGACCCTGTGTCATTGCTGTGTCCAGCCCCTAAGGGGTGACTTTGACTTGGCAGAGTTCTTTGTGGTGGCTTTGGCCGCAGTGGTTCTAACAAATTCAGCCTGATGGTTTGAGGGAGCTCCAGTTCCTGGGTCCATTCTAACTTCCTGACTTTGCAAATCCCTGGAGTGGCCTAACTAACGAAAGGAGCCACTCCTAACTACGAATGAGACCTCAAGAACAGGAAGGGGTGCAGAAACCCAGCTCCAGGGTAATGGTGAGCAGGTAGGCACAGGGGTCTTCAGTGCTGGTGTATGTGGTTTTTGGCCAGTGGCGACAATCTCATCCCTGAAAGTTTTGGGAGACCAGTTTATGTTATCTTGAAGAACTAGGGATTTCTCGTAACTATAGAAACATAAATCTCAGCATTAAAGAGTCAGAGAGAAAACTGCTATTGTTGCCTTGACAACCCATACAAACCCAAGTCTTTGTGGTTAGGAGTAGAGATAATGTGCCTTCAATCTTTTAAGCTAATTTACTTGTGGGAAGGAGAAGTGGAAGTGGGCTTGGGCACCCTGTGGAAGCAGACACACGTATGAGTCTTCCCAGGCCCACGCTGCCGAGTGGCAGGTGTCCAATTCTGCCTAATAAATGGCCGAGATGTCCTGGAGAGACTGTACCAAAGGACTGGCTCTCGTGTTCCAAGGAGGCCCTTGTTTCTTGACTCTGTAGGCCCGTAAATGGAATGACTTCCACTCCTGTATTGCAGAAGTTAACTGTTTTGAGCTGTTTTTGGAGGGGATGTGGCTACCTGAAGGGAGCCAAAATCTTTTGTTACTGGGACAGATACTCAAAAACCCTTTCCCTCTCCAAGTTCCTGCCCCTCACTTTTTGTAAGAAAGGCTGGGAATTTAAGGTGCGCAGCTTCAGATGAAAAGAAGGGTTCTGAATGCATCACACAGCTTCTGCACCTGAGGCACTGTTGCCCTTGAACCTGCTGATAAATGCCCATAAGCACTCAGAGCTCGGGGCCACGTTTAGGTTTCATTTCTATGTTCCATCAAGAGATTATTTTTTCTTCCTTAATATCCGCAGCGGATATTGTGCCTCAACGTGGCACAAAAATTTCTGAGTTGATGTCCAGATGAAATCTGCATGGAGAGTGTCCTCATGGCAACTCTGGGGGACCGGCGAGAGGCTTCCTGTTCTAACTAGAGAACAATGACATCGCGTCTTCTTGAGGCTGAATTGCCAGCTCTCTTTGTTGGGGAAGATAGCAGCGATAGATGAAAGGAAAATTGGAGGAAAGGCTTTTTGAAAATCATTACATTGCCAAGTGTGGGATTTTGGATCCCTATTCAGTGGAGAGAACATTGAGTAAAATGAGAAAACAGCACACACAGAAATGCCTGTGGTGCGGCCGATGAGAGGGGCAGGTGGAGCGGTTCTACCCACCCTACCACGATCCTGGCCCTGTCTCCACAAGAGGTACCTTTCGACAGTTATCCGAATGCAAAATACATTCATATAGAGAGAATGATGTGTTCAGAAACCTGGAGAAGGTGACCAAATGGCCACTCCACTTTGATGTGCTGAGGGTTTGTCTTCTAGCCCGACCCCAGCTTTCTCCCCATGATCTGAGAAAATGGCTTCCCCCTCCCGGGTATACTTCAGGAAAGCTCAGTGTGGAGACTTCGGGATTGATTACACAAATTTATCAATCCAAGGACTCCTCAATAAAACGCCATGGGAGCCTTTTGGGGAGATTTCACTGATTCAGCAGTTATTGGCGGCAACCTGCTCTGTTGGACACACAGTGCTGGGGATGTGGTCAGGGACAACGCAGGTCCCCACCCTGGGGGAGCTTCAGCTTGGAAAGTAAATATCTTGACTGTGCTACAACTGTGATTTAATTCCCAAATGTGGACATTTCACAAATGTATTATAAGATGTGAAGTGTACCTTTATCACAGAACAAACAAGAAGAAGCCAACGAAGCCCGTGGGGCTACGGAGCTTTAAACTAGATTAAAAGCAATTATTTACTGAAATAGCCAATAACACACTCCCTGACCTACAAGGTGCCCGAGCCTCCTTTTCTTTTATCGATTCAATTTCTTCATATTAAATGTGGACAAACATGGAGCATTGTCATGGAAAACCAGCACACTGGTGAATTAGAAAATGATCTGAAAGCACTGAAAGTGCAGGTGATGAATCCGTTTTGACATGCTGCTTTCCTGTTGACTTTGCAGCCATTGAATTTGCTGCTGATCTGAAGTATATTTCATAAAAAGCTGCTTCACTAATAAAGATCAGACAAGGATTTCTCTTATTAAGTCTTGGATAACAAGGGAAGATGTGTACGGGTTATTGTGGGTGATTTCTAACTGCCGTTTGTCACACATGAGTGAGATTACATACACAAATTAATCATCACTGCCCCTGGATGCATTTTGCAAGTTACCTTAAAAACTCATTTTAAAAAAGCATGCAGAAAGTCTCATCCATCATCTCCATCTGTTGCTTTTTCCCTCCATGACCCGGCATGGCTTCACACCGTGATATTCTTTTTTGCTTTTGTTTAAAACAACCACCTTTAAAAAATAAGTTTTCAAACTAGGGATTAGGGAATTGATTACGTGGTGACGTGGTGCTCCTTACATTTCAAGAAGTGGGAGGAAAGCGGGAATTTTAAAGTGGGTGAATCACGGGGGGATTAGAGGGAGCCACAGCACCTGGAGATGGAAGCGTTCATAGTGGATTGCATGGCTTGTTCTGAAACACTTCTGCTTCTGCTCTTTGAAGGCCGAATGGTGGAGATTAACTTATTTAGCTTATGCACAGAGAGCAAAAAGAGGGATGACGGGTGACAGGGTGCGGATCGGTAAAGGAGCAGACGGATTCTCCTCTGAGAAGTGGGCTAACCTTCTCCTTGCTTCTGAGGGGAATGCTAGGGAGGAGATACCTCAGGCTTTGGCTCAGTCCTTCCTGGGTCTTTTCCTGCTGAAGCCAAGTGCATATAGATTGGTTTTCAAGTTCCCAGGTGGAAATGTCTTGTCCAAGAAGCTGTTATGCACAAGACATTTCTTTTTCATAGTCGGCCATTCTCTAGTTTGTTTTCCAAGAGCCCACTAGATCCTGGGTAAAATTGTAGATGCTGGGGGCTCTGTGAGGGGCCAAGACATCCTACAAATGAAGTGGTATTTGGAACAATATTGCTGCTGATCAGAGAGTCAGAGAGAGATACAGGTGCTGATGTCACTGAAATCCTGATCTGGCCACGTTTGAACGAACCTATTTAAGCCCAACCTCACTTCCTCAAGTTCTTAAATTCCTCTTGACAACAAGCCAGTCTGGGTTGAATTTCTGTCACTACCAAAAAGATCTTGGCTAACAGGAAGTGAACTCTGGTTAAGTGAGAGTAGCTCCTGGCATGTGGTTAGGACACATTTGAGGGTCATTGTGGTTTTTACTGTCACTGTGGTAATTCCCCAGGGGCTGTGACCCTCCAACTTTCACCATTCGGGAGCACAGCCTCCTTCACCAGCCTCAGGAAAGAAGCAGGCTCCTGCAGCAAAGTGGAAAGCTGCTCCTGCTTTCCTGGTCTAGGATCAGGACAGCTGAAAGTTCCAGGTTTTGTTTTTAAAAATAGTTTTGATCAAATCCTGACATTTTCCAGGGGTTCACAGTTGGAAGAGGTTTTACTTAATAAGAAACCACTCTATTCCTCATGCTGAAGAAGTGATTGTTGATGCACTGTGGATTTTTGCCTCTCGGCGAGTGGTAGCTGGGGGAGGACTGCAGAGTCATCTGTTGTTTTTGGATGTCTAGCACTCAATGTCCCTTTTTCTGGTGACAGCATCTCTCTTTTCCCCTGGAGACCTGTGGTAGTCTCAATCTGTGAGGTTCAGGTGGACTGACCAACATGCATAGATGGAAGCCGTGCTACAGCTCACGCCTGCATCATTCCGGGGAGGACGAACACTTTCCGGAGGGAGCAGGGACAGGTTTGAGAATTCTGAGGGTTCCATCTCATCTCTGCTTAGATTGCTTCTTGGCTGTTAAGGCTCCATTCACATGTATGTAGTGCCTGAATATATCCACAACAAATGGGGAAAGATGATGTGATAGATTGTTTGTAAAAATGGCCAAAATTCTCCATCCCTCCTCTCTCATTCTCTTCGCAATGTCATCTTTCAGCCATCCTCCCCACCCCCATCAAGAAGTGAGGTCCACAGCTTTACCCCTTGAATCCAGCCTGGCTTAGAGCTTGCTTTGGCCAATGGAATATGGTGGAAGTGATGCTGAGCTTGTCCCAAGCCCAGGCCTCAAGCATCCTTGTGGCTTCTGTCTGCTCACACTCTCCCTCTCTTGTCCCTGCCTCAGCAACCTACTGCCTCTGTGTGGAAAAGCCTGGCATAGCTTAATGAAGAATGGGGACCACGTGGAGGAGAGCCTGATTGTCCTGGATGAGTCCCTCCTAATCCAGCCTACAGTCAGATGCCCCCCAAACACGTGATGGAGCTCAGTCAGGTGAGCATGAGTGAGCCCAGCTGAGACCAGAAGAACCACCCAGCTGACCTCTACAGCAATGATAAATATTTACCAGATTAAGCCACTTACTTCTAGGGTTATTTGTTACACAGCAAACGCTGACTGTTACAGACGTCATCAGTTAGGCTTATTAGGTACTAAATTGGTGACGTGGTTAAAAGTTGTATAAACATAATTTAACTCCACACATCCCAGGAAGCTTTGGAAGGTCACTGACTTTGAAAGCGCAAGGTATTCTTGTTGCCATGGATACCTCCATTGAGACATTAGAGTGCAAAGAGAGAAACCTAGTGTTGCCTTGACAACAGGTTTGCAAATCCGAGTCTGGTAAGGCAAAAGACTACAAAGAATAGGAAGAATCAGGAGCAGGGGGAGTGGAAATTAGCCTAAAGAAGCTTCACTTCTCCCAGTAAAACAACAACTTGCCTCCATGCAGTTGAGGGTCTGTTAGAAGAAGCACTGCCTGAATGGGGAGCTATAAAGTGAACAACAGGAAGCTCCTCTCTTTTCATGGCCCATCTCCACAGCAGGAGAAAAGTCTCACAGCCAGGGAGCAGCATGAGGCACTGTCACTAAGTGCTTCCTTTAAGAGTTCACAGTTTGCTCTCAGCCAAGCTTCATTCCAAGAATTGGAGTTTTCTCAAGCTGGAAGGGGTCTGAACAGCATCGAGTCCCTTACTCATCCTCTCCATCAGCTGGAGGGAAGCTGAGGTCCTGAGAGGGAAGAGGGCTGCTCACAGTCAGACATGCCATTAGGATTTTAGTCTGGTCTAGTGGGTAAGCACTCAGGGCCCGGAGTCAGACATACCTGGGTACAAGTCCTAGTGACACCATTTACTAGCTGTGTGACATTCTGCAAACCAGCTGACCTTGTACACTCTGTAAGATGAGGATATCACTAATGTCAGCCTCAGAGGGTGGTGAGAACTCAGCGAGCTAATGCGTGAGAAGAACTTAGCACAGTGTCTAACCTGCAATGAGCTTGCAATAAATTGCTTGTTATTCTTTTTACTATGATCACGTCACTCTGCCTCTACTCTTCAGACTCATCAAAGTAGTACCAAGGAAGCCCGACTGGATCCAGAGTCTCCCTCGAGAGGCTTGGTGGTCCATCTTCGATGCCCTGTGTCATTTTCTGTATCATACAATTGGATGTCACAGTTTCTAATTTTCAAAGCCATTGCATTTTCTATTTCCTCTTCCCAACAGCTTGGCTGGGCAGGCAGGAGGGGCAACAGTAGCTTCATTTTTTTTTTTTTTTTTTCACTTTGTCAGGGAGGAAATTGAACCCCAGGGAGGTTTGACGATCTGCCCGAAGTCCCTGGGAAGTTTCCGGCCGTTCTAGGGCTAAAGCTGAGCTCTCTCAACTGTATCTCCTTCCCACCCCCATGTGGCTGCCCCCACAGAACGGCGCGTCCATGTAGATGGCCCAGATGTTGGGTTTAAGGGAAAGAGAGAGAGGAAGTTTGGGGCATCTGTTTATGAGAGAAAATCGTCAGCCGTGCGTGGAAATCTTATGCATAGCAAATAAATGATGGGCAAATACCCACTTGCATATTCAGAGGCACATTCAGATGTGAACATCCTGTCTCACCAAAACAACCCCAGCTAAGAAGTTCTGTTGGGGGTGGAGGACTTTTTCCAAGCCTTTGTTTTGGTGGAGTCTCTGTGCATGGCCTGATGTGATGAGGTAGGGGTTGACCCAGAAGTCTAAGGAGGCCACCACCCCGTAGGAAAGAGGAGGCTGCAGACAGCAACGCCGGGGGTTACTGGGGACCCCCAAATGGGGAAGGGTAGGGGTGTAGATAAAGTCAGCAGCCCTGTCTGTATTTGACAAGCAGGGCAAGGAGGACGAAAGCTCAAGGAGAGCAATGTGATGGTGACTCGATGACAGGGTCAGTGCAGGTGAGGAGAGCGGGCTACCCGTTAATTCCCAGGAGCGTGGTGGTCTTCCCAGCCCTGCCACACAGCTGCTAAGGGATCTTGCTTTCTGATGAATGTCTCTAATCGGGGCATTTGCTTTATAGCAGCATTTCTGGGCTCCAATCAGGCATCTCCTCCACAGAACATAAACCAGATTAAGAAGCTCTGTGCAGCATATTTGAAGTCAGTGCCAGTTGAAAGGATATTAAAGTTCTGACTTCAAACTAGCTGAGCCAGGGCACACGGAGCAGGCAATACAGGCCTTCCTCCTGCCAGGAGAACCTTTTCCATTCCCCGTGACAGTCAGGGTTGTTGGTTCAGGTGTGGGGACAAGGTGGGGTGGCCTCCTATGCAAAATAATCTGTGTTGGTAGCAATGTCAGGTGATCCTCCAGCAGCTCAGGAAAAATAAACTCTTCCTATGGCTGTTTCTTTTCCCTCGGTTCTGAACGGGAGGAGGACACTGGGCTGCCTGTTTGTGTTCTATAACTCTAGCCTCCAGGGTCATTCCTCAGGCCGCATTGCCAAAGAAAAATCATGACTGTGTTGGTGGTCTCATCTGGCCTCCTGTTACCACAGGCTGGCTGGAAGCACAGCTGGGTACAGAGTCTGATTTTGAATAAAACTGTCACCTCTTTTGTCCCTTGGCAACATCCCTCAGTGCCACATAGGGTTTGTTTTTGTGTACCTGATTCACCATCTGTCTCAGGGTTAGCAATCCAAGTTCTGAAATCATTTGGGCTTCACAAGCATGATTAGCTGTTGATCTGGCTTCTGTTGACTCTAAACCCCGGGTTGGGGGATTACAGATGCACCTAAGCAGCCTGTGCAGTGGGGCCAGATGCCTCCATGGGTACAGCATGTCCAGGATTGTTGCTGTTTGTTGCTGGGCTCACCACCCCAACAAGGAGGAGGTCACGCAAGGGGACACAGAGCTTGTAGTCAGAAAACAGGCGTGCTTGTCAGGTTGCCTCTCTGAACCGCAGATCTCTCTCGTGTAAGGGGCTGGCCCCTTCCAGAGGCTCAGGGTAGAATAAAATGGCTCTTATTGCAGTGGGTGTGGCAGCCCGCCACGCCTTGTCTTTGCTGGTAGAACCTCTAGTTGGTTTAAGTGTCCACCCTCCTCCACACTAGGAGCGTGTTCAGGATGAGGATCCCATCCCCGTGCAGGGGGTCAAGTCTGATTGGAGGCGATCATTTCTGGCTGTCACGTTCCTTAGACCAGGGCTCAGTTTGGAGTGAGCAAGTATTTTAGGCCTGGCCAATGAGGCAAAGATAATGTCTGCTGGGGCCTTTTGAAAAAAATTTCCTTAAAAAGAGGCTCAAAGAAGAGAGATGTCTCTTTTCTTTGGCTGGACATTATTAGGACTAGATGTGATGCCTGTGACTACATGAACCATCTTGTGACTGTGACAGCCTGGGGACAGAGCTTGCACACTAGGGATGCAAGATCAGGGAGGTATTAATAGAAGGGACCTGGGTCACTGCTAGGAGCTGTGGCTCCTGCGCACTTGCCATCCCTGGCCCCGACCTGCTGTAGAACCTCTTGATATGTGAAATAATACAAAGTCCTTATTGTTTCAACCATTCGGAAGTGCTGGCTTCTGTGACGTGCAGATCAGTGCACCCTAAATGCCTTGCTCCTCCAAGTGGCCCCAGCATCATTACCATGGGGAGCCTGTGGGAAATGCAGACTCTGAGGCTCCCCCGACGCCCCCACAGCATTACCCTCTGTTCCTTAGTGAGATCCCCAGGCACTTTGTGTGCATACTGCAGTCTGAGAAGCTCCGCCGATGGGTTTACTTTTTGTCCGACATGTTCTGTTGAGGAGGACTTGGGTTTTAACAGTAATGGGTTCAATTTTTTCTCAAGACAGAGTAGGAGGTGTTAGCTATGCAGATTTTGAAATCTCAGCTATGTCAAGGAATTGGGGAAAAGCCCAGGAAGGAAGGTGGAGGGCCTAGCTCATCTCTTAAATAAAATTATGAGAGAGTTGTTTAGTAGTTCCTGCTTTACCCAACCATTTTTCATTGACTCGTGTTTGGATACCACATTGATTTTAATCTAAAGCTGTGAGTGCAGTAAAATCTCATTAATTCAGGCCTCACCAATTTTGAAGTGATAATTTAAATGGAGGCTGGGCTGGCTGGCGTGAGAGCAGGATTGAGAGCAAACTGTTCTGAAGGACTTGGGCTCACCAGGTGGGTGCAATGAGATGCTTCCAATTATAAACGACCCTTGGTGTGTTTGAGTTCAGCAGGAACCACACTTGGAAATCAATCTATCAACAAAGAGTTATTGAGTGTCCCTTATGCAAACGTACCCGGCTGGCAGAACACAACTTGGTTAAAAGTTACTTTTAATCATTACCCATGCTGGAAGTAACAGATTTCTTTAGGCAATGCCATTTCTTAAGCAGCCTGTGCTCCTATCCTAGGCCACCTTCCCCATGTGTGCCAGAGTACTTTGCTCTCGAATGGTCCCCTCTCTCTCCCCCGGTGTCAATTCCCCTTTACCCTCCAAGGTGTTTATAACTTGCTGTAGGAACTCTTGGATTGTAAAATAACATAAAGTCCCTATTGTTCCAGCCATTCGGAAGTGCTGGCTTCTGTGACTTGCAGATTAGTGCACCCTAAATGCCTTGCTCCTCCAAGTGGTCCCAGCAGCGTCACCGTGGGGAGCTTGTGGGAAATGCAGAGTCTGAGGCTTTGTTCCTAATAAGATACCCAGGTACTGTGTGTGCACACTGAAGTTTGTTTCTATGGTCTTAGAAACAGCTCTCCCATCTTGATTCCATACTCTCCTCCAGCCACGCGCTATTTTTCTGCTTCGCTTTGTCTCCTCCAAGAGTTGCCTCCTCCCGTCTCTAGCTGTCCTCCATTTTCATTCAAAAGCACTGACATTCAGCTTCCATGGCCGCCCCCTTTTGATACAAATGCATGGCCTGAGGCCGCACATTCACAGTCTCTCTTCTCCGCTTGCTGTCCCCATCAGCCACCTTGCACATGGCTGGTCACTCTCCTTTTCTGGTAAGACTTTCTTGCTTGTCCTCTAGGACAAACTCTTGATTATCTGTGAAGCATGGGTCACTCTGGCTCTGTCTTCTTTGTGGCTTCTCCTCTTCTGAGCTCTGGGTATTGGGTCGCAGGACCCGTTCCTCCCTCTTTCCTGGGTAAGCGGTGGAGAGTATGGCTTTGAGCCAGTGGGCTCCATGTTTATATTTCTGCCTGGGTTGCTGCCCCACCCAACTGGTCCCCTCACTGCCCCACTGCCCCTACCTACCTCATGACTCCTCATCTGAAGGGGTGCATCCCAGGAGGTTTACTTCTTGGGTAAATTTCAACTCTATTCTTCCTTGGGCTCCAGGCAAAACTCTCAGAGGATCCTTGATCCTTTCTCTGTCTCACACCTTACATCTAATCACCAGCAAGTGCCCTTGGGCCTGCCTTTGAAGTATAGTCAGCATCTGGCCATTTGTCCAACCTCCATCACTGTCTCTTGAGTCCACGCCACCATTCCATTTCCCCTGATCGTAGACCATCTACTTCTCATGACTCCCCTGCCTTGTCATCTCACCCTAGAGGCTTTTCTTTTCCAGGCAGTCCGTGGGATCCTGTGAAAACCTAAGTCAGGTCATGCTGCTTTCTGATCAGATCTTCCTGTGGCCTCCGTCTCACTTGGGGTAAAGTCCCACGTCCTTCCCGTGGCCTCGAGGCCCTGCACCTTCCTGCTGCCAGCCAGCCCCACAGGGCTCCCTGCTCTTCCTCCATTGCCACAAATGCGTGTTTCAGCCCAGATGGTTGACACGTGCTTTCCTCGATTTCCATAACTGTTCCCCTCTGACGGGCTCACTCCTACTTCATTTGATCTCTACTCAGAGGTCTCCTACTTTATTTTCCAGCCTGGTGGTTTTGCCACCTTGCCTGTGAGACGTGTGTGTGCTTCCTGCCTGTGATTCCCTCTGGAATAGAGGAGCTTCAAGGGCAGGGCATGGGTTGTTCTGGTTCCTGCAGCACTCTCCAGCCTCAGGAAGCATTCCTCAAATGAGCACGTACTCCCGCCAGCGGAACTTTTCTGGCCCAGACAAAAGAGGAAGACTTCGAAGAGGATGCAGAGTGGAGTCTTCCACTCTTCCCTGGTGAGCTCACAGGGCAGTGCCCACATGGTGTGCCAAGCCTGGGAGACATTCCTTCGCTGTAGCCAGCCTGGCACTGGCTGGACGCTGGGCTGCCTACCCTGGGGGCCATGGCCTTGGCCCAGTGTTAGGCGTTTGCAACGGTGCGTGTGCAGCACGATCCAGAAGCAGACATTTATGTAAATTTTCATTTATGTAAGCACATAAACGAAAAGATGATCCCAGATTATGACAAATGCCAGAAAGAAAATAAACAGGGTGATGCAGTAGTCACAGCGAGGAGGGATGCTAATTAGGTGTTTTGTAAAAAATTAGGTATAATTACATATGGTACAATGTACAGACCAAGTGTTGGCTTTGATGAGCAGTGACCAGGATGCATACCCCGTCCCTGCCGGGGTATGGAACACTTCGTCTTCCGTCTGTCTTCCCTGCTGTCCCTCCCTAGTCATTCCTAGAAGGGCCCCGTAGATGACTGGCCAGGGAAGGCCTCTCTGAAGAGGTAGCATCTGAACTGAGCCCTGAAGGAGTGGGAGGAGGTGGCCACAGGAGACCTGGGGGACAGTGCCCAGATGCAGGATGGTCCAGGAGGCAGCGGAGATGGTCTGGCTGAGACAGAACCGCAGTGTGAGCTGGCTGGTGGGCAGACCACATCGGCCCTTGCCAGCTAGGGGGATGCACCTGGCCTTTATTCTCCATGAGATGGTAGCCACTTGTCGGGGGGCTGGGGGTGGCAGAGGCAGTGTGACCAGGTCAGAGGTGGTGGTGGCTCAGGCTGGGGAAGTGGTAAGAAATGGATGTACTTTAAAAAAACTTTCTATTTTGAAAAAACTTTCTATTTATTTATTTATTTTTTTGAGATGGAGTCTCACTCTGTTCCCCAGGCTGGAGTGCAGTGGCGCAATCTTGGCTCACTGCAACCTCCGCCTCTGGGCTCAAGCTGTTCTCCTGCCTCAGCCTCCTGAGTAGCTGGGATTACAGGCACCTGCCACCACGCCCAGCTAATTTTTGTATTTTTGGTAGAGACAGGGTTTCACCATGTTGGCCAGGCTGGTCTCGAACTCCTGAACTCAGGTGATCCACCAGCCTTGGCCTCCCAAAGTGCTGGGATTAGAGACATGAGCCACCGTGCCTGGCCTATTTTGAAATAATTTTGGACTCACAAGAAGTTACAAAAATGGTGCAGAGTTTTACCATGGATCCTTCACCTCGCTTCTCCAGTGATAGCACCTTATGGAAGCACAGTGCCTTATTCAGCTGTCATCAGTTTTTGCATGCATTCATGTGTGTGTATGTTGTGTGTATGTGTGTGCATGTGTGCACTGTGTGTGTATCTAGTTCTGTGCCATTTTATCACCTGTGTAGATGCATGGAACCCCCAACACTAACAAGACACACAACTGGACCTGGTGTGGTGGCTCATGCCTATAATCCCAGCACTTTGGGAGGCTGAGGTGGGTGGATCACCTGAGGTCAGGAGTTTGAGACCAGCCTGGCCAACATAGTGAAACCCCGTCTCTACTGAAAATGTAAAAATTAGCAGGACGTGGTGGCGGGCACCTGTAATCCTAGCTCCTCAGGAGGCGGAGGCAGGAGAATCGTTTGAATCTGGGAGGCAGAGGTTGCAGTGAGCCAAGATGGCGCCACTGCACTCCAGCCTGGGTGACAGTGTGAGACTCTGGCTCAAACGAACAAACACACACACAAACAACACAGAACTGTATAGCCCCATGAAGTTGCTGCCTATGCAGCCTCTTTATGGTCGTAGCCCACCTCCCTAACCTCCGGCCAGCACTCATTGGTTCTCCACTTCTGTAATTTCGTCATTTGGAGAATGCTATACATTGACTCACACGGTATGCGGAATTGACCTTTTTCATTTCACTCAGCACAAAGTCCCTGAGATTCCTTTATGTTGTTGATGCATCCCATGCTCGTTCCTCTTTCCAGCTGACTAGGACTCCATGGGAGGCTTACCTATCCACCTGTTGAAGGACATTTATTCCATTTATCCTATTAACTAGACTCAGACCATATGCAGACTTCAGGATTCCTGACGGACGTTGAACCAGAGCCAGCAGTCCTTGAATTAGGTGTGGTCAGAGCAGAAATGAACCTCCTGGCCTTGGTTTCCTCATTTGTAAGATGGGCATAAGAACAGTACTTCCCACACAGTCTCGATGGTGGGATTCAGGGAGCTAGGAAGGGCCTGGCACCTGGTAAGAAGCTGACCAACATTTGCTGTTATTAAAGAGACAGGGCCATTAATTTGCTGGGAGGAGAGAAGGTTCTCTTGGGTGGGTGTCGTGAGAGGTGTGGCATTTAAGCCGGGCCTGGAAGCACATTCCTGGCTTCAGCATCGTGTTCCTTCTCTCCCTGTGTTTTTCCAGCAGGATGTGAACCATTGTAGCCATTGGGAGGTGTGAGGGTTTGCAAAGTGTGAAAGGGCCCCTGAGTTTCCAGGGTGCACTGAACTGCTGGCATCCGGCCTGGCACTCTGAGCAAACAGACACCTGATGGTTCTCCCTTCACCCTACACATTGCTGGGGCAAGGCCCAGAAAAAGAAGTTTGAGGCATTTGTCTCCCCTCCCCTCCTAATGAGCAAGACAGGCTGTGTGAACATGCCCTATGGATGTGAGTGCACCTTGGGGCTTCTAAACGCCAAAGGCACTTTGGAAAGGCAAGGTGCTCTGTCTGGCAGAGCTTGATAGTGATGTTGGAAGCTGCTGGTAATGGGATTAATCTAAATTTGAGTACCAGGATGAAAAATGCCTCAAACTCACCCTGGGTATGGACACGTCTGTGCCTTTGGTGTTTAATGGATATTCTGAATGGTTCTTGGGTGGGAAGTCTAGGAATTGGGGGCAGTTTTCTAGCTTCTGCTTTCAGGACTCAGGAACCTAGTGTCTGGGTGGGGCTCTTGGCCCTGACATTTTCTGCCAGTGGGACTTTGACAATGACTGAGCTCTGTGAGCCCCCGTTTCCTCTTCTGAAAGGAGGTCTAGTAGATCTCTTATCACAGCTGGTTGTGAGGCCCGAGTAAATGGGCGTGAAAACACGTGGTGCACGTTTCACGCTCAGTAAATGTGAGATGTGTCTGAATCCATCTCCCTTTGAGACACTCTTTTTTTTTTTCTGAGACGGAGTCTCGCTCTGTCGCCCAGGCTGGAGTGCAGTGGCCGGATCTCAGCTCACTGCAAGCTCTGCCTCTTGGGTTTACGCCATTCTCCTGCCTCAGCCTCCCGAGTAGCTGGAACTACAGGCGCCCGCCACCTCGCCCGGCTAGTTTTTTGTATATTTTTAGTAGAGATGGGGTTTCACCGGGTTAGCCAGGATGGTCTCGATCTCCTGACTTTGTGATCCGCCCGTCTCGGCCTCCCAAAGTGCTGGGATTACAGGCTTGAGCCACCGCGCCCGGCCTGAGACACTCTTTTGTGGGCAAGGTTGAAGGAAATGCTAGACTCCCAGCTTTAACCTTCCAGCATCCACTTTGGGTCTTGGGGCTGCTTCTTGGTTTGGAGTTGGAAAAGGCGTCCTCTCTGCCCCTTCCTTTCATATGTTTGAAAACAGCTTTGTGGTCATCAATACCCAAGTCACCGTTTCTGTACTTCACGTTCTTCCCCAGCTCACATTCTGATGTCCTCGGAGGACAGGAACCACACTCCTAATAAAGGCAATGATTCCTACTAATAGTTGACTCCTGCACTAAAGCCAGGGTCCTGGTCCAGGTGCAATAGCCTTCATGTGCGTCAGCTCAGGGGGTCCTTGGGAGAGCTCCACATGGCGGGTGTCATCACTTCTCACTTGATAGAGAGGAGGTGGAGTTCCTTGCTTACTGATACATGCCAGTGTGTATGGCTCCAGAAGTCTTGGCCTCGAGGGATTTCTTGCTACCTACTCTGCCCTGCACCCCATGGTGGTCCTTGCCCGTTTATCCTCCACTCTATAGACCCCAGCCCCACACAGGTGTCCCTCTGAGCACCAGGATCCTTAAGGAAGGGCCTGGACTAGAACAAGGAGGCCTGCTTCTTGGCACATTTTTAGGGGAGTGAGGGATTGAGTGGGTGATGGGTACAGCCCTACGGAGGTGTGAAGCAGCACCTGCAGGCATGGCAGGGTCGGCCTGGCAGAGCCCTTGTCTCCAGGGCGTGAGACAGATTTATCTCTATCCATCCAGGCATGGCCAGGTCTTTGGAGTGCTGGCATTCTTTGTGCCTCATTAAATTGCTCTTTTCTTCGTAAAATGGAAACTGTTTTCATTGTACTTTTTTCGATTATAAAAATGGTACATGATCACTGTAAAGAATTCAAAGCACACAGGAAAGTATAAAGATAAAAATTAAAATTCCTCCAGTTCTCTCCACATAGGGGTAACCTTCTGGATGCCTCTTCTCTGGTGTCTCACTGTGCACAGCACACATACACCCCATTGTATGAGAAATTTCACACAAGTGGGAACATTGTACTGTGCTGTTCTGTAACTTGCTGTTTTTTTCTGCACGATAATGTGATAGAGACATCTTTGTAAGTAAAAAAATAAAAACTGTAGCATTCTCTCAGCATTTTAAATGACTGCCTTGCATTTCGGCGATGTCCCATAATTTAGTTGCTCAAGCTTCTTCTTGTTGGAGGTTTAACTTTTTTTTTTTTTTTTGGCCATTGTCTGCCTTTGGTAAACTGTCTTGTATATACCTATTGTGAATGTGTCTGATTATGTTGTCAGGAAAAATTTTCTAGATGATTAATCGCTGTGCCCATATTGCCAAGCTGGTCTCCAGAAAGTTTACTATTTTACATGACCATCAACAGGGCCAGAGCAGGCCTGTTCCCTGCAGCCTTGCCACGCCCAGCTTTGGCAATATCTCACCTCCTTGTCAGTCTGATAGATAAAAAATGACATCTCATTTTCACCTGCTTTTCTTTTGATGATCAGAGAGGTGAAGTATCTCTTCATAGGCTTCTTGGACATTGGCATGGCTTCTGGAAATGTCTTTGCCTATTTTTTTTTTCAATTGGGCACATTATCTTTTTTATACTTTTTTGTAATCACCAGATTGCTACACTGGTGAATTAACTTGAATCCTCAGCAAACTTTCAACTTCATCTCAAGCACCCCTCAGCTGGAAGAAGGTGAGCCGGCCAGGGCTGAAGGCTGCTTCTCCAGCCTTGCTGGCTTGGATGAGCTGTGCCAAGAGTCGGCTGGGCTGAGGCTCCGCTCTGCTGAGGCTCCCAAGGTCTGACAGTAGCCCCTTGCACTGCTGACCACAGCTGGAAGCTTCTCAACTGACCTGTTAGGGCCTATTCAACCTCTGGTCCTGCATGACTTCCATAGGATTACTTTGGGCAGTTGTTATGCTTGTTTTTCCAGTAGGAAAACACACCTCCCCTGTCAAGTTATTATCCAAAGTCAATGTTTATGATAATTTAAAGCAATGTATGCAAATGCACATCTGTCCATAGGCACCTCCATGCAGAACCAGATGGCCCTGCCCATGGGCGGAACAGGTGGTCCCATGTGTGCCTCGATTTGACAATTGCCAAGGAGGAAAAGGGAATAGAAAGCATGGATTTTGGGTTATGGGTGTAGGGCTGGGGACACAACAAGCAGCAGATAAAGGCTGGTTGACCAAGTGAGCAAGAAGCACATGCTGGAGTCCAGGGGTCAGAGACTCGAGAGCTCATCTCCCTGCATTCTGTCATTTTCCAGCTTGGAAACAGACACTCAGAGAGGGGTGGCAGCTCAGCGGCAAGGACGAACCCTGGAGTGAGAGTGCGTGCCTACCCCTGGCTGTCTGCTCCTTTAGGCCCTGCTTGACTTCCATGCTGCTCACTCGGGTCTCAGAGAAAAGCGCATCATTGCCATCAAGTGTGGGTCACTGGTCAGCAGTGCCATGGGCTGAGATGATGATAAGCACATGCCTTCTGGGCTTGGCCCTTAGTGGGGCTGCTGGTGTTTTGGGCCCTGATACAGGAACACCTCGCAGCTCAGATGCACCTCCTTGGTTCCCAGCAGATGTGTGGGGCATGTTTCTGGGTCAGCTCCCTGCTGGCTTCTCAGTGGCATTGAGGACTGCCCCAGAACCCTCTAACATGGACTATCATGCCCATAATCTTGCTGAATGGTGGACAGGGAGCAGTGGCTGTAGCACCCAGCAGATCCCCTGCTCCCCTCCTGCCCTCCCTCCATACCAAAGGGGACTTGAAGTAGCAGAACCCAGGCCCAGAGCAGTCTCTCTATCCGCGGTGATCTTATGTCCTTGTTCAGTTATTTTCTTGTCTCTTGTATTTCCTTATGGGTACTGTGCCATCCTGCTCACCACTGTCACCCAGCACCAAGGATAGTACCTGACGTGTAGAAGGCCATTGATTGCTAAATAAATGAGGAACAAAGAGACTGAAGGGAAAACAGCTGCATGGGGCTTTGTTTATCTGCTTTTCTCTCTTTTGACCTTTAAGCAGATGGAAACTGTGGGCTTTCTCTTCAGTCTACTCTGAGAAGCTACAAGTGAGACACTGGACCTCTCAGAAACCTGAGACGGACAAGAGAAACCCAGTGGTCCCACCATGGGCCAAGCCAGAAGGCATGTGTTTATTGTTGTCTTGGCCCAAGACACTGTCCTCATGTGCTTGGCTCACCATAGACTGGCTGTGTGGCCCTTCTGTTCCCAACCTCGCTGTGCTCATCTGGGATGGGAGCATCTGCAGTCTTCCTCACAGAGCCCTGGAGCCACATGGGTTGGGGTGGAATCTCAACTTTGCTTCTTACTAACTGTACAACCTTGGGGGAAGTCATTCGATCTCTTCATGCCTCAGGTTCCTCTTATAAGGGAGGCTAATAAAAGCACCTGGCTTAGAGGGTTGTGGTAAGGATTGAGGAAGACCATGCATGACAAGTGTCCACCTCCACTAGCCCCTTTCCCTCCAAGATGGAGAAAAATAACCATCTGCATGGCAGCAGGAACATTGATTACTGGTTCCTCTACACCAGCTACCCCAGCGGTCCTCTTTCAGCCTCTCAGTAGCTCTGAGGAATGATGACTATTATTCTTCTTGTTGACCCATAAGGAAAACAAGCCACAGAGAAGGGACTCACACAAGATCACTGGGCTCATGTTCTACTGTTGCTGTAGAAAATTACTACGAATTTAGCAGCTTGAAGCAACACCCATTTATTATCTCACAATCTGTTTGTCAGAGGTCCAGGAATAGCATGTCTCAGCTGGTTCCCTGCTCTGAATCTTACAAAGCTAAAATCAAGAAGTTGGCAGAGCTGGGTGCGGCGTCTCATGCCTGGAATCCCAGTGCTTTGGAGGTGAGGTTTGGAGGATCACTTGAGCCCAGCAGTTTCAGACCAGACTGGCCAACATAGTGAGCCTCCATCTCTACACACACAAAAAAAATCAGGCATGATGGTGCATGCCTGTGATCCCAGTTATTAGGTTGGTGCAAAAGCAATTGCAGTTTTTGCCGTGACTTTCAGTGGCAAAGCTGCAGTTACTTTTGCACCAACCCAATACTTGGGAGGCTGAGGTGGGAGGATTGCTTGAGCTCAGGAATTTGAGGCTGCAGTGATCCATGATGGCACCACTGCACTTCAGCTTGGGCAACAGAGCAAGACCCTGTCTCAAAAAAAAAGAAAAAAAAAGAAAAAAAAAAGTCAGTAGGCTGTGTTCCTTACTGGAAGCCCTGGTGAAGCTTATTCAGGTTGTCATCAGAATTGAGTTCCGTGTGGTTGGGGGACTAAGGTCCCTGTTTTCTTACTAGTTGTGGGCTGAGGACATTGTCAGGGTCTAGAGGCTGCCTCATTCCTTGGCTCATGGCCCCCTTCAAGGCCAGCATGGTCTGTCAAGTCCTTCTCATGCTTTGAGTCTCTCTTCCTTCCCCTCCTGCCTCATCTCCTACCCTCCACTGCTGCTTCATTGCCCTGCCTTTCTCTTTTGCTTTTAAGGGTTCATGTGATTACTTCAGCCCCACCTTTATAATTGAGAGTATTTTTCCTATCTGAAAGTGAGCTAATTTGTAACCTTAATTCCATCTGCAAAGTCCTTTTGCAGCAGTACCTAGATTAAAGTTTGATTGAATAACCAGGGGATGTGGTTAGAATTCTGCCTTCCACATTACCCAGAAAGTCAATGGTGGGACACGACACTAGCTCTGTCCTGAGATCCTGGGGCTCAAGATGCCCTCTGACACCCAACTGTTGCTGCACTTGCACGTTCATGTTTAAACCTGCCATGATCCTTTGCGGTAGATACTGTAGCTCCCTCTTGATTGCAGTCCAAAACCTCCCCCCCGCCTCCTCTGAGCTTTCATCCTGATATTTGGCTCATTCTAGGATAAAATGTTGGAATTTGGCCATATTCTTTTCTTCCCCACCAGAGTCCAGACTTCTGTAAGGCAACATAGCAGAGGCTACAAGTTGTCCCCCAAAATCTTTTTTCCTTTCTGTCTCATAGCAACTGATCCCCCAGGTTTTACCTGGACACATGGTCACCCAGAATAGAAATAAAACTTTCCACCTTCTCTTGCAGCTAGGGATGGCCTGATGACTAAATTCCGATGAAAGAGCTGTGATCAGGAATGAGTTATGCAGTTTTATGTCCCACCCTTAAAGGGAAGGGGCACGCCCACCTTCCACCCCTTTGTTCCTCCTGGAATAAGCTGGTGAAGCACCTTGGGCTATGTGGGCATGGACATTTGTTAGGGAGAAAGAGCAACCAGTTAGAATGAGCCTGGGTCTTTGACTTTGTGGATCCAGCACCCACCTCTGCACTATCTGTATTGTGATTATTATACAGAAGACACAAATCTTGCTTAAGCCACTGTTATTTGGGGTCTGTATTACAAAAGCCAAACTTTCATCCCAAGACAGGCAAAATCCAGATTCTTTAGATGTTATATGCACTAATATGCCTTTAATATGTTCCCAATACATCTTTTTTTTGGGGGGGGGGGGTGCATCAATAAAGTGCTGTATACAAGATGAAAAATACCTTGCGTTTCTCACTACACTTTGTGTAATCAGTCTCTATTTCTGTTCACCAATGATGTCAGGATGGAGAACAGGGAGTGCCAAGATATTACTTGACATCTCTAGGTCCTAAGAGAGGTGGTCAGCTTCAAACTCCGACCTTTTAAGTTCTCTTAGTGGCTCAAACTTTATAGGGTTATCAAAGCTGGAATCTGTATCAGCTCTCTGCCCCTGGAAGAGTTTCCTTTAATTCCGTAGAAGTTGAGCTGACGCAGGGTTAGGGACTCTTGTGTGTAATGGAAGTTGCAAAGCCGGAGTCAACCTGCCGTTTTTAACCTTTGGTTTATGGCAGTATCATGAACATGGCCACATCCCGGCAGAAGCTCCAGGCAGGTGGGAGTGGTGCCAGCAGATCATTTATAGCAATTCACACCGGTGAAGGGACCTGGCAGTACCCATGTTTTCCCTGGGGCACAGCTGTGTTATTCTAAGATAGGCCTATTCTGACCCTGTGTCACATCCTAAGCCCTTCATTTCAATTCCTGTGTCATTTCTGCACCTACCCCCTAATTCCAAGACTGTGGCTCCTTCCTCTCTGGCTATCCCAGAGAAAATCGCTAAGGTCCTTTGGACTTAATGCATTGGTTACCTGCTTTCAGAAACACATTATTTTCAAAATCTCAAGCACCAGGTGTTAAATGTGTATCAATTACTTGACATATTTAATTGCAGGATTAATGCTGAGACACAGTAATGTATTTAAGGACACATTAGATGTATTATTTTAAAACTGTGATTAACACCGATTTTGAAGCATTTTGGAAGACTAATTAAATGATTGAAAACCACATTCTGGCATTGCAATGTTTGTTCAACAAAAGCATTTGTGGAAATTAGGTGTAATTCAACCACCTCATTATACAATTAGTTGTTTAATTCTGTCTGCAGGCATTTGAGGTCATAATCAGGATGAAGCTGTGGCTTCTGGGGCATGACCGGGCTTTAGGTTGTGTCTCCCCGCTTTCCGTGGTGCTAACAGGCTCCTCACTTTCAGGGTGCTGACAGGCTTTCCATGTTTTATGGTGCTGTCTTCCCCTGCCGCTAGTCTCCGCGTCTGCCATGCTTCAGTCTCGCTGGCCCCCGTCCCCTGATCACTGTGCTTGTTTGCACCTCACTGCACTCTGGCTTGCCCTCTGCTCTGTCTGTGAGGTCATCGTTACTGTTATTCAACAAATATTTTTGGTTTTTCTCACAAGCACATAATAGATTATGCTCCATTCCCACACCCCCTCGAAGTTGAGTCTCCCTAGTAACTAAGGCAATGTGGGCAGAGGGACACGTGCCATTTTTGGGCGGAAGCTTTAGAAGCTTGTGAAATTTACACCTTTTCTTTTCCTTTGCCATGGCAACTGGGGATTCTCCAGACAGCAGCTTCTCCATCAATCTGGGATCTTGAAGTTACCTGTGTATGGACCTGAAGTATAAAGTAAAAACAAACCTTTATTGTTTTAGGCCACTGAGACTTGGAGAGACTTAGTTCTGCAGCATGATCTAACTGGCCTTGATGGACACAGCCAGGGGATGTTCCTTTGGCTTTTTCCTTGATCTTTGCTCTCTTGTTTTTCAGACTGCTCTCAAATCCCCTCCTCAGAAAGGTCCTCTCTGTCCATTTCCCCAGAGCCACTTTCAATTTTGTTTCCTGCTTTTTGTTGTTGTTGTTGTTTAAATAGTGGTTACTGCCTTCTGACATTATTTTATTTACATTTATAAATAACGTGACAATTTATAAAGTGTTTATCTCTGTAGTTTTGTCATTTGGAGAATGTTATACATTGAATCATACAGTATGCGGGACTATTATTTTTCCACTTAGGCCTTGAGGTTCATCCACTTGCTGGGTGTAACAGTAGTTCCTTCCTTTTTATTGTTGAATAATATTTCTATGGTATGGATATATTATGGTTTATTTAGTAATTTACCCATTGAAGGACATTTATTTACATCTATAAATACAGTTCACTCACTGTATTTCATTGTCTCTAAGATGGAAACGTGAAATAAAAATCATTTTTATTTTCCATTCTTGTTTCTGTTTTTCTGTTTTTACTCCATCCAGCCCCCCTAAGTTTTTCATATGTTTGCTTTTCTGAAATCAGGATGGCTCTTAGAGTCCACAGTGTGCTATTCAGGCCATGACAGGAGAATTACCTGCGCAGGGTGTGAACACCCAAATGACCAGCGGACATGTGTAACTAATACACAACTGACCAGCATCAGTGCGCTGGAAAAGAATCCAAGATTGGACAATGGAGCCCTCTTTTAACCCCTATGAATGTCGTGGTTGCAGGGACAGACTGGAGGACTGGGGCAAGTCAAATATGTGTAGTGACGTTGCTGAAGTGGGACCCGAAACAGAAAAACTGTATATAATTTTAAAGTGTCCTCAAAGCCCAGCACTCTTGACTTTCAATCTTTTTATGGATTCTTTGAAGAAATGCCATATCATCAGTGCTCGTTGGTGAATGCACAGAGGGTGATAGTGTGTGGAAAAACCCCAAATTGATGAGTCTGAGTTGAACAGTGATTCACAAGAATTGGACTCAGTGTAAAGTAGTTTGAGGAATAACAGCCAATTTATTTCACTTGTATTTTCATTTTTATGTATGCACAATGGTAATATGTGATAAAAATCTGTCTAATTAAGTCTCAAAGAACTCTTACAATAAGTAAAATTAAAAATTCTAAGTGATAAGAATGCATTGTGTCATGGTTTAATTGGCAGCTTATTTTTCTTTCACAGTGGAACAAAAAATAATGGTGCTTCTTGCAATTGTGTGTCTTAGAGGTGATGAAATGTGGTATTTCTTTTGGAGACTGCCCTTATCACAAAGACATCTGCTGTGTCATTCAGTTCAATTTTAGTTGAGTTTAACAAGGCCTCTGGCCATTTAGAAAGTTGGCTCATTTGGACTCAGAGGCTACTGTGATTTTAAATTTGACCAGATACCTCGACTGGAGAAGAGCTGGAGTTTTGCTTCTAGCAAATCCATTGGGTGCCTAAGGTTAGCCTGGCCAGAGAGTCTGCTCCTGGTTGAGACTGGGCCCTCCACCCCATGGGAACAGTAAACCACAGAACTTAGGCATGTCTGTCACCATCGCAATGTTTTTTCTGCATTCATAAATCACCTGACTACTATTTAATTAATATTCTTCATTTCTGAAGCCTTTTACTTTTCAATAATTATAGATCCACAGGAAGTTGCAAAAATAGTATAGAGAGGTCCCAGGGACCTTTTACCCAGTTTCCTCCAATGCTAACATCTTATTTAACTACAGAAATTGCCAAACTTTTCAGAGTGACCGTCCCATTTTACATTCATACCAGCAACTGGGTCTGGGTGACCTAGTTTCTCCACATCTTTGCTAGCATTTGGTGTTGTCATTTTAAATTTCAGCCATTTTGACAAGTGTGCAGTGATATCTTATCATGACTTTACTTTTTCATTTACCGTTGAGTTTGGAAAGTTCTTTATAATACTCTATCTGCATATTGGCCCTTTGTCAGATATGTAGTTTGTGCAGGGTCTTTTGCAGAGTGATAGTTTTAAAATAAATTTATTTATTTATTTACTTACTTACTTACTTACTTACTTACTTACTTACTTACTTATGGTGGCATCTCCCTCTGTCATCCAGGCTGGAGTGCAGTGGTGCGATCTCAGCTCACTGCAACCTCCTCCTCCCAGGTTCAAGCAATTCTTCTGCCTCAGCCTCCCAAGTAGCTGGGATTATAGGCACGCACCACCACCCCTGGCTAATTTTTGTATTTTTAGTAGAGACGAGGTTTCACCATGTTGGCCAGGCTGGTCTTGAACTCCTGACCTCAAATAATCTGCCCATCTTGGCCTCCCAAAGTGTTGGGATTACAGGCATAAACCACTGCACCCAGCCATTTTTAAATTTTAATAAAGTCTAATTTATTGATTTTTTTCTTTTATTGATTGTAATTTTTTGTGTGACATCTAAGAAGTCTGCTTTGATCTTAGGTCTCAAAGTTTTTCTCCAATTTTTTTCTCTAAAAGTTATATAGTTTTACATTTAAATCTATGATCCATTTTGAATTACTTTTTGTATAAGGTGTGAGGTGTAGAATAGATTTTTCTTTTCTTTCTTTCGTTTTTTCCTACAGAGTCCATTTGCTCCAGCACCGTTTGTTGAAAAGATTATCCTTCCTCCATTAAATTGCTTTTGCACCTTTGTCAAAATCAGCCAAACATATTTGTGTGGGTCTATTTCTGGGATGTTTATTCTGTTCTATTGATTTAGGTGTTTTTCTCCATGGCCCTCTCTGGGTTACTGTTGCCAGAGAGTGAGTCTTAAAATCAGGTCATGTGATTCCTCCAACTTTATTCTCCTTTTCACAATACTTGAGTTATTCTAGTTCCTTTGCCTTTCCATGTAAATTTTAGAACAAAATTAATATTTTTCTTTAAATTGATGGTTACAACTTTATTTAAAAGGAAAACACATGAGTTTGCTATGTCAGCTAGAGCTGTACTGTCAAAGTCAGTTAAAATAAAAATATAACAATTATAGTTTTAAAAACTATCTGTGAACCATGTGAAATGATCCCATGAACCCCCAAATTGGCCTGGACCCTCATCTCCCAGCACCCCTGTGTTGGGAAGAGCACTCTACGGTGAACTGCTGGCTCTGCCTATCTGGGGAAACTCACGTGGCTTGGCCGCCTCATTCAGTGCCGGCTCAGTGGTGTCTGTGTAGCCCCACAGCAATCCTCTATGGATGGCTTGCAGCTAATGGATTGGCCCACAGGGCAAGCTCTGCCCAACTGTGAGGTGCCATGTGGACTAAGTGAACCAATCAGATCCTCCCTCAGCACAGTTGAGTGATGGGTAGTAGAGAGTCAGTAGTTGGCAGTGGGAATAGGGTGGAAGCTATGAAGGAGCAGAGCCATGAAGGAGTGAGGCATGAAGGAATCAGTAGACTGCCGTGGAAAGAGTAACTGATTCCTTGTGGTGGGAAGCACTTGAGCTGGGAGCCGTACTTCCTCCTGCCAGCAGCCTGGGAAGGATGGGAAACTAGACGATGGGCACTGGAGCTGTCCTAGGTCCTGAACAGCCTTCTTTCCTCTGTGAAAGGCCTGAAGCTGGCTTGTGTTCTCTTCTTCCCCAATACCTCCCACCCCCAAATTTAAGGTAGTGTTTCCAAAGCTTGGGATTCATAGCCATGGAAGAGCACAAGATGACGTTAGGGTGCACAGAACCTGGGATTAAATAACAACACATCACAGAATCAGCGAGCTACTCCCTTTCCAGTGATCTCAGTAGAGTAGGTTGTTAACACCTAGTCCTTCCTAATCCCTTTTAACAAAGAGAGGTGGCCCTGCCTTTACAGCATTTGGTGAGCAATGCCTCTAGCAAAAATTTCACAGTGCTTTTCTGTTTTCATTATCGCTTTTGACAGTAATTTGCCTACTCATATTTTCAGTGCCTAGCACATCGTAGAGGTTCAAACTCTCAGCCATTGAATTAATTTGATTATTTTTCATTATTCTTTGATTTTTGTCTTTTTAACCTCAACCGACTGTGAACTCCTTGAAGACAGGGACTGTGCTTTTCATTTTCATTTTCATTTTAATTTTTTTTTAGACCAGGGTCTCACTCTGTTGCCCCGGCTGGAGTGCAGTGGCATGATCATGACTTATTGCAACCTCGACCACCACCTAGGCTAAAGCGATCTCCTGCCACAGCCTCCAGAGTAGCTGGAACCACTGGTGTGCACTACTACACCTGGCTAACTTTTTGATTTTTGTAGAGATGGGGTCTCGCTCTGTTGCTGGAGCTGGACTTCAGCTTCTGGTCTCAAATGATTCTCCCACCTTGGCCTCCCAAAGTGCTTAGATTACAGGCGTGAGCCACTGCACCTGGCCCTGCTTTTGTTTTTTCTTTGCCGTTTTGCTCCCAGGGCCTAGAAAAGTGCTCAAATACACAACCATTGCTTGTTCTGGTGAGTGAGTAGGCAGGTGGAGAAGACACAGGAAAGTCAAGTCTAGCAGGCTGGGCTTGGTCTCTATGCTGATGCCCAGAGGTAGCTGATGGAACTGGCTAGTGTGAGTCCCATTCAGAGTCCATGTCAGAAACTTGGCTGGTTGTACCTTCCTTGAAAGCCTCATTGGGAGAATGGTGAGCTGCGTACTTGTTCCTCACACAAGGGAAGTGTCCCTTCCCTCCTGGGCTGTGCCTTGACCTCGCTCCAGCCATGGCAGGCCTGGCCCTACCTGGCTCTTTGGAGCTCGCACCCACCTGGGACTTCTCTGCCACGGAAGAAAGAACCACGTCCTGGGCCTGTGGACTTGGAATTGCACCTTTGGGGTCCTTCTGGGGAGGAGGATGGGTTGCCCGATCAGAACATGGCCAGATTTTCTTTTAAAGGCTAGATGGTCAGCCTAAGGATCAGTCTGAACTTTAACTTCACTTTCTCCTTTTCTTGGCCTTTAATAATTCAGTGTGTGCTGAGGATTATATTGCAAGTCTGGCCAAGGATTTCTTTAAAAGAAAATCCCCAACCAGGCTGGACGCATTACTGTTGTCAGCATGACCGTTAGCCTCCTTCAGAGTGAAGGTCAACAAATAATTTTCAGCTTTGTTTAAAGCCTTTTTAATGGATTCTATAAAATGCTCTAATTACCAGTGATTATCCGCTGAGTGCTCGCAAGCTTTTTAAAGCTTTTCTGTGCCCATTTCACTCTGTTCACACAGAGTTCAAGTTGTCTGATGTACTTAAGCAAGAGGAGGCATTTTCTTTCTTTCTATTTCTTTTTTTTAAAATCATATAATTTGGAGTGTTTATAAGGCAGGCCAGCTTTCTCTTTTTTTGGTCTGAAGCAGAGTTTTTACTCTACTTTCCATCTGTTTCCATCTTGTCACCCAACAAGAAATTAAATGCCATTTAAATGATATGACAGTCACTTCCTTACCACACACAGTAGAACATAACTGCCTTCGATGTGCACAGAATTCTCACAGGTGTCATCTCAGTTGAGCCCCACAGAGGGAGGCTGGAAGGGCTGCTGAGGCTGGGATTCCTCACCTTCTGCCCTCCTGACATGGAAGCCTGGATCAGTTCTCTGTGGTGGGGGCATCCTGGGCATTGTATGGTGCTCAGCAGCATCCCTGGCTTCTACCCGCTAGAGGCCTAGCACCCTGCCCTAGTAGTGACAATTAATAATGTCCTCAGACATTACCCAATGTCCCCAGAGGGGGAAAGAATCACTCTTGGTTGAGAACAGTTGACTTAACCCATTTTCAGATGAGGAGATGGTGACGGGAAGGGCTTGCCCGAGGCCCCACAGATGGCGTGCTGTGGAGGGTCTGTCAGCCTCTTCTGTTGCTGCACTGATGACTCATAGAAACCCTCAAACCCAGCAGAGGCACCATTCTTTCCTCTCCTACCCCCTGTGTCAACTTCCCTGCCTCTTTTCCTGGTAGAGTCACTGCCAACATAAGTGCCTGTTTTCAGCAAATGTGTCTTCTGCAGCTGATGTGTTTCAGGCTTCTGTTCTTCTGCCTCCTACGTTTCGTGTCCTAGAGGACATCTCATTTGATTTTTATAGTGTCCAGAAGACTGTCTGGAGGGCTCTCGGGCAGGGAGGCCCAGTGAATTTGTCCCACAGTACTTGTTCCTGTTGCCTGGCCATAGGCTGCCCGCCATGCGTGGTCAGGAGCAGTGAGGAGTAGACCTGCTGGGGTGGGAGGGAAGATGTACTGACAGTGACCCACAGTTCTGAGAAATCATCTGTGGATGGTTCAGTTCACACTCTGTTCATGAACCACAGCCACAGTCTTATGTTCATTGATAACCATTTGTGGCACATTGGTTAATTCCAAGCTGATAGTGTCCTTAGATGGTGAACTTTGACCTGACCCCTTACCCACATGTATCCTTTCCTGCCCAATCTTGCTCTCTGGCGAAAATAATTGACTTGGGTCATGTACCATTGGGCTGAGGGACAGAAGATTGTGTGTGTGTTTGTGTGTGTCATTGTCTTTGTTAAGGGAGAGGAGGGGTCGGTCCTTTAAGGTCTTACACATTTTGAAAATGTTGGATTAAACAAAGTAAAACAAGATTCTTTATTGCAGGACTTCTCAGAGCCTTTACCTGGTAGTGTGCTCTATGATTATTCCAGAGCAATACAGGATGCAACATTTCCCAAAGTAATTTGACCACAAGACCTCTTTTCTTTTCATGGAGTATCACATTCCACTGTGTGCATAATATTCTGCGGGAAAAAGTGTCACCAAGATATGAAAGTACACCTCGCCCCACTTTGTGTTTGGCCATTTCTAAGGTGGCTTTGAAACTAGGAAGGATGAAAGATTGTCAGATATGGAAGCCCACACCGTCCTTTGGTTTGGTGGCTCTCAGTGGCTGGATTCTGAGCTGGACCCTGGAGGAGAGAAAGTCCTTCTCACATGACTGGACGTTCCCAAAGCTGGGGGAGTCAGTTTGGAAGACCTGACTTCCCTGTCCATGTGAGTGGCCATGGGAGGGGTGTGGTCGGAAAAGAGGGGGCCAAGGGAGCCCAGCGAGAGAAATGCCCACCCTCACCCTCCTCCTCCTCAACCGAAGAGGAGAGGTGCAAGGGGAAGGAGTGAAGAAAGAGAAAGGAGAACAGAAGTTTCCATTTGTACCGGATGGTTTTGTTTTTTTATCTGTTTGCAAATGTTCAGTGTAATGGTTTGAAACCCAGCCGTGTAGCTGCCGCCGCCCACACACAGAGCTGCCGTGGCACTGAGCTTCAGCAGGCAAACCATATCACCAGCGTCGGCCATTAAACCCGAGCCCACACCAGGGCAGGCTGCACACCTACCCCCGGTGTCCCTCTGCCACCCCCACCGCCCCGGCACCCCCGACACCCACCACCCTCCACACACACAATTTTTCTTTTTTTAAATCTCCAGCAGTCGGTTTTTCTCTAGAGAAGACATAAAGAGAAGCAGAGGCAGAGATGGGACGAGCAGAGAGAATGCTCCTGCCTCATCGGAGCCACCGGTTTTCGGGAGAGAGCGGCAGCCCCCACCTGCCTGTGGACTGAGCACTTAAAGGTGAGAGAGGACTTTGTGATTTCTTTGTGCACCTGGAGGTCTGGGATGCAAGGCCAGATGAAGGGATCTTAATCATTGAGCCTGGTCTGTTGCCTCCCGAGTGATTCTATCAGGCAAGCATGATGGATGATTCCTTCCAAGCACACGCAGTTATCTCTGACACGAGCCCCACTCAGGTCCCCGTGAGATCTTCTGAACCAAGGGGCTTCTAGCCCCTCCTCCCCACCTTTCAGTACAGCCTTGTAAACCTCAGATGTGGATGAAGGTGCCGTCCTGCCTTTGACTTGACCTGTTGATTTCCAACCGGGGCTGCTGGCCCTTCCTCTCTAGCGTGAGTAGTGACTCACACTTTTGGGGGCCTATGAAATGGTCCTCCATCCAAGGGGCTTTGGGAAGCCTGTTTCCCTAGTGGCCCCAAGCCCAGTAATCAGAAGCAATCAGACCCAGCTGTCCAGCTAATTTGTATAAAATAGGCTTCCTTCCTAGTAGAAATCAACAAAGTCTAAAATAGAAGGGACTGTAATAGGAAATGAAGCTGCAGAGTTCTGTGTGGAATGCAACAGGCAGGGACATCGGCATGGAAAATACTAAGTACAAATTACATGGCTGACAACCATGGGAGCAGGAGAAGCAGTGATCTCCTTGCTTATCGAGCATGTCTCTGGGTCGGAGGGGAGCTGAGTGGGAACATCATTTCTGAAAGGTTTAGACCTTTCACCAAGGAGAGGGAAAAGGAAGAACAACAAAGATGGAGAAAAGGGGGAAAAAGGCCGTAATATAATATACATGTAGAAGAGAAGCAGATAAAAAGCTCCAAATTCTGTGCAGTCAGGGGATGAATCAGTTAGTAAAGATCTATTTTTAGTTTCCAAGATCTGCTGTTACATTTTGCCTGGCATTAATTAATGTCACAGGCATGTTCCATGCACAGGCTCTGAAGGGCCCTTGCGTGTCACTGTAGCTAGAGGTGCCATCCCGTCTTGATGGGAGCTCTCCAGTCCTTTGGGGTCTGGTCTCTGACACAAACATGTGTCCAGAATGTTCTGCTCTCTGACCTTGTCCCCTCTGGGTGTATCCGTTAATCTCCTCGCTCTGGCCCTTGGATGTCTGGCCACTGGCCAAGGGAGAATTGCAATTGTTATACTTTGTTTTTTAAAAGGAAAGGCTGTACAAGCTGAAATTGGGAAAAGACAAAGATGTTGGATCATGGCTTAGAATTTAAAGAAAAGGCTTTGAGGGCCTCTTTCCCACTGCAAGGAAGAAGAATGAGGCCCCCCTCTTCTCCAAACAAGGCTGGTTTTGACAAATCAGATTTCATAACTGGAGAACATCTTCCAATATAGTTTAGGCAAAGTGTAATATGTTAGCAAGAACTAATTATATGACTGGGGTTGATCAGCTATTGGCTGAAATTGTGTGTGAGACTATCTCCAAAAAGCCCGTTCATATTTCAGAGGCGAGGCTGTAAATCTGAAGAGCAACTGAAATGCAGGCATTATTGCACGCCTGAAGCCTTGCTTTCTGAGGTGGTAAGGGGGGATTACAGGCAAGAATGAAAAACCCAAGGTCACATGGCAGCACACTGTTGGGACGGCTGTTTTTGTATATTTGTACCAATTATTAGATCAATGAGAAAGTATGACTACATCATGGACTCTAATTAGAAGAGATGTCCCTTATACTCTGAAATTTTTGAGAATATTCTCCTACTAACCTAGAGCCTGATGGAGCCATCGACGCTAATTGTTCAGTGCCATTGGTCAAGGCCAATGCATAGTCTTCATTTAGTTCCTAAGTCATTTGTGGTCGACCCATCCAAGACAGGGGCACGGACAATCTCGTCAGAGTAGGCTGGGAGGGTTTCCATGATGGAATGGGGCTGACCTCTCTGTTGAGGGGGGAAATCCAAGGGGTGCACATGAGTTCCGAGGACCAGTGGGAAAGTCCCTGTTCAGTCCTTGGGAAGCATCACTACCGCTACATTTCTGATGTTCTGAAGATGGGTTAGAACAGAGTGTGAGAGCAAGCAGGGTGCTGACCTTGGGTCTCGTGTCTTGAGGCTCAATTCCTTCCTCTCACCCAGCCAGGAGATTCAGAGGTCCTGCAGCCTCCCACCTCAGACCCACATACCTGGTGTGAGTTCTGCCCTCCTGACCACACCCCTGCACCTTGGACACAGCTTACCACATCCTTCCCCAAAGCATCTTGTGCCTTGGAGGGCAGGTGCCGTTGCAGTGTTCTGGGCTGGGGGCACTCGAGTTCAGCCCTGGCCAAAGGCCGTGAGGGGCAGAGCTAGGGGATAGTACCTCCATTGGTAATGAAGGTCTCCATCCCTTCCAGGCTGGCCATGTCTGTGGCCACAGATGAATAGGATGGGTGCCCACCTTGATGGGTCAGACAAGGTAAGGACTGTCAGACCCCATCCTCTGTTTGAGATCAGACCAGAGCTGCCATCAGAAAATCAACTGAAGATTAACCAACTTCCTCTGGTGCTCAAAACCTAGACTCCCTTTGCTGCTTTGCAATTTCTTTCTGTGTGTAGAGGTCTGATAAGCCAGATAAGATGAAGGAATGTTAATCCTTGGGCCCAGTCTGAAGGCAAAGTTCCAATTAAAGAAGATATGACCGTGGCCTGGGGCTGTGCCTAAGAAGGGCTTTGCTTACGTCTCTTTGTCTAATTTCTGTAATGGGCCCGTGTGGATGGCACCTTCACCAATACCATTTTATGGAGGAAGAAATGGAGTCTTATACAGTTCATTGTACTTTTTGCATTGTATCTTAAAGATATAAAACTTTAACCTTACACTCCATAATATATCTATTGATCTTACTATAAAATAAGATCTCCCTCCTCCAAAAAAAATTGTGAAGGAAAATGGTTCCCTCCTGAGTGAGTGCCAAAAGCCTGGGCTTAGCCTGTCGGAGAGAGAGGCTGCAGAGCCCCTGTGTGGTGAGCAGACGCCCTCCACAGGGCCCCCGACACACGCTTCGTGCCTGAACCTTGTCCCTGTGATGTTGACACTGTGTGGATGGCGGAGCTGGAACTTGCCCTGAGGGCCCCAGGGAATCTGGCAAGGCCCAGTCTCCACAGCCTTTCTTTGTGGAATGTTCCAGCTGGCCGGTGTGCACAGGGGAATCTGGGTCGAGGGCCTGAGGGGGGCTGTCGTCCCACACAGGGCTAAGGCTCTCCAGGGAGCCTCAACGGCTGGACCCCCATCCAACACCAGCGCCAGGGCAGCCCCCTTCGCCCTGCCGTGGCCCGCCTCTTCCTCTGTGACCTGCCACGGGCCTCACATCCTGAGAGAAGCCCTAGAAACGGGCTCTGTTGATAAAAACACACATACCCTTTGCCACAGGAAATGTGGCCTCACGTTCACAATGGTAACCACCAGGCTCCTCACAGAAACCAGAGAGGAACAGATTTTAGATTTTTACCTCAATTAGGAAACACATGTTCTCTCTCTCTCCTCCCCTCCCTCTCTCCCCTCAGCAAGTCTCAGTTTTCCTCACATGTAACCTCTGCCCTCCCTATTCTAGATTGGGAAGCTGCACATTTAGGAAATGGAGACTGTGTTCCTTTGAGTTTAGGTAAAAACTGTGAGAAAACAGGATATAAGTCGTAATGGAAACCAACGGGCCTCGGGTCACAGGTAGGGATGTCAGATAAAATACAGGATGCCCAGTTAAAATGGGAATTTCAGGTGAACAATGAAAACTTTGTTAGTAGAAGCGTGTCCCAAAGACTGCACAGGATATACTTATGCTAAAACATTTATTATGTCTTTGAAATTCAAATTTAACTGGGCAATCCTATATTTTTATATATCATGTGTGAATAGTAACCACAGCACAGGGGATCCACCATGTGAGACTCAGAACCAGCATCTGGGAAGAACATTGAGGCAAACTTCTCCATCCGGATTAATTCCTGATCTTCTGAGAATAACAAACAGCCCACTACTCTGTGGCCAGTACTCCGCGCCGGCACACGCTGACATTCTGTGGGCAGGGAGCTCTCCTTGAGTCTGCCCAACGGAGGTGTGTAGTTTTTTGTTGTCCAGGAGAGAAACAGAGGCCCAGGGAAGTCAGCGGGACGAGCCCGAGCTCAGTCAGCTCCCGGCCTGTGTCTCTGCATAGTACTCGCTGGCTGTGGGCGGGCAGGCAGTGCCAGCTTCAGAGGAGCAGTAATAACAGGTTAGCTTGGAAGTGCTCCTTGCAGAGATGGGAACGGCTGTGTCAACACACGCAAATGATATGCAAATACACTTGGCCTGCCTGCCCAGATGGGAGACCCATGAGCACAGCCTCCAGCCGTCCGTGGGTTTTCGATAGGGCAGGGGTACCAGGCTGATAGTGGCTGGGTCTCCTGAGAGGCCCATGTTCCCGGTGCATGTGGGCTGCTGGGACACATGCACACACTTGTCCTCCTGGCGTGGATGAGGATGCGAGGGGGCTGGTGTGGAGGTGGATGCCTAAGGCTGGAGGGGGTGTGTTGAGGCACTTGTGACCTGCCACCCTGATCTGTGTATTCCCAGCAAGCCACATGGCTTGTGTCTCCTGGGGTAATCCTTCCTGAGGCTCCAGCGCCCATCTCTGGACAGAAGGAAGCGGCCCTTTCCCTGGGCACCCTCCTGCTGAGAGGCCACAGGACTGCAGACCTTTGAGGAGAATAATCCTAACCACAGTGATGCTACCATGAGTGTTAACCAGGTGTTTATGATACACCCTACCCAGTGCTGAGCATCTTGTGCTTCATTCTCCCACGTGCCTGGGGTTCTTGTGGCCCTGACTTGAAGATGAAAACCTTGAGGCTTAGGAAGGTAAAGTAACTTGGTCACAACTGGTGAGATACGGAGCCAGGATTCCACCTGAGGGTGAATCACTGCCAGGTGAATGAGGGATGACTTTCTTTTTTTTTTTTTTTTTTTTTTTTTGAGACGGAGTCTCGCTCTGTCACCCAGGCTGGAGTGCAGTGGCCGGATCTCAGCTCACTGCAAGCTCCGCCTCCTGGGTTTATGCCATTCTCCTGCCTCAGCCTCCCGAGTAGCTGGAACTACAGGCGCCCGCCACCTCGCCCGGCTAGTTTTTTTTGTATTTTTTAGTAGAGACGGGGTTTCACCGTGTTAGCCAGGATGGTCTCGATCTCCTGACCTCGTGATGCGCCCGTCTCGGCCTCCCAAAGTGCTGGGATTCCAGGCTTGAGCCACCGCGCCCGGCCTGAGGGATGACTTTCAACACCAGCTCCTAGGCATGGACTTTCTGAAGAGAGCACTGTTTTGAAAAGTCCTTTATGGAGATTTGTAGTGCTTTTAGCTAAGATTGTTGGGGATTTGCGCTCTTAGAGTTAGCAGGGTTGGCCTCAATTACTGCTGCCGACTGAGCCCCATTTGGAGATGTTCTCCACGAGGGAACGCTGAACCTTCGGGAGACCCATAGGAGGTGGCTGCCCAGCCCCTCTGTCTAGCAGTGCAAGGGGAAGGTGTACACCAAAGGTGGGGCTTGGTTGAGTGGTTGAACATGCTGGTGTGGGGCCAGATAGCCTCGGCCACAGGTTGTCTTTGCCAGTCTCTGGCTGAGTGGTTTGGGGTGAGCTGCTTCACCGCTATCAAGCTCCTTTCCTCATCTGTTAAGTAATATTTGTAATGACAGCACCTTCCTCACACACCAGGTTTCACTGGTCTGTTGCCTGATCAGTCATAATAGTTATTACTCATTGCTGTTTGCCAGGCACCAGTTTAGGTGCTAGAAAGAACTCGCAATGAGAACAAAAAGTACAGCGCTCACTTTTGAAGATCTTAGGAGTCCAGAGAGCTAAGCTAAATCCACTACAATGTGAGACAGGCAGAGATTCACCTAAAAGTGTCACAGGGACCCTGCTGCTGAGGTTTGGGAGCGGGGAGATCACCACTCACAGGGGGTTGGGGGGTCCCAGAGGCCTTTGTTGAGGAGGCAGCGAGTAGGTGGACAGGTGGATTTTGGGTTTGTGGATCAAGAGAAGGAAGGGAATTCCTGGCTGAGGAACAGCATGAGCAAAGCGTGAAGGAGAACCTGGGGGCCTTCGGTTTGATTGGAGGGTGCATGCATCCATCCATGCATGCCAGGGCAGTGGGATCTGAGCTGGGGAATAGGGTACAAAATCCCTGCTCTTATGGGGATTGCAACATTAAGCAAGTAATGATACATTTAATTTTTTAATTGTAGTTGTGATGAGCACCCTGAATCTGAGCTGGTCAGGGAGCAGGCGCCTGAGGCTTCCCTGAGGACATAAGTGAAGCTTGAGTAGGAGGCAGTTGGGAATGGAAAGAGCACTTCAGGCCATAAGTACAGCTCCCCTGGGGCCCCTGACATGGGCCGGCATCCAAGGAGCCAAAAGGCCAGTGTGTGGCTGTGCTGCAGGCAACAAGAAGTTGGGCTTGGGAAGTGGCTGAGGAGGTGGGCAGAGGCCGGCCTACATGGGCCCTGCTAGGTGGAGGACATTACTTTGTCCCAAGAGTGATGGGGCTACTGCAGGGTTTTAGCTAGAATGGGGATGTGTAGGTGGACTTTTATGTCTAAAAAGGATCCCTCTGGTGGTGGTGGAGAAGGCTTTGTATACAGCAGGAGTGAAGGTGAAGGGAGGAAACTGGACTTTGGCCAGCTGTGGACCGTACAACTTGACCAAAATCCCACTTTGCCATCGCCACCATCCTCAGCCCAACACACTCAATACCTCACTCTTTCGCCCCTGAGCAGTGTCTCATCCAGTCCCTGTTCCTGAGCTCAGCACCCACCTGATTTCCCCACCACCCTTGCTGCTGAGCACACACACGTGCCTTGGCCCCCAGCCCACATGCTCTGTGTTCTTCCCAACAGAGCCAAATCCTGTGGAACTGGACCCGGAGAGAACAGGAAGGAGTCAACAAGATCTTAAGCCTGCTCCAGACCCCTCGCCTGACTTTTGAGAAGGTCAGGGCCCGATTCCTGTTTGTCCCTCCTCCCTGGGCTGGGCGCATCTTCCTGGGACAGCCTACCCCGGGAACGGAAGGAGTGGTAGATTGCCTCACCGAGGGAGTGAGTGCCGAGGCACACAGGGCCAAGTGCTTATTCGTGCTGGAAGCTGCCCTGGCAGCCTAGGTGCCCCGCTGCCAAGAGCTGATTGGAAGGCTGGACAGACATGTTCAATGGTCCTGGGGCCTCACCAGCACACCCTATGAAGGGCAAATGGGAATGGGGGCTGGCGACCCCATCAAGTTGAACTCCAGGAGGTCAAGGACAGGGCAGGAGGGACTTTGGCCAGCATGGTCTTGGAGAGGGAATTACTGTCCTGCTACTTCCTACTGTAGCAAACTCTTTGAAAAAGCCACAGTAATTTTTGCTCTCCCAAAATAGCTGAGAGATTCCATTGGACAATTGCTTACCAAGTACCTACCTGGAGCTGGGCTAAGAAAGAGAAATTTTCATCTACTCCTTCAAGGAGCGCATGGTCTGGTGAGAAAGCCTGATGTATAAACCAGTCATTACAGGGCACCGTCCTGTTCAGGTGGTGAGGAGTGACTATGGTGGCACAGGACCCTAGAGGTGGTGGAGACTCCTGCAGCCTGGCAGGTCGGTCACGCTTCACAGAGGATGCTAGAAAGAGTTAGTCGTAAAAAAAGTGCAGCTCTCACTTTTGAAGATCTTAGAGTCCAGAGAGCTAAGCTAAATCCGCTACAATGTGAGAAGAGCCAAGATTCACCTAAAAGTGTCATAGGGACCCTGCTGCTGAGGTTCGGCAGCGGGGAGATCACTTCTCGCTGCGGGTTGGGAGATCCGGATTTGGTTTTCCCATGTAGGATTGGGGAAAGATATACATGAAGAGACTAAGTGCTTCTCCAAGAATACACACATGCTCATTCACACGTGTTAGTAACCCGCATAGAAGGCACACATAACCCTGTTGGGACGGGACGCAGGTGGTCCAGTCCCAGAGCAGCTTTACGAACCCCAGACTCAGAGCAGCAAGCAGAAAGCACCATGAGAACTCAAGCTTTCTGCTCGAACCCTGTGAAACTGAAGCAGGCTCCACCTCAATCCCTTGCGGTTGGTGCCTCTTTTCCTTCCACTTTCCTGCCGTCCTGCAGCAACTCCAGTGTCCCTCTTCTTCAGACTCCGTGAGAAGTTCCTCCTTCCACTCTGCCCTCGCTGCTTCTCTTGATGACTTTCTCTCAGAGACAAGTCCTATGCCACTTGGAACAAAACTTCTCCTGTGGCCTAACCCCTGTGTCATCTGTCCCTGACATGCTGCCTGGCTTCTCTCCTGGCTCTGCCCACTTTGTGGTGACCCTGACAACTCATGAGCCTTCTGCTGGTTTCTGCATCACAGGGAAGAGTGCCCACCTCAGCGCCTTGGCACTCACCGCACCCTCTGTCTTTCGCCCTTAGCCAGATGTGCCCGGGGCTGAATCTTTCTTATCTCCCAGGTCTATCTCCATAGACAGCCTCCTACCCCTCCCCTGTGACTCATACCACTGTCTTCCTTTTTCTTCATTGCAGTGTTCTCTAAAATCACTTCACTCATGTATGTATTTTCCTATTTATACCTGTCTCTCACACTGAAATGTCAGCCCCGTGAGGGCAAGGGGGCCACTCCCTTATTCTCCCCCAGTCTTACAGCTCTGAATGAAACTCGGGATGTGCTGGGGACTCCGTCAGTATTTGCTGGACAAGTGAGTAACTGTTGAATACAGTTTCCCTGACACCTGGAAGGGATAATGTCTTCCTCTTTCATAGCTTTTTTTCATTACCATCTGCCTGTTTGGCTTTTGTCATTATTTCCCAATCATCTTGATTATGCATCATACAAAAGACTATAGAACAGTCTAGTAAAGGCAAAACCTCTCAGAGGTAGGAGGAAGGGGAGGAAGAGATTGGACAAAGCCAGAACACTTGTTAGCAGGTGGGAAAGCAGACAAGGCTGGGCACATAAATGCACTCATATTTTTGTCTGCGTGCACCTGAGTCTGTGTCTGCACATACATGCCTGGAGCACTCTGATGTGAGTGGGAGCAGCTGGAATTTGGTGTTTTGGGTGACTGACTGGGCTCTGGTGAGATGTAGGTCTGTTCTCATCTTGCTCCTTAGCTGGTCAACTTTTCTTGCTCTGTGATCTTTAGAATGAGGGGGTAGCAAATTGGTTTTAGCTCAGGTGTCAAATCTTACTGGCAATGATTGCCTTGGAAGTCCAGGTAAAGCTGGCTTCCACTGCCCAGCACAGCAGGGAGAACCACTGGGGCCAGGCTGCACTGTCCACCCTGAGTGTAGGAAGGAAAGAGGGGGCACCGTACTGTGATGTGGCTGTGTTAGATAATCCCCGAAGCACTGTTGCTCTAAAATTCCAAAAGTCTCCGCCGCTTTGGGAACGGTAAGAGATGGGTTGGAGACCCTGAGTGAAAGGAACAATTCTCCTCCTGTGGGAAGACTTCATCTTCAGAGGCTGGCCTTGAGACATGTGCCAGAAAACCCCTCCTAGAGAGGAAGAAGTAGGGTCCACCTAAAGGGTACATGAGGAGTTGTGTGCTTCCCCTCATGCTCAACTGAAGACTGAAATTCCCAGCACTTAAAAGCGAGTTCTGTAAAAAGTGGTCTATATTTAACATACACTGTATGACTTTAGGGATAAATATGCGCCTGTGAGACCATCAGCACCATTAAGGCCGTAGACGTATTCACCTCCCAAAGTTTCCTCTTGCCTTCTTTATTGTTATGTGTGGCCAGAAAACGTAACATATGATCTACTCTCTTAGCAAATTTTAAGTACATGGGCTGGGTGCAATGACTCCCGCCTGTAATCCCAGGGAGGCTGAGGCAAGCGGATCACCTGAGGTCAGGAGTCCGAGACCAGCCTGGCCAACATGGTGAAACCTTGTCTGTACTAAAATAGAAAAAATTAGCCAGACGTGGTGGTGGGCGCCTGTAAACCCAGCTACTCGGGAGGCTGAGGCAGGAGAATTACTTGAATCCAGGAGGTGGAGGTTGCTGTGAGCTGAGATCGCACCACGGCACTCCAGCCTGGGTGACAGGGTGAGACTCTGTCTCAAAAGTAAATAAATAAATAAATAAGAAAAAGAAAAGAAAGAAAATGTTAAGTATGCAATACAGATACTCCACTGTACACTAGGCCTCCAGAACTTAGCCGTCTCACATAACTGAAACTTTGTACCCTTTGACCCTCACCTTCCCCATTTCTCCTTCCCTACTCCCTGGTGATCACCACTGTACTCTCTGCTTCTATAAGTCTGACTGTTTTAGATTCCACATAGAAGTGACATCAGATAGCATTTTTCTTTCTCTCCCTGGCTTATTTCACTGAGAATAACGTCCTCTGGTCCCTCAATGTTGCTGCAAAGCAGAATTCTTCAAAGGCGGAATAAACATCTCAACGAAATGTTTTTTTTTTAAAGAAGAAAGAACTTTAAAAAAATTCTTTAAAATTTTATTTTTATTTTTACTTTTTATGGGCACATGGAAGGTATATATATTTATGGGGTACGTGGGGCATTTGGATACAGGCACGCAGTGTTTAACAACCACTTCAGGGTAAATGGTGCATCCATCACCTCAAGCGTTTATTATTTCTTTGTGTTATAAACATTCTGATTATACTCTTTTAATTTTTAAATGTACTATAAATTATTGTGGACTGGAGTCATCCTTTTATGCTATCAAATTCTAGCTTGTTCATTCTAACTATAGTTTTGTACCCATTAGCCATCCCCACTTTTCCCCCCACTCCCCTACTCTCTATCTCCATGAGTTCAATTGTTTTAATTTTTACCTCCCACAAATGAGTGAGAAAGAAGAAAACAAAATTAAAAACTAAAATGAAAGCAAGTCCTACTGAAAGTGTGGGGGTGGATCCCTGTGCTAAGGGAAGAGGAAAATGAAGCCAGGCTCGCTCTTTCCTCCTGCTGTGGCTGGGATTCTGAACTCTGGCTTGGGAGGCGAGTTGGGTGGTTTATCATTTGAGCCCTGCCTCCTTCCAAAAAGGATTTGAGGGGACTTATAGTGAGAACATACCCAGAGGATAGACAGTGGGAAATAAAGCCAGAGTGAGAGGTCAGAGGCCACCAAAAGGAAGAGAAAACCAAACCCCAGGAAGAGCCAGGGTCTCTCAGGCCAGGACTTGGACTCAAGGAACAGTCATCATTTGGTTTCATAAGGACAAAGGATTCTTGGCTTGGAGAAGAGTTGGCAGAGGCTAATATACAAATCTGTGTTTAAATCTGTTTATTGAAAGTTTTAAACATATTGTTTTTGTAAATACATCCAACAGACACTGATTAGTCAGCCCCCCGAGTGATGGGTGTGGCAGGGTCCCATCCCTGGCATTTTGTTCCCCATCTGGGCCAGTAAGCTCTTCCCTTTAAAAAAAACAAATAAGAAAGCAAACTCCTTACATAAGGAACTTTTGGGGCTACAAGGAGGGGGAACCAGCTTTTCTTGTAGTAGTTGAAATACAAACATTTTTTCTTTCTGGTCTGAAAAATTAATCTACAAAAACAGTAGGTGACACCAAAGAAATCACTTCAGGTGCTGAAAGTGATTTCATTTTCACACTCTATGATTAAAAGTCGGTAGCCAAGTGCTCAGAGCCACATTGCATCTTCCTAAGTAGGAATATACCACGCCCTGCCCTCCTCTGGCTCTGTTTCTGTTCCTCAGGCGCTTTCATTATCTGTGTGATGTGGTGAGACTGGCCCGCGGCGACAGGGAGCTGCAGAAGGCAATTACTCCAGGGGAACATTGGGCACTGAGAGGCTGTGTGCCTTTTCCCCAGGACGCCATAGTCACAGCCTGGTGTGCGCAGGAAACCAGCTTGATGGAGCCATCTCCGTCAACGTGACGGGAGCATTTCCAGAAAGTGTCCGGGGGCATTTATTTCCCAAACAGTCTGTGCTGCACAGGGAGAGGGGATGAGGCCGCAGGTCAGTGGAGGTGACGGGAGGGCAGGATGCAGGGAGCTTGTTTGTGGGTCAGGAGGACACTGTCTTGGCAAAGTTCTGCCCACTCTGTGCCCACTGAGCCACAGGGGACGGCGACGTGGATCATCCGTTTTCTCTTTCTCACTTAGCCTTCCCCGGAGGAGTTTGGGCTGGAGAAATCGACCCAAACCCAGGCCGTCCTTGTTGCTCAAAGTATCAGACCGTTCAGACCTGCAGGTTGCAGGCCCAAAGGCTGGCATGCAGCCCCCAGGGGGAACTTTTGTTTGGTTTTTAACTTTTTACCTCATTTATTTGACATTAGGAGGGACTTTTTCTTTTTAATAAACTTTTTCTTTTGGAATCATTTTAGATGCACAGAAAACCTGCACAGTTAGCAAGAAATTCCCACGTCCCTTCAGCCAGGACCCCCCGTAGCATCTTACGTGCCCATGGGGCGTTTGTCACAGCTAAGAAACGCATGTGGGGACATTCCTATGAACTAACTCCAGACTTTATGTGCGTGTCACCAGTCTATCAACTGATGTCTCTTTCTGTCCGAGGATCTAAGCCAGGGTGGGTGGTCACTTTTCGTATCACTTTTTTTTAAGTGCCATAATCATGGAGTTATTTTAATGAATATTACAAAAAAATACCACATCAATTATTATAGCTTGGGACAAATGAAATGATAAAAGCAAGTCAATTTGAAGAAGTGTGTTATGAAAATAAATAAAGATGACATGGTACAGCCCTTTACTTCACAGACCCCACCAAGAAGCTCAGGCTTGCTGAACACCAAGCAAATCCCTAATGAAGTCCTGGTGGGGCTGGGATAAGGACTAGCAACCCAGTACCCCTTCCACCGCCCAACAGCGCCCCTCTTCCTGTTTAGATGCTGCGGAAGGGAGGAAGGATGTGGAGAGGAGAGGAACTCTCAGTGGGAATAAAGTTTCCATTTCAATTATTCAACTGATCCTTGACCCCCATTACTATGGATAATCAAAAACTGGGTGGATGCATCATGGCTTAAAAACATCACTGAAGTGGCCCTGAGGATGTGCAAGCAGATAATTGCATGGGGTATTCATCCAATGACACTCCAGGGGGAGGTGGTTTTCTATATGCACGGAGACAAGAGCAGTGGCCCTCAGCACAATGTCGCACATCTGAGGAGTGTTCCTTCCTGAGGGGGCTCCTTAGGTACAGCTTCCTGTTCCCTAGCATAGGGCTGGTGGTGATCAACCTCTTCTGACAATGGAGAGAGCATACAGAGGATGTTAGGGGAACCAAACCCCAAGAGGGAACCAGCTTCGTTGGAAAGTGGAGTGCGTGCCTTCCCAAGGCAGGGCATTGCTGAGCCCCAGAGAGGAGCCCTGGGTTCCGCTGCTTCCACCGTAGCACAAGGTGTGACAGCACCTGCATTGGAATATAGACTGTGCTTTGGAGCCTTTGGCCTCAGCTCCCACCTGGTGTGTAAGTTTGTGGTCTCTCCAGCAAGTTCAGGGAAGTGAGGGAGTTGCAGTTCTCTGTCATTCAGAAAGTGTGGACTGAGGGTTGGCTCTGTGCCAGGCCCCGTGCCAGATGCTGGCTTCCATCATGAGACCAGGCACAGCCAAGGCAGAGACGAACATTCCTACAGTCACTCACGACACCAGACTCCACAGACCACAGAATGGACGGATCCACAGGAACGAGAGACAGGCTGCCAGGTGCCCAGACCTGGGGAGCCTCTGGAAGAGGAGAAAGGACCACCCATCATGGCTGACCTTGGGAGGACTTGGGTCTTCACAAATTGTGTTCCTTGGTATATACAAGAGACACAAGACACAAGAAATATTCATCTATTCCCATTCATTGATTTGACACATACTCTTGGGGCCATGAGTTCGATCCTCAGAGGAGAGTCATGATGATGGAGGGAGGAAGGATGTGGTGAGGGGCCGTGCAGGAGCCCAGGGGGCTGGTCTTATGGCTGCTCTTGATCGCACTCCTCTGAGGCCCCAGAGGTGCTCCTTCATCCCCAGCTTGCTTGTGAGGCTGCGTCAACTCCCCAAGCCCCCGTTTACTGCTGAGACCCAGCCAGACACTTAGCCCTGAGTGTGCCAGATGGCTCCACTCAGGGTGCTGCTCCAGCCCCTCTCCCTGGGGCTTCCTGCCACGTGACTGCACATTGGGGGTCTGGAGAAGGGCCCAGGGACTGAACTACAAAGGCGAGGGGTGTCCCTGCTCCTCCTGACCGCAGCTTCTGCACAGGCATGTGTGTTTGATGATGCAGAGCCGGAGGGGCATGGCCGATGAGAGAGTTATCCTTTCTACCCGTGAGTCTCCCTCGGACACACAGGATATCTCATGTCTCCTCCTGGTTTTCCTGCTTTTTTTTTTTTTTTTTCTAGCTGCATGAGGTAGTTTTGTTTGAAAGAACAGTCAATGCAGACTTCAGTTTTCCGAATGAGGGTTGCTCTTGGCAAGTGAGAGAGACACATCTTTTTGTTTGTTTGTTTCCTTTGGAAAAAAGGGCCTGAGAAAGCAAGTTAACAATTCTTTGGAATTATTTTTCTTTTTCTTTGGTGACTATTGCCACATGCTTAGTTCATTGGATGCCTTTTATTTCTTTCTCTTGCCTGATTGCTCTGGCTAGGATTTCTAGTTCTATGTTGAATAGAGTGATCAGTGCCATGTCTTAAAAATAAAAACTAATTCAAACAAATCCATGTTGAACAAAATATCACCATTGCTTTGTCAATTGCAGTGGAAATGCTCATTCTGGGCCCTCGGGAACCTCTGGGGTTACATGTGGAGGCTCTGCAAACACTTGTTCCATCCACATCTGTAGGAAAACAACCACCCAGGCTTTAATTCTTACTTCCCTGCACAGAACAACCTCATCTCTAATGCAATGGTTTTTGCACACCTACGTTTCTGGGCAGCAGGCTCTGTTGATAGGTAGTTAGGCCAATAGTAACAATTACTAAAGAGCTGAGCTGTGGCTTTTTTTTTTTCTCTCTGCTTCTATCTCTTCCTGTTTTCTAAGGGTTGCTATTGTGACGTTAAGTAATGTATAGGAAATAATTTACTTCCTATTTCTGGGCCATACCAAGTTTTATCTCTGCTTGAGTCTCTTCCAGGTTGCTTGAAATGGTGCTTTTCTCAGTTAAACATGGACTTGACAAAAAGGCCAAGCCACAGGAGGCTGCCCTCTTTTATTTTAGTTTCTAAGGCTCAGGGAGCATCTCTCTGTTCTCTGAGATGCTGCCTGCAGAGCAGGAACTGGGAGAGAACACTAAAATGCCCTCTCAGCAAAAAGTAGCGGGCTCCCTACAGAGAGTGTGAGCAGGTCCTCTTGAACTCATCTCTCCTCTGCGGGGCCAGCCCCATGGTCCTTTCTGGACCTGTGGCTGTCTTCTCTGGGCAACCAGATCAGTGTGTTTGAATCAGAGCATCACTGGCTGAAAACACTCCACTCTTTACAAAGGTATGTAACATGCTCCATGACATAAGCATATATAAAATGTCAGTTAAAAAACAAAACAAACTCTTTTACTCTGTGTTCTTAATGATATATTTATCTTCAAGCACGCAGTTAAAGGGAAAATGCTACGTAAAACTGTGTGACCCAGTTCAAGTAATTCTCTTGTGTGCTTAATACCGCTGTAGATTTTGTCAAAATATTTGCTACAATTCATAATGGCTGTCAAAAACCAGGTCCACAATCCACGTTCTACTAAACAGAAAAACATTTAGAAGAAAATTTATTGCTTTATAAACTGTTTTTTTTTCCCCGATGATGGACCTAATTAAACTGAAAGTGTGAATTGGTTAGAAACATATTAGCCCAAGTATTTGTGTGTGTATATATATATATATATATATATATGTTTTATTAGCCCAAGTTTTTATTTATATATAATATAATTGAAATATCAAGATATTTGATAGAGCTACTATTTATAGCAATTCTACTGATCAGCCACCCAAGGGTAGCATTTTTCAATGAGATTTACAAGGGCCAATAGACCATGTATTTATACACATATCTGACTTCCCAGTGTCCAAAATAGCAAAGAACTAGAGGCTATCTCAGATCAGCCATGGAAGCCATGCTCTGAGAGGTAACGTGTTTCTCCTTTCCCGTAGCAAATCTTTCTGTAAGAATGAAACCAGAGATGTTATCTACCAAAATGCAACGAGGGACAGGATGCAACTTAGAAAAATGATAACATTAGCTGACTGGGAAAAACAGAATCAACGTCAGGGCCAGTTTAAAATAATATGCCTTTTAACCACCCTCGCTTTATTGCCCCAGCTAAGAGCAAGTATTTAGGACCATAGGCTAATATTAATCAGAGAGAATGCTTAGGTTCTGTAGCAATGTTGGGTCCTGTGAGATGTGCTTCCTTAGCTGTGCTTCTGCTGGGAAGCTGGGGAGGGGTGGTCATGAAGGAGGAGTGCCATGTGAGCAGGATTACCCAAAAGCGCCTGCCTAGGGAAAATGGGCTCACCATCAGGGGCCATGGAGTTACCAGCTAGAGAGACTTTTCTCCTGGTAGAGACCATGAACACCATGTACGCAGAGAACCAAGACTGTAAAAGGGAGGTAGGGTAGGCTGTTTGGTTAGAGGGGTGGGGCGGGAACAGACACAGGGAGAGTCTACCATGTCTGGACAAATCACATTTATAGTTTTATCCAATCCTTCGAACAAATGAACATGAGCCCCACTTTTCAGATAAGGAAAACACAGCGTGGAGAGTTTAAGTGAATTATTCCAGGTTACAGGGTTTGTAGGTAGCAGAGCAAAGGTTCAAAGGCAGGTCTCATCTCCAAGGTCTGGGCACTTTACCCACCGTGCTGCCCGTCTGGGTGTGGCACGGCGGGGAAGACTGAGTTATGCTGGAAGGTCACACTCAGGGATTTCTGCAGAGCGACTTTGGGGCATAGGTAGAAGCTTGTTCTCAGCACTGGCTTGTCACCAAGTGAGAGATCTTTGCAGATTTTCATTGCTTTCCTTGTAGTTCCTTTTTTTTTTTTTCCTTTTTTTGGAGCTGTAGTCTCGCTCTGTCACCCAGGTTGGAGTGCAGTGGCATGATCTTGGCTCACTGCAACCTCTACCTTCTGGGTTGAAGTGATTCTTCTGCCTCAGCCTCCTGAGTAGCTGGGGTTACAGGTGCTCGCCACCACACCTGGCTAATTTTTTTGTATTTTAAGTAGAGACGGGATTTCGCCATGTTGGTCAGGCTGTTCTCTAACTCTTGACCTCAGGTGATCTACCTGCCTCGGCCTCCCAAAGTGCTGAGGTTACAGGCATGAGCTACTGCGCCCAGCCCCTTGTAGTTTCTTTATGATCACTTTGTATTCATAGCAATGTTGGAGCTTTTCCAGATATGGTAAATGGTAGTGATGTCAATTTTCCTTTGAATATATAAGGGTACATAAGGAAAAGTGAGTTGATATAAAGAAAATGAAAGGAAAATGGTCTGTGCGGAGTCAGTGTTTCTCCAAGGATAGGCTGTGGTGCTCATGGCTAGTGTCGGTTCTAGATACACTATGAAGGCTGCGGTAAATAACATTGACTCACACACTGGGAAGGTTGTTCCTGCTTTGATTCTATTTGTGTATTTATTATTTTTATAAATTAGCCTGTTTGTTTTGAGATCATTGCAGATCACCTGCAGTTGTAAGAAAAAAATACAGAGATCACATGTAGTTTTTACCCAGTTTCCTCCAACAGCAACATCTTGCAAATCACAATCAGAATATTGACAGTGATACAGTCAAGATACAGAACATTTCCATCACCGCAAGGATTGCTTGTGGCCACCCCAACTCCCTCCTGCTCTCTCCCTCTCTCTGTACCCACCCCACCCCTTAACCCCAAGCAATCACTAGTCTGTCCTCCAGTATTTTATAATTTGTCATTTCAAGAATGTGATATGAATGGAATCATTCAGTGTGGTGTGTAACCTTTAGGGACTGACTTTTTTCATTCAGTGTAATTCTCTAGAGATTCATCCAAATGTTTCATGTGTCAACAGCATCCTCCTTTTCATTGCTCAGTAGTGTTCTGTGATATGGACGTACCACAGTTGGTTTAAATATTCATCTGTTGAAGGGCATCTGGGCTGATGCCAATTTTTGACTATTACAAATAAAACTTTAGAAACATTTATGTACAAGCTTTTGTGTGAACATAAGTTTTCATTTGTTTGAAATAAATGCCCAAGAGTGCAATTACTGGGTTGAATAATAGTTCTGTGTTTGATTTGTTAAGAAACGGCCACCCTTTTTTCCAGAATGGCTGTGCCACTTCACATCCACACTGAAATGGATCCTGGCAATATGGGGAGTGTTTCCAGATCCTCCCCAGCATTTGCTGTTTCACTATTTTTTATTCTAGCCATTCTGACAGGTGTGAAGTGATATTTTATTGTGGCTTTAATTTATATTTCCCAGGTGGCTAAAGATGTTGAACACCTTTTCATGTGCTTATCTGCTGTCTGTATACCTTTTTTTGGTGATAACTTTCTTCATGTGTTTGTTCACTTTCTAACAGGATTGTTGTTGGATTTTTTTTTAACTGTTAAATTTTCATAGTCCTCTATAGATTCTAAATATAAGTCCTTGTCAGATATGTTGTTTGTGAATACTTTCTCCAGATCCGTAGCTAGCTTTTTATTCTCTTAGAAGCAGGGGTTTGCACAGAGCCAAAAAAATAACTTTGATGAGGTCCATTTTATTATATTTTCCTTTTATGGCTAATACTTTCTGTTTCAAGTCTGGGAACTGTTTCCCACTTTAGATATCCTAAAGATTTTCTCCTATGCTTTTTTCCCCTAAAGCTTTTACAGTTTTCTATTTCACATTTAAGACTGTTTTAACTATTTTGAGTTAATTTCTATGTAAGTAAGATGTGAGGTTTAGGTCAAGTTTTTTTTTTTTTTTCTTTTTTCTTTTGCTTATGAAAGTCAATTGTTTCAGCATCATTTGTTGAAACAGCTACACTCTGTCTACAGAATTGTTTTCAACCTTTGTCAAAAACCAGTTGGCTGAGGCAGAAGAATGGCTTGAACCCAGGAGGCAGAGGTTGCACTGAGCCGAGATTGTGCCACTGCACTCCAGCCTGGGTGACAGAGCAAGACTCCATCTCAAAAAAAAAAAAAAATCAGTTGGGTATATTTATGCAGATTGATTTCTGTTTTTTGTTTTTATTATTATTCAGTTCTACTCATGTGTGTGTCTATTCTGACAATACAGTCTTGATTACTTTGGCTATATAATAAGTTTTCAAGTTAGGTAGACTGATTCTTTACACTTTAATATCTTTCTTCAAACTTGTTTGAGTTATTCCAGTTGTTTTGCCTTTCTATATAAATTTTAGAATAATCTTATCTGTGCCTACAAAAATATCTTACTAGGATTTTGATAGGAATTGCATTAAGCCTATATATCAATTTAAGGAGAATTGACATTTTCACTATGTTGCATCTTCCAGTGCATGAACACAATATGCCTCTTTATTATTTAGATTTTCTTTGAGTTAGTTCATCAGTGTTTTGTAGTTTTCAGTGTATAAGTGTTGTACGTGTTTTATTAGATTTACAAATACATATTTCGTTTTTCATTTAATTTTAGTTTTCAATCATTCACAGCTAGTGTATAGAAATGTAATTGACTTTCGCATGTTGATCTTGTATCCTGTGTTCCTTGCTTCACTCACTTATTAGTGCAAGGAAGGTTTTATTTTATTTTATTTATTTTTATTTATTTGTAGATTCTTTGAAAATTTGTATGTAGACAATAATCTCATCTGCAAATAGGGATAGTTTTATTTTTTCTTTTCCTGCTTGCAAATCTTTCCTTTCCCTGTATTTCTTCCTTGCTTTATTGTATGGTTAGAACTTTCATCTTCTGAATGAGAGTGATGAGAGTGGACATCTTTCTTTTTCCTTATCTTAGGGAGAAAACATTCAGTTTTTCACCATTAAGTATAATGTAAACTTTGGTGTTTTGTAGATGCTTTTAATCACATTAAGAGATTTCCCTCTATTTCTATTTTCCAGCGAGATTTTATTATGAATGGGTGTTGAATTTTGCCAAAAGCATTTTCTACATCAATTGATATAATTACGTGATTTTTCTTTTTACCCTGTTAATATGGTGGATTACATTGAATGCATTCCTGGAATCCTTATTCAAGGTGTATAATTTTTTTCTTATCACAGAATTCTATGTGCTGATATTTTGGGAGACGTTTTGAATCTGTGTTCATGAAGGATATTTGTCTGTAGTTGTCTTTTCATGCTGTCTTTGTCTAGTTTGGTCGCTGGGTAATACTTAGGTGCTTAAAATTAACTGGGAAGTATTATTTCCTTTTCTGTTTTCTGCATAAAGTTGTGTAGAATTTGTGTTAATCCTTCTTTTAAAGTTATAATTCTCCACATTAGGGCCTGGAGACTTCTTAGTAGGGAGCTTCAAAATTGCAAATTCAATCTGATAAATAGTTATAGTGTGATTCTTATGTGATTCAAATGATTGTTTCACATTAGGTGGATCATGGTAGTTTGTGCTTTTTGAGGAGTTGGTCCACTTCATCTAAGTCATCAAATTTTTGTGAGCTGAGTTATTTACAGTATTCCCTTGAGGTCCTTTCAATGTCTGCAGGGTCTGTAGTGATAGCCCCTTTTCCTTCCTGACATCGATAGTTTGTGTCTTCTCTCATTTGTCCTGCGTCGGTTTTCGTAGAGATTCTAAAGACCAATTTTTGGCTGGGCACAGTGGCTCACACCTATAATCCCAGCACTTTGGGAGGCCAAGACGGGTGGGTCACTTGAAGCCAGGAGTTCGAAACCAGCCTGGCCAATGTGGTGAAATCCTGTCTCTACTAAAAATACAAAAATTAGCCCAGGGTGGTGGTGCGCACCTGTAATTCCAGCATGTTGCAAGGCCGAGGCAGGAGGATCACTTGAGATCAGGAGTTTGAGACCAGCCTGGCCAACATGGTGAAACCCTATCTCTACTAAAAATACAAAAATTAGCCAGGCGTAGTGGCGGACAATTGTAATCCCAGCTACATGGGAGGCTGAGGCAGGAGAATCCCTTGAACCCAGGAGGCAGAGGTTGCAGTGAGCCAAGATCATGCCACTTCACTCCATCCTGGGCAATAGAGTGAGACTGTCTAAAAAAAAAAAGACTAATTTTATTAATCTTGTCTAAGAAAAAGCTTTTTGTTGATTTTCTCTATTATTTTTCTGTTTTGATTTGACCAGTTTTTTCCCCTACCTTTATTATCTCCTTTCTTCCACTTGCTCTGGATTTATTATGCTTTCCTTTTACTACAGTGAGGTGGAAGTCTAGAGTCTTGATTTGAAACCCTCTCTCTTTTCTTTTTCTTTTTAAACAGTTAATAGCAGTTTATTTTAAAATATTTTTGTGGGTACATAGTAGGTGTATATATTTGTGGGGTACATGAAATGTTTTGATACAGGCATGCAGTGTGAAATAATCACATTGTGGGAAATACTCCTCTTTTCTAATGTAAACATTTAGTGCTATAAATTTCCCTTCCAGCACTGCTTTAGTTGTGTGCCACAAATTTTGAGATGTATTTTTGTTTTCACATATCAGTGTATTTTTTGATTACCCTTGGGGCTTCTTCTTTGACCCATGGATTATTTAGAACTGTGTGCCATTTCATTTTCAAGTATATGAAGCTGTCCTGTTATCTTTCTGTCGTTGATTCATAGTTTGATTCCACTGTGGTCAGAGAACATGCTTTGTATGATTTTAGTTCTTTAAATTTGTTGAGGTTGATTTTATGGCCTGGAATGTGGTCTATCTTGATGTAACAGTCTGAGTCCAAACAGGAAGTGGGAGCCATACAATAGGCTAAATGAGAGAAGCTGATGATAAGAATTAGTAACTATAATGAAGAGGGACTGTAAGACATAAGGGAACTCCATGTGGCACCGTAGGATTGAGATTCAGCTTCTCAACTGAGAGAGATAGCTTCCAGTTCTCCCAGCAACAGCACATGTGGAAGGAGTCAGACCTCCTTGGAGGAGATGTGATTTGGCCACTGGATAGCAGAGGAGTTGGCTGGCTTAGCGAGACTGAAGCTTATCTGGAGTTGCTGGGCAAACAATGGGCAACTTCCCGGAGTACAGGTGGGAGGTGGCAGGCAATCTGCATCCAGAGACGTGGGGGTGTTTTGGGAGTGTGGCACTAGTAGGACAGAAGTCTCCAGAGCTCCCAGAAGGACAGTGTGCTGGCTGTGTCGTTGCAGAAGGAGCAGATCCATGTGAACCCCCCAGCCACAGGCAGGCTGTGCAAGAACTTCGGTTTTTATGTTGTGGGGGCTGCAGACAGATTACTGCTGGGCTGAGGCTGCAAGGTTGCAGAGGGAGTGAGTCCTGGGGCCTGTGGCTGGGAGGGGGAGCTCCATGGCATGTCCTCATACACACACCACTGGCCCTCTCCTGGGCCCCTCCTGGAAACTGCAGGAAGCCTCTTCCTCCTGCAATGACCCTCCAACATCCTGTGTTGGAAAAACTTAGCACTGTGTCCACTTTAAAGGAGAAAAGCTTTAAAAGTTTGCATCTTTCATCATACAGCATGTATTGAATGGCATTTTTGGAGCTGAGAGGCAATACATTTCTACCTGGCACAGTCTATCCCTTTGCCTATGCAGCCCCATGTGTGCCCTTTACATGCATTTGAACTTTCTTACACCAGAATATTTTATAGCAATATTTCCACCTAACAAGATACATCCATGCTTCTAGCAAGTGAAGAGGTTCTCACTTGTTCGAAATGAGCAGATGCAGTCATTGTACTCAGCACAGGCTGTATCAATTGCTCTTCAAATTCAGACAAGATATCACTGAATATTCTGTTCCCTAAAGCCTACATTGTAAAGTTAACTTCCAATAACTCATGTATAAAAATTTAAAACATGAAGTAGGAGAAAGAAGAAGAGAATGATTAGTAAAGATAAAATAAAACTCATTCATATAACACATGTAGAGACCATACACGAAGCCCCTCCTGTCCTCGTTTATATAATTGATGAAGAAGTTGTAGTTCATATCTGTGACTTTCTTCTTCCACCACCCATTCCACATCTTCCTTGACCTCATCTGCTCTGAGTTCTTTACCTCTTGGAATATCTACTAACTCCTGAAAAGTTTGAGTATTTACTTTTCTCCCAAATTGCAGTTGTTCCAGTATGTGGCAATAGGTCCCTTTGAGAAGGCATAAATAAAGATTTACAAGGTGTCCTTTTGGCAATAGTAGAGTGTCCTTTTCAAGGGGACCTGGGCTTCCCTTCAATCAAGGGCCCGTAAGTCTGCAAACTGCCTTAGTTCTGAAAAGTGGGTAAAGGGCAGTGAGTCTCCATTCGATGACTGAGTCAGGTTATTTGCCACCACACTTAGAACTTTTCCTATTATTTCCTGTGATTTCCTACGATATCAGGTGATATCTTAGTAGACTGACTAGTCTTTCCCTCCGAGGGACAACGTAATCAGTTAGCTACTGATAAGATCTCTGCCAGCCAAAGAATTCGAATTCCTGCCATTCCCTATTGCTCTTGTGGTTGGCATGTTCTCCTTGTCTTTGGCAATGAAGTGGCGCCACTTGGTCCTCTGCTATTCTGGGACCCCCCGACAACCACAGTGAAATGAGGGAGCCTGTCTCAATAGTGGTGTCCCCTACAGCTCTTCCTGGCCTGGAAAAAGAGCAACCGCAAATCTTTTTGGGGATGCGGGTGCTTCCCTCATTAATGCATTTCTCAGTGCCCTCCTGAAGAGGGGCCTTCTGGGTCTTCTTGAGGCATGCCGTTGGGAGAGTTGAAGGTTGCCTGTGATACACCTGGCCCAGCAGGTGTATTTACCATGGTCTTTAGATCCCCTCCTCTGTGTCATGCCAGGGAAGCTCTAGCATTCCAGCCTCACCAAATGCGGGTCACCATCATTTCCAGGTTTCAGTCAACCAACCTAGGAAGCTTTAAAGCCATATCCAGCTGCACAACTAATACATTAAATTGAGATTCTCTGGTAAGTGCTCTCCTGTCAATGAATTTGGTCCAATGGCTGGTGGTGTTTTCTGCCCTCCTTGGTATAAACCCATGGAATTCATTTGCACACACAAGTTCCCTAGGTTTCTGCTGACATATTAGCCAAGGCATTCAGCTCTTCTGGTGTGTGAGCCATTTCCTCCTGGGTCATAGTGAGCACCTATCTCCTTGGGCCATGCTGAGATTTGACTCTAGTTAAATCTAGTTAAGTCTAGATAGAGGGAGCAGGGACTGGTTGTGGTGGGTTCTGAGAAGGATCAGTATCCCCTTTCAAGGCATCTACCCTATGTGAAGGCATCATAATGTTTTCCAGCTCAGGAAATCTGGCCTCTGTGAACAGTGAGGGGGAAGCTGCTGCCACTTGTACGGGAGGCTCAGAATGACCTGGAGGTCAGTGTTGTCAGTTTCTCTAGGTCCAACAAGATGTCCTCACCTTGAGTTTTAGGATCCCATTTTTTCCTGATTAGTGCCCAAATTTTCACATAAGAAGCTTGGCATGACTGTGAATTCAACTGCCATTTTAATTCAGTAACTTGCACCATTAAGTTTTTTGTTTGATTTTCAGCAATGTCAGCCCTGTGGCTACAAAAATGAGAGATTCTTTTAGGACTATCATGGAAGCTGTATGATTCTCAGACCATGACTCAAAGTGGGAATTAATGGACCAGAGCTTGTCATTTGCTCTTGGTAAGCGCTCAAGGACACCAAAAGAAATCCATTTCATACCACATCCCTTATGGTCATCATTCCTGCCATACGGCAGGAGCAGAAGCCACTTGAGCTTCCAAGGCACATGCTCTAAATTGGCACTTTGCCACAATCGACAACAGGTGATGGCTTTATTAATTGTGATGCTTTTGTACCTCACGGGTTACAAGAGTCACATTTCTCATTGGCAAGGAACTCAGCACTGTGCTCACATCCAAAAGCACAACACCACCAGTCCCTAAATCCCATCATTAGGGATCTCTTGGGACCATTCCCAGAGACAATTCTGTAGAAATCTGTGCCCAGTCAGAAGACAGAAACCACCCAGTGGGTTATGCAGGGGAAACTTAGCATAGGAATGATTAGGTACAATGAAAAAGTGACTATTAGGTACAAGGAAACTCTATAGAGTGCCCTAAGATTGAGGGAGAGTACTCAAGGAACAACACCCTTGGAAGGCATTCAGGTCTCATCAGAGAAGCTGTGACTTTAGCCACCACATAGCAGAGAAGTTGGCTGATTCAGCTAGACTTGAGATTGTGTGGAGCTGCTAGGCCAACAGCTGACAACCCTCTGGGGTGCTGCTGGAGAGCAGACCATGCACAAGCAGAGATGCGGGCGTGCATCTGGGAGCCTGGGCACCAGCGGGACAGAAGGTTTTGGAGCTTGTGGCGTGCATAGAGGAAGTGGGGCTTGCAGAAGAAACGGCCACTGTGTGTGGACTCTCGGCACAGGAGGCTAGCTGGCTGTACACGGCTTTAGTTTCCCTGTCTGGAAGGGTGCAGATGGATTATCCCTGATCCAAGGCTGTAGGCTGCACAGGGAGCACTTTTGCAGCCTGCAGTTCTGGCTGGTTCTTTTAGATACCCCCACATAATCGTTGCTCTAGGTATTACTATATATATATATATGGAATTTATCATAGTCTGCTGGTGTCATTATTTTACCAGTTGGAGTGGAAAGTAGAAATCTCAGCTCCATGTATGCACTCACATTTAGAATTATCTTAAATATGTCCTTTACATACATTTAGAACCATATCAGACAGTGTTATATTTTTTGTTTCAACCACCAAACATGATTAAGAAAACTTGCCCAGGAGTGGTGGCTCACACCTGTAATCCCAGGACTTTGGGAGGCCAAGTCAGGAGGATTGCTTGAGCCCAGGAGGTTGAGGCTGCAGTGATCCATGTACGTACCACTGATCAACGTATGTGCACTCCAGCCTTGGTGACAAAGCAAGACCATCTCAAAAACGGAAAAACAAAAAACAAAACAAACAAAAAAAATCCCAAAACAAAAAACAAAAACTCAAAAGGAAATGTTTTTACCCACTTTTTTACTCTTTCCATTGTTCTTTTTCCTTCCTGAGGTTCCAAGTTTCTCTTTTTGTTATTCCTTTCTGTTCAGAGAACTTCCATTCTTTGAGGGTGGGCCTGCTGGTGACAGATTCTATTTGTTTTCATTTATTTGAGAATATCTTGATTTCCTCTTCATTCCAGGAGGATGTTTTCATACTTTCACTGGATATAAAATTTTGGGCTGATACTTCCTTCCCATCAGCTCTTGAAAAATATGGTACCCTTTTCTACTTGCCTCCAAGTTTCTGACGAGAACCCTGCTTTCATTAGCATTGTTTTCTCCGTAGCTAAGGCATTGTTTCTCACTTGCTTCTTTCAATATTTTCTATCTGTAGAGTTCAGGAGTTTGACTATGACATGCTTTGGTGTGGATTTCTTTGGGTTTATTCTGGTGGGGGTGGGGGTAGGTGATTCTCTCAGCTTCCTGAACCTGTAGCTTTTTGCCTTCTGCCAGATTGAAGCTCCTGAACATTATTTATTTGAGCACTTTTTAAGCCCGTCTTCTTTCTCTTCTCCTTCCCTGACTCCGATGATATGAATATTAGACCTTTTGTTAGTGCCATGGGTTCCTGAGGCTGTTCATTTTTGAAATTTTCATCCTGTTTTCTCTCTGTTGCTCAGATTGGGTAATTTCTATTGTCCTATCTTTAAGTTCACTGATTCTTTTTTTTTTTTCTGTCCTGTCCATTTTGCTGTTGAGCCCATCCACTGAGTTTTTAAATTTTTGATTATAGTGTTTTTCATTTCTATTATTTGCATGTGGTTCTTCTTTTATCTTCTGTGTCTTTGCTGGGGCTTTCTATGTTTCCTTTGTTTCAAGCATGTTTGTAAGTGTTCATGGAAACATTTTCATGATGGCTGCTTCACAGCTGTCAGGGAATCCCAGCATCTTTTGCATCTTGGTGTTGGCGTCTGTGCATTGTCTTTTTTCATTTGGTTTGAGGTCTTCTTGGTTCATGATATGACAAGTGATTTTTAGTTGCGACTTGGATGCTTTGGGCATTATGGTATGCAAGTCTGGGTTTAGTGACCCTTCTGTGGTAGCTGGCTTCCTTTGCTACTGCTCTGGCTGGGGAAGAGGTGAGTGGAAGTCGAGGTTCCCCACTTAGCCTCTGTTGGTACCCGTTGGGAAGGCCCTGTTGCCTCCTGGGAAGGATAGTAGTGCTGGCTTTCCGCCAGGCCTTCACTGACATTTCCCTGTCTGGAAGAGCTAGGAATGCCTTGTTATTGCCTCCCACAGAAAGAGGGAGTGGATTAACACACTGTGGCACACCCACACCGTAAAATAGGACTTGGCAAGGAAAAGGAATGAATGATTGGAGCACACAACAGCTTGGATGTCTCTCAAAGGTATTGTCCTGAATGAAAGAAGCTAGACCAAAAAAGCCACATAATATGTGGTTGCATTTATAGGACATTCTGGAAAAGACAAACCTATAGGGACGGAAAACAGATCTGTGGTTTCCAGAGGCTGGAGGTGGAGGAAGAGATTGACCAGAGAGGGGGGGCATGATTTGGGGGCGTGATGGCCTTCTTCATTTTGATTATGTTGGTTGTTACATGACTGTATTTACTTGTCAAAATTCACAGAACTGTACACTAAAGAGGGTGCGTTTTACTGTATGTAAATTGTACCTTAATTTAAAAAATACATCCTGTTGAGAGGTGGAGAAATTTGAGGAATATGATCTCTTGCCACCTCTCAGTCTCTAGCCATAGAATGATGTTGGGTCCTAACTGACATGCCTTTTCTCAGTAACGCCCGCAGACCCTCTGTAACATGCACGTGTATTTTGCTTTCGTGCGTACGCTATGTCCATTTATAAAGAGTGCCTATCCATATCTTGTAGTTCCGACATGGGCAGCTTAAGAGGTAGGGTTAACTCATATAATATTTTGAATCACATCAGTATTTGGGACACTTCTTCCTACCCTTTCTTTGAATTCAGCATTGCATCTGTTTGCTATTTTCCTGGATAATTGTTGTAATTATATAAAAGAATAACCATCACCAATGCAATATTCTGAATTCATTATTTCACATCATAAACAAATCTGTTGATAGCCTGCTAGGCAATCACGAATCGTGTGCTATGTAGCATTTTATTTTGTGTTCTAAGCCACGAGGAATCAAGATAAACGTTCAACATAGCCAGGCCCGTACTAGGAAGATCTGCCCTTGGCACACACGATAGCCAGCCGAGGTCACCTTCCAAGTGGCCCTCGGTGGCGGAAGGAGAGCAGTTCTGGATTGCAGTTCTCATCCTTGTGCTGGCCTTGTCTTCTATCTGGCAATAAAACTTTAGGCTTCGCTTTCTCCATTTGCCATGGAGAAGAGTAACAGTCACAGCAGTAATCAAGAGAGGCCTCTGGTCATTTAATTAAGCATGGCATCCCTAGTATCCATAATTTCAGGTCATTAGGTGTCCAGACATTGTTCTCTCCATTTTGCAGATAAGGAAACAAAGGCCCAGGGAAATAGAATGCTTGCCCAGAAAGAATTAAAAAAATATATTGTTAAGCAGGCCAGCGTTTGTGGATGCAGTTCCTTTGATTTAGTGTGTCATGCCGCAAACATGCCAGGCACATTCCCGCCTCAGGGCCTTTGCACTGGCTGTTTGCATCCACTGGCCTTTGCATTGCCAGAAACACTCTTATCCCAGGTACCAGCATGGCTCATTCTACCAATAGGTTCCCATGTTAAAACCAGGCAAGTCTGGGGCAAACTAGGATGAGTTGGTGTACAGTACACCAGTAAATGAAAGAGCATGTGTTGCAGAGCTGCCATTCTTGTTAGGGATGCTCCCCTGGCCCATCTCATTTAAAATTGCACTCTTCCTTCCTTCCTGGCCCTGCTGATGTTCCTCTGCCGTGCTCCTACCCTCCCTTCCCCTGCTGTATTTTTTTCCATAATACTTACCATTTTTCAATACATTATATAATTTATGTTTAAAAACTTTCTTGTTTGTCTTCCTAACTAGAATGTAAGTTTCGTAATATAAGCTCTTTTACTTACCAGTGTACTATACCCAGGGAGACCAATTCATTCTAGTTTGCCCTGGACTTGCCTGGTTCTGAAATGGAAAGTCCTCCCAGGCAAAACAGGACCCTGTAGCTTCTAGCACATAAAACAGCACCTGGCATGTAGTAGGTGCTCAATAAACATTTGAATGGATGAATAAATAAATATTCAACAGGTGGAAACTAAGCTAGAACAATTGCCTTGGTTTTGCAATGGTCCTATGCTCCATGTAATGTCATCCTAAAGAGTGTTAATTCATTCTGCCACTTTTCCTTTGAAATAGTTTACTACTATATTTACTATTACTAAATCAAACCTATTGCTTTGTTAATGTGGGTGCCTCAAGCACTATTGTACAGCCCCCAGCTAGTGAGACTTGGAGAGGCAGACCTTGCAGTGTCCTCTAAGTCAAGGAGAATTGAGGCTCCACATGCCCCACTCTCTCAGCCAGTGAAGGTTCTACTGTACCATCCAGCATTGTGTGGCCTTGCTTTCTCTTTATTTTGCATTCCAGCCAACAGTTTGGACCTAAAATGGGTGTCAAAAAGTGTGCAAGTGCTTGAGCTGAACTGACCCAACAAACGACGGAAGAAAGTTTTACTGTGTGTTAAAATGCAAATCTGTGGACTGTCCAGGCTCTTCAAAGAAATGGATGACAAAGCAGAGGGGAAAAACCAGTTGACCACAAGTAGGCTCCAGAAGGGAAGCAGAAGAAACTCTGGTCTAAGCTGTGTCAAGGCCTAGGTGTTATATGAAGACAGTGGAAGCACAGTGCCATTTCCAGAGGGATGAATCAATAATGACTCCTTTCAATGCTGATATAATTGTTCATTCCAGTTATGCACTCTGGGAAAAGTGGGCTGTTCGTAGAGTCACAGGCTATGAGGGATGGTGGTAAGACAAAAATGACCACAGGGCAAAATTAACCCTAAAATTCTTCAGGCATGCATCATATTATTAGCCAGCATGTCATGCTATTCAGTTGCCTCTTGCTGTCTCATACATCACCCCTAAAACAGTGGCTTAGAATAACAACTGCTTATTTGGTTCATGATTTTAGGGGTCAGTATTTTAGGCTGTGCTTAGTTAGGTGGTTCTTGTGGCTAGGCTTATTCGTGTGTCTGTGGTCAGCTGCCAGGCCTGTTGGGGACTGGCTGGATGAGGAGGGTCTCTCCTGGGATTGCTCGGCTCAACTCCACATGGTCTCTCATCCTCCTGGGAGCTCACCTGGGCTTGTTCTCATGGCAGAGGCAGAGCAGAAGCATGCAAGCTTCTTGGGACACCTAGGCACACCATCCCTAATGTGACACGGTGTTGCCTGGAGTTGAGGAGTGGAGAAAAAGTCTCCAGGTCTTGATGGGAGGAGTAGCAAAGTGCCCTTGCAGAGGCCACGGAAACAGAGAGGATTGAAGAAGTGAGGCCGTTTTTCCAATCTGCTCACGGTACTTCTCAGTACCTCCAACTCAGCCAGTTTTTCTTTTGGTTTTGAATTTTGTCTTATTTCCTTGTTTAATCAACAGATGCGATGAGAAGCTTGTATTTTTGGCACATGCTGTACCAAAAATGCTGGAAACACTGGAATGGTGTTTAGCAGTAGCTGTGAGGGTGATGTGGGGCTGAGCCTGCTTAAGGGAACCAGGGCTTGAAGCCCCCTCCTTTCACTTGGGCATTAGGAGTTGACAGCCAGGAGCATTACCGTGTGATGGAGATTGTTCTTTTTGTGTGCAGCCTGTGAGGTTGAATTCAAGTGAATTAAATTTGCATGTTAAGGGACTCTGCTGTATAAACCTTTGGGAATTTCTGAGAAATCTTAGATGGAACAGCATGGTTTGGCTTAAATAAGTGAGGAAACTCTTCAGAGGAGTTTCATGTAAAAATGTCTTCCCTGTTTCTCAAATGTGATAATTTAAATCAGGCCATTTCTTTATAGTCTTATCTAAGGCTATAATTCATTCACTCAACAAATATTTATTGAACACCTACTATGGGCCAGGTAGTGTACAGTGCCCTGGGCCATCCTGGGTCAGTGATTGATACTATGCAGCCATTCAGTGCAATGGTTCAGAGTCTCATGCCTTGAAAAAAATCTATTAATAACTCACTCTACAACTTGGATATACTAAAAAAAAAAATTCCTTTACTCTTCCATAGCTTATCAGATCTTCTCTAAGATCAGTGGGAGTAGAAGAAAAAACATGCCTTGATTGATTCCATTAGGGTTTTACTTTGGGCCAGGCACATTTACAGTTCATTTGAGTATCACAAGATGCCATGGGGGAGGTGTCAATATTTTCCATTCTACAAACAAGAAAACTGAGTCCCAGGGAGGCCGTGCAGCTCATCTGAGTCACAGGACTTGGACATGCGTGGTGGGATTTGGGTCGTCGTCCAGAGCCTGCTCTCTTCTAAACACTCTGCAGAGCAAATGAAATAAACACCCAGTCTCCTTATGTCCCATATGTCGTGTCCTTTTACCCATCCTCCACCCCCAGCAGGAAGAACTTGAAGGGTGGGGGATCCACCCTGGAGCCCTCATTATAGAGCATCTCTTCCCACTAGTTGTCCCTGCCCTGGTACCCTGTGAGCTCCACGACAGACTCTGTTCATGTCATGGGAGGACCATGGTGGCTCAGGACAGTGCAGCCCTGGGGCCCCCACTGCCTGACCGTGCCTCATACCAGCTCACACATGGACAGCCTGTGAAGATGACTTTTTGTAAAGTCCATCAATGGGAAGTTGGGGGACAGCCATAGTGTTACCCCCACTTATACCTGCTCCTCCCTGGTTAAAGCCTGACCCTCCCACTTGCCTTCCTCCTCCGCACCCATCCGCTTCTCACTACAGTCCAGCAAAGGGCAGAGCTTCCTTTCACATCCTGGATTTGTTTCCTGAGCCTACAGTAACAAATGACCACACACTGCGAGGCTCATAGCAACAGAATGGATTCTCTCACAGTGCAGGAGACCAGCGGTCTGAAATCAAGGTGTCCACAGGGCCACCCTCCTTCTAAAGTTCTGGGAACGGGGGAGGTGCGGGGTGGGGGGTCCTTCCTGGCCTCGTTCAGTTCCTGGTGGCTCCAGGCATTCCCTGGCTTATGGCTGGATTGTGCCCCATCTCTACCTCTGTCCTCATGCAGGTCTTCTCATGGCCTACTCCCTGGGTCCCTGCATCCTCTCCTCTTCTTATAAGGACACCATCAGTTGCTGGATTTAGGACCCCCACTAAATCCAGTGTGATACCATTTGAGATCCTTAATGATGTCTGCAAAGACCCTATTTCCAAATAAGGTCCCATTCGCAGGTAGTAGGGGCAGGACTTGGATGCTGTTTTGGAGAATGCAATTCAACCCACCTTCCTTCCCTTACGTAAAGCTGCCCTCGCCTATCAGGCAGCTAGGCCCATATCTTTGCTGTGCCACTGTTAGAGGGGCATCTTCTCTACAGGACAGTTCTGGGCACAGGTCCTCCCTCCTTGGAGCATGAAACATTAAACAAAGAGCAAAGGTAATTTTGAAAAACTCTTCACTCTCATAAACAATATCTGGCTCTCTAGATGATCATTTTATTTTATTTTATTTTGAGACAGAATGTCACTCTCACCTAGGCTGGAGTGCAGTGGTGTGATCCTGGCTCACTGTAGCCTCAACCTCCTTGGCTCAAGTGGTCTTCCCACCTCAGCCTCCTGAGTAGCTGGGACCACAGGCATGTACTACCATGCCCACCTAATTATTTATTTTTTGTAGAGACGGGGGTCTTACTATGTTGCCCAGGCTGGTCTCAAACTCCCGGGCTCAAGCAAAGATGATCATCTTACCAGAAATATTTTTTATTTTTTTATTTTTATTTTTTATTTTACTTTAAAAGTTCTGGGATGCATGTGCAGAATGTGCAGGTTTGTTACATAGGTATACATGTGCCATGGTGGTTTGCTGCACCTATTAACCCGTCATCCAGGTTTTAAGCCCTGCGTGCATTAGATATTTGTCCTAATGGTCTCCCTCCCCTTCCCCCCTACAACTCCCCAACAAGTCCTGGTGTGTGATGTTCCCCTCTCTGTGTCCATGTGTTCTCATTGTTCAACTCCCACTTATGAGTGAGAATATATAGTGTTTGGTTTTCTGTTCCTGTGTTAGTTTGCTGAGAATGATGGCTTTCAGCTTCATCCATGTCCCTGCAAAGGACATGAACTCATTCTTTTTTATGGCTGCATATTATTCCATGGTGTATATGTGCCACATTTTCTTTATCCAGTCTATCACTGCTGGGCATTTGGGTTGGTTCCAAGTATTTGCTATTGTAAATAGTGCTGCAATAAACATACGTGTGAATGTATCTTTATAGTAGAATGATTTATAATCCTTTGGGTGTATACCCAGTCATGGGATTGCTGGGTCAAGTGGTATTTCTGGTTCTAGATCCTTGAGGAATTGCCACATTGTCTTCCACAATAGTCGAACTAATTTACACTCCCACCAACAGTGTAAAAACATTCCCATTTCTCCACAGTCTTGCCAGCATCTGTTGTTTCCTGACTTTTTAATAATTGTCATTCTAACTGGCATGAGATGGTATCTCATTGTGGTTTTGATTTGCATTTCTCTAATGACCGGTGATGAAGATCTTTTTTTCATATGTTTGTTGGCCACATAAATGTTTTCTTTTGAGAAGTATCTGTTCATATCCTCTGCCCACTTTTTGATTGGGTTATTTGTTTTTCTCTTGTAAATTTGTCTAAGTTCCTTGCAGATTCTGGATATTAGACCTTTGTCAGATGGGTAGCTTACAAAAATTTTCTCCCATTCTGTAGGTTGCCTGTTCACTCTGATGATAGTTTCTGTTGTTGTGCAGAAGCTCTTTAGTTTGATTAGATCCCATTTGTCAATTTTGGCTTTTGTTGCAATTGCTTTTGGTGTTTTAGTCATAAAGTCTTTGCCCATGCCTTTGTCCTAAATGGTATTGCCTAGGTTTTCTTCTAGGGTTTTTATGGTTTTGGGTTTTACATTTAAGTCTTTAGTCCATCTTAATTTTTGTATAATGTGTAAGGAAGGGGTCTAGTTTCTGTTTTCTGCATATGGCTAGCCAGTTTTCCCAGCACCATTTATTAAATAGGGAGTCCTTTCCCCATTACTTGTTTTTATCGGGTTTGTCAAAGATCAGATGGTTGTAGATGTGTGGTGTTATTTCTAAGGTCTTTGTTCTGGTCCACTGGTCTATATATCTGTTTTGGTACCAGTACCATGCTGTTTTGATTACTGTAGCCTTGTAATATAGTTTGAAGTCAGGTGGCGTGATGCCTCCAGCTTTGTTCTTTTTGCTTAGGATTGTCTTGGCTATACAGGCTTTTTTTTTTTTTTTTTTTTTTTTGGTTCTACATGAAATTTAAAGTAGTTTTTTTCTAATTCTGTGAAGAAAGTCACTGGTAGCTTGATGGGAATAGCATTGAATCTATAAATTACTTTGGGCAGTATGGCCATCTTCATGATATTGATTCTTCCTTTCCATGAGCATGGAATGTTTTTCCATTTGTTTGTGTCCTTTCCTATTTCCTTGAGCAGTGGTTTGTAGTTCTGCTTGAAGAGGTCCTTTACACCAACCTTATTCTGCATGCCAGCCCAGGCTTCCCTGTTCTCTCTGTCTTTCTTCACTAGAAGGAATATACTTCCTCAATTCCTTGATGTTGGGTGAATCCCTCCATCTCTCAGCGCCTTATTCCTCTTGTTAGAATAAAAACAGAACCTCCCTGCTGTGTGGATTAGATGGCTTAGGGCACGTATAGACCTTGGGCCTGTGGCCTGGACATGGTGTCATATAAAGGTCAGCTCCCTGTGCTCTGAACCTGCAAAGCTTAGGCAGAAGATGTCTTAGGCAGATCAAGGTAATGCTGATGGGCTTGGGAAAAAGAAAAAGAGAAAATTATCTGAATAATTTTCAGCAGATTTTCCCCGTTTTGCATTGTGCTGTGATCAGTGCTTGTAGGTAGCATCTGTTTAATCCTCGTTTTCCCCATTTTACAAATGAAAATCCTGAGGTTAAGGAACTTGCTGAGCCTCACAGGGAGGGTGAAGGTGGCAAAACCAGAACTCAAACCCAGGTTTTTTTCTTCTTCCACCAAGAAGACAGGGAACGGGGACGGCTGAGTGCAGCTGGCAGGCCCTCCCTCCTGCCAAAGCCAACCTGACATCAAGCTTCTCCCTCCACACATCTGCAACCGATTGACCATCTACAGGGAAACCACGTAATTTGTGTATGAAAATTAGGCAATTGCTGGAGACACTCTTCTCCTCCAACTTGCCTAAGCTTTCTGCACACTGTGTGTGTGTTTGTAAACTCTCTTCTGGCCTGCTTCTTTATCGTAATTGTTTAGGCAAAACATATTTTGTCACTAAACAAAATGAATTTGGGTGAAGTCGTAGTGGGAACTAACACGTATTTGGCCCTGACAGGAAGTGGGCAGCCTTCCCTGCTTTTAGGGAGGTGTTGTTTCTAACCAGCTACTCTCACCCTCGGAGACCCTTCCCGACCCTTCCAGAATCTGACAAAAGTTAGGGCTGCTCTTGCTCTCCAGGAACATTCACCTACACACATAAGGTAAGCTGTAATTTCACTTTGGGTCCTGGCTGGCCTGGATGCACATTCAAGTGGGTGGGCAATTGAGAGGGGTTTAGATGCGGGGCCATTTACAAAGTGTGGGCCTGGTTTTGGGATGTTGGGGTACCTGAAGGCTGGTAGCAGTGGGGGAGTGTTACCTACCCCAGGCATGAGAGGCCAGCCTGGGAACCGTGCTTGGACCTAGAGAGGACCACCTAGCGAAAGTCTGTCCCCGAGTAGAGGGACAAAGGCCACCTTGGAGCCAGGCCTGACCTTCCTCTCCTTCCCCTGACTTGCCAGCACCTCCCTTTGGGCAAACCTCGCTGGGCGCCAGTGGACTAGGGAGCATGTTGCTACAGCTTTGCAGGTACGGGGTCTATGCCAAGGGTGTATCAGGTGAAGATTTTAAGTTAGGGAGGTGCTTCTCAAAGTAGAGGACTGTAGCACTGAGGTGTGCGAGACCATACATGGTGGCCTACAGATACATATTTTTAAAAATGTAATAGGTATTTATGTTAATGGTTCATAGGGAAAAACGATCTTCTCTTTTTGATGATGATTTATTTAGTATCCCCACCCCCCACTTTTATGCCCAATTATTACAAGTATTTATTTCTTTTGGCTCCCTTGTTCCTGCAATAGGCAAAACATGACATCATGGTTTATACCTTGTATTTCTTGGCTGGTCAGGATAAATATCTTTTCACGTTTCTTTTTAAATACTGTTTTGATTTAAAACAATTTTTGAAATGACAATTTTTAAGAGTAGTTTTAGGTTTGTAGAAAAATGAGGATAAAGTACAGATATTTCCCATCTGCCACTTTCAGCCTGTGCCCCCACTGTTTTCCCTGTTATGAGCATCTTGCATGAGGGTGATGCATTGGTTGCAATTGGTGAACCCATTGATAGACACCGAAGTCCAGAGTCTACACTAGGGTTCTCTCTTGGTGTTGCATGTTCCATGAGTTTTGACAAATGTATAGTGGCAAGCATCTGGTGTTACAGGATCAGAACAGTCCCTTTCACTCCACCCACCTCTTCATCCCCTCCTCCCCCAACCCCTGGCAACCCCTGATCTTTTCCCTGTCTCCATAGTTTTGCCTTTTCCAGAAGGTCATACAGTTGGGACCACACAATGCAAAGTCTTTTCAGATTGGCTTCTTTCACTTAGGAACATGCATTTCAGGTTCCTCTCTGTCTTTCTGTGGTTTGCTAGATTATTTCTTTTTATCGATGAATAATATTCCATTGTCGGGATGTGTGTTTACTGATGTTTGTTTACTGAAGGACATCTTGCTTTTTGCAATTACAAATACAATTGCTGATGTTTACATCAGTGTGCAGGTTTTTGTGTGAACGTCAGTTTTCAACTCACTGGGCAATGATATAGTTCCCCTTCCTCCCATTTTTTTTTTCTTTTACTTTTTGAAAATTGTGATAAAATTTACATAAAATAGAACACTTTCACCATTGTGAAGCATACAGTTCAGTGGCCTGAAGTACACTCACATTGCATGCATTCCTTTTAAAGCAATGGCGTTCCAGCCACAAGGCTCTCTATAGGTAGGGTGGGACGGAGTAACAGTGCAAGTGGGCCCCATATGCAGCGGAGTGGGTGACGGTGGTCCAGGATGAACGGAAGTCTGGGAAACTTGTAACTACACCAGCCGTCTTAGCATCCAAGTTCTGTCTGCCTAATGTGTCCAATATGCTTCTCCATGGCCTTCTCTTTCGGGGCCCTAAATGTAAATTCTAAAAACCTACTTATGGCATTTTCGTGTTCTCTCTTGGCCCAGGCTCACTTATGGGTTGCTTTTGCAAAGGAGGGTGGGAAATTGTCACTTCTTCTCTTCAAGTTTCTCCCACCTCTTTGCTCCCCCTCTCCTCCATAAAGCTGCACATTTGCACCGAAAGACATGACTGTTTGTGGGGGGGAATTGGGAGGAGGTGGGGAGCTGCACACGCGGCAGATGAGGGATGTGCCAAGTTCCCTGCATGCGGGAGTCTGGGGATGGCGACAGGGTGAGGACTTGGCATTCAGTCCAGGTGATCAAGGGGCTGTCCCGGACCCTTCCCTCACTCACACAAAGAGGTAAGCCTTCTAGCGACTGCCTTCCCAGTCCTGGCCTCCAGCTTCCCCATCAGTCCAATGGGGACAATAAGACCTGCCATCTCCTTGATTCAGAGTGAGCAAAATTATCTGCAGCCTTTTGAGGTTTTCCTGAGAAAAGCGTCATCTCCCTGGAGGAAGGTGTTAGTCAGCTGTCATCTCGCCAGCAGGGATCAGCTGTTACTCAAAGGCGTCAGTTTCGCTGTGCTTACAGAACAGGCTGCAGAGAGCACAAAACGATCATCGTGGCAGGCGTGTCAGAAGCGTGGCGCTCTTTCCTGGCATTTCTGTTTTGAAGCCTCAAGTCTCCCACCCTGTGAGAGTCAGTTCTGGGCTCCTTTTCCTCCTCCCTCTACCCCCAGGTTGGGCTAAAGTTTGTGGGGGGCATGTGATGCTCAGCCCTCAGCTCCCCAGGCAGGCCCCCACTGAGACATCCCTCAGGTGACAACCCCCTCAATTTGGCCCCATTTTCCCAGCCACTTCAGGGCCTTCCTGGGTGCTCTGGAATTCATCCTGCGGCGAGAGCTCTGCGTGTGCCTTGTCCTCCTGTCTGGATGTGCGCTCTGGGCTGTTGATGCTCTGTGTCCTGGCACCCCTCTTTCCAGACTGCCCTGGGGAATGAAGCAGGAATTGCCACTGAGGCAGGAGCTGGACGCACTCACTCCTCCCTTCCTCCCTTCCATGACCTCCCCACCCATGACCCTTATAACCAGGGGATCAGGACAACAGGCTTGTACTCATCCAGTTTCCTTAGGGTTTAGGGCTTTTGGAATTAAAACACCTTTACTGAGTTTCTGCCACAGGAACAGACAGAAACACTGCCCACCTGTTCCCCAACTCAGCATTTCAGAGCCAACTGTAGGCAGTGCTTCTGTGTCCGATGGCTCCCTGCGGCCAGAGTCTGCCCCGTGCATTCATGCACAAACCTGGAAATGCCAGGACACGGCTGCTCCCAGAGGCAGCCCTGATGCAGGCAGCTCACTTGCCCCTGGGGTGCATGTTCTACACGATCTCCTGGTGTCCCCTGTGGGATTAAGCTCCAGTCACCCACAGTGGGGACTTGCTGGACATTTTGTAGCCTCCTTCACCCCCAGCCTTCCCATTTCCTTACAAGTGTTTCCTGGGATCACCTCCCAAATAAAATACTTGGAATGGAATCCTTTTCTCAGGAACCCACCCTGAGACAGCATCCCTTGCTAGAGGCGATGCATGGAGACTGCTGAGCTGACGGATGGGGGAAGAGATAAGGGTAGGAGGAAGACAGGGTGGGGGAGGAACCGGTAGTTAATAGTTCAAAATATTATGGCGTATAATTGAAAAGTGAAATAAATGGAGTGCTTATTCTGTGCTGGGGACAGCACTTGGTGTTTTCACATAACTTATTTCATCTGATCCTCCTGGTGGCTCTGCCCCAATACCATTGTTCTTAGAGATGAAGAAACAGTCTCAGGGCCACCCACTAGCAAGATGGTTAAGCAGGGACAAGAATTCAGGCCTACTGGTCTCCTAGGGAGATTCCTGAAATTCTTAACTAGTAGAAAGGTTGCAGCGTCTTGAGGTAAGTCTTTATCTTCCATTACTATTAGCTCTTATCCATTCTAGTAGCCACCTATTAATCTCAAAAGATTCCTGCCTTTACATCTTTCCTTAAAAAATTAGAACGTCTCAGATTGTTTTGAAGCCAGGGGCTCTTGCGGATGGTGTGGTGTGGTGAGATTCATAATGAGACCAGAGGTTTAGGAGAGGGACAGAGAGTGGGTGCACTGGTCTTCGGGGTCCTCCCTTCTGCTCAGTGGTGTGCTGGTACATGTTGAGACTGACTTTCAGGATGAAAAAAAAAAAAAGGACTGACTTGTAGCATTTGCAGATTTTTGTGGTGTCAGTGCTTCCACTGTGGCCAGTTCAAGCTGTGAACATGATGCTACTGACGCTGAGGTTGGGAAGAGCCAGAGGTGTGACGTTCCACACTGCCAGGGAGCATTCCCACCACACCAGCACATTCCACATAAATGGCCCCAAGATCCCTGAGAATGGAAGATGCCATAGAATCCTTAGCAGGTGGTGAGCTCTGAGTATGTAGGAGCTGGTATGAACTGGATGTTTCTTCCCTCCAGCTCCAATTCTATATGTGAAATCCTCACTTCCCATGTGATGGTATTAGGAGGTGGGGCCTTTGGGAGGTGGTCAGGTCCTGACATGGAGCCCTCATGAGTGGAACAAGTGCCTTATAAAGGGGACCCCAGAGAGCTCTACTGGCCTTTCCATGATGTGAGGGGGCAGCAAGAAGATGGCCATCTAGGAACCAGGATGCAGGCCCTTGCCAGGCACTGAACCTGTCTTGGACTTAGACTTGATCTTGGACTTCCTGTCTCCAGAGCTATGTGAAATAAATATTTGTCATTTAAGCCACCCAATCTAGGGCATTTTTGTTATAGCAGCCCAGAGTACTTTTAAAAACTTGAGTACCTTTGCTCAATGAAGACAATACTTTAAAAAAAAATTGAGACAGTACCTGTTTACAATTGAGGTAAAATTCATATAACATCAAATTCACCATTTTAACTATTTGAAAGTGTGCAATTCTATGGCATTTAGTACATTCATAGTTTTACGAACTATCACCTCTGTCTGGTTCCAGAACATTTTCATCACCCCAAAAGGAAACATCATACCCAGTTAAAGCCTCATTTCCCATTCTCCCCCTCCTCTGGCAACCACTGTAATTTGTTTTCTGTTTCCATGAGTTTGTCTATTCCAGGTTCTTCAGACAAATGCAAAGAAGAAATGCTTCTTTATATGAAGAATTACATATTCTTCATATAAAACACGTGATCTTTTGTGTCGGGCGTCTTTCATGTAGCATGACGTTTTCAAGGTGCATCCATGTTTTAGCATGTGCGAGCACTTCGTTGCTTTTTATGGCTGATTACGATTCTATGGTACTGTATATTGCCGTTTGTCCACTCATCAGCTGACCGACATTTCTGTCATTTCTCTCTTTTGGCTATTTTGAATAAAGCTACTATGAACGTGCATGTACAAGTTTTTGTCTGAATACCTGTTTTCAATTCTTTGGGATATATACCTAGGAGTAGAGTTGCTGGATCATATGGTAATACATGTTTAACTTTTTGAGGAACTACTTAATTGTTTTTAAAGTGGCTGCATCATTTTACATCCCCACCAGTCGTGTTTATGGGTTCTAAATTCTCCACATCCTCACTAATACTTGTTATTTTATTGCTTATTAGTTTATTATTATTATTTACTATAGCCATGGTTGGAGTCCTATCTCATTGTGGTTTTGATTTACATTTCCCTAATGGTTGATGGTATGAAGCATCTTTTTATATGCTTTTTGGGCATTTGGAGAAAAAAATTCTATTCAAGTTCTCTGCTCATTTTTAAATTGAGTTGTTACAAAAATTAGCTGGGTGTGGTGGTGCATGCCTATAGTCCCAGCTACTCAGGCGGCTGAGGCATGAGAATCACTTGAACATGGGAGGCGGAAGTTGCAGTGAGCTGAGATAGCGCCACTATATTCCAGCCTGGGTGACAGAGCGAGACTCTGTCTCAAAAAAATTAATTAATTAATTAATTAATTGGGTTGTCTTTTGTTGTTGCATTGTAAGAGTTTTTTATATATTCTGGGTATATCATGCATATGATTTGCAAATATTTTCTCCCATTCTGTGGATTGTTTTTTCACTTTCTTGAAAGTGTCCTTTGATGAACCAAAGTTTTAGATTTTGAAGTCAAATTTATTTTTCTTTCCTGCATGTGCTTTGGGTGTTATATTTTAAAATCCATTGCAGCCAGATGTGGTGGCTCACGCCTGTAACCCCAGCGCTTTGGGAGACTGAGGCAGGTGGATCACTTGAGGTCAGGAGTTCAAGACCAGCCTGGTCAACCTGGTGAAACCCAGTCTCTATGAAAAATACAAAAATTAGCTGGGTGTGTTGGCGCACACCTGTAATCCCACCTACTCGGGAGGCTGAGGCAGGAGAATAGCTTGAATCCGGGAGGCAGACGTTGCAGTGAGCCGAGATTGTGCCACTGCACTCCAGCCTGGACAACAGAGTAGGTCTCCATCTCAAAAAAAAAAAAAAAAAAAAAGAAAAAAAAGAAAAAAACAATCCATTGCTAAATTCAAAAAAGTCATGAAGTTTTAATACTTTGTCTTCTAAGAGTTTTATGATTTTAGCGCTTACATTTAGGTCTGTAATCAATTTTGAATTATCCAGTTGTCATTTATTTGTTTTTAACATTATTTAATTGTAAGTTTATATAATGTATCTTCTAATTATGGCTGTGTTTCACAACTGGCTTGCATAATTTTTGAAAATTTAACAATCAGCTCTCGAGTCAGTGTGAGTGGTATGAGCCAGTTCAATGTGCCACTACTTCTATGTTTTTTATTATTTTTAAATTTTTATTTATATATTTTTTGAGACACAGTTTCACTCCATCACCCAGGCTGGAGTGCAGTGGTGCGATCTTGGCTCACTGCAACCTCCACCTCCCGGGTTGAAGCAATTCTCCTGCCTCAGCCTCCGTGAGTAGCTGGGATTACAGGCTCCTGCCACCATGCCCTGCTAATTTTTGTATTTTTAGTAGAGATGGGGTTTCACCGTGTTGGCCAGGCTGGTCTTGAACTCCTGACCTCAGGTGATCCGCCTGCCTCAGCCTCCCAAAGTGCTGGGATGACAGCCGTGAGCCACCATGTCCGGTCGTGCTAGTACTTCTACCACACCCTGCTTAGAACACCTTGCTGCTAACGGCTGGAATGTGGTTTTCTCGGGGAACAGAGCTGGGGATGGGTGAAGTGTGCTTATGGAGTTCCTTGGCAATGGGTATCTGTGGAAAAAGGATCTGAGGACCCCTGATTCTCTAGTCATGGGCCTGTCCAGAATTTCCTTCTTGCGTCTGGCTTTTCCTCTGTGATGTGAACAGCATAGCTGGACCTCTCTTGCTCTCTCCCCTAGCATTTGCCAAGCTACTCCTCCTGGCTTAGAGGGAACCAGTTTTGTCCTAACTCAATGTGGAGGGGCTTTGGAAGCCCCACGTTTGAGCAGAGATCTAAGTCTTGTCTTGAGGCTGAGGAAGTGCTCCTTTTCCTGGTGGTATCACCAGATCAAATACAGGATGCCCAGCCACATTTGAATTTCAGATAAGCAGCACTCAGTGTTTCAGTATAAGCATGGCACATGTGAGATTTGGGACACACTTATACCAAAAGTAATTCTCATGCAATATTTGGGACATACTCCCACTAAAGAGCTATGCATTGTGTATCAAATTGAACTGGGAGTCTTGGAGTTTTGTTTGCTAAATCTGGCAAGCCTTTCCTTGGGTCAATTTTTTTTCTTACTGTCTTCATCGTGCAGCGGAGACTCAGAACCTCAGAGTGGGAAGGCCCTGATTCCCTGTCCATTTTGCAGATCTGGAAACAGTCCCAGAGAAGAAAAGGGATTTGTGCAAATGCATGGAATCACTGTGAACTCCGAGGACCTTGACAAGCTGCATGACTTTTTCGTGAAGTCAGCACATTTTCTGAGTCTCTGCATGTGGCACTGTGCTGGTGCCAGGGAATGATGGTGGCAAACCTGCCATGGACCTGTGTAGATGGCATGTTAAATAAGAGGCAGGATTCAGACAGATCTGGGTCCAAATCCCGCTTTGCGCGTGTCAGCTTGCATGACAAGTTCTTTCTGCTCTCAGAGCCTCAGCTTTCCCTTTCGGATGAGAGTACATTCGTTGGGCGATCGTCAGGCTTCCGTTGGGTGGTGAAGTGCTTGGTGCGGGGTAGGGAAGATTTACTGCATGAGGAGAGAGGAGAGGTGCCCATGGTAAAGTCTGGTTGTTGTCTGCAGGTTCTCCAGCATCGTGGGCCGTCCAGATGATGTGGAATGGAGGTTCCGGAACCCACCTGCCCTGCCCCTCCTCCGAGGGACCAGCCAGCTCCCACTCCTGGCCCTCCAGGGGCCCCAGGTGGCCAGGCCTCACCCCACCTGACCCTGGGCCCCGTCCTTCTGCCGCCAGAGCAGGGCCTGGCCCCCACTGTGTTCCTGAAGGCCCTGCCCATCCCACTGTACCACACGGTGCCTCCCGGGGGCCTCCAGCCACGCGCCCCGCTAGTGACGGGCAGCCTGGATGGGGGCAACGTGCCCTTCATACTTAGCCCTGTGCTGCAGCCTGAAGGGCCTGGCCCCACCCAGGTGGGGAAGCCGGCGGCCCCTACGCTGACGGTGAACATCGTGGGCACTCTGCCTGTCCTGTCGCCAGGCCTGGGCCCCACGCTGGGCAGCCCAGGCAAGGTGCGGAATGCTGGCAAGTACCTGTGTCCACACTGTGGTCGCGACTGCCTGAAGCCCAGTGTTCTGGAGAAGCACATCCGATCCCACACGGGCGAGAGGCCCTTCCCGTGCGCCACCTGTGGAATCGCCTTTAAGACCCAGAGCAATCTCTACAAGCACAGGCGGACGCAGACGCACCTCAACAACTCCCGGCTGTCCTCGGAGTCCGAGGGGGGTGGGGGCGGCCTCCTGGAGGAAGGAGACAAGGCCGGAGAGCCTCCCAGAACAGACGGCAGGGGTGAGAGCCGGAGTCAGGAGATGCACGAAGGGGCCTCGGAGAGACCCCTTTCTCCAGGTGCCCACGTGCCCCTAGTTGCCAAGAACCTGGATATGAAGACCGAAGCTGCTCCCTGTCCAGGGTCCGCATTTGCCGACAGAGAGGCTCCTTGGGACTCTGCCCCCACAGCCTCACCTGGGCTCCCCGCAGCCAGCACACAGCCCTGGCGCAAGTTGCCGGAGCAGAAGTCCCCGACCATCGGGAAGCCGTGCGCCCTGCAGCGGCAGCAGGCGACAGCAGCTGAGAAGCCCTGGGATGCCAAGGCCCCCGAGGGCCGGCTGCGGAAGTGTGAGAGCACCGACTCGGGGTACCTGTCACGCTCAGACAGCGCGGAGCAGCCGCCCGCGCCCTGCAGCCCCCTGCACAGCCTCTCAGAGCACAGCGCCGAGTCCGAGGGGGAGGGCGGCCCGGGCCCGGGACCAGGGGGCGCGGAGGCCGAGCCCGAGGCACGAGGAGCCGGCCTGGAGCTGGAGAAGAAGCGGCTGGAGGAGCGCATCGCCCGGCTCATCTCCCACAACCAGGCGGTGGTGGACGATGCCCAGCTGGACAACGTGCGGCCCCGGAAGACCGGGCTGTCCAAACAGGGCAGCATCGACCTGCCCACGCCCTATACCTACAAGGACTCCTTCCACTTTGACATTCGCGCTCTGGAGCCGGGCCGTAGGAGGGCCCTGGGCCCCGCGCGCTCCACCTGGACGCCCCCAGACAAGTCTCGGCCCCTGTTCTTCCACTCCGTCCCCACTCAGCTCTCCACCACTGTGGAATGTGTCCCCGTCACCAGGAGCAACTCGCTGCCCTTCGTCGAGGGCTACAGGACATGGCTGGAGCCTCGGGACCCCTGGCCCAGGACGCAGAAGCCTCTGAGCCCCAGGCCCGGCCCAGCCCGCCTTGGCTGCCGCTCGGGACTGAGCTCGACTGACCTTCCTGGTGGGCATCCCCGGGCCCTGGTCAGACAGGCCGCGGTGGAGGACCTGCCAGGCATCCCCACTGGCGATGCCCCGGTGCCCACAGAGGACACAGATGTAAAGAGAATTGCTGCGCGGGAGGCCGTAGCCGGCAAGGGCAGAGCAGGCGGCAGGAAGTGTGGCCAGAGGAGGCTGAAGATGTTCTCTCAGGAGAAGTGGCAGGTGTACGGGGATGAGACATTCAAAAGGATCTACCAGAAAATGAAAGCTAGTCCCCATGGAGGCAAGACAACCAGGGAGGTGGGAGTGGGCAGTGGGACAGAACTGGGCCTTCCTCTGCAGAAAGAGGCAGCAGGGAGCTCAGGCACAGTCCCCACCCAAGACAGGAGGACCCCTGTCCATGAGGACACATCCACAGGGGCAACGCCAGGGCCTTGGGGAAATCAGCCAGCCCCGGAGGCCTCCTTGGTGACTGAGCCCACTAAGCATGGGGAGACGGTGGCCAGGACAGGAGACAGGAACCGACCCAGGGTGGAAGAGGCTGTGTCATCCCCTGCACTGGGCGGCAGAGACAGTCCCTGTTCAGGCAGTCGGAGCCCCCTAGTCTCTCCAAATGAGAGGCTGGAACTGGGGTGGCAGCTGACCCCAGCACCTGGCCCACTCAAAGGGGGTGACCTAGAGGCCCCCAGGCCAGTTTTGCCAGACCCCAAGCTGGAAGGAGGCGCCCGAGGTGTGGGGGATGTTCAGGAGACCTGCCCGTGGGCCCAGACTGTCCTGAGATGGCCCAGCAGTGGCTCTGGGGAAGATAAGCTCCCCTCGGAGAGGAAGAAGCTGAAAGTGGAGGACCTGCACAGCTGGGAGCAACCAGAGCCTGTGGGTGCAGAGACCCCGGGTAGGCCCGTGCAGGCTGCCTCTTTGTCATCCCAGAAGCAGGACGCCGATCCCGGGGAGGTGCCAGGGGGATCGAAGGAGAGTGCCAGGCAGGGGGGCGAGCTTCTGGAGTCCTCTGGAGCCTCCTTGGCTGCTGATTCTGTTGCCCTGAAGAGGGTGGGGCCAAGGGACAAGGCTCCCCCACTGCATCCTGCAGTCCCAGCCCCTGGGGAGCACCCCCCACTGGCCACCCCACCTCAGGCTCCCAGAGTCCTCTCTGCCCTGGCAGACAATGCCTTTTCCCCGAAGTACCTCCTCAGGTTACCTCAGGCAGAGACCCCTTCACCACTGCCCATTCCCCGGGGACCCAGGCACAGCCAGGACTCTCTCTGCAGCAGTGGGCGGCCTGAGGAACAGGCATCATTTGTTGGGTCAGGACTGGGGACCCCTCTTTCTCCCAGCCTAGCCTCAGGCCCCTCCCCAGGTGAGGCGGACAGCATCCTGGAGGACCTCAGCTCTTCCAGGCCACGGGATGGGAGAAAAGGGGCACAGTTGAGGGGGGACAAGGGGGACAGGATGGCCACTAGCAGGCCAGCAGCCAGAGAGTCACCTATCTCAGCACCCGGGGCTCCCAGGGAGGCCACCTCCTCCCCGCCCACTCCAATGTGTGAGGCACACTTAGTTCAGGACATGGAGGGTGACAGCCACCGTATCCATCGCCTCTGCATGGGCAGCACTTTGGCAAGGGCCAGGCCCTCTGGGGATGTCCCAAATCCCTGGGTACCCAACTGGGAGCTGGGGGAGCCTCCTGAGAATGCCCCAGAAGATCCTTCTTCAGGGCCCCTGGTGGGCCCTGACCCGTGTTCCCGCCTCCAGCCTGGCTCCTTCCTCACTGCCCTCACTCGGCCTCAGGGTGTGTCCCCAGGCTGGCCAGAGCTGGCCCTGTCTTCCTACTCAGGGACGTCCGGGAGCCACAGCCCCCACAGCCCCCACAACCCCTTTCCCTCCTTGAAGGCTGAGCCGAGGCTAACGTGGTGTTGCCTGAGCCGCAGCGTCCCTCTGCCCGCGGAGCAGAAGGCAAGGGCGGCGTCTGTGTACTTGGCGGCGCACTTTCCCAGTAGCAGCCTCCGAGATGAGGGTCCCAGTGGCCCTCCTGGGAGCAGTGGAGGATGGACCTGGACAAGCCCTGGAGAGGGAGGGCTGGCGCAGATGTCCAAGGTAAAGCTGGGTTTTGCCCCAGGGCCCAGGGTTGAGAGAGTGTGTCGTGACCCCGCAGGACCTCTCGCGTGGGAGGGAAGTCTGAAGCCGTCCCACGTAGCATCTGCTGCTCACTGCTCCCTTGTTCCTGAGGGAGGCTGGGGATACCACAGAGATGGCAGGAAGGAATAAAGGCCCAAATGCGAACCTTAACAGAGTTGTGGAAAACATAAATTCCAAAGGAAAGAATGACTATACTCGAGACATTAGGTGAGATAGTCTTCATAACCAAATGTAAAAAATTGAACTGAGCTTCCTGGTAACAGAAGCAAAAAGTAAAATGAAACACTCCAGCAGAGAGGTGAGCTCTCTGGATCATTCTAAGAGTATAAACCAGAGACTCCCAATAATTGAGAGAGTCATTATACTGGGGATTCTGGAGAAGGAATGACTGTTGATTGGATTCAGACCTCCCTCTCAGGTTCCCGGGAGCAGAGAGAAAAGGGGGAATGTGGTGGATGCTCACAGCTGTTCTCACTTGGTGATGAGCTGATAATGCCGAGCTCCAGCTTGAGAGGGAGTTCACACACCTGGTTGTGATGACTGAGAGCTTAGTCCTGCTCTGGGGTGGCTTGGGCCACGGCCACTGAGGAAGGTGCTGGAGGCTCAGCTGTAATTTAACCCTTGTGGACAGTGACAAAGGCCTGGAGACCAGAGTCTTGCAGGCTGTACAGCTTTCCCGAGGTGGAACCCAAAGTTGTGGGGAGTGCTGTTTTCATCTTGAGAGTAGTGGGTCAATCAGGAGGGCCCCAGAGGTGCAGGGGCTCCCGGGGAGGTGGATTTAGGGGAGAGTAAAGGGGCTGGTCACCGTGTTTCTTTGGCCTCCAGTGAACACCGATGGCATAGGCTTTCCTCTGTGGATTGAGCCCAGGCAGGGTTTCAGGAGGTTCTGTCCAGGAACGCTCTGCCCTTGCCTGGTTGAACTTTGCAGGGGCTCAGGCCATTTAGTGATGCAGTATCTCCGCTTTGATTTCTATAGACAGGCATCCTGTCTGCAGAGTGAGAACCCTTTGGAGTTTTCCTCATCATGAGGACTTTGAGTAACGTGATGCCAACATGCTTGGTGTTTTCAGTTCTCCTACCCAACAGTCCCAGGGGTGATGTCCCAGCACCAGGTGTCTGAGCCAGAATGGAAGAAAGGCCTGCCTCGGAGGGCAAAGATGTCTCATGGGAACAGCAAGCAGAGAAAACTGAGGCTCAACCCTAAAAGGTAGGGTGAGTGGCCACCTCTGTCATTTCCGCAAAACCCCAAGAAGAATTTACTATGGGATTTGAAAGGTATCCGTGTGCTCCAGAGAAAGAGTTCCTGTTTGCTAGGGTTTAGAGTTTCATGATTAAAGGACTGAATTTGTTTCCCTGTTAGTCCCCCACCCCTTACAACTCACCGCCTGTGTATTTTTCGATGGCACCTTTCTAAGGCCAGGAATCCAGCAAATCTTTGAAATAACTGGGTGGAAAACACATCCATTCAACTTAAGTCCGGAAGAGAGAGCCTGTTAATTATTTACAGCTTTTATTGCTTTTTTAATTATGCAAGCAATGAAAGTCTTTTGCAGAAAAATTAGACAATACAGATGAGCAAAGAGAAGACAATAAAACATCCTAGTAATCTCGCCACGCAGAGATAATCACCGTGAGCATCCAGGAGTGTGCCCTTCCAGGCTTTTCTTTGCAGTATGCATATGCAAATGTCCACCCCCAACAAACGGGCGGCCATGAGGATTTTCCTGCCACTCTTTCATTGTGTCTTTCTTGGATTGTCTTTCTCCTTTGCTCAGAACCCTTCAGGCTGCCCATTGCATACAAGCTAAAAAGCAAATTCTCTAACCCCTGTCCTCTTTCTGCCATCATTTTCCCTGTGATCTCCTTCTCTCCTGCTCGCCCTCCGCCCTCACCGCATTCTCTAATCCACATTCTAATCCCAGATCCCTGATGCATTTATACTCCACACCTCAACTGTCAACATTCTCCCTCTAGACCGTCAGTCCTTTTTTCCCCTTTCTGTTTCTTTTTTGAAACCGAGTTTCACTCTGTCGCCCAGGCTAGAGTGCAGTGGCACAATCTCGGCTCACTGTAATCTCTGCCTCAGGGGTTCAAGCGATTTGCCTGCTCAGCCTCCTGAGTAGCTGGGGTTACAGGCATGGGCCACCATGCCCAGCATTTTTTTTTTTTTTTTTTGGTATTTTTAGTAGAGACGGGGTTTTGCCATGTTGCCCAGGCTGGTCTCGAACTCCTGGCCTCAAGCAATCCTCTTGCCTTGGCCTCCCAAAGTGCTGGGATTACAGGTATGAGCTACTGCACATAGCCTGTCAGTAATTTCTCCAAAACCTGGACATTCTTTAAGGGGCAATCCAAATTCCCAACTCTCCCCTGTAGCTGCTCAGACCCTCAGTGGCTGGAGATGACCTCTTCTCTTCTGGCTCCCTCTTCCGCCTCTATCAATGGTCTTCCGGGACCATGTGTCCAGAGCTAACATTATGGGGCACGTGCTGTGTGCCAGGCTTTCCCTAATTGCTTTCTGGTGTGCGTCGTTTCAGGCGATCCCACAAAGTACTGCCCACGATGTGGATGGTATTATTATCCTATTTTTCTCATGAGGAAATGGAGACACAGAGAGCTTAGATAACCTCCCCAAGGACCCAGATTTGAACCAGCCAGTCTCCTTCCATAGCCTGTGTGCTAACTAGTGGCTTGTCTTGGTGCACCCCAGCCTGTCCTGGGCACGCTCGTGGCCTGGTGTTTTCTAGATTTTTCTTGCAGTGTCTGAGATTCTGCATTTCTGACACGGCCAGGTCATGGTGCTGGCGTGGCTCCGAGAGCAGGCTTGGAGGAGTGGGGCTTTCCTTTCTAGCGTCCCTCCTTGCTCATGGATCACTCAGGGTCCTGAGACAGAAGCCTGACTCAAGGTAGTCTGAACAAAAGAAGGTCTGCCTGCCTGTGTAATGGGGCCTCCAAGCCTTATCATCAGCCCTGGCCCAAACTTGGTGCTGTGGGAAGGACAGTCTTCCAAAGGAAAATTCGAGTCTGCTCTTGGAGAAAAGGGGAATGCATGCCATCCAGGTGGAGGAGCTGCATGCGGGGCTCTGGGAACCAAGGGACACTGGCTCGTGGTTGTTGTTCCTCCTCAGTATCTCACCAATAAGGAGGAAGTGCTCAACTACATCTGACTGACAGCTGACGAGCCTGAAGCCTCCAGGCATCGTTGGAAAGATGTGGGGAGAGGGGAGAGGATGGGTTGCCTCATTAACAGTTCCCACTTTCCCAAGACTTCAGCTTGACTAATTTGAAAATATTTACCATGTACCTGTTGTGCGCCTGGTGCCCATACCTGGAGGTGGCCGAGAAAACTTTCTTAATCCAGGCTGAGGGTCCCAGACTAGAGCCCAGGAGGCATGGAGATATCACTCCAGGACACCTTGCAAACCCACTAGCAGCTCTTGGGCCAAACACAGTGCATGTAAGACCCTTGTTAGGCCAGTGCTCTAAAACTTTTGGCATTTAGCAGCCACATAATTAGATGTAAAGATTTCTCATAAAAATCTGGATTTCTAACTTTTCTTGAAATATGGGAAGCTTTGAAGACACTGGGCCTGCCTCCTTACATAGCACCAGCCAGCTGGAGATGAGCAGTGGCCACACCTTGTGGGTAAGAGCTGTGCTCCTGGCCGGGCGCGGTGGCTCAAGCCTGTAATCCCAGCACTTTGGGAGGCCGAGACGGGCGGATCACGAGGTCAGGAGATCGAGACCATCCTGGCTAACACGGTGAAACCTCGTCTCTACTAAAAAAAAATACAAAAAACTAGCTGGGCGAGGTGGCGGGCGCCTGTAGTCCCAGCTACTTGGGAGGCTGAAGCAGGAGAATGACGTAAACCCGGGAGGCAGAGCTTGCAGTGAGCTGAGATCCAGCCACTGCACTCCAGCCTGGATGACAGAGTGAGACTCCGTCTCAACAAAACAACAACAACAACAACAAAAAAACAAAAAAAAAAGAGCTATGCTCTCCTCTGCGCTCTGTAGCTCACCTCTCCTTAATGTCTTACCCTCGGCCACCCTCTCTCAGTTATGCTATCTGCCTGGCCCCCATAGGATTTGAGTTCGCAAATTTTGGCCTTGTGGGACTAGACAGCCTCTCCACTCAACAAATCACAACAAGAGCCCATGGATGGGCACAGGACAGGGGCAGGGGCATTACAGAACAGAGAGGAGTCTGAACAAGGACTTGGAGCTCTAACCGAGAGCTCCTGACTGGGTCAAATGAGAAGGAAGCTGTTGAGCTTTTTATATCCACAAACATTTATTGGTTGATCGTGATTTGTTTATCATGGATCCTTTTGTTGGCTCATGACTGTCTTTTGAGTTAATTTCAGCTTCAAGGCCTTTGCACCTGCTAGTCCCTCTACCTCTACCTGCACATTCCTCCTCTTGCTCCTCACATGGCTGGCTCCCCTGTCTCAGAAAAAGAATCAGCACCACGAGGGCATGGAGATCTAGGCATGGACATCTTTGAGGGGAGGTATTACTCTGCCTACCATGCTGTTTATCCAACCACCCACACACCTATGTTTGTAGATATTTATCCATCCATCTGCCTACCCACCCACCCATCCACTTACATATCTACCTCTCTACCTCTCTGTCTATCTTCGGTCTATCTATCATCTAACCCTTGTGTTCTCTCCTCAAGAAGGAAGCCTAGTACTTGATTCATTTTCCCACTTTCAGTTGTTTTAATGTTCTACAGAAAATGAAATACTGTAGCAGAGGTTGCTCTATAGTCCTTAGCTCACAGAGAATGATAAAGTTCTCTTCTAAGTAAAACATTACCTTAAATATTATATAACAATACATAGAAAAGAAAAATTTAAAAGATGATTATGTTGTTTTATGTATTTGGCACAAATCGAATCAATCTGTGTTTTCATACTTTGCAAATCACCAATAATATATAATATTGTTTGGTGTCTTTGAAGTACATATAAAAGTATCATAGTTATTTATCATTCTTCAGCTTGATTTTTAAGGTCAACATGGTGTTTCTGAAGATCTCATCGTGTCAGGACATACTGATTAAATTTATTCATTCTGATTGCTACAGAGTGTCTCATCCATGAGTGAGAGTTTGCCCTTCATTCATATGCTTCCTAATATTTGTTGTTATCAAATTTTTAAAGTGATGAATAGAATTTATAAGATTCTATATATATCCTAGATTCATATGTATTATTTGCCTGTTATATATACTGCAAATATGTTTCCAAGCCTATTACTTGTCTTTTTAAGCCCATTTATTTATATGTACCCACATAATTGCCCATCTCTTGTCTTTTCATTTGTTTCTGCATGTCAGATCTTCCTTCTGGGATTATTTTCTTCTACCTAAATCATGTTCTTTAGAATTTCCTTTATTAGGGAAGAAAATTCTCTTAGTTTTTATTACTCTGTAAATTTATTTATTTCATCATTGATGTTGAAAAATATGTCTGCTGGGTACACAATTCCAGGTTGACAGTTATTTTCTCAGCACATCAAAGCTATCATTGCACTATCCGTCAGCTTCCATTTTGTGGTAAAGAAGGCAGTTCTTAGGCTACTCATCTGTCTTTTGAAAGTCTTTATCTCAAGCTAACTTTAAGATCTTCTTTTATCCTTTGGTGTTCCATAGTTTTACTTTGATATATATAGATGTATGTTGCTTTTTATTTGCTCCATTAGGAATCCACAGGGCTATTTTGATTTGTGGATTGGTGTCTCTCTATAAAAAATTCTTAGCCATCATTCTTCAGATATTGCCTCTGTCCTGTTCCTGCTCCTTCCTTTCTGAAATACTGATATAGTATATATTAGGCCTTTTCTATCTTTCATGTCTCTTAATACTTTTAATAACCTTGTTTCTCTGTGCTATAATCTGGATACTTTGTTCAAATCTGTCTTTAAAATTTTACCAGTTTTTTAATCTACTGAGTTATTTTTTGTAAAGCTTTATTAAAGTATAATTAAATTTTAATTAATTGCACATATTTAAAACATACAATTAAATAAATTTTGACATATGTATATACCTGTGAAACAATATAACCAGGATCATGAGCGTATCTGTCAAGTCCAAAAGTTTCCTCCTGTCTCTTTGTAATTCCTCCTTTCTGCCCATCCTGAAGTCCTTCCATCCCCAGGTAACCACTGATGTGCTTTCTGTCACATAGGGATAGTTTGCTTTTTCTAGAATTTTGTAGAAACAGAATCATACAATATATGCTCTCTCTTTTTTTTTTTTTTTTTTTTTTTTGGCCTGGCTTTATTCAGTTAGCATTACTATTTTGCGGTTCATCCATGTTGTGTTTATCGATAACACATTCCTTTTTATTGCTAACTAGTATGCAACTGAGTGAGTATGTCACAATTTGTATATAAGTGCACCTGTTGATAGACATTTGGTTTGTTTCAGTTTGGGGCTATTACAAATAAAATGACTACAATTATTTGTCTGCAAGCCTTTGGATGGACATATGCTTTAAATTGTCTTGGGAAAATATCTAGAGGTGAAAAGCCTGGACCATATGGTAGATGTATTATTAACTTTTTAAGAAGCTGCCAAATTGTTTTCCAAAGTGGTTGTATCATTTTACATCTCCACTATCAGTGTATGAGAGTTCCATTTCTCTACATTATTGCCAACACTTGGTGTGGTAATTCTTTTTAGTTTTAGTCATTTGAATAGTTGTGTAGTGGTATCTCTTTATAGTTTGAATTTGCATTTCCCTAACAAGTGATGATATCCAGCGTCTTTTTTTATGTGCTTATTTAGTGTTTGTGTATCTTCTTTGGCCAAGTGTCTCTTCAAATCTTTTGCTCATCAAAAATGGGTTGTTTTCTTATTGAGTTTTGAGAATTTTTTTATATTTTCTGATTATAAGTTCCTTATCAGAAATGTGATTTGTAAATATTTTCTTTCAGTCTGTGGCTTATCTTTCTTTTCTTTTAGTAGCATCTTTTAAAAAGCAACTGTCTTTCACTTTGATGAAATTTAATGTACCTTTTTTTGTTGATTATGTTTTTAGTGTCATAGCTTAGAAAAGTGTGCCTTAACAGAGCTTCAAAGCTTTTCTTCTAATTTTTTCTCTAAAGTTTTATACCTTTAAGTTTTATATTTAGGTTTATAATACATTTCCACTTAATGTTTACATATGGTGTGATGTATGGATCAAAGTTCTTATTTTGCCTGTGGATATCTTATCTGGTTGTTCCAGCATCATTTGTTGATCTATTTGTCTATTTCAATGCAAATACCACGCCGACTTGATTACGGCTCTTGACTCTAAGACCTACTATAAAGCTAAGGTATGCCAAAGAGTGTGGTATTTGCATCAAAATGGATACACAGATCAGTAGAGCAAAATAGAGGATATAGAAATAGACTATGCTGTGGTCAATTGATTTTTCATACAGGCTCAAAGGAAATTCAGTGGAAAAAGTATAGTCTTTTCAACAAATGGTTTCAGACCTGGAAAATTTCTTCATCAATAAGTTGAGGTGTCATCAGGCTTACCTCATCTGTCTCTCTTCTTTCATGGATCACTGCCCTTATTGCTCAATGTCCAATGCCCTGAACACTATTCTTTTGTATCTTTATTCAGTTTTTTACTTGGGATGGTAAAGTTGGTTACTTTTGTAAAGTCTTGGTCAGAAGTCCCCGGCCTATTGCAGTGCCTCTTAGTTGATCTCCCCTACTTTTATTGGTCTGCTAAATTTTAAATTTAATTATTTATGTGAATTTTTTTCCAAAAAGTTTTATTTATTTTTCTAATTTGCTTGATCACTTTTATAGTCTCTTGCCCTTGACTCTGATTTTCAACCTTTTTTTTTTTTTTTTTTTTTTTTTTAAAAAAAAACACATCTAATGTTTTGCATCTGTCAATGACAACATATGAAGTCTTGGCACATCTGACTCTGTTTTATATATTTGCTGTCACATATGTTAACTTATTTCCTTGTTTGTGTTAAAATTTTTGACAGTTAGTTGATATTTTTGGAACTTTGAGATGTGGGTTGAAGGTGGATTCCTCCAATAAATATTTGTTTTGCTTCCCCTAGGTGCCTGGGGGTGCTCGTTTGTCTGTTGTTATGTTCCCTGGGCAGGTGGTGGGGGTACTGAGTATTTAATTCTAATTCATCCACATATTGAGAGTATGCCTTTCAGAGGTCTCAGCTTTATGCAGGAAGGGACGTTGGGTCTTCCACTTGCCTCTCACTGAAGAACATTCTGGGCTTTGAGTCCTGCACTCTCAACTGCACCAGAGCATGAAAATGGGAAGGTCATCCTCACCTGGTTTGGCAGACTCCTTGAAGTGAAAGCAGTCTCACTTTTCCAGGGTGCAGCTCTCACTTGGTTTTGCCTTTGAACTATTTCTTACCTTTTAATCAGAACATAAATAAATTTAAATATCAGTTTAAAAAATTTTTACATTTTATGCTGCATTTTTAATTATTTTCAGTATAAGGATAAGTTTGGTGGTAATCAGTCAGAGTACTGAGTCCACTGTGCTGTTGGAAATGGAGTTCTTATTTTTTAACCTTGATAATCATGGTTTTTTCATTAAGAATTTATACATTTTGATGTAGTCAAATGGGGCTGTCTTTTCCTTTATGGTTATTACTTTTTGATATATCTAAGAAACATTTCTTTAGTCTCAATTTCCTACTTTCAAAAATATGCAGATATGTTCTCTTATATTTTCTTCTTATGTGAATTCATATATAGAGAAATATTTATTTCTATTTTTGTTTATAAAGACAACTATGGACCATGGGTTAAATATGGTTTTTAACTTACTTTAACCATGAGCAGCACATTATTTATACATATATATATTTAATCAACAGGGTCTCAGTATGTTGCCCAGGCTGCAGGGCCGTGGCTGTTCACAGGTGTGATCATAGCACACCACAGTCTCACACTCCTGGCCTCAGTGGTCTTCCTGCCTCAGCTTCTGGAGTAGCTGGGAGTACAGGCACGCACCACCACACCTGGCTTGGTTTGTCTATTTTTAAAAGCTTATCCATATAAAAACAGAAGAAGAATATGTGGCACAGATTGTCTGTGGCATACAAAGCCTAAAATATTTATTAGCTGGACCTTTCCATAGAAATCAAGCAGACCCCTCCATTAATGCACTTTTGGCCACTTACATGTTAAATTTTAACTTCTTGTTTATACTTGAAGTTTTTTTCAGGGCCTTTCATTCTGCTTTCATTCATCTCTATGTTTTTTGCCAACTACAAATACCACACTGTAATGAAAACGGTTGTTTTCATTAACAAAACTACATGAGTTAAAGGAGAGGGATTAGAAAATACAGGATCCACTTTCAGAGTGGAAATGGAAAAACGCAGAAAATTCATACTCAGAAGACTAATTGCCCTGACATTAAACTAGAGGCATAGAGATCCGGAGCGCTCACAAAATACCTCCCCGCCTTGCCCAAAGCAAGCGCAGGACCATGGAATTGGATTTTATTGATTAATTTGTAGCTGTGTACCGTGCTGTATGAAGCATGAAACACTCAGAGACTTGCTCCTAGGAAGCTTCCAACAAATGGAACAATGAATTGTGAAGCCCCAAGTGAACGGAAATGAGCAAGGAGAAGATTGCGGGTTGTATGGGAGAAGGGCACCCTGTAAAACCCTAAAATATACATTAGTCATTGAAGGCGAGAGTGGAGAAGAAAAAATCCTGGGGTTTGAGAATGCAATTCTATTAGTAGCTAGTGCTTTTCCTTATGGAGCGGATGTTTATCTGTCTAAGCCATGTGTCTATTCACTTTAGTCATCACACAATTTACTTATTCAATGAGATAGCACTCTCAGTAATGAGAACACAATCTCTGCAGTGAGGTAAAAACAAAGGCCTACAGATGTGGCCCTGAGTCCACATGGCCTCTGCTGCATGTGGCCCCCACCACACGTGGCTGAGACTCTTCGTCATGTTGGCCACAGCCCCAGAGCTTTGACAGCAGTCCCAGGTCCTGCTTAGCAGGATACAGCGGCTCTGCCATCCACACCTCCACTGCACTTCTCTTTGCTTTGTTCTCTGTGGGGTCAAGAGAGGAAAGTGAGGGAAATAGCATGTCAGATCTCATAGTTTCACCCCAGGAAGGAATGTGTGTGTCGTGGGCTGCGTACACCTGCCAGACCCAGTCCTTGGGTCTACTGTCCCTCCCTGAAGGAGCCTGATGAAGGTGTCAGCAGGGTGAGGAGCACGTCACCCTCACAGCCGGGTGTGGAGGTGCAGCCTGGCGAAAGTCTCCTGGATGGGGCCCCAACAGCACCAGCCACACCTTGAGGGGCCTTGCATGGCTGGTGACGGAGATGAGCTTGCAAAACCTTCCTAAGCCAGGATGCTGCTTCTGCAGGAGGGGCTGCACACAGAACGTTCTGGGAGAGCCAGGAAAGACAGAAACCTGCCCTGCCCATGACTAAACTAAACAGTCCTTTGAAGACATTGCCAAGGTCCACTTGGGCTCTTCTCGAAGACAAAAAGGTTGAAATTCCACCTTGATGAAGTGTGAATTCAGAGGCTGGGCCTTTCCTAGCTCTCTCCTCATTATTTTGCTTGAGTAGAAAGATCCCGGTTTCCTAATTTTCTAGAAGTAAAACCTCCCTGCAGTTCGAACTGTGCCGTTCTGAACACCTGCAAGTGTGTGGCAGCCACCCACTGACTCGTGCAAAGGTGACCCAGCAGCAGGTAGCAGAATTCTCTCCATGTGCCGCCCCTTCCTTCCTCCTTTTGTCTCTGCACTTTGAAATCTCTCTCCACCCAGGCCCTGCAGGATTTGGTTCAGGGGTTTGTCGGTCCCCACCCTGGCTCAGATAGCTCTTTCAGGAACCTGTGGTCTTGACAACTGCAACAAAGAACAAACCAGCCACCACCGCCTCCCAAACCCCACAACCGCCCCCCGGGAATGACAGCTCCTGCCCCAGGCAGGGGAGGCAATCATGCCCAGATGAGGGGAGCTTCTCCCAAACACAGAGGCCAGAAAAGATGAACAAAATGTCACTTTCTCATTGTTGCTGCCAGGAAAAACCAGCGCCCAAGAGGATACTGCATTCTGCAGATCTTATTTAAAATTCTGTGAGCAGCCCTGGTGATTACGGGACTGCGGCTGGATCTTGGCAGTGGCTCAGATAAATGAGAAAGGAAAATAGCCAGTTCTGAGGAGCACTGTGGGGTAGAAATATTGTAAACTGAGGCTCATAAAGGGAAGGGATTACTTGTGGCTTGACCAGGCAGTTAGAAGCAGTGCAAAGATCTTCTAAAAGAGCTTAAGGCATATTACAGGCCTGGCTTTTCGTCTCATTCTTGCTCCTGTATAATGGGGGTGCTAGACTAGATTGATGGCCTGTTTGTGGTTGCACATTCCTATTAGTAAAATAATTTATAGCCTGCACTCTATTAAATGTGTATTTGTTCATTTACAAATTATACATATATTCTACTCTATGACATGAAACAATAGAAATAAGAAATGACATGAAACAATAGAAATAAGAAAGACTAGATGAAAATAAGTGTAAATAGAAGCTCTAGTATTTTTCTTTCTCTACTGTCATCATGCCTTCCCTCTGAGATGTGAATACTTTGTTTTGAAGATAAATAAATCAGATGATTCAGTAGGTCTCCTCCAGATGGAAGGTCTACGAAGAATACTATCACGGTGGTCACTAGCCACATGTGGCTATTCAAATTCATTAAAGTGAAATACAATTTAAAACTCAGTTTCTCAGACACGCTAACTACATTTCAAATGCACAATAGCTACATGGGCCTAATGGCTACTGTATTTGTCAATACAGATTACAGAACATTTCCATCATTGAAGAATAATCTGTTGGACAGTCTGTGAACCAAGTAGTCAAGACCACATAGCTTAAAACCTAATTGCAGCAACTATCCTTGACTAAGCCCTTGCTATGAGTTAGCATCCTGGGAAGCATTTTGTGACGACCTCATTTAGTTCCTACAACAACCTCTGAAGCTAGGCGCATTGTCCTGGAGAGGTGGGGGATGAAGTATGGAGGGATCGGGAGTTGCTCAGAGCTGACCAGCTAGTTAGAGGTTGAGCCCCATGTTCTCCTGGGCACCCCGCAGGGACTTTCCAGATTTTTCCAGGCATGTGCTCTCCAGGCTGGTTGCTGCAAGTGTGCTTCTCTCTTCTACAGGTACAAAAGGAATTTCTTGCAGAGCTGTGTTCAGCTGAGAGCCAGTAGACTTCGCACACCAACCTGGGTGCGAAGAAGAAGCCGCCACCCTCCCCCACTCGAGGGAGTGAAGCCATGCAGGACACCTGGACAGGCCTCTTCAGAAATAGCAGGTAATGCTCTCTTTGGAGGTGCATCCAGACTGGGCACTCGAAGGCACCCACCCAAGGCATAGACACTGGGGATTCGGGATGGGCAGGAGTCAGCCCCAAGTGCCGCAAGGGTCAGGCCCAAAAGGGAGAGTAACAGAGGCGTGACGTCTATGAGACAATCAAAGCGACCCTAAAATAGTGGGGAGGGCATGCGGTAGAAGACGGAGAATTCAATATTGAGAAGTCATCAACATCCTTGAGTACTGGCCACCTGTGCCAAGCTCTGAACCAGGTGCAGCTTCCCTCTGGGACCCAGGAGAACATGAATCACAGCTCTTGGTGCCTCTACTTTCACCATCTCTAAAAAGAAAGCTTGTTTAGTTCTCTCTGCAGGGCTATTGTAAAGCTAAAGTGGGTCTGTGGATGGGCTTGAGAGCCCATGTGAAGTAGAAGGATGAGTAGTTCTGTGAAACTGCAGGGTACATTGCTTACATGTGGAGTGGTGAGAGGCACGCTCTTCACCATGCTCGGAAATAAATAAAGGGCGAACCAAGTGGGGCTGCTTCCTGGAAAAAATGGCTATTTTAAGCTGCAATCACTGGGCAACCGGGGCAAATGGCTCAGCTTCTCTGGACCTCAATTTCCTCTCTCTTTCTCCCCTCTCCCCAGCATTAAGGAGCTCAGCCTTAGCCTTGCTTGATTGTTGATTGGGAAAAATGAATACCCTGTGGGAAAGACTGCAGGGTCCCATCTGGCCAGCAGTGCCTGAATTACCATCCTTCTGTGGTTCATTGTTGTCTGTTTGGCTCAAGGGCTAACCCTTGGCTTTTTCTCATGCTTCAGGTCTTTGGCCCTAGGGGATCCTTTGCTGGGGCAACTCCGCCTCCACCTTTGTGTAGCTCCAGTGCCCCCTACAGACAGATGGCACTTGAGTGCTCTCCCCACACCTCTGCTTCCCAACCCCCAAAGGCCTCCAGGGTAGGCAAGGACAAGGACTAGTTTTGCTTCCCAGGGAGAATTTAAATCCAGGCAGGAATTCATCTTACAGTTGGGGCCAGTTGTTGAAGAGGAAACGTTGTTTTTGTTAAGGAATGTCAAGGGTCAAGTCCCATGTGGGAGAGGCTGGGATGCAGGGGGGTGGGTAGGTGGAAATTCCATCAGGGAACTGGCTCTGAGCTCTCTTCCTCATCTGTGGCTCTCATCCGCACCTCCATCTCCCTCCTCTGTATCCAGCGGAATTGCCCACTGGTCTGTGCTTGATACTGCCACGCCCCATGGAGGGCATCTCAGGGCTAAATGCTGGTCTGTACCACCAGGACAAGAGGGTGTTCTCCCCCATGCAAAGGCCAGGGGACCATGCAACTCTCTGCTTTATCATTGGGCCTTCTTGTGACAGCCACAGGGGCCATTGATGTCACCTCTGTGCTCTCCAGGTGCCCTGTGGATGCCCCTCCTCTCTCCTTAAGAGTTTTCCAATGTATAACCCACAGCCGGGAATCCAGGGCCAGCCCAACCCCCTCTGAAGTGCCAACTCAGGGCACCTGGGAATTGTGCACAGAATTGTGTGTGTGTGGGTGACTTCCAGAGGTGTGGGAACTCCAAGTGCAAAGTGAGCTCCCGGGGGTCATGGTACTTGCTGGTTGACTCCTCGTTCCCTGTTCCCATGGACTCTTCCCTCACTTTTGCCCCCATCAGCTCCAGTTCTCGAATTTTCCTTTATGGAGTAGAGCTTGGATGGAACCCCTGCTGAGATGCTGGCAGACAGCTGGTAGCCCCTCTACCTAGGAGGTTCTGATGGTCATTGGTGGAATCCAACAGAATCAGGCAGAGCTCTGCCAGTTGCCCCCATGGAGGAGCTTACCACCAGCTCTCTTCCCAGCACCTTAAGGATAGCCAAATGGAGCTGCTTCTGGAACTCCCCGTCAGCCTCCCTGCTTAGCTTCCCAGGCATTGGACTAGGCACTGTGACAGGGAGGGGAACAAAGGCGACCCCTGCTCTCGATAAATGTGGTACAGGACAAAGACAGACAGACTGACCCACTGACCACCCCTTAGCTCAAATGCCACTGGGAATGACATTGGCAGATCAGTTTGCTTCCCCGAGACATCTCCTGTCTGTCTGTCTAGGATGTCGATGGTCTGTCAGTGTGAGATTCAAGGTGCAGCAACGCCTTGCAGACTCCAGCACAGATGGCCAAGTATCATCATACGCTCAGCATTATAAACACAGGTGCACGACAGTTAGCACATGCTGAGTGCCCAGGAGTGTGCACGTGGGTAATGAGTGTTTTCTTGTTGTTCAGCAGAGGACGAGGTCATCTCATTAGTGTTGGGCGGGGGTGGGGGGGAACACAAAAAGGAGGCTCTTTCTGGAAAGATGGTGGTTCTTTTGGAAATCTGGATGTAGGGAGAACAGACAGAGGCTTTCTGGACTGGGGATTGAGTGGATAAAGGCTCAGGGTCAGGAAGAGGGAACATGGGAAGGTCAGATAGAGTGTAGGTGGGCTGGGCACATGCTGGGCCGCCCAAAGACGTGGGACCGCCATTGATGGCAGTGTCTCCAGTTGGGTGTCACCTGTATCAGTTTCCTAAGGTAGTTGTAAGAAATTGCCATAAACGTGGTGGCTTTGAACAATGAAACTGGATTCTCTCCCAGTTTTGGAGGCCAAGAGGCTCATGCTCCCTCTGGACTTTCTAGGGGATGATCCTTCCTGGCCTCTTTTGGCTTCTGGGGCCTCCAACTATTTCCTTGGTTTGTGGCCTGAGCTACATCTTGTGGCCTCTGCCTACATCTTCATGTGGACTTCTCCCTGTGTCACTGTGGGTCATATCTTCTTCTGTCTTTCTCTTATAAGGACACTTGTCATTGGATTTAGGGGCCTCACTAAACATGGGCTTATCTCATTTCGAGACCCTTAATTTGATTACTGCTTCTGAGACCCTTTTCTAACTCAGGTCATAACCATCCACAGGTTCCATGGACTGGGATCTGAGGGCCATTATTCAACCATCCTTACAGGTTTTATCCTATCTCTGAACCAACAGAAGTGACCTTAAAATGTGTTTGTAAACAAAAAAGGCAGGGACACACATGGATACTCAGTGCACAAGAATGCACATAATCTGGGCTCTCATTGTTTGTAAACCATTTTTGCAGGAAAGTTCTATTGTAAACCTAATACAATTCAAACAGAATTGCCCCAGCCATTGCCAGCAGGACATGCTCCACACTTGGGGGAACAGTTGTCCAAGTGACCACGGGTAGCCTCCATGCTGATAGCTATGGGGCCCACTGGCTTCCCTTCAGGAAAAAAGCCCAGTGGCTGGTGGGATGGGGCTTGACGGGGCTGCCATGTATGTGGATGGTGTTTGTTGGAGCTGAAATCTGGCTGTGGCCTGACTTGTCCAGCTCACACGCTGGCCCTGAGCATGAGACTGTGTCAGCTGCAGCAGGGACACCTGCTCCTCTCTCCCCCTCCACAGGGGACACAGTTCCCAACATGCTCCATGGAAGCGGGCGCCCCTGCCTCATCTGCAGCTTACCCTGCATGCTCATGGTGACCCTGGGGGCCTCGGTGTGAGCGGAAAGCCCAGAATGAAAAGCCCTTTCACCCTTTCTTCCTTTCAGTGTCAGGGAAGGGTCCTGCACACTCACCCCATGGACTAATGGAGGAATCCCAGAGATCCTGAGCTCCCTCTATGCGGGAGAAATCCCACTTCCATACACATCCTGTTTCAACATCAGCATTGCATTGCTTTCTTCACACTTAAATCCCAAGAGCAAACTGGGGGCACCAATGAATGGTGAATAAAACCAAATCCAAGGAAAAAAAAAATTCAGAAACAAAACCTAAATGTAGATCTAAGAAACAAGTGACTTTCCATAGCTCAGATTCCTGCTGGGAACACAGCTCTACCACCCCATCCCCTTATATAGGTAATAAGGCCCCAGGAATAGCCTGGAATGGTGATAAATGTCTATGCTTTCATGTTTGTTATTTGAGCATCAAGTTGAACCAGGGGCCTAGGGCCCTGGCTCCCATTTTCAGAGGCCCTCCTCTCCATCCATGAGGAAGGATGTAGAGGATGTCCATTGCAGGGCAGCTGTGAGCTGCAGGACGTGGTAGAAGCCCCAGCCCAGAGAATATCAATCACCAACTGCTCCTTATTGAAGTGTCAGAGAGGGGACCGGGAAGGCTGGTAAGCAAACCAGCAAGCCGGGCTTGACAGATCATGATGGACACCATGGAGTCGGAGGGGTGAAGAATGCTTTAAAATAAATACCACTGGAAATCAAAGGGGCACAGGGGTTTTATTACCAGCCCTAGCCAATACCAATATTTCACAGTGGAGTGACAGGCACTCTGAGGGCACTGGGTGTTTGAAGACAAAGCACTGTCACTTCAAAGGAAGCCAGAGCTGAGCCTGGCGGTCCACTGCTTACAAACAACTTTCTCGAGTCTCCTTTGACCTGGCACGTCCCGGATGGAAAGATCAGAGCTGGGTCCTCGGTGAGGGAGCTGACCTTGCCTCTGTGTGTGTGTGTGTGTGGCGCATGCACACACACATGGGTGTGCTTGTGAGTGTGCCTGTGTTTTTTTTCTTTCTGAGGAGAGATGACCTGTTTTCCATGGCGGTACAGTGATGGGGTAATCTGTTTTGGGTGACCCAAGGGGCTGTAACTTGGGGAAACTTGGTAGAATCCAACAAAGAAATTGAGAAGGATCTTTGTGTGTCGGGGGGGCGGGACGTGGGGTGGGGGGTGGGGGGTGGGATTTCTCAATTTAAAGGTAGAGAAAAACCTTAGATCCTAATCCTTATAGGCCAATTAGAATCAGTAAAACATTCAGAAATAAGAAGTCATGAATGCTTTTGTCCAGGGACTGAAATAAGATGTGATAACTGATAATTTTTTCTTCTTTATTTTTTGGAGACACTTCCTGTCAATAACTTAAGAGGAAGATGGAGAGAGGATGTTTTTTTAAAAAATATTTTTTAAAAAGATGTTTAATTTTCCTCTCTCCTAAACTATCCCAAAAGCATAGTTCTAATCATTTGAATTAACAGATGGCTTGGCAGTGAAGTCATCTGAAAGCAGAAGGCCAGAGGAGTTATGAGGGATAAAGACCTAATGTATAAGATTGTACATTGATTGGAGTCTATGAGACTCCCCGGACAACGGAGTCTTTTTTCCCTAATCCTAAATCCAGTAGTCCATTCCATCCAAGTTTCCAGCTAGTTGGTGCAGGAAACTTGAAATTTCTTTTAAAATATCAACTAAGGTGTATTTCCCAGGCACCTCAGGCTGTGTGACTAAGAATGGACAGAAGTTTTGCTATTTTAAAGAACATCCTTCCTCATCACATTCGCTTTAGGATAAGGGCTGAGGGGTGCATTTAATCTCATAGACTAGGGCTGTCTCATTGAAGGGATTGGTAAAAAAGTTCTTAGATATCAAGTCACTGATGTGCCAGGGAAAACAGGCATCTACCTTAAAATCCAGATGTTCTTTATGGAACACTCCAGTCATAAGGTTGGCTGGTTAGGTAGGAATATGATAACCTTCCCTAATAGACTGCTGGTAAATTTAGACCCCATTCAATTCTCTGTCTCCCTGCCTACCATCACATCCATCCATGCCCTTCAGATTAATTTTTGCAATATCATGTAAATTGATCGCTAAGTGAAATTGCAAATTGTGCTCAAGATGTTGCATTTTGTGAAATTGATAGAAAAGACCATTGGCAGCCTGCTGATTCACACCCACTGGCAGAATCAGACTAGGTGACAAATGAACAAGAGAAGAGTGACAAAGATGATAACTCTAGAAGAGTGACTTGAATATCAGAGGCTTAAGAGAAGTCTTTGGAAAAATTGATAAAGCTCTATAATTTTTTTGGGGGGGGGTATCCTTCTTGATGACCTAGCAATTAAAGTAAATGCAAAGTAAATAGTCCATTGGTCTACCCTACAATTTTATGTAAAAATGTATGTCCTCATCAATACTTGACTAAGTTTTGCTGATTTTTAACAATTAGCTCATAGTTTGCCATTATAACCTCCAAAATGGAGGTTTTATTTTCATCTTTGTAGGCATATTAACTTATTTTCACAACTTTTGGTTTGGTCGTTTTTCCAGACAAATTCTCAAAGTCCTTAATACTATTCACTGTGAAATTGTGGTATTGCGAATGAATTGTGAATGAATTAATTTTAGGTGGCCTTTCCCCTGTAGCAGTGATCTCAACTAAAGAAGACCTTATTTACCAAGCTACTAGGTCATCTCCTCCATGTGTGCATCCAGGGGCCTAGCATTGTAGCAGGTCCTCAATAAATGTTTGTTGAATGAACAATTTAACAAACATAAGTTTCTTTACCTTGAGGTTCCTGAAGCTTAGTCTCAGATGAAAGCACAAGCAAAGACCAGCCCCCAAATCTTCTTTGAGCATGAACAAGAGCGAGCATGTCACCTGGAGTCTTGGTTTCTGAGTGTGCGTTGTGTCAATAATGGAAAAACCCAGTAGGTATCCAGTGGGATGGCAGTAGAGGAACCGTAAAATTCAACTCTATGGAATCACCATTTCCAATCTTAGGAGTCATCTTATGTCACCTCTGTTTTATGGATGGAAGCTCTGGGGAGGTAAAAGTAGTAATGGAACTGCTAATGTCGTTTCCATGCCTTTTAACCTGACGTCCTCTCCCACACTAAAGTGGGGTCATGTTGTGAAGGGTGGTGAGGTTCATTTCCAAAGCTGGCCCCCAAGGCACAATCCCTATTGTCAAAATTATCTTTGAGAATCCTGCAAATCTATCATAAGGGTACGATTTGTGTATACAACTCTGAACAGAAATTCTCGCGCACAATATGTTTGAGGACTGCTGAGATGAAAGAAGGAAAGAAAAAAGGCCATCCATCCATGTAGGCAGCTTTGAAGATAAACAGCAAATCCTCCCACTGGAGAGGGGTATGAGAAATTCCCAAGTATCCCTGCTTCATTGCGTGGTGTGTGCCATTTTGTTTTAGCATTAAACCTCTAAAACTGCTGTGACATCTTAATGGATTGAGTTGTGGTGGTGAGGATTAAGCAAGAGAGTGGAGTTGTGTCTTCTTGGGTCAGGGAAGGGTGAGCTTCAACAGTCAGGGTGTAGGTTAAATGCATGTGTGATGGGACTGTGCTGCCGATTCATTTCTCACCTGAAACACCTTTCTTATTCTAGCATAGGAGCTGGGGGCAGTTTTCCCCCGGACAGCTACTCCATGCCATCTTGGGTCAGCTGGTGCCACTCAGTCAAAAGCCATGCCTTCTAGCCTAAGGAGAAATTCACAGCAAATCATGTCTTGAAAATGCTCTTTCCACTATTTTCCCAGTTACAGTCTCGCTTAGAAAGATAAGCTTCGCATGTACGTGTGTGTGTCTGCACGTGCTCATGTGCTCACGTGCTGCTGTGTCATTTTTCCATTAGAAAAAGCAACTGAAAATTACACATCCATATGAAGGGCGACGCTACCTAAGCAAAAGCTGCCGAAGATTCTCTGTGGTTGTGGTTACACAATTTCTGATGAGGTCACTGCTCTGAAATGATTATTTTTCAGAATGTGGGGAGGTGGGGGGATGAAGGCAACATCATTGATTTTGTTTGTATTTCAACTGGGACGTCCTGTTCTCTGTGATCCTAATGCCCATCAACATACAGCCTTATTATCATTCTCCTAATATGATAGTTATTGACCCTTGGGCTGCAAAAAGTAGCCTCATAAATAGATTTGCCCTGTTTTTATATTTATGTGCACATCTCTTTCTAGCTGATGACATATCAGCTTTGTAAAAAATTATTATTATTGAAAACCTCTGTGCTAAAAGTTCCATTAACTGAGACCTGTTCTATTTACTTGAATGCTTGGGTACATTAAAACATTCCGTGGTATAAAGAGTGCTCTTATATATTTCCTTAGAAACACATTTTGTGGAACTGAATGGAGAACATTGATGTGGTTGAGGTTAATTATTTGGGCTTTTGCTGGGCACATTGGATGTCGTGCCGCTTCTCCTGGTACACAGACTAAAATTGGAACAGTGAAGAGGAGCTGAGCGTGGCCCTGTGCCCAGATGACACATCTGAAGTTATATTGATTGAGGGAGATGTTTTATTGAACGATAAGAACTACATTGAGTTTATGGTTTTGCAATTTCCTGCAGCTGGCATGGTTTATAACAGTAAACACGGCGAGGTTCAGGGCTATATTTCCAATGGAGATTTTAGAAAACTCTCTCAATAACTAAAATCAGGAGGCGCTTTCAATTTAGGAAGGTCAGACACATTTATTCCCTTGGGCAAACCTGTGATGAGTGACTTTTATCCTCTTTTGGCAGATGGAGAAACTGAGGCTTAGAGAGTTGTCCAGTGACTTGCCCAGAGGCACCCAGATGATTGATCTGGGGATCAGCACTGATTCCTAAATTGAAATCATCTAGGTGCCACCTTCAGAACTTTTGTTGCATCTGCATGTCACCTATGTGATTCTTATTTTTACCCCTAGGTGCACTTACAAAAAAACTTAGGTCCATTTATTTCAAAGAGAAGCTGTTTATCGAGACTGAAAATGAAAAGTTAATATTATGTACCATTAAGGGAACATTGCAAAAATACAAACACTACAATGCTTTTGGTATATAAGTTCCAGGCAGAATCTGTTGTGAGCTGAAGTCCGTGAGCCCTAGGAATACTCCTGCTAAAAAGAGATTTGGAAGTGTTAGGGAAGCATTCAAGATGCATTAGCACCTAGTCGAGACTTTCTTCTTTCCTTAATCAGAAGATTAACAGAGAATAGAAGAGAGAACAGCTTCATCACTGTGCAATTCAGTTTTCTTTAACTTTTTGCTTATGAATCACCTAAAATAACCACCAACCCCCACACCCTTCCCTGGGCCCCACTCTTGGAGGGTCATACCCCCTTTTTCTCTGTCAGTAGGATCCTCATTGACTTACATTGTTTCATCTAGAATTTCCTCAACTTTTGTAAGGCCTTGACCTGTATGAATTTAAACCACTGAACCAATTCAGCGGAATTGGCTGCAGAGGCCATGGGCAACATTCTGCAAAGACCCTCCTGGAAGACCCTTCCCTTCTCTGCTTCATTGGGCTAGCGTGAGAGACACTCGCCAAGAGTTTCGGAGTCAGCCCAAATCCCTGCATTTCTTATTGATTGACCGATGGATTGAGATGGAGTTTCACTCTGTCGCCCAGGCTGGAGTGCGGTGGCGTGATCTCGGCTCACTGTAACCTCTGGCTCCCGGGAACTCTGCATTTCTGAGATTCTGGGACACTGATTGGGAGCCCATGGTGGGCATGCTGCCTGTGGCAGGAGGAGGTGGTACACACGTGATAGAGAGACAGCCAGTGTGCCAGGGTGCATGGGGGATGGGCGCAGGCGGAGGCTCACAGGATGGCACGTGTGATAGAGAGATGGCCAGTGTGCCAGGGTGCATGGGGGACAGGCGCAGGCACAGTGGAGGCTCACAGGACGGGGCATCACCTGCAGGGCTTCTCAGGCCTCAGTCGGAGCCTGAAATTTTTTTCCTGAGAACAGGGAGCCACTGAAGGGTGAAGGGCAAGGTGCAGCTAATCCCATTTAGGTTTTCTAAAGTTCACTGTAGACACGCAGTGGAGCAAGAATTGGGGTAAACAGAGTGGGTATGAGGTGACGGATTAGAAGATCACTGACAGATGGAGCACCTTTGTTCTTAAAAAAAAAAAACATGGAAAAAGTGATGCTCCACATAGGGGAGCAAAAAAGTTAATTATTAGTTTTTAATTACACATGTAATCATGAATAATACTTATCTTAACCCGTTAAAATGCAATACGTAAGGCTGATGTTCAGTTTCACCACTACCCCATTCCAATACCATCCTCAGGTAAAATGACAGTTTGGAGTCTGGAGTGCATCTGACAGATCTTCCTCTCTCTCCCCCCCCCCCCCCCCCCCCCCGTGTGTGTGTGTGTGTGTGTAACACAGCAGCATCACACTGCATATCTCATTGCACAACTTGCTCTTTTTACTCAAAAATGTTTTGTGGTTCCACATTATGAATACATGTAGATTTATCTCAACTTCCTGAGTAGGGACAGAGTCCCTCTGGGTGGGAATACTCTTATTTATGAAGTCATTCTCCTATTAATCAAGAGTTTGGCCATCACCAGTGTTTCACGCATGATGCTCCTTGGACACACTGTTCATATCTCCTTAGCCCAGGCAGGGTTTGCTCTAGGGAATAACCAAGAAGAGAAATTGCTGGGTCTTTAGGTGTTGTGTTGCACATTTTTAATAGCCATTTTCAAATTGCTTCCCAGTTTATATCCCTACCAGTAGCATATTAAATACCACTCCTTTCCTCCAGCTTATAAAACTTTTTCTTCTTTTCCCCTTGGATGAGTGAAAGATGCTGCCTTCTATGCCTGTGGATGGGAGGGTCTTTCCAGCCCTCCTTGCTTCTCACTAGGGGTCTCTTATCCATTCCGTCCGTGGAAGGCTGGCATTCTCTAGTAGAAAAAAGAACATGGAGGGACGATAAGACTTTTTTTTTTAAATAACAGAGAAGTGTGTCTCTCTTGACCAGACGTTATGTCCACTGGGCACAATTTGATGTTCTCACCAAATATTAATAGATTTGTTCCTCGGCAGAGGCACGACGGATCAGCCTGCTCTTGGGGGACTCTGTCACTGCAAAGGACACAAGGCCTTCCTCTGTGCCCAGCCAATTCATTAGACCCGGTTAGCAATTTGCAAAAGAGATGAGTTGATCTGCAGGCTGCTGAGGCCCAGTGTTACTCAGCTACCTCCCAGAAAGCTCAGAGAAGCCCCGGCCTCCCGGGAGCCTGAGAGAGCAAACACTAATATGCAAGGCTTTAGGCAGAGGCTGAGCAGAGGCATTATTCCTCATTATAAACAGAAGCTGGAGAGATGAATTTCTCAGCCCTTCCTGGGTTAGGGTGGGATTTGGGGCCACAGTCCAGACTCCTGGGATAAAATGAGAAGGCTCACAAAGCTGGGGCTGCAATATGAGAGCAGTGTTTCTTTTTTCAAGCTTTTATTATTCCCAAACAGATTCCCTGGTTATCTTATTTTGAAATGTTGCTACTGGAGGCAGAACTTTAAACTCTGCATGCCTGTATTAGGAGAGACCCTTTGGGGTGTGAGGAAAAGAGGCTCCATTCCAATTGGCTTAGACAAACAAACAGAACCCAATTCATTATCTCACAGAACAATGAGAATGGCTTCAAGCTCAGCTGGGTCCAGAGGCTCTGTAGGTGGGTGTTCGTCTCTCTCCATCTCTGGGCAGCTCTGGTCCTGCCCAGCTGTTCCATGCTTGTGTTAGCGTGACCATTTCTTTTTTTTTTAATAACTGAGTCCCCAGACTCAGTCTGACTGGCCTGGTTTAGTCATGTGCCTGTCCTTGACCCCGTCACTGGGGATGTTGAGTGGCCAGGTATGGGTCCTGCACCTGTCCTTGTACTGAGGGTTGGGTTGGGGCCATCTCTGCTACAACCATTAAGAAGAGGCTGAGGAGGGGAGATCACCTGAGGTCATGAGTTTGAGACCAGCCTGGGCAACATGGTGAAACCCCCTCTCTACTAAAAATATAAAAATTAGCTCTGTGGCATGCACCTGTAGTCCCAGATACTTGGGAGGCTCAGGTAGGAGAATTGCTTGAACCCAGGAGGCGGAGATTGCAGTGAGCCGAGATCGCGCTACTGCAGTCCAGCCTGGGTGATAGAGTGAGACTCTGTCTCAAAATAAAAAATACAAAATAAAAAGAGTAAATGAGAGATGGTTCCCCCTAAAGAAGGGGGGTCAGGCAGGTAATCACAGCAGATGTCCCCTCTTCCTTCATGTAGATCTGGGGAAACCATCTTACTCATGGCTTAATGCAATTAGGTATGCATTTGTGAGCCACTGAGTGTCTTTTGAAGCTCCATGAGAGGAGAGGAACAGAAGATGGCTTGAGCCCTCACCTCAAGGAGCTTAGGAAACAGTTGGTGGAGCAAGACACCTTTGTGAAACAGATGAGAGTCACGCGGCCTGAGGGTCCCAGGCAATCACTGGGGCCTGTTCTGCGCCAGGCAATGTGTGGGAGCAGGAAGAGAAGCAGACGAGAACATGACATGGCCCTTGTCCTTAGGGAGAGCCCAGTGTGGCAAGGGGAGCCGGCACAGACTGGTAAACAAGTCATTACAAATGCAGTGCGGTGAGCTTGCTGATATGATTAAGCTTCCAAATGAGGGATCCTGACAAGGCCGGCTGGAGCGGAGAAGGGAGAGTGTGCTAGCATAAACAGGAGCATGGGGAGGGGCACGCTTCTGACGCTCACCCCAAAAGCCTCTCCATCCGGCCCCCCACTGCAGAAAGGAGTGTCAACAGGGCATGTGGGAGAACCGAAGGCTGTCACTCTTTATCATGCCTTCTTTCGTCCCTCGATCATAAAGAATTTTTGCCATATACTCTAAACTGCTGGGAATGGAGCACTTAACTACTATGTACTTATTTATCTAAAATGCTAAGTGTTTCCCTTAGCAATCACTAATAGATTCCTGTAGAAACAGAGTGCCATGATTAGAATTCTGATTTCTGTGCCGACAGAAGGTGGGAAGGCAACAATAGGTAGTGCACTAATGATGGGTTCAGTGGGGAGGTGGGTGGGCAGGACGATATAGTCATTGAAGGAGAAGGTTGAAATATGGGCATTTTAAAGATAAATATGTGTTTATGTTAAAAGTTGAGAGAGAGAGAGAGAGAGAGAGAAAAGAGGAGAGGGAGGGAGAGAAATTCTCCTAATCCTCTTCAATCCCATACCTGAAATGGGGACGGTTCTGCTTTGGAAAGACTTTCTGAAAACCATTCTCACATTTGAGTTGGAAGACCCCCTTCTCAGCAGAGAGCCACAAATGAAACCTGAGTTTTGTTCTGGAATTTTCCTATGCAACGTGCTGGAACCAGTAGCCAAATAGAATCAGAGGATGAGGCAGGAAGAAAAATGAGGATCTCAGGCATGGAACTCAACAGGCTACAAATGGGACACAAAGGGCATGACACATCCTCAACAAAATCACGGAGGCACCAGGCATACCTTGCGGGGTCTGTTTCCCCAACACCCACCTGCTGCCTGGGCTTCACAAGGGACCAGGCCCTTTTGGTTTTGGAGGCAGATGAGCCTGTAGGATTAATTCTAACTAAGGTGTGGGTGGAGCCTAGGGGAGAAGTAACTTTAGGGGCTACAGAGAGAAACCTTCAGTGACACTGACTCATAATGGGAAGGCGATTCTCTTCTCAGCTCCCTCTCAAGCCTCTTGATCGTGCCATGGAGAAAGTCTTGTTTTGATTCCATCTTTAACACTTGCCTAAACCCCTTCCTAATTTTCCTTTTAATCAGAGAGAAAGAGGTTAGGTCTCAACATCTAGCTAGAGTTTGAGAACACAATTCTGCTTTTATTGTTATTTTTACAGAAGAATCGGCTCCTTCTGATGCCAGACACTCCAAAGTCTCCTCAACCATCTCACTCCATTAACCTTGGAAAGCCAAATGTTTCCCTTTCTCTCTCTGAGCCTCCTTTGAGGCCAAGGTGGGTACAGGATAAATAATTTTGCTTTCTGGATTTAGAGGAATTGGTTTGAGTTTTGACTTTTACTAGTTCTTTGGGCAAGATTGTTCCTTCTCCTTGTCTCAGGTCCTCATCTGTAGAATGGGCCTGGAGTTTCTGAGTCCATAATTCATTTAATCTGATGCCCAAGAACCCCATGAAGCCTGTCTAGGAATACCTGACTCATTTGCCCTTAAGACTGAGGAGAGGCTCAAGTTACATGAGACAGTGACTGTGAAAGTGCTATGTGAACTACAAAGGGCTTTACAGTGTGTGGTTATCATGGCTGGGAGCTGGCAGGGGTGAGCATATGCTGAATTTTCACCCCAGGTCTGGATAAGACGTCTTCAAGCCAAAGGAAGGAGTCAGTAAACGGTGCAGGTCCATACTTCCCGGAGCAGGGAGCTCTTGGGGATTCGGGAGTACATTCGGGGCCCTTGAATTTGTGCTACATGCATGCCTACTGTGCTCTTCCTGCCGGGGTGAGACCTGCCCTCAAGGTTGAGAAAATAACGAAACTGGAATAATCCTCCAAGCTCCAGCTCGTTCCAGCGGCCTCCCTGGCAATACTGTGCTCTGGTAGGGACCCCATCGTCCTCTAGGTAAACGGTTCACAGTGGCCCTCACCCCACTGCTGGCTGCTGGCAGGGAGCATGGGGAATCTGCTCCAAAAACAACCACTGCTTCCTGCAGTAGCATTTTGAGAGTTTCCTCCAAATGTTTTTCCTCATCTAATTTTCAGTATGGCCCCGTGGGGTCAGGAGGTGATGTGTGGCCAGCCCTGTCCTAATTAGGAGTCTTGCCCAAGTTCATACGTTGAGGAAAAGAAATGCAAGCTCAGTTCCAAGGTTTTTCCCTTGCTAAAACTCTTAAATTTTTGGCTTGCTTATTTCCTTAACTTGCAAAGGACGTGAAAAGTGATTTTTGTACCACCCTCCATATAGACATTAGCGATCATTTTCAGTCGTTTCCAGTTTTCCGGTTTTGCTAGGAGGCACCTGGCGTGCCGGGAACGGACAAAAGCCATTTTTCTAAGTACTAGCGTTTGAAATTATTAAGTGTTCATTAAGCACCCCCGGGTGCAAAGCACTCTCAGAGATGTTTATTTCTCAATTTTCCATAATTTCCTTATTTTTTTTTCCCCTAGCTAAAGGCAGATTGAAAAATGAACTCAGTGCATCGGAGTCTGAATCATAGTTAATGTGCGACGCCCCCTCCCTTAACTGCGCTGTTTTCTTTCTGCCTCCTCCTGTCTCCTGGCTTATCAATCTGATAAAGTTCTTTTTAACCCCTACTCAGGGGCTGTAACTTTTGCTGTATTCCCATGGCATGGCAGCAAGCGATCAGCGCAGAGCCCCGAACCCCACTCGCCCCACGGGCTGGGCTGGGCTGGGCTGGGCTGGGCTGGGGTGGGCTGGGGGTCGAGCTCAGCGAAGCCTCGAGAAGGCTGCAGGGCGCCCGGGCGGGCGGCGGGGCGGGTGCGGACCCCTGCCTGGGCGCTCCCGAGACCTCCCCACCCCGGTGGGTGGGCGCCTGGGGGCCTGGAGAGCCGCTTATCCACGTGGACGCTTCTGGAAGAACACAAAGCCCGGGCCCCCTCCGCCCCCGCCGGCGCCGAGTCTCAGTCTTGCGGGAGCAGAGAAAAAGGCTCTGTTTTTCTCTCTCCTTTTTTTTTTTTTTTTTTTTGACAACAACCTCACATAACCTCAAAAGTTACCCATGAATTTACTAAAACTTTTTATGAAACTATTTTAACCTCTGGTGGGGGTTAAAAAACAAGCCTTGTGAATTTATTACCCGGAAAAAAGCGCAGCGGGCTGGGGTTTACAGCAAAGCCGCCTTCCAAGCTCCGTGGGGGCCCCCTAGCGGCCGCCGCGGGTACTGCCGGCGCCCGGCTCGCTCCTTGCTCCGCGGCGCCGCAGGGCCTGGGGTGGGCCTGGGAGGGAGGCGGGCAGACCCCAGACCCAGACCCGTGCAGTCGGGGGCACCTACTCTGAACACCAGGGACCTGGCGGTACAAATTTATTTTATGTTTGTAGGGGTTTCCGTGGTAGAACCAAGGGGGCAGGCTGAAGCCGAAGGAAGGGAGAGCAGGATTTTGATCCCAGTTCGTTGGCTTCTGGAAATCGGCTGGGACCCCCGCTGAACAAGCGATTGTCGTCACGGCCTCCGCACCAGACGACCCCAGCCTGTGGATAACGTTTCACTGCCCTCACATAAACACCGCCCAGAAATGCAAGAGTAAGAATGTTCACGAAGAAGGGAGGCAGGAGCCCCAGCTGAGAACAGGAGGAAGCAGGAAAGGGGCTTTGGAGGAGGTCGGAGAGGGGGGCATGATTTCAGTTTCCCAGGACCAAAGGGTGAGAGATGGGGGTGACAGAAGAAAAAGGACAAAACGGGGTGCCGAAGGCTCTATTGGGTGCTGCCTGTCCGCAGGGATGTAAAGCAGAATCCAGGATTCTGCCGCGAAATGCAGCCTCCCAATCGCTGCACAATGACCAGGACCCTCGGACCCTTCGCTTGCCAAGTGTGTGCGATGGTTCCTTCCTCTCCATATTGCAGACACACCGGTTCTCTTTCAGAACTAGCCATGTTTTTAAAAAGCACGTGGAAAAATATTAACAAGCAAACGTTTTAACAGAGAGATGCAGGAGCGAGCCGGCAGCAGCCTCCCAGCAGAGGCAGCGGTGCTCCAGCAGCTATGGGAACGGGCCTCGGAGAAAAGCACTCAGGCTCACAGCAGAGTCTCACCACCTGTAGTCATGTGGTCCTAGGGATGTGTCTCAGCTCTTCTATGCCTCGGTTTCCCCATCTTTAAAATGGGGGTGATGGTAACACTACCCAAAATACATCTGGAATTTGAAAGAGTGCTTTGAATCATATAGCCTTGGCTGTTGTGTGGTGAGAAGGCCAGCTGGCTGGTATTCATCTAGCTCTACAGGGAAGACAGAACCTAGAATTTTACGTTAAGTAAAATCTCTCAGTTTTTACAGGGTGCTAATTTAAACACACATACACAGATGCACGGATGTGCACTTGCACACATAGCCCATCTGGGCCCAAATACAGTCAGCTAGTCTGAGACCTTTACTTCAAAGGCTGCCAGGAGGCCACGGGACAGGAGGGAGGAAGGAAGGAGTCACCTCTCCCTGTCATCCGCCACCCCTGCATCCAGGTCACTTGAGCCAAACACTGAAACCAGCGTGGCCAGCGCTCTTTTGGGGGTGGATGGATTACGGGGAACCATGTCCTTCCTTTCCATTCCCCCGGGAGAATATAGGAGGGCACCCACTTTAAGTACCCTCGCACCCGGAGGCCTTCAGAAGCTGCCTTGGAAATGTGATGGTGCATGGCGGGTGGGGGGGACTTCCTCTTATTCCTGGAGACCCTGCTTCCCCTCCTATCAAGTATGGGCCCTGCGTGCCCGGCTTCTCACCAGCCGAGGTACCTCGCCACTTGGTTGCTTCGAGGTGTCTCGCCACTTGGTTGCTTCGAGGTGCCGTGGGCTTCTCATCCGTGGTTTGGTAGCATCCTCTTCCAGGCTGACTTCTCATGTGTTCCAGGAGGCCAACACTCTCCTGCACCCTAGGGCAGGAGAGCACTGGGTGGGGGGCGCCTCTTCTGCCTCATCCCATCCCAACCTTCCTTCGTCCCCTCCTGATGGCTTTACCCTGATGACCTGATCATCTAATCTACTCTAACTGCCCAATTGTCTTGACAAATCTGACTGTTCTTTGTACATCATCCAGCTCTGGTAGCTTCATTCATTCAAGCATCCATGCATTCAGCAGCTGTTTGCTAGGCAACTACTGGGCATTAGACATTGTTTCTTGAGGGGCAAATCAAGCACATTTCTCTGACTTCCCATTGTTTCTTAAAATGTTGAGGCTTTGCAGTTAAACAGAGAAGATTTAAGAGTTGGTCAATCTAATAGAGAAAACAACGACAGAATTACTTGCTACAGTGATTCCAAAAGGGCAGCCCAGAGAGACATGTATTCTCATTTATCTTTGTCCAAACAAATTAAATACGTTGTTGATTGTTAAAAGTCCATACACTAATTGTTGAAAAGTAGTTGGTTGTGTATGTTTTAATACGAAAACAATGTTTTAAAAAATTGCTTCCTGGATTTGTAGGGCTTTTAAATTTTGTGATTTTTTTTTCCTTTTTCATTCTGTAGAATAGAATACTGCATGCTTCTAAGTGGTGGGGGAAAAGCTCTTTATTAGTCTTTTCATTAGTCTATATCTGTTGTGTTCCATTGTGTTTAATTTCAATTAATCTGGATTCATTTAAGTAATATTCCATTATAGATTCAATGCATATATGTATATTTTTTTAACTTAAGAAATGGGGAACATTTTTTGGTCAGTTTTAAGTAACTCTGCATTAAAGCTAAGAAAACCCATTTAACGTGGTTTACTCTGGAAGTCTCCTTGAAGACGTTGTTCTTTTTTATTTTGTTAGGTTTTGTATTTACCTTTCCCAATCTTGCCTTGGATTTTCCACGGCTGGTTTAGCAAGACTTGCTTTGGTCCTGACAGCTCGAGTCTTTCAGTGCTTCTGAGGACGCAGGGCATATTTCTTCTTTGCTTCCCGTTTCACCACTCAATAAATTTGTGGAGTCACCAAGCAGTCACCTGTGTAATTTGATAAGGCAGAAAATGATGATTTCTCTATTATTTTGCTTAGAAGGATGAGAAACTAGATTAATCAATGTCTGTTGGAAATGCCTCTTTATAGAAAAGACTGGCTTCTTTCATCAGAGTCATGATTTGTGGCTCATATGCAGACACATTAAATGGTTTTCCGGGGGCAGGAGCAGACAATCAAACTCTGAATTTTAAGTCTGTCATTAGATGACATGAGGTAAACTTTAGTCCACCTTTAATATGGTTAGGAGGGTGGTGGGGGTCAGCAGGCCTCCATGGAGTTCACCCATCTCATTCTCTGGGGCATCAGGGAAATCGTGCAATGTCTGTAAGAGTTAGGAGACTGTTTTGGTATGGGTTATCATTCTTGGTAGAAAGAGACTAAAACCCAGCTCAAAAAGGCTTAAGCACAAAAGGGAATTTGTTTGCTCATGTGATGGAAGAGCCCAGGGTAGCTCCAGCTGGATCCAGGGATGTAAACATTGTCACCAGGACTCTGTTGATCCCTCTTCAAATCAGAGTAGACTTCCCTCTGGGTTGCCTTCATCCCTAGGCACATGGTGGCCCCATGGCCCTGGTTTATATCCTACCTACTTTCTGTTCAAAATCCCAGCATCAGTGTGGGTCTTATGCCTGGCCCCAAACCTTCTACTTGGCCAGGCAAGTAAAATATGCTCACTCCAAGAGATGAAAAGGAGTGGTCCTAAGTCTCCTTCAGGGATGTTCCCTGAAGGAGAATTGAGGTGGGGCATGGCTGCTGAACACACAGCAGTGTGGATCACAGCCTGATCTGCTTCCTAATGGGTAGAGGTGCTCAGTGATTTGCTCAGCCAGCAAGCTGCCTTCTCCATGTTTTGTGCTACAGGTGATGTTGGTAGTAGATGCTGTTGGTGTCCTGCCTAGAACTCCTCTCCACCAGGCCAGGCCTCCACCCATTCCCATCTTTGTCTCACCCCTTCTTGCTTCTCTTATTCCCTCCACATTTTTCTTGGGAGTACCCCCTTAATAAATCACTGTCACAAGAGCCCAAGTTATATGTAAATCATGAAATGCAGCTCTTTCTCATTCATGCCAGATATAAGGCTATCCCCTATTTTCTCAACACAAAGACTGAAAATTTGGGGGCCAACCCGAAATATATAAAGATGTAGAAGAAAAAGGCAAATTTCTACTTATAATATTTAGTTTATTAATCTAGTTGCCTATGTCCCTTTAAATCATGCGTTACATAAAATCTTAGTTTGGGGACATTATGTTCTCTGCTCACATTTTGCAAAGTAATTCTAGCTGAACTTGTAGTAGGCATCTTTGATAATGTCTTTGTCATTACCAGAGCCACTTGTTTGAGTCATCTAATAGAGTTTTCAGAGCATAGCATTTCACTTTCATCCCAGCTCTTTGAGATTTAGTCCTTTTAGAATCCAAGTACAATGCCATAATAGAAATCTATCCACAGCCATAAGCACCCATTCACCTGACATTAGGACAGTCACTTTCATTTCTCCTGTAGGTGCCTATTTGCAATTTCCAGCAAATAAACATGTTCTCTTTTGCTTTTTAAATCAGTTTTTAAGAGATTTGTTTACAATAGCATCCAATGCTTACTTATAATTGTATCCCAAATGCTCAAGAATAATGACTAAATTTGTGTTAAAGGTTCACCTTCCATCACCTTTTTCTAAACCAATTTTCTCAGATGATGTCTATAAGTGACCCAGACCAGCACTGAATGGCGTCATTTCAGGCTAATGTATCTTCCCAAACAGTATTTTGTAATTCAAAATGAAGTAATTGAGAGAGTTCTCTGTAAAATGGGAGCCTTTGTTTGAATTCGATTTTTAAGGTAACTACTTTCTGAGATAAATTTTGGGGGAAAAATCTCTTACACTGAGGCATATCTTCTTCTTAGTATAATAGATGCTCTGAGGTCTCATTAGAGGGGTTGAAATGGGACCAACTCCACTTGCTTGACTCAGATATAACATTTGGAAAGTAAAATAACATTTGGCTGGACATGGAGAAATGCCTTATTTGTTTTAATACAAACAGAAGTAGAAAAAGACCTAGTATCTACTTGAAGGATCCAGTCATACAGGGATATTTGGGAGCAACTCTATTTCCTCATGCATTATTTTAAATAATCATTTATTTTGACCTTCAGTATTTTAAATACCCTCAAACTTCAGTTATATTGATTCCTCATTCGTATTATAATTGGTTTCCATTGTCTTATATTATGTAATAAGAATAGTAGTAGGAATAATCTTAGCTAACACCATCATAAACACCCCACTGAGGTGTTTATGATGGATCAGTGACTGTTTATGGGCCCTTTTTCTTTCTCTCTTTGAAAAAAATATAAGTGCCATAATGATAGTCATTTTAAAGATGAGAAAACATGCTTAGAGAAGTTAAGTGACTTTACTGGAGGTTACAGAAAAAGCAAGAGCTATGAATCTAGGAAGTCTGACTCCAGACCTTTGTTATGAAACACTGAGCTTTCCATTTCAACCACATAGGTTATAGTGATAATTGCCAATAAATATTCAGAAAAAAATTTAATAAAAATATGCATTTTAATCACCATAAATATATAACATCTGCATGTTATATATCAAAGGTACCACAGGTATATTTGTAACACAGCAGTGTCTACTTTCTATCAAATGTATGTTTACCTGTTATGTAAGTTAGATGTTGTTATATAGCAAACCACCCCAAAACTCAGTGTCTCATGACAACATGTGTTTATTTCTGCTCATGGATCTCTGAGTCAGCTAGGTATTACGCTGGTTTGAGCCAGGCTCGGCTGATCTTGCTCGGTTTGTTCATTCATCTGTGGAGCCAGCTGGGGGAAATGCTGGCAGGTTGATGGGGAATTGGCTGGTCTAGGATGGCCTCACTCACAGGCATGGAAGTTAGTTGGCTGCTCATAGCCAGCCAAGTTCCATGCAGCCAACCAGCTTCCATGCTTGTGAGTGAGGCCATTCTAGACCAGCCGGTAGGGGTAGAAGACCAGCCAATGGGAACATCCTAGGCCTAGTGAGGCCATCCTAGACCAGCCAGTGGGGGTGAAAGAACCTTATGTCTTCCATCCTCCCATGAAGACTGGGCATGGTGACAGAGGGAGGAGAGACAGGACAAGCGAGTGAGCACAGGAGCACAAAGGCCTCTTTAAAAATTGATATATCTATATTAGTTGCACATTTTTTGCAGTCCATGTGATATTTTGATACCTCATACAATGTGTAATGACTAAGTCAGGGAAATTGGGATTTCCATCACCTCAGATGTTTATCTTTTCTTTGTGTTGGGAACATTATAAATCTCTAGCTATTTGGAAACACACAATATATTGTTGTGTCATTCGAATTTTGTTACTGTACTATCAAATACTAGATTTTATTCTTTCTGACTATATTTTTGTATGCCTTCATCAGTTTTTCTTTATCTGCCCCTCTCCTTCCCTTCCCAGCCTCTGTTAACCACTGTTCTACGCTACCTCTGTGAGATCTACTTCTTTAGTCTCATGTGAGTGAGAACATGTGATGTTTTTCTTTCTGTGCCTGACTTATTTCACTTAACATAATGACCTGCAGTTCTATCCATGTGGCTGCAAATGGTAGAATTATATTCCTTTTTATGGCTGAATACTATTCGATTGTGTATATGTACCACATTTCCCTTATCTGTTCATTCAGGTATGGGCTCTTAGGTTGATTTCACACCTTGGCTGTTGTGGATAGTGTGGCAGTAAACATGGGAGTGCAACTATCTCTTTGGTATAACGGTTTCCCGTCTTTTGGCTAAACACCTAGCAGCACAAGGCTCTTGAGACCTAGATTGGGAACTGGCATGGCATCACCTCTGTTGCATTCTGCTGGCCGGGGAGAGTCACAAGACCAGTTGAGATCTGAGGCGTGGGAAAATCAGCCCCACCTCCTGATGGTCCTGATGGGAGACCCTGAAAATCACATTGCAAAGGGCATGAATACAGGGAGTGGTGAAGAATGGAAGCTCTTTTCCCCCAATCAGTCAATCATACCTTCTACTTTAGACATGTGTAGCAATTTAGAACACATTTGCTAGAAACTTTTAATAAACGAGGGGTATATTTTTCCATATAATAAGGCATCTGGGTATAGGCGGTCTGGTTACTATGCCTGGTCCAGGATATCACCATTGACCTAGGATCCTTCTCTATTCCTGCCGTACCCACCCCTACTCTTTTCATTTAATTTTTTGGGTAGCATGATCGCAGCAGCAGGGTGAGGCACCATGCTCGTGTTTCAAGCAGGGGGGAGGGGCGGGGAATAAAGAACCTGAATCCCTAAGGGGTATGCCTTTCAAAAGCACTCTGGAGGACTTCCAGCAATTCCTCTGTACAGCTCATTGTCTAGAACTGGGTCACAAGACTACCCTGGCTTTGGGGAATCCTGGAGAAAGAGTATTCCAGAGTGACACTAAACATCACTGGAGTCTTGCTGGTGAGAAAGAAAGGGGAGAATGAGAGTAGGTTGACATCTCACAGTGTCTGCCCCAGCATGGAATACTAGTTTTCCATCTGAGGTAGTAATATAAAATTTATTTTTAAAATAATCTTATTTAAGTGAAAAAAGAAATTCATTAAATACTTGAATGTAATTACTAGTCTAAATCATATGTTGGCAAACTGTTGCTGTAAAAGGCCAGATAGTTAAATTTTTTTTTGTCTCTGCTAGCCATGCCGTCCTGTTGCAACTATTCAACACCATTGTGGGGAGAAAACAGCCACACACAACAATGTAAACAAATGGAACCCCACCCCTACTAAAAATACAAAAATTAGCTGGGCATGGTGGTGGGTGCCTGTAATCCCAGCTACTTAGGAGACTGAGGCAGGAGAATCACTTGAACCCAGGAGGCAGAAATTGCAGTGAGCTGAGATCAAACCAGTACACTCCAGCCTGTATGACAGAACGACAGAGTGAGACTCTGTCTCAATATATAAATAAATAAATAAAATATAAAATTGTTTATATTTTATTTATTTATTTATAAAAATAAACAAATGGACATGGCTGTGTTTCAATAAAACTTTAAAGATAAATGGACATGGCTGTGTTTCAATAAAACTTTATTTACATAAATAGAAGGCAAAAAAGATTTGGCCTGTAGGCTATAGTTTGCTTATGCCTGGTCCAGATAATTTGCAGATATAACAAAACAATGAAGTCCTAATATTTGGTGGTTGACAGACATAGCAAATTTACCAAGGTTATATGGGGATAGCCAAAGTTTAGAAACTAGGCTAAAATTTAGAGCTCACACTGTAACCTTTCACATTACCATGGTGTTAAGTACAATACAGTTTTTGCAGTCTCATGAAGACTGAAAATGCCAATGAGTTTAAAAAGATACATAAAATTTGTTTCTCTCGCAAATAACCACCGGGTGAGAGCAGTCTGGGTCTATTAAGGAGGCTCCATGGTGTGCTGGAGGCCAGGTTTCTTCTGTCCTATTCCTCTGCTCTCTTCACAGTAGGTTTTCCTTATTTTTTTGTGGTCAAGAATGGCTGCTCCAGCTCCTGCCATTAGATCGGCATTCCAGCTGAAAGAAAGAAGAAAAGAGGAAGGAGAGAGTACCTACTTCCCTGTAAGGACATGTGGTGGATATTGCATGTATCACTGCCTCTCATATCTCTTTAGCCAGAAATGCGTTACCCGGTCATACTTAGCTCTAAGGAGACCTGGGAAATGTAGTTTTTAGCAGAACAACAATGTACTCTAGCTGGAAAGTAGGTTCTTATTACTGAGGAAAAGGATCAGAAATAGGCAACTTGCATGCTCTGCCACATGAGCTAGAGATCTAGATAAGGTGAAAATCCACATATTTTTTTCCTTATAAAGAATAATTTCAGTTAGTCTTGATGCTGGAATGCCATTTTCTAGGTGCTGTTTTCAGGCTAAGATTTCCCTTATGCTTCGACCATTAGTCTCTCGAGGCAGTAGTAAAATCTTACTCATTATTGCGCTCCCCAGCACAGTGTAAAAAGTCAAGTTAAAAAAAAATGACAAATTTTTAAATTCTAGTTAGAGAAAAATATGTTTTTGCTTGTTCGTCTGAAGAAAGCAAATGATCCTGTTTCAAGAGTCTTATGCCTAAGCACCCGTGTTCCATGTTCATGTTTATGAGCCTGGAGATGCACATTGCTCTCAATTTCTTTTGCTTTCAAATACTTCTGTTTGAAACCTCTCTGCACATTCTCCCCACCACCCGCCCCTTGCCATTTGTAAAAGAAGGAACGAGGTCTCCCGCTATGGGTGCTGCACCTGGGGAGGTTAGTTTTCTTCCTTGTCACTTCCAGTCAGTTACTGCTGCTTTTCCACTATTGCTCACTGAAGAATTCTCAAATTATATGGTGAGCTACAGTAATAAGAGAAGTAAAAACACCATGCTGTGATTGACACAGAACAAGGCGTGAGAGACCATCACCACTGCATAAAAGGGTCCCATTATTTGTATATATTTTGTTGTTCCTTCCCAGTAGACCCCACTGATCACTGAGGGAGAGCTTATGGATAGACCTATACACCCTTCCAGAAAGTTAATACCGTATGTAACAAGAGAAGAGAAACTCTGGCACAAGGAATACACAAACCTGGGTTGGCTCTCAGCAACAGTCCCTGCTGAAACAGGGCTGAAATTTATGGGCACCTTTAATCCGTTTCTTCTTGGAAATACCTTCAAAATTCATATTTAGCTTTTAAAGAGAACTACCTTTTTAAAGAAGAAAAAACCACTTGATAAGTGCAAATTGACATTAAATGGAGTTTAAAAAACGATCAGAGTTTCAAAATATGATTATAATCAGAATAGTGGAGCAGAGTCAAATCATGATTGATCTTGCTCATGGGGGTGGGAGGAAAGAACTGCTGGGAATTAATCAGAAAAGGAGAGTTTCTGTAAAGCCTATCCATATGTGAATTCTCCCCAGAGTCCAGTTCAGCCCTGGGACCCCAAAGACACTGGGCACTGAGTTAACCCTTTGATGAACCTTCCAAGAGGATCTACATCATGTTAAAGGAGAAAACATCTCTGTGCAGGGATTATATTTGAGATTTTGATAAATGAACTGGAAAAGTAGTCAGTGGTATAAGTTTTGGAGTCAGACAGACTAGTTTTCATTCATTAATTTTAGTAGCTATCTCATGAGCATCTATTATGTGCCCCACACAGTGTTTTAGGTGTTGGAAAAACTGATGATCATGGCAGATTACTCATGGAGCTGATGTCCCAGCTAGTGGGAGATGAGCCACCGACCACAAGTGAATGAATCAGACAACAACATACAATGATGTCATAAAGACAGTACTAACAGGAATAACAGCCCCACGTTTTTGGAGCACTATGTTTCAGATCCTAAACTTGGTGCTTGTAGTATCAATTCATTTAACTTTCCCCACCTTCGTTGCAGGAAGTTCTAGGATTCCTCTCATTTATAGGTGGGGACCCTGAGGCGTACACACACACACACACACACACACACACACACACACACACAGAGACAGAGACAGAGACCGACAGACAGACTTGCCCCAGGTTACATGGCTTGGTGGTGGCAGAGGCAGGATTTAAACCCAGCAACTGGCTCTGAGGTCCAAGTTCTTAGTGGCTGTATTGTTACCTGCCTCTGCATGAAGGTGAGAGTCACCATTGTCTTTACAACCTAGAGACACAGGAGCTGTTGTCCCGTCTCTTCCTTTCCCATTCAGTACTGGGCACAGGACAGTGGCTGGTGCAGCGAGCTTACCCAAATGATGGCCAAAGTTCTTCTCCCAACATTTGCCTTTGAGTCCCTCCTGGTGCAGTGGGAGAAAAAAGTCTGAGTAGCAAGAACACAGGTGGCCTGAGAATGAAGGGGAACTCAATAGGTCTGTTTCCCCACTGGACAATAGTAGAGCCAAAACGCAAAGCAAATGACAGACCGAAAAACACACACGAAAAAAACCTCAGTCTTATCGGGAAACAGCAAAGAATTGAGATTCTATGAAAGCCAAAGCCTCCATAGATGATTGTTTCAGTGGAAGGAGAGTAAACAAGTGGCCATCCAACCTCTTCTCCATCCGAAATGCCTTGTATTCAATAAATATGGAAGTATCATGTCCCCTTTAGGGGACTGTGGCCATTTGAAAGTTTTATTTCTCAGACCTACGTCACTCCTCTGCTTTATCCCAAACTCGTGACAGGAATCAGGACAAGAACCTTAAAGAATTTTCTCAAGCCCTCCCTAATTTTCCTGGGGATCAGAGCTGAGAACTCTGATCTGACAATTGCATGCCCGCTGTTGAGGAGTTGATCCTAGGGTGGGTCACACATGCATGCGCACACACGCATCTGGCAGCCCTCATCCCCACCTACTCGAAAGGAAGAGAAGAGAAAACCACCCCGATGGGTCGTCCTCTCCTGTCTGCTTCTTCTACTTCTGATGATAAGCAGCTTTTTCTACAATGGGCTTTTGGGTTCCTTTCTAAGAAGAGAAGTCAGCCAGGGGTCATGGTGGGCCACCTTGGGGTAGCCACAGAACACAGAGGGGTGCAGTGCTGTTGGCAGGCAGGGCTCGTCTTTAAGGAGCAGCCTCACCTTGCTGCAAGCACTTTCACAAGAGTTTCATTCCTTGGTTCTTCCTGTCTTTGCGGTTGTTGGATGGGTTGTCATGGTTGGTATTAAGAACTGCTTCATAATAAGAAATAAACATCTTCCAAACTAGAGTTTAGAACAATATCCAAGGCCATCTTGATGGGTGTGTGACCAAGGTCCCATGCTCAGTTTGATGCTCCCCTGTTGTGGATTTGAAATTCTTAATAATGTTGAGTAAAGGCCCTCCATTTTCTCTCTCTCTCTTTTTTTTTTTTTTTGAGATGGAGTCTTGCTCTGTCACCCAGGCTGGAGTGCAGTGGCGGGATCTCGGCTCACTGCAAGCTCCGCCTCCCGGGTTCATGCCATTCTCCTGCCTCAGCCTCCCTAGTAGCTGGGACTACAGGCGCCTGCCACCTCGCCCGGCTAGTTTTTTTGTATTTTTTTTAGTAGAGACGGGGTTTCACTGTGTTAGCCAGGATGGTCTCGATCTCCTGACCTCGTGATCCGCCCGTCTCGGCCTCCCAAAGTGCTGGGATTACAGGCTTGAGCCACCGCACCCGGCCAAGGCCCTCCATTTTCATTTGCATTGGGCTCTGCCAATTAGATTGTTTGTCCGGACAGTACAATACCCCAAATACTGTTAAAGAAAGTGGCTTGAAATGAGAGAACTGAAAAAATAATGTGTTTATTTCACGGCCTATCAGGGAAGGAATGATACCCTGAAGCAACATCCTAGAAGAAGAGCTGTATTGTCCAAGTCCCAGAGAATAAAGGAGAACGTGTAGACTTCCAGGGTTTTGGAGACAGTCTAGGTTTTGAGACACTCAAAACAACAGAAGTGAAAGATGCCCCTTGCAAACACAAATCCCTCCCCCAAGAGAAAGGAGTTTTCATGATCTTTTGAAGACCACCTAAGGAATTGGGCAGTTGTTGTTTTTAATAAACTTTTAATTTTATAACAATTTTAAATGTACAGAAAAGTTGTAAAGATACTACAGGGAAGTCCCATAAACTCTGTGCCTCCTTTCCCCTATTATTAACATCTTATACTCGTATGGCACATTTTTTACAATTAATGACCGTTAACTGTTGACCCATTATTGTTACCTAAACTCACCATTTGTTCAGATTCCCCTGGTTTTTCCCTAATGCCCTCCTCTTGCCATTCAGGGTCCCACATGACATTTAGTCATCATGGCTCCTAAGACTCCTCTCAGCCCCGGCTCTCAGTCACTGTCCTTATTTTTATGGCACTTTGGAGGACTGGTCAGGTGCCTTGTAGGATATCACTCTGCTGAGGTGGGTCTGACATTTCCTCATGGTGAGTCTGGGGCTGTGGGTGTTGAGGAGGAAGACCACAGGGATGAAGTAGCATTGTCATCGTGCCACAGCCAAGATCCCCTTTGCCAACATGACGTTTCCCCATTGTGATGCTGACCTGGAGCACCCAATCACGATCATTTTCTGCTTCTCTTGTGAGACTTTTGACCCACAGGGGTTCTGCTTTTCTCTGCTGAAAGTATTTGGTGCCTGCCTCATCTCTCTGCTGCTGCACATGTTTCCTTTCGTTGTAACCTCTGCCCCCTGCCCCCAGGAGTTTCCCCATTCACCCCACTTATATTTCCTGTGATGCAGGCTGCAATTAGTGTTTCCAGAGCAGAGTTAACCCAGACCCTTATCAGAGCTGCTGTGTGAGACCAAGTTCATTATAGTCTTTACCCAAACCAGAACTTTGTTGGATACGTAAATTACTTTTATTTTCATTGAAAATATTTGAGATGAGCTACATTAGAATCCTCACTGAGGGTCGGAGGAGGGCGGAGCAAGATGGCCAAATAGGAACAGCTCCAGTCTCCAACTCCCAGCGCAAGCGACACAGAAGACCGGTGATTTCTGCATTTTCAACTGAGGTACTGGGTTCATCTCACTAGGGAGTGCCGGACAATCGGTGCTGGTCAGCTGCTGCAGCCCGACCAGTGAGAGCTGAAGCAGGGCGAGGCATCGCCTCACCTGGGAAGCACAAGGGGAAAGGGAATCCCTTTTCCTAGCCAGGGGAACTGAGACACACAATACCTGGAAAATCGGGTAACTCCCACCCCAATACTGTGCTTTAAGCAAACAGGCCCACCAGGAGATTATATCCCACACCTGGCCGGGAGGGTCCCACGCCCACGGAGCCTCCCTCATTGCTAGCACAGCAGTCTGCGATTTAACCACAAGCCAGCAGCAAGGCTGGGGGAGGGGCGCCCACCATTGCTGAGGCTTAAGTAGGTAAACAAAGCCGCTGGGAAGCTCGAACTGGGTGGAGCGCACAGCAGCTCAAGGAAACCTGTCTGTCTCTGTAGACTCCACCTCTGGGGACAGGGCATAGATAAACAAAAGCAGCAGAAACCTCTGCAGATGCAAACGACTCTGTCTGACAGCTTTGAAGAGAGCAGTGGATCTCCCAACACGGAGGTTGAGATCTGAGAAGGGACAGACTGCCTGCTCAAGTGGGTCCCTGACCCCTGAGTAGCCTAACTGGGAGACATCCCCCACTAGGGGCAGTCTGACACCCCACACCTCACAGGGTGGAGTACACCCCTGAGAGGAAGCCTCCAAAGCAAGAATCAGACAGGTACACTCGCTGTTCAGCAATATTCTATCTTCTGCAGCCTCTGCTGCTGACACCCAGGCAAACAGGGTCTGGAGTGGACCTCAAGCAATCTCCAACAGACCTACAGCTGAGGGTCCTGACTGTTAGAAGGAAAACTATCAAACAGGAAGGACACCTACACCAAAACCCCATCAGTACGTCACCATCATCATCAAAGACCAGAGGCAGATAAAACCACAAAGATGGGGAAAAAGCAGGGCAGAAAAGCTGGAAATTCAAAAAATAAGAGCGCATCTCCCCCGGCAAAGGAGCGCAGCTCATCGCCAGCAATGGATCAAAGCTTGTTGGAGAATGACTTTGACAAGATGAGAGAAGAAGGCTTCAGTCCATCAAACTTCTCAGAGCTAAAGGAGGAATTACGTACCCAGCGCAAAGAAACTAAAAATCTTGAAAAAAAAGTGGAAGAATTGATGGCTAGAGTAATTAATGCAGAGAAGGTCATAAATGAAATGAAAGAGATGAAAACCATGACACGAGAAATACGTGACAAATGCACAAGCTTCAGTAACCGACTCGATCAACTGGAAGAAAGAGTATCAGCGATTGAGGATCAAATGAATGAAATGAAGTGAGAAGAGAAACCAAAAGAAACAAGAAGAAAAAGAAATGAACAAAGCCTGCAAGAAGTATGGGATTATGTAAAAAGACCAAATCTACGTCTGATCGGGGTGCCTGAAAGTGAGGGAGAAAATGGAACCAAGTTGGAAAACACTCTTCAGGATATCATCCAGGAGGACTTCCCCAACCTAGTAGGGCAGGCCAACATTCAAATCCAGGAAATACAGAGAACACCACAAAGATACTCCTCGAGAAGAGCAACTCCAAGACACATAATTGCCAGATTCACCAAAGTTGAAATGAAGGAAAAAGTCTTAAGGACAGCCAGAGAGAAAGGTCGGGTTACCCACAAAGGGAAGCCCATCAGACTAACAGCAGATCTCTCGGCAGAAACTCTACAAGCCAGAAGAGAGTGGGGGCCAATATTCAACATTCTTAAAGAAAAGAATTTTAAACCCAGAATTTCATATCCAGCCAAACTAAGTTTCATAAGTGAAGGAGAAATAAAATCCTTTACAGATAAGCAAATGCTTAGAGATTTTGTCACCACTAGGCCTGCCTTACAAGAGACCCTGAAGGAAGCACTAAACATGGAAAGGAACAACCGGTACCAGCCATTGCAAAAACATGCCAAAATGTAAAGACCATCAAGGCTAGGAAGAAACTGCATCAACTAACGAGCAAAATAACCAGTTAATATCATAATGGCAGGATCAAGTTCACACATAACAATATTAACCTTAAATGTAAATGGACTAAATGCTCCAATTAAAAGACACAGACTGGCAAACTGGATAAAGAGTCAAGACCCTTCAGTCTGCTGTATACAGGAGACCCATCTCACGCGCAGAGACATACATAGGCTCAAAATAAAGGGATGGAGGAAGATTTACCAGGCAAATGGAGAACAAAAAAAAGCAGGGGTTGCAATACTAGTCTCTGATAAAACAGACTTTAAACCATCAAAGATCAAAAGAGACAAAGAAGGCCATTACATAATGGTAAAGGGATCAATTCAACAGGAAGAGCTAACTATCCTAAATATATATGCATCCAATACAGGAGCACCCAGATTCATAAAGCAAGTCCTTAGAGACTTACAAAGAGACTTAGACTCCCATACAATAATAATGGGAGACTTCAACACTCCACTGTCAACATTAGACAGATAAACGAGACAGAAAGTTAACAAGGGTATCCAGGAATTGAACTCATCTCTGCAGCAAGCAGACCTAACAGACATCTATAGAACTCTCCACCCCAAATCAACAGAATATACATTCTCAGCACCACATCGCACTTATTCCAAAATTGACCACATAATTGGAAGTAAAGCACACCTCCGCAAATGTACAAGAACAGAAATTATAACAAACTGTCTCTCAGACCACAGTGCAATCAAACTAGAACTCAGGACTAAAAAACTCAATCAAAACCGCTCAACTACATGGAAACTGAACAACCTGGTCCTGAATGACTACTGGGTACATAACGAAATGAAGGCAGAAATAAAGATGTTCTTTGAAACCAATGAGAACATAGATACAACATACCAGAATCTCTGGGACACATTTAAAGCAGTGTGTAGAGGGAAATTTATAGCACTAAATGCCCACAAGAGAAAGCAGGAAAGATCTAAAATTGACACTCTAACATCACAATTAAAAGAACTAGAGAAGCAAGAGCAAACACATTCAAAAGCTAGCAGAAGGCAAGAAATAACTAAGATCAGAGCAGAACTGAAGGAGATAGAGACACAAAAAACCCTCCAAAAAATCAATGAATCCAGGAGTTGGTTTTTTGAAAAGATCAACAAAATTGACAGACCGCTAGCAAGACTAATAAAGAAGAAAAGAGAGAAGAATCAAATAGACGCAATAAAAAATGACAAAGGGGATATCACCACTGACCCCACAGAAATACAAACTACCATCAGAGAATACTATAAACACCTCTACGCAAATAAACTAGAAAATCTAGAAGAAATGGATAATTTCCTGGACACTTACACTCTTCCAAGACTAAACCAGGAAGAAGTTGAATCCCTGAATAGACTGATAGCAGGCTCTGAAATTGAGGCAATAATTAATAGCCTACCAACCAAAAAAAGTCCAGGACCAGATGGATTCACAGCTGAATTCTACCAGAGGTACAAGGAGGAGCTAGTACCATTCCTTCTGAAATTATTCCAATCAATAGAAAAAGAGGGAATCCTCCCTAACTCATTTTATGAGGCCAACATCATCCTGATACCAAAGCCTGGCAGAGACACAACAAAAAAAGAGAATTTTAGACCAATATCCCTGATGAACATCGATGCAAAAATCCTCAATAAAATACTGGCAAACTGGATTCAGCAGCACATCAAAAAGCTTATCCACCATGATCAAGTGGGCTTCATCCCTGGGATGCAAGGCTGGTTCAACATTCGTAAATCAATAAACTTAATACAGTATATAAACAGAACCAAAGACAAGAACCACATGATTATCTCAATAGATGCAGAAAAGGCTTTTGACAAAATTCAACAGCCCTTCATGCTAAAAACGCTCAATAAATTCGGTATTGATGGAACGTACCTCAAAATAATAAGAGCTATTTATGACAAACCCACAGTCAATATCATACTGAATGGGCAAAAACTGGAAAAATTCCCTTTGAAAACTGGCGCAAGACAGGGATGCCCTCTCTCACCACTCCTATTCAACATAGTGTTGGAAGTTCTGGCTAGGGCAATCAGGCAAGAGAAAGAAATCAAGGGTATTCAGTTAGGAAAAGAAGAAGTCAAATTGTCTTTGCAGATGACATGATTATATATTTAGAAAACCCCATTGTCTCAGCCCAAAATCTCCTTAAGCTGATAAGCAACTTCAGCAAAGTCTCAGGATACAAAATTAATGTGCAAAAATCACAAGCATTCTTATACACCAGTAACAGGCAAACAGAGAGCCAAATCATGAATGAACTTCCATTCACAATTGCTTCAAAGAGAATAAAATACCTAGGAATCCAACTTACAAGGGATGTAAAGGACCTCTTCAAGGAGAACTACAAACCACTGCTCAGTGAAATAAAAGAGGACACAAACAAATGGAAGAACATACCATGCTCATGGATAGGAAGAATCAATATCGTGAAAATGTCCATACTGCCCAAGGTCATTTATAGATTCAATGCCATCCCCATCAAGCTACCAATGAGTTTCTTCACAGAATTGGAAAAAACTGCTTTAAAGTTCATATGGAACCAAAAAAGAGCCCGCATCTCCAAGACAATCCTAAGTCAAAAGAACAAAGCTGGAGGCATCATGCTACCTGACTTCAAACTATACTACAAGGCCACAGTAACCAAAACAGCATGGTACTGGTACCAAAACAGAGATGTAGACCAATGGAACAGAACAGAGTCCTCAGAAATAATACCACACATCTACAGCCATCTGATCTTTGACAAACCTGAGAGAAACAAGAAATGGGGAAAGGATTCCCTATTTAATAAATGGTGCTGGGAAAATTGGCTAGCCATAAGTACAAAGCTGAAACTGGATCCTTTCCTTACTCCTTATATGAAAATTAATTCAAGATGGATTAGAGACTTAAATGTTAGACCTAATACCATAAAAACCCTAGAGGAAAACCTAGGTAGTACCATTCAGGACATAGGCATGGGCAAAGACTTCATGTCTAAAACACCAAAAGCAACAGCAGCAAAAGCCAAAATTGACAAATGGGACCTAATTAAACTAAAGAGCTTCTGCACAGCAAAAGCAACTACCATCAGAGTGAACAGGTAACCTACAGAATGGGAGAAAATTTTTGCAATCTACTCATCTGACAAAGGGCTAATATCCAGAACCTACAAAGAACTCAAACAAATTTACAAGAAAAAAACAAACAACCCCATCCAAAAGTGGGCAAAGGATATGAACAGACATTTCTCAAAAGAAGACATTCATACAGGCAACAGATACATGAAAAAATGCTCATCATCACTGGCCATCAGAGAAATGCAAATCAAAACCACAATGAGATACCATCTCACACCAGTTAGAATGGCGATCATTAAAAAGTCAGGAAACAACAGGTGCTGGAGAGGATGTGGAGAAATAGGAACACTTTTACACTGTTGGTGGGATTGTAAACTAGTTCAACCATTACGGAAAACAGTATGGCGATTCCTCAAGGATCTAGAACTAGAAGTACCATATGACCCAGCCATCCCATTACTGGGTGTATACCCAAAGGATTATAAATCATGCTGCTATAAAGACACATGCACACGTATGTTTACTGCGGCACTATTCACAATAGCAAAGACTTGGAATCAACTCAAATGTCCATCAGTGACAGACTGGATTAAGAAAATGTGGCACATATACACCATGGAATACTATGCAGCCATAAAAAAGGATGAGTTTGTGTCCTTTGTAGGGACATGGATGCGGCTGGAGACCATCATTCTTAGCAAACTATCACAAGAACAGAAAACCAAACACCGCATGTTCTCACTCATAGGTGGGAACTGAACAATGAGATCACTTGGACTCGGGAAGGGGGACATCACACACTGGGGCCTATCGTGGGGAGGGGGGAGGGGGGAGGGATTGCATTGGGAGTTATACCTGATGTAAATGACGAGTTGATGGCTGCTGACGAGTTGATGGGTGCAGCACACCAACATGGCACAAGTATACATATGTAACAAACCTGCATGTTCTGCACATGTACCCTAGAACTTAAAGTATAATAATAATAAATTAAAAAAAGAAAAAAAAAAGAATCCTTACTGAGAAAATATACCCTGGACCTATAATCAGAGGAGAGTGGCTACCTATTAAAAAAAAAAAAAAAAAGAACCATAGGGTAGACTTTTGTACTGACACCTATTTTATATTTTATTATTTGCCCTGTACTGTTTCATCAACTTTCATCTCTTCTCCTGGTATTTATTAGCAGGTGGGCATAGCTTTCTTCCCCTCAGAGAACCTTCCGGAAGAGTGGAGCACACGGCCGATTCTCTTCCAGTGAGCAGAAGACCAGCTGATTCTCAGTGCCGAAAGACAGATAGCCTTGGGTCCTCACGTGTAGGGGAGAAATAGTTCTGAGGTAAATAGAGTAATAATTTTTAAGATAGAATTTTTGAAGGTTGCTTTTGCACAGTGAGGTTAAAAATGTCTCAAACAGACAAGAAGGATAGAAGATACCAGGTTTTCACCCTGGCCCTCTGTCAGTCCCTTGCCTTCTGTCGATGTACTGTGGCCTCCCAAGTCTGTCTGACATCCTTGTAAATTCATTCTTCCTTCCTGGTCTGTTCGAGATCCCTCCACAGTCAAGAGGCACTGGTGATGTGGCTGCACCTTTCTCTGCCTCTGTGCAGCCAGGTGAGGAACAAAAAGCGCAGGGTGTCTGTCCATCCCTGCCCAGCCAACGAGTCTCTTGGGCCAAACAACATGCCCTTTTGTCCTCTTATATTTCATCTCTCTCCTCTCCCAGGTACAGAGGACAAATGAATATAGAAGGGTCTTCCTGGCTTGCTTGATTTCTCCCTTTGAAGAGCTTTCGCCTTCAGGCTGATTCCTTTTCCCTGCATGAGGGGCCATTTTCTTTTCTCCTTTTTTCTTTTTTTGTTGTTTTTTGTTTTTTGAGACAGAGTCTCACTGTGTTGCCCACTCTGGAGTGCAATGGTGCAATCTGCAGGCACGCACCACCATGCTTGGCTAGTTTTTTGCATTTTTTCTTTTTTTTCCAGAGATGGGGTTGTACCATGTTGTCCAGTCTGGTCTCTAACTCTTGGGCTCAGGTGATGCCCCTTCCCAAAGTGCTGGGATTAGAGGCAGGAACCACCTACCATGCCTGGCTTAGGGCCATTTTCTTATGAGCCCTTTGCCCTCAAGTGGATGACAAAGATGTTTTTGGTAGAAAAAAGTCAACTCCTGCCCTTCTCTGAAGGCCATGCTATTGACAACTTTAATAATAAAAGCCAAAGGTTATGCTCTTTTTCTCCCCCATCCCAGCTTAAGACAAGAAGAAAAAGATTTTTTTCCCTCTTTTTTTTCTTCCTTTTAAAATTGAGGGAGAAGTTATGAGCATAACAAAACTCTCATCTAGAAAATGTTCCCGAACCTGCAATTACTGGAGTGTGGCCGCCTCATCCGGAACACCAGGACGCATTTCCACATAATGTCCCTTTTAAAGGTTATTATCTACATCATGCCATTTCTGTTCCCCTCATCCTTTCCCACTCTCATTTATTAGAGGCTAGCTAAGGTTTCTCACCCAGAAAGAACCTTCATAATAATGAACTATACCTAAAAGCCTTTCCTAGTTAGGGGACCATTCAGGGAAGAAAATGGATAGAGTGGGAGAAGTATTTTTGAGATGATCATAGACTAATGATTTTTCAAAGTAGATCTTTAGAAGGTTATTTTTCATGGTCCTAAAAACTTCCTAAGAGGATAGCAGGGCTGTGGGATGCTGGTTCTCTCCACAGACCTGTCCCTGTCTTACCTCTTGCTTGTGAGCTTTTTATTTTGAGACAGGGTCTTGCTCTGTCACCCAGGCTGGAGTGCAGTGTTGTGATCTCGGCTCACTACAACCTCTGCCTCCCGGGTTCAAGCAATTCTCCTGCCTCAGTCTCCCAAGTAGCTGGAATTACAGGTGCCTGCCACCATGCCCAGCTAATTTTTCTAGTTTTAGTAGAGATGGGGTTTCACCATGTTGGCCAGATTGGTCTCGAGCTCCTGACCTCAGGTGATGCACCTGCCTTGGCCTCCCAAAGTGTTGGGATTATGGGTGTGAGCCGCTGTGACCTTTTTCTGCTGTTTCGGGAGCTCATGGAAGTTATTCACTGAGGGCTGTCAGGGCCATCTCCATGCTTGGGATATTTGTGAGGTGCTCCCCCCATGGAGATGTCTTTATTGATGATAATTACTCATCCCAACCCGCAGCCCGCGGTCATCCTTGGATGTACAGCTTGTAGTGCTATAGTGCCCGGAGCTGGGAGGAGGTGGCGACTGCCAGGCCTGACGTCTTCAGACTGACTTATCTAAGCTCGGCCAGTCCCTGCGCTGCTTCCTCTTCCACCTCCCTAAAGTTGGATGGCCAGATTTTGCAAATAAAAAAAGAGAACTTCCAGAATACATAATTTCTTTTAGCATAAGTATGCCTTGAACATTGCGTAAGACATACTTATGCTAAAAATGATTTCATGTTCACCTGGAACCAGGCATCCATATTTTATCTGCCAACCCTTCCCTATGGCAAAGTGGTAGAGACCTCGGACCCTTGTCCTTTCTGGCGTATTCCTCTCTGGGGGACTTCATCTGCTTGAAAATTACCCAATTCTGATTTTTTCTTTTTAATCCTGATCAGTTTGGGCATTCCTGTTCGTCCCTGCTCAGTTGGCCTGGGGCCCTTCTCACAGCTGGGTTGATTTCTGGGCCTTCTGTTTTTCAAATACTAAACTGGTTACCTCTGAAGAACTGGGAAGCTTGTTCCCATCTACCAAGTGTCCTGACCTCCCAGTTTCCCCTGGAATCAGTCCATCTCGATTTCTCTCTCTCTTCCTCTCTATTTCTCATGTGGTCTCTGCCCGCCCCTCTGTGTGGGGCTGCCTGGCTTAGGTAAGGCCTGGCCTTTTCAAGACCTGGGGCATTTTAGCCAAACACCCTGACCAGAGGAGAGGAGCAGCCAGTCGCCTAGATTGTCCAACCTTGACTTGGCCACAAAGGAAAGGCCACATTTGCTTTCTTTGTTTTCAAAGCTAATACATGGAAGAAAAAGGGTTAACTTTCTTTTCTCTTTGAAATTCGTGAGGGAGACAGCATCAAAACTGCACCCTTCTGACTTGGAAAATACACCCAGAAGCTATAATGAGTACCGAGATGAGATCTTATATACAGGGTACATTTCTACACTAAAACCTATTTTAAATTTTATTATCCACCTCATGCTATTTCATCTCCTCTCGTCCTCTCCCCCTTGTATTTATTAGAACCTGGGTATGGATTTCTTTCCCTGAGATAACCTTCATAATCATGAAGTATACTTGGCAGTCACACACAGCAGACGTGGGGCCAGAAGAGGTTCAGCAAGGAAAATGGTAGCTTTGTTTTCCTCTCTGTGAGAGAAATATTGGAATATCGGAGGTAAAATGGACGAATAAATTTCCCCGAATAGAAGTTTTGAAGGTTGCTTTTGCATAGAGAAGTTGAAGCTCCATGAAGTGATAGAAAGCATGTGGATATGACAATTATTTTTCTTTTACTCCCCCCACATAGCATCCTTGGGGTGCAGGCCCACTTCCCATTTTCTTCCCCTTTCTCCACATTGACTTTTTTTTTTTTTAAAATAAATTTTTATGATGGCCTGAGTGAGAAAACCAAACAGAACCCACTCCCAGCGCTTCCAGCCCTCAGGTTTTGTTGGATGTTCATGCAATTTTCTCATTATTTTTCTGTCAGTGTTCATAGAAACAGTGTAAACTACTTTATTTCAAAACCATTATGTTAGTTTACTCCATGATCATTTAAGCTGTGTATTATTTTTGTGATTTGAATTTAGTCATAACATATTTTAAAATATAAGCCAAGAAGATTTCTCGAATACATTTTTGATGACAACTGCTTAAGGTTCAAGTTTCCCCCCTTCTTTCATCTCTTTTTATTTGACTTTGACTTTTATTTTACATCCTTGATTTAGTTATTTCTTTCGTAAGTTTTTTTTTTTTTTTTTTTTTTTTTTTTTTTTTTTTTTTTTTTTTTTTTTTTTTGAGATGGAGTCTCGCTCTGTCGCCCAGGCTGGAGTGTAGTGGCATGACCTTGGCTCACTGCAACCTCTTCCTCCTGGGTTCAAGCAATTATCCTGCCTCGGCCTCCCGAGTAGCTGGGATTACGGGCATGCACCACCACACCTGGCTAGTTTTTGTATTTTTAGTAGAGACAGTGTTTCATCATGTTGGCCGGGCTGGTCTTGAACTCCTGACCTCAGGTGATCACCCCGCCTTGGCCTCCCAGAGTGCTGGGATTATAGGGGTGAGCCACTGCGCCCGGCCATCTGTAAGCATTTTAAGCAGACCTTGTGACTTCTATTGAGAGAAGATTCTGGGGCAGCACAGTCTTACTTCTCCAGTTTTGTCTCACTTAAGAAAATACCCAGGTAGACACCCTGTGCTATGGTGAACCCGTTCCTCCAGCCCTCACCCCGGCCCAAGACCACCCCCAGGGGAGGATTCAGGGAAGGGCAAGCTGGAAGACTCTAAAGATTACCTTCTCACCCCTTGGGGAAGGTTTGCGTATTTTTCATTCTGTTCTTCTCACCGCCCCCCACCCCACCCACGTCCCGCGCTCCCCCGCCCCCCAGCCTCCCAGCTGCTGTCTATCCTCTGTGCGGAATTGTGTGCCTGCCACAAGATTCCCTTCCTGCGGCATCCTCTACCCCTTCTCCAGATGGAATTTTCTGGATGCCTGACATTGTTTACACTCTTCTCCGGACGAGAGTTAATGACTACCTCCATTTTCTGTCAGATCATGGATGTCCTTTCCTATATTGCTTTAGAGTTGCCAAAGAGACTCCTTTTGTGAGTGGTAGAGTAGAATTCTTCAGGAAAGACTTTCACACGCAGAAATTTACTCAAGAATCTATGCTTTCTGGCTTATTTCACAAGTGTCGTTTTCTTAATAATAGACTCAACTGGGTGGACTGTGGGGGTCACTGAAATACTTTCAACTTGGCTTTTTCTACACCTCGAAAATTGGACTTTCTGGGCAATTCTAACAATACATCAATTGCTACTCTTTTAAAAACATCTAGAAATGAGATTTACGGATTGATTAGATTGGTTTGAAAATTATTTTTAGGGGCTGGGCGCGGTGGCTCACGCCTGTAATCCCAGCACTTTGGGAGGCTAAGGCGGGCGGATCACGAGGTCGGGAGATGGAGACCATCTTGGGTAACACGGTGAAACCCTGTCTCTACTAAAAATACAAAAAATTAGCCCGGCTTGGTGGTGGGTGCCTGTAATCCCAGCTACTCCAGAGGATGAGGCAGTGAACCAAGATTGCGACACTGCACTCCTGCCTGGGTGACAGAGCCAGACTCTCTCTCAAAAAAAAAAAAAATAAAAAAAAAAATAACAAAACAAAAAACAACAACAACAACAACAAAAAAACATTATTTCTAGGGAAGTACTCTTCCTTTTTTATTTCCTCTCTTTCCTAAGTGTTGCTTTTGTCGTCCTACCTGTATTTTCAGGTAAGCTTTTGGATTTGTGCGTGACTGAGCTTGTAAATTTTTAATGCATTTTAACCAGACTGATGAAATTTACAGGAAGATAGAGATGCTACTGTGCGTCTAGGAGATAGTTTCTGAGGTAAAAAAGAAAAAAAGTCCTATAATTTAAGTTTCATTTTTAAAATAATTTCTACAACTGGTGTGAGGACAAATGAGCGACTTCTCAGAATTCTGTAAGAATGTGGCCCCTCTCTTCCTATTATTCCTCCATTCCTCTTTGTTACCCCACGTCTCAGCTTCCAAGTTATACGCAACTTTGAGGTTCAGGTCTCCATGGTCTGTTCATAGCAGGGCAGATCTAACTCTTGATATTTTATTCCTTGCTGCGGTCTAAAAGAATTCATAACCGGCCCACTTTATTTATTTATTTTTTTATCAGAACCCATAGAAACTATCAAGAGGCTTTTGCTGGAAAAAAAAAAAAACACGCCACTTGAGCTGCATTGCTAAGGATTGCAGTTCCCGGGGTACTCTTTTCTTTTGAGGTGGAAATCTTGAGAAAAGAAGCCAAATTGAAAGTATTTCAGTGACCCCCACAGTCCACCCAGTTGAGTTTGTTTTATTATTAAGAAAACGACACTTGTGAAATAAGCCAGAAAGCATAGATTCTTGAGTAAATTTCTGCGTGTGAAAGTTTTTAAAGAGTATTTTGGGCGATATTTATGTCTTTCCTCTTTATCTCAGTCCTCTTGTCTTAAACAGTATTTAAGAAATGCTGTTGAATTTGGTACCTGAATAGGATTTTATATTACTGAAATATTCAAATTGACTGTTCCACTAGTGTTGTTTAGAAGAAATATCTGGGTGAAAGGAAGTTTTCTGCTTTCCAAATGCTTCACTTTCCTCTACGACACAAAAAACAAGAGAACTGAAAGAGAAGCAAGAAAAGTACAATCGCCTAAGTACTCCACGAGATAGAATATCTAAACGCGTTATGAAAACAGAACAGTGTTCCCCATCATCTTTTACTGGTTTTCTTGTCGAATTAAGTATTACTCGTCTGAAGTCTTGGTTTGAGCGAAGCCCGAAATACTCCTTCAATATTTGTTGCTTCACAAAGGCTGGACTTAGAAAGTTTTCTTTCCTAAGGTGATTAGAAAACCAAAATTGATGATGCCAACTCTAATATTTTCTTTCTTGTTTCTGTTTCTAGTTTGACAAGAGCCCATTTTTTTCCCCCTCTCAGGATTAATGAAGGAGAGAAGGGGAGATCTTTCTTCCCAGCTATTATCATTGAAATGGATCAATTTCTCCTTTTTAAGGATGCAGATCTTGAGGAAAAATGAGCTCTCTCCAATACCTTAATTATATTTCAAGAAATGGGCTGTTGTTTATGAACTCATCCAGTGTTGAGAAACATTGAAAATAATCATTCAAACAGTAGATACTCTTGATTTCAATTTTGGCATTATATATTTCAAGAGGTATTTTCACTAATCATATTTTGTTTCTCCTCGTCTTATATATCCTTTTGCTGTCTAAATTTTTGATACACACTTGTGGTCTGGGCACAAATTTTAACTTAAGGATTGATTTTAAATATGACTTTCCACTAAATATTGTTTAGAAAAATTTAAAAAAAATCTCTAAATGGGAAATCTTAAATTGATTGCCTTTTATCAAAGAAATAAGAGAAATAAGTACCACTAAGAAAAATAATTTCTGAAAGAAAATGCATGATTACTTTAGAAGAGACAAACTTTCCAAAAATTGCACTAGGAAAGAGAAATACCCTGGCATGGGTTGCTCGATTTTGATAAATGTATTTTTCTGCACTTTCGATGGGTCCTTCAGCCACATCTCTCTGAGGAACCAGGGCTGAGGCTTCATCACCAAGTCAACCCTCGTTAGACAGTTTTGTGAAGTGGCGATTCCTCAGGCTGGCCACTTCTGACTCTCAAAGCAGATGAAGCGCCCTTGTGGTGTGGAAATGGGATGATTCAAAACCCATCTCCTCTGTGGCATTTACCACAATACCAATCATTGTGTAATTGTGTCCTGTTTTTTTTTTTTTTTTTTTTTTTTTTTTTTAAATCTTCAGCTACGTGTATACTGCAACAAGTACATAGAATTAGAGCTTCTTAATTATTAGCAATAAACCTGTATTTAACTCCAGGGCAGGGCAGGGCAGGGGATGAGGGAGACCTCTATTCTTTCTCCTTGTCTTACTTACTTTCCCTCTCACTGGAATCTCTTCTTTTGAATTCAGCACATAACTAAGGTTTTAAGTGACTAAAATATTTTGACTGGATTTTTTTTCCCCGCACTAACATAGTTTAGGAAAATTCCTCTGGGGCTGAAGTTACCAACGCAGCTGCCTTTCATTGAAAAAATAGAAAAGCAAAGAAAACTGCTCAGACAGATACTTTTCGAGGTAAAAGGTTTACCTAATCATGTTGAAGAGGTCGAATAGCTAAGTATTATGTGAGGATGGTGATGTAATTCTCTGAAATCAAGTAGATGAGAGTTATTTCTTCTTTTTACCCTTTGCACTTGTGTTACTCTGCCATGAGGCGATGGAGGGAGGTGGGAGAAAGCGCCCTTGGTGTTTCTTGTGCCCGACCTCTCTGTCACAAATCACCTCAAAATGTTTTCCCAAGGAGAAACAAAATGGCAGCCTGAACTCTAGGACTCCCTCATCCACTCTCTCCCTTCTTGTTTCTCTGACTAGAAGTAATGGTTCTGTACCATTATTTTTCCTGTCAGAATTAATAGGGAGATATTCTTTTCCTAAAGCCATTAGTTAAGTAATACTGCTTACAGAATTGCTGAAACAGGGTAACCATCTCCTTCCCCAGGGTGTAAATCTTAAGAAATGATGAGGCAATTGCTTAAACACATCAATTATGTTCCAAAGCCTGAACTTTTCTCTCCACAATTTTCATTTAGAGTTAAGAAAGTTTGAAATTAATGATCCATAAAATAGATTCTCCTGATTCAATTCTGGCACTGAAGAATGCAAATAATATTAGCAATTTGTTCCCTTCGTTTAGTTTTCCTTCTTCATCACAATTTATCCTCCCTTTATTTTAGAGCATTCTCTTCTTGTCTGGGCACAATTAAAGTTTTGACTTACCAAAAGATTTTAAGCATACTTTCCTCACTAAAAATGAAGTTTTTTTGAAGAAAATGGTAAGTGAAGTGTTCTTCGACTGATTGCCTTTCATCAAAGGAAGAGAAGACAAATGAGAACCATAGAGAAAAGTGGTTTCTGGGGGGGAAAAAAAGAGACAGATTTTAAATTATTACTTAGAGAGGCAGAGCTTCAAAAAAAAAAAAAAAAAAAAATAGGATAGTACAGAAATACTCTAGATTTGGCTAGAGATGGAAAAAATATATTTTTCTCTTCCTTTCATGAATCTCTCAGTTTTTCTGTGCCTGAAAAACTAAATTTTAGTTACTGATGTGTGAGGATTTATCTCTGTCTTTCAGCAACCTGTTCTGATCTTCTGGTAAGAGGACTGACTTGACTTTTAGTTTTGCCTGAGCATATTCAGGTATAATATACTTTGGGGGTTTTCTCATTATTTTGAGTCTGAATTTTTGAACCAATATTATTATGTGTCTCTTATTTTTCTTTCCAACTGATAACGCAAAATCATGTTTGTTGCAAAAAAGAAAGCAGCATTGACTTATCCAAGGAAAGCCTGACAACTTCCACCCCACGAGAGTTAGGTTGGCACACATCCTTCTACATCTTTCTCCACTCACATACGAATACAGACAGACACATTTTTTTGTTGTTGTTTTTTATACAAAGGCTCATATCAGATGTAGTAATCGGCAGTTCTTTTCTTCTTAATATGTTTTGTACATAACTCCAGGCCGATATGTATATGGATTGTTTTAATAGTGGCATCCAATCCCCTAGTTTCGATGTACTACTGTTTATCTATTCAACCCTTACTTTATTGATGGATGTTTATGTTGATACCTATTGTTTTTCATACCACAGCTATTGCTGCAGTACACATGCTTGCCTAATTTCCCAAAGAGCGATTGCTGGATCAATGGTTTTATACTTATTTGTATCACCTTATAAGATACCACCAAATTACTTTTCAAAAATAGGTTTACTCTCCCATCAAAAATTTTTTTTTGAGACGGAGTCTCGCTCTGTCGCCCAGGCTGGTGGAGTGCAGTGGCCGGATCTCAGCTCATTGTAAGCTCCGCCTCCCGGGTTTACGCCATTCTCCTGCCTCAGCCTCCAGGCAGTATTTTTAAAAAGAAACTTTGCTTCAGCAAGAGAGCAAACAAAACCAGGGTGAAGGTTTGCTCTCAGAGTGGGCGGCGCATGTGAGTTTCTTAAATAACAAGAGGTCACCACCAACCGGCCTCTCATTAGCAAATTCAGGCCACAGGTGTGTTGGGTAGCACAGTGCTACTGTTGTTTTGAAAACTAATTAGTTATGAATGTTTGAAAGCATGTGAAATACAGATTTCGACTTTTCTCCTGAAAAACGAACAGATCTGGTGAGCTGGACCCTCCAACCTTCATTGTCTCAGTTGGCTGGAGCTGGGGGTCAGGCGCCCCTGGGGCCTGGGCTTGCTGTTTGGCCATCCCCAGGCAGGCGCCTGAATTAGTGATTTGTCTGGCTCCTGTAGCATTTGAGTTTGTGATCTTTGGTTTAAACTAGGGTTTCTCAACCTGGGCACTGCTGACATTTGGCGACACACCATTCTTTGTTGCAATGTGGGATGTATAGCAGGGTCACTAGTCTCCACCCACAACATGCCAGGAGCATCCCCTGCACTGCACGTCAGGACCGCCCAAAATGTCTCCCAACATCACCTTTGCTTTGGAACCACTGGTTTTTAACAAACTCACAAAACGCATTTTCCTCAGTCAATTTTGAGATAAACTTTTCGAAGACTGTTCCTGGGCAGTTTTCATTATTCCACTTGATGAAGGAACACTGTTGAATTCTGGACACGACCAAGCTTTAAAGTCACCGAAATGTTTCAAACCAGCCCCATTCACTGAGTTTGGAGAAAGTATTTGAGAGGAAAAAGTGATCAAAACACGTTCCTTTCATCTCAGGAACAGAAATGGAGAGACGACGGCGATTACAGGTGGTTTCTGAAGTAAAAGCTTTACCTAATTACACACACATAAAAGATACAATTTCTAAATACTGTATGAAGAGGGTTGAATACATCTCTGGCACAAAGGTAGACATTGGCTTTGTACACTTTGGTTTTCTTCAGTGGATTCTTTTGTTCGTTCATCACGGGTCTGGGCAAGCTCACCTCTCCCTCCACAGTCTCTCTCCTTGGGCTCACATAATCCTCCTCTGAAGGGATTTCTGAGGTATTTGGAGCCAGCAGGAGGCCGGGGATGGGTCAGGGGTGTCTCTCCAGAGCCCTCTTCTCTCTCTGTGCCTTCACTCTCCTTCTCTGACAGGACTTCCGACATCTTTTCTCATTAGAATTAATGAAAAAGTATTAATTCTTTCCCTAAAGCTATTAAGTCATAGTGCTCTGAAATTGCTGGAACAGAATAATTTCTCCTTCATTCTAGGGCGTAAATCTTGAGGAAAGATGAGAGGCTGTTTCAGGTATATCGATTATGTCCCAGGGAAGAGACCTGCATAGACAATTTTCATTTAGCAACAAGAAACTTAAAAGAGTGATACACAAAGTAGATCAGCCAGTTTCTGTTTTGGCGTTCAATCTTGCAAATGGCATTTGCTTTTTTATCATCTTTTTTCCTTCTCCAATTTCATAATCCTATTTTCACTCTGTATTTTAAGGGCACACTCTTGATGTCTGGACATGACAGAATTTTTAACTCAAAGCAAAATTTTAAACACCGCTTTGCACTGAATTCAGGATTTCTGCAAGGGGAGGGTGGTTATCTTGATTGCCTTTCATCAAAGAAATAGAAAAGAGATGAGAATTACTAAGAAAAATGGTTGCTGAAATAAAAGATTTGTTTATGATTACTTAGAGGCAAACTTTCAAAAGATTGCATTAGGGTAGTGCAGAAATACCCGAGGCTGTACTTGATAAATCCATCTTTCTGGTCCTCTCCCACAACCCTCCCCGCCTGTGCAGCTGAAGTCGGGGCTGCTTCTCACTGCTTACCGCCCACTAACTTCTGATTATTTTTTGATTGGCATTGACATCCGACGTCTCCCATTCTCTCTGCCTGAGAGGAATAAAACCTCTTTCTTCCATCATTTTTAGCCATTTCTTTTTTTCCTAAAGAGGCTTCATAAACAAAAAAATGTAATAGGATTGCAGAAACAAATGAATTTACTGTTAAACTTTAGCATAACGTCAGGTATGCGACAGAGACTTAAAGAAAATTGGTTGAATAATTACATGAATAGATGATTCAGACTTAGAAAGTCATCCAGGACAGGGGCGATGTCAGATGATTGACTGTGCACATGGTTTTACTCTTTTCCATAGATAGATGTTGGGTTGGGGTCCTATATCATGACCACCTAGTACTTTCATGCTTTTTCTTTCATGCTGTTTACCACATTTGCTTGGTGAATTTTTTATATAATTATTTGCTTACTGAATTTCTCCCCCATTGAACTAGAATTATCATGTGGGTGTGTCTGCCTCATTTTCCAGGGAACAAATGCCCTGTGTTTAGCATAGTCCTTGGCACAGTTGTTGGCTGTGCTCGGTGCCCAGTAAATATTTAGGCTCAATAACGTAGGCTCGAAAACAGGCTTAAAAATATTTGAATAATTAACGATCCACAAAGTGATTACTTTTAGAGATCTGCCCAGCTTTCTTTAAGTAATTGCTAGCACATTGTGGATCTTTTAATTCCAGGGATGCGTCTAAACAATTTAATCACAGATCAATTAATAGACTAGGAAATTACTCCTATGTTCTTGTTCATATTTACAGTTTGCTTAGAAGGTTGATTTTGTAGACTCATTTTTAGACCGAATAATAATTCGGTCTTTGGAATCCAAATCCATGGAGTTTTGGTGTATTGGGACAAACCAAAAGACATATATCAAATTACTGACATTTTTAGTTAATGATATTTGAGCAGTGTATTTATAGCATTTTAGTATGGCTTAGACATTAGGCAGCTGGAAGAAGGTTTGGCATTAAAGATGTCTACAGTCATGTTGTAAGTTTCATCATGTTGTTTATTTATTTCATTTTCTTTCTAAGTATTTTACAGTTTCCTATAGCCTTTTCAAGATGGCCACGTTTAAAATTGCTGTAACACTTTAAGCGGCCTCTTCCTCTAAATGCAGTCTGGCAATTATTTCTGAGGGAGATTATTAAAAACACAGCCTTTAATCAGGGAAGGAAGAGCACGGCACAGAGAGCTGTGATGAGAGATGGTCTCTCTAATAAGAGTCACGTAATTGTGTCAGAGCGATTGAATTTCTGAAGATTGCATTAAGACAGTGGAATTTGTAACTTCTGAAGATGTAGGAAGTGATTCATATAGTGTGATGCTGAAGCCTAAACGGAATCACATTCTGTGATTTAAAATTTGGCCAGGGAACTACTTACTTTTTGAAAAGGGCCATTCATTTAAAAGCAAGTTAGTGTCCTTCCTCAATAATCCAAATCAGTTTAACACACTTCAGTGACATTATTTGGGCATTTTTCACAATTATTAAAGATAACTCACTTTTCTCTGTAGACTGTAGGGTCAAAAACAAATCAGATCAGTGGATTTTCTTCCTTTGCTTTCATAGATGAGTCAGAAATTATTGGTCAAATGTGTACATGACCTTTCTGCTTAAGCTTAAAAACCAAAACAACCTGTTGGGAAGACATTTGGCCAATCTGATTATTTTCTCTACACTGATTGGTTTTACTACTTCATTGAATTGAATGAATTGCCTGGTTGTTTTGTCACTGTGGGGACAGAGCTTAATTCACTTAGAGTGAGCACTTGTGCTTGGTGAATGATGAGGCTAAGGAAATGCATATCATCACCATTAATTTTTGGTAATTTTTCATGGGTGAGAATGAAAACATACCTTGAATCCACCTCTTTTTTCCCTTTCTACTTCTGGTGCTCTAGTCAAGCCATCTCATCTGGCCCCTAGATTATCCTAGTAAGCTTGTACCTGTTTTTCCCACCTCTATTCACCTCTCTCCCAAGTTTGGCTTCAAAATTTAAACTTCTTACCACAGTCACTTGTACTCTGCAAGATCTGAGTCCCTGTTGACTTCCCCCACATCATCTTGCCCCTGCCTCTTCATTCATGACTCTCCTTCCACATTGGCCCCCCATGAGTCCCTTGCTCCCCCAAGCTGCTTTCCCCTTTAAGGTCTCTGTATTGTTCCTTCTTTTGTCTAGAACATCCTTCGTGGACTTGTTCTTTCTCACTCTGAAGGTCTCATTTCTGATGTCGCCTTTCTGAGAAGTCTTCCTTGACTATATAAAAGTCGTCCCCAGTTACTCTTTGGAATAAGCCCCCTCATTACTCTCTTTACTACCCTCTGCTTATCGTGACTCTGTAGTATGCTTCCCTCCATTTCTCATTAGTCTCTGGAATAGCCTCCTGTTAATCGTTACTGCCTGTAATACTCTCATTTTCACTCTCGGTAATACCCCCGTCCTCGATTTGTTTCCTTTGTGACCCCATCACAATATGTGTCTGCTTCCTTGTCTTTGCTTCTCTTTCCCCATTACAGTAGAAGCTCTTGAGGGTCAGTGCCATCTTTGTTTTGTTCTTCTCAGACTCTTCAAGGTGGAGTATGGTGCCTGGGTCATTGAAGGGGCCCAGGATGTGGTTGTTGAACAGGTGAATGGAATAACAAAAGCCTCATTGTGTGCCATTAGACTACCAGAGTACACGGGAGGGTCAAGAAGGATTGTGTGGAAGAAAAAAACATTGCTTTCTTTCCCAAACTGTGCACTTCTCTACGGATTTTCAAAGTTGATTTGCTCAGGATTAGCACACTTGGTAATCTAGTAACTTACCCCTTTAGATATAAGAAGTGGAACTGTTCTTTTGGTTTAAGCCGGAGGATGGAACACATTTATTTACCTCTACTTTTCTCTAACAACTCACAAGAGGTTAGTAATTAAAGGTGTTTGTAATGTACAAGCTCACAAGGAGAAACGACTTGGAGAAGAAATGATGCCACTAGTTTGAAAGCTGGAGTGCAGAGTCTGAATGGGAACTGATGTAGCTGACCCCAAGGAATGGAATCCTGATTTAACAGTGGGAAGACTCCCCATAACTCAGACATTCATGGTACCAGGTGGGGCTGAAAACAAGATTGATTGAAAGACTAAGAAGCAATCAGACTTCAAATCCCACCCTGTTTCTAGCTTGGTAACGTCCTTTACCCTTGCAGAAGTCTAGGGGCTTAGTCTCTGGACAGCATACAAAAAGCTGGGGGACACTTGGCGTAATTAGTTCAGCAGGGGAGTGAGGGGACCAGATTGAAAATGGGGTTTGAGCAAATGTGAATACTGCATATGAGCCCCCAGAATCTCTTCTCTAATTTTGACTTCAGAATGCCAGCAGCCTGGTTTCTATTTTACAGTCAGGAGACCCAAGGACTCTTCCTGTAGAAGCTGACCAGTACACATGGAGACCTGCAGATAACTACGTCAGGGTTCCCACTGAAACAGAGCAACCACATAACCTAACAGTAGGGCCCATGGTTGACAGATTGCACTTGTAAAGAACACCAAGTCAGCCTTTTCGTGCCTATTTCCTAAACATAAGCAGCTAAGATTGCTGTATTTCTCAGGAAAGCCACTAACCTAGAGAGAAATAAAAATAAACTAATGGAAACAAAGGAATTTGGAAGAGGGACTATGGACTTCAACAACAACAACAAAAATCCATTATTAACATTGCTGGGGGTAAAAGAGAGGATGTTAGAGCCATGAAATAAGAACAGATGCTATAAAAAAAGAACATGGGAAAGAACTCTTAGAAATTAAAAGCATATAGCAGAAATAGAAACTCATTGGAATATAAAGTTGAGGAAATTCTCCTGAAAGTGAAACAAAAAGACCAAGAAATAGAACATCAGAGTGAAAAGATAAGAAAAATAGAAGATTATACTAGGAGATCCAATAACCCAATAAGGGCAGTTCTAGAAAGAGAGAAAAGACAAAAAAGAAGGGAAAAAAAATCAGAAATAACAGGTACATTTAAGAGTTATATTGTACAACATGGTAACTATAGTTAATAATATTTTGTATTCTTAAAAATTGCTAAGAGTATATTTTAAGTGTTCTTGCCAAAAAAAATAAGCATATGGGCTAATACGTATGTTATTAATAATAAGCTAATTTAGTCAACCTACAATGTGTATATATTTCAAAACAATGCATTGTACATGAGAAAGAAAAAGGAAATAAAAACAGAACCACATTTTTCTAAAACCTGAGGACATGATTCAGGTTGAAAGAATTTATTGAGTGCCCAGACAATGAATGAAGATAGACCCAGACTGTGGTAACACCAGAAATAAAGAAGAGCCTCAGGGATTCCAGAGAGTGACAAACAAAAAGATTTCATCCAAAGGATCATGAATCATAAGTCATATTGTCTCCAGACTTCTCAACAACTAGAACACAATAGAACCATGTCTGCAACCCCAAAGGGAAATGATTTCTGGTTCAAAATTTCATACCCAGCCAAGCTGCCAATTACATCTAAAGACTTATACTTCATGTACCCTTTCTCATGAAACTACTAGAAGTTTTGTGTTAGGAAAGCAGGAGAGTAAACCAAGAAAAAAGAAGTTGTAGACGTTCAGGAACCAGGAAAGAGGTGAAGAGAATCAGCACAGCGGGGATGAAGGGAGACCCTGAGGGCACAGCCATGCTGTAGAGAAACATGGTCCACTTGGAGCAAATCAGAAAGTTTCAAGGAAACGTTTCTCAGGGAATGAAATGAAACCTCAGACAATTGGAGAGGCAGTTGGAAAATGATTTTAGAAATAAGTCCATAGAAAACTCAGCGAAATTTTTAAAAAGTAAAATAATTAATTCCAGGGAAAGCAGTTTTGGCAAGGAAGGCAACATAATCGTAGTATACTACATGATTCAGTGCTGACAGGTAATATATAATAATAGATTATATATATATGTATACACACACACACACACACACACAATAAACACGGAATATTCGCCTAAATGAAAACAGGCTATCAGTGTTAGAGAACTGTTGAGAAGATAGAGAGGTGGAATGTGTGCTTGTGTGTGGGGTCATGAAGGTTGAAGAGTGGGGGAGCTGGAAGAAGAGGGAAACCCTCCTCTCTCCCCATGAGAAGTCACAGCTACTACTTCCACAAGATATAGTCCTATGACAATGTTATTAGACATGAAGGAGATAAAAGTCAAAAGACTCCCAAATGGGAAAAGATGGATGGGTTGGCAGGGGTTGCTGTTTTTCTTAATACATAGTTAGGCTTGACTTTTCAGACTGCACGTGTGTACCTTTCATCAAAATGAAAGTAAATTTAAAAGTGGGTCTAGTGCTTCTTCTCTAGTGACACAGTCGTTTTAAGATATTTCCCTGATCTCGTATCATGATGGAACCTGCCCTCTCTGAAATTTTGGGATCATTTTGACTGGTCTGCCAGGTCATTAGTGCAGGTGAAGGATGAGGGAAAGACAGGTACGAGAAATGCTGTTTTGCAGATATTGTCAGGGCCTTTCTTTCTTTCCACAATCACAACAATAACCACCACAACAAAACAACAGCATCACAAAAGCCAACCTCATCCCTTGCTGCCCAGCACTCTAGTGGGAATTAAGACATGGTTTATTTCTAAGTTCCCACTATACATCGATTGAAACGTCTATTCTGACCACTTTGTAATATGTCCAGAGAATTCAAGCTGATCTAAAATTTACCTAAACAGACATGACCAGGAATACAACTCTGATGAGAAGAAGCAACATGAAATATAGATATATTTTATGATATGTATCATTCAGGGACTTTTCTCCTTTGAGAACTGGTTTGGCCATTTCCTTTTTTCATAGAGTGGATATATTTTATATGACCAAGCGTGAATTGGTTGGAGATAAATTGAGTTCTTGCACACACCCTGTGAGATGAGGGTTAATGAGCTCAGAGGCGATCATGAAGTCATGGACCACCTCCCAGGAAATTACTCTTTGCTAATTTTATAATTCCAGATGGACGTAAATGTGCCTCTCCCCTTTCAGGTCTGAATCTGCAAGAGGAGCCATCTCTTACCACCACAGAATCACCTCCTTGTTGTGGGAAGGAAGAGAAGAAGGAAGGTGACTGCAGACAAACCTCAGGAACCCTCTCTCTTGGTACAAGTTCAAGGACTGTCAGGGAAATGGACAAACGAACTGTGAAGGTGGGCATGATGATTTTGAACTGCCCCTACCTATTGCCGGTCTAGATTTATAGCTCTGCTTGTTCTTGTTGCTCTTGTTCAGTGTGGCAGAACTTGCTCGGATCACCTTATGAAGATTCGCCTCACAGAAAGCCCATTAAGACAAACAAATAGGTCAAAACATTCTGTATCAAATGACTGAGCAGCTTTGGTAGTGCAAACATTGGGATGATTTCTGATGGTTTCTTTAAGAAACCCAAGTATGTTATTACTGCGCACCTGAATAGAGAGATGGCTGACAGGTGCCACTGCAACATGAAGCCCCCCAGACAGATTGTGGGGCTGCGTGTTGAAAACCACTAAAATACGTATCCAGACCACACTTGGAAAAACACTCATCTGGAAAAAAACAAAAACAAACAAACCAACAAGCAAAAACCTTCAATACACAGTCCTATAAAATAGTACATCCGCTTCATGAGCAGTAGTGACTTAAAAAAGGAAGCTGAGAACTGGTTAGATGATTGAGCAGTTCTGTTTTTCACAAAGCCAGATAAAAGCACAGGATCTCAGCAACCTATTTTATATCAATCGGGAGCTTTATTCGAGTTAATGCACCAATTAGTTATTAATGGAAACTTATTGAGGGCGTCATATTGAAGTTCACGCTTGGTATAGAATCATTAAGACCTCAAGACCTGTTTTCATTGAGGACCACGTTTCTGACCACATTTTTCTTTGTACCAATTAACCTTTTTTCCCCCCATTTTTTCTCTTTGCACTTTGTTGCAGGATATTTCTCCATCTGCCGGTGAGCACAGTGACTGTACTGCTCACAGCACTGCTGCCACATCAGGATTCTCTCTGCAATCTGACACCTACCCGGCAGTGGTTAATGACGCTCCTCTACCCCCTGGCAAAAGTCTTGACCTTGGGTTGCTGGAGACTCAGCTGCCGGCCTCCCAGGATCCAGTCTCAACAGATCCCAAACCATGCATTTTCTCAGATGCTCAAGGGCCTTCTTCCTTTGGGTCCAAAGGAACTTTTCCCCGCCACGACATTGCTACCTCTGTGGCTGCCATTTGTATATCTCTGCCAGCGAGAACAGATCACGTAGCCCAGGAAATTCACAGTGCTGAACCACAAGACCACAGCCAGACTGCAGGGAGGACTCTGATACCAAGCTCCCCGGACAGCAAAGCCACAGGAGAGGGCAGAGCACAGACCCTCTTGCCAGGGAGACCTTCATCTGGACAGAGAATTTCAGATTCAGTTCCATTGGGGTCAACTGAAAAAACTCATCTTGAAATACCAGCTTCAAGACCAAGTTCAGCTAGTTCACACCAAAAGGAAGGGAGACACAAGACATTTTTTCCCTCCAGAGGCCAGTATGGGTGTGGGGAAATGGCCGTCCCCTGCCCCTCTTTAGGAAGTGACGGTAGGAAATGTCAGGTATCTGAATTAATCACTCGGAAGGATTCTGTGGTTCCTTCTAAGCCAGAGCAACCCATAGAAATTCCTGAAGCCCCTTCTAAATCCCTCAAGAAGAGGAGTCTGGAAGGAATGAGAAAGCAAACTCGAGTGGAGTTCAGTGATACCAGCAGCGACGATGAAGACCGATTGGTTATAGAAATATGAAGCTTCCAGAGAAAGATGGTATCTTTGGTCAAAGACTGTTGACGCTTCACAGGTAAATGTTGTCAGACTGGCGGAAGAACTCAACTCTATCTGTGAAACACCTACAGATTAGGAAAGCCATTTTGAGTTATTTACAAGCCAACTCCAACCAACTCCTGACCCCCAACTCAGCCACAGTGTTCCCCAACTCCCCTTGGGAGTGCTCTGCTTATGTTCACATGGTGCCAGGCAGGGCAGACATGGCAAGGAAGCAAACTCCGGAAATGGTCAACGTGCACAGTGACTGGGCCTTGACTCCCAGCCTCCTCTTCTGCACCTGTCCCCCACTGCCTCTCTGCAATCAAATGGCACTAACCAAGAAAGCCACAATCAACACGTTTCTTCACAAGTGGGTCCCACACAGTCGAGGCAACTGGCTTTCTCCGTTAGTAAACTGAGGGTTTGCTTCCAAGGTAGAGAGCATACTTGGGATAATTGGAGTAGCTTGACAAAGAGACAGGGTGTGAACTGGGCACAAAGATACTTCTGTTCATTTTGGAGACAAAATTCGGATACATTAAAAAACTGAAGCTTGTTCAGAGTATTCACGTCCTTAGTGGAGTTGTAAATACACTTCAAAATGGCTATGATCCGGTGAAATGCTGATTACTTTTCAATGTTGCACAAATGGTCAATGCTTATTTATGGTCAGATGACGCAAGTACATACTCTTGTGCCTGATGCCTTTGCTGTGGAGATCTCCGAGACCGTTGGTTTTTCTAGTTTTTGCAAAGGAACATTGTGTTAAAAGTTAATAGAACTGTCTCTCTGTAATGAGTCATTTTTAAGAGGGAAAAATTCACTTATTTTCCTCTGATTCTTTTTGTCATATTGTGCTCTGAGCAGTTTCAATTAGAGGGTTACATTTTAGTAATCTGTACAGCTTAAACTGATGCCTGCTCATCGTGACGGGAGCCTTTTAGATTTCCTTCAGAAGCTTCAAGGATACAAAACTAATTGGAGTTTTGACGCTGTTTTACATCTCAGTAATTTTATTTTCGGGGCTTAGTGTTACTTTGCTGTCAAATTAAATCAGCCTCTGTATTGTGCACGTCAGAACTGCACAGATAAAATTCTCCAGTATTCCAAGCCAGTGCGCCCCTGTGCAGAAGAAAACAGCAGGTCTACATCAACCAGCCCAGTGAGCAAAGCCTCAGACCCACTGCCTTCCTCTCCCCATCCTTCCATGGGAGAGGAGAAACTTAAAGAGGTTTACATTGCTGTGTTTCAATAAAATTTTATACTTGCTTTTGGTATGATTTTGTACAATTTGAAATTTATAGCTGAGCTCTTTTGGTTTAACTTTGATGTAATGATGTTCATGTGACATCTTGTACTTCAAAGACACGGCAATGCAGAGCATCTCACACATACGAATACACTTTAGTCAGTCTGTGCCTGTGACTAAGTATGGTCAAATTTCAAGTATCTTCATGTGAATTTTCCAATTTTGGTGTTATTCATAGAAAACTTCAATGCCAGACCAGCTTCCCTGGTTACTTAGTATATATTTGTGACCATTTCATATGCACTCATAAATGTCCAAGGATTTCAGACCCAGCCAAGAAAAACATAAGAAGGGAGGTAAAAAGGATGTTGGACATTCACTTAGTGTACTTTTTAAACCCAACAAAAGCGATGTGGTGATTATCTCCCTTTTTGAATGATTCATGCCACTATAATGAGAGAGGCAGTATAGGCACATGGTCTGAGCCTTGGATGGAGATTGAAGTCCTGACTTTAGCTGGGAAATCTTGGTTAAGAGTCTCTCTGTACCTCAGTTTCCCTAAGTGAGAATAAGAGAGTTGGACAAGATGAATGTATCTCCAGGTTCCAATTTTTCTGAGAATGGTTGATAGAGAAGCTGCTCTCTCCTTAAAATGCGTGGACTCAATGGCTTGAAGATATTCCCCATGGGGAACCGTTGCCACGGGGGCCTTGCATGCAAGAAGTTTGGGTGGGGACAGTGAGGAACTGAAATGCAAACACCTTCCACCAATTATTGCTGTGAAGAACCTGAACCTGAAGAAGCTCCATCTAATTTTTTCCCCAGAGTTCCAGATTTTAGGGTGCAATCATCCAGCCTATAAATGTGACTCATAGTTCAAAAAATTAAAAGCAAAACCAGAACTCTCCAGTAAGAATGGAGAAAACCTATCTGTAGGCTGAACTGGCTCCTTTGTCTTAGGAGGCACTGGTCAGGGGAAAAAATCTGTCTTCTAGACCCCTCCTTTCTGGGTGGCTACTGTGGCATGAACGGGATCACTGGCTGTAAATCAGTAAGTCATAGCTCCAAATAGCACCAACTTCAGGATAATGGTGGAAGCTGTGTCCTTCTAGGAGCCACCGTTGCCGGCTGTCACATCCCAACCTGGGTCAAATATGGCAGAATATTGATTTCATCTCTAACTCCCTGTATCTCTTACAAAGGTAGAACAGGTAGCCAAACCACCTTGCTTTGCTGGTCTTTGGCTAGTGGCTGGCAGTGTTTACAAGTGTACCTTACTTTATATCAACATGAATTTGTGAAAAAGCTGTATTTCAATGGATTTTTTAAAATTAAAAATGTATTTTGAATGACCCTAAGGGAGCTGGCTCTTGAAAAGCATCCTAAGGTAAAGATTTTTTTTTTTTTTTTAATGAAGAATCTTTTTATAAAGCAATGAACAATCTCTGATTTTATAAATCTTAATTTTCCTATGGGTTTCTTAAAGCAAAATATAATTATAAGAATACATTTTAAGGGTAACATCAACAACCTAGAACCCAGTTTGGGTTAATGAAAATAAAATGTCAGTATTATCAATTGATAACTACTGCAGTTGTATTATACTCTGCAAGTGTGTACTGCATGATGGTTAAGGAAAAACAAATTTATTTTAGAACAAAGCAACCAGAGTTTAAAGATCAGGGATTTCCTTCTTTCCCCAGTGCTAATTTTCCAGTGTTAATTTTTTTTTTTTTTTTTTTTTTTTTGAGACGGAGTCTTGCTCTGTAGCCCGGGCTGGACTGCAGTGGCCGGATCTCAGCTCACTGCAAGCTCCGCCTCCCGGGTTTACGCCATTCTCTTGCCTCAGCCTCCGGAGTAGCTGGGACTACAGGCGCCCGCCACCTCGCCCGGCTAGTTTTTTGTATTTTTAGTAGAGACGGGGTTTCACCGTGTTAGCCAGGATGGTCTTGATCTCCTGACCTCGTGATCCGCCCGTCTCGGCCTCCCAAAGTGCTGGGATTACAGGCTTGAGCCACCGCGCCCGGCCTCCAGTGTTAATTTTATTGTATCTTTAGGTAAGGGTCTTAACCAACTGATGCCTCAGTTTCTTCCACAGAGAGTAGTTACAGGGACGCTGTCATGACCTAAGGAAAGGGCACTGAATTTTTTTTTTGCCAATCTCAAAAGTGACATTTCCCCATGATGTTCAAGACTCACCAAGTTTCTCTCTCCACCTGTACCTACACCCAGCTAAATCTTGCTGTTAAAGATGTAGGGAGGGAAGAGGGTTCAATCCTCCCCTCCTTGGCAACCTACATTGTTAAGTGACTCAAAGTCATGTGATTTTTAGTGGACAACTGGAATCCGCCTTCTTGTAAAACACATTGAAAAACAGTTCATCTCTCCTGTTAGGCTTAACCCTTGAGATATGAGACAAAGCTAATAACCCCTTTGGTTCACATCTCACAGTAACCAGGAGAACCTATGGTTCATTTGCCAAGTGATTAAAAAAAAAAAGATGGAGGAGAGTGTCTGAATTTTAATGAAAACACTGCCAATAGCATGGTGGTAACCTAGGGTAAGTCAAACTTTTTCTTCCTGAAATCACTCTTCTAAAGCTGAGACCGGAAGAGGAACCTTGTAGAAGCGCACTGTGACCACAGTTCTTGGCATGAAAGATAAACAATTTGCAGTCTCATGCCAAAAAGTATTTCCTTGCATTTACATTCATTACTTAGAATGATCACATTATTCATTTTTTTCCCCCAGCACAGAAATTTGCATTTTGCACAAAATTTGCCTGGTGCAGCAGATTTTTATAGTTATGGAAACTGTCATCATTATTGGAATGTGCTGCTGCTCAACTCCCCAGACATAATTTAATATGGTGAGGAGAAAATGGCCTGCCCGGCTCTATGGGTGATCATATTTCTACTATTGCAGCAAACTGGGCTTGTGTATTTTTCCTCACTTCAGTTGTTATTCCCATAGTTCATGTAGGGAGGCACTTTGGCTTTTGAAACACGACATTTCTCAATACTTAAGCACAATTTCTTGTCCTTATTTTTCAGAACCCATTAAATATAAGGGTCAGGACCTAGAAAATATTATGTGCTAGATTTATACACTGTATGATTCTTTGCATCCATGCTTTGCACTTACGTAGGAATATTCATAATTTGGTCTGAAGAAGTATAGGAACAGTCGAGCACATTACTTCACCATTGGAAGAACAGGAACCAGGGAAAAACATCAGCCTCTGCCACTTGGAGCACTAGAGGATGACGGAATGTCTTTTATATGCAGTCGACTGTTCAGGATTTACTACTCAATTGCTTGTTCACAATCAGGGAATTGATTGGCTTCTGGGTTGGTTGTTGAAATTTCTTTCTTTATATGGTTAAATTATTTTGTTTTGATAAAAATAAAACTTAAAATGCAAATGTCTCATGTGATTTGTTAACATTTTAACTAAAACCATTGCAAACCATATCCTTTATGAATGGGACATCTGATTATTCCTAATCATTGACCCAATGCCTCGTCGGCCATATTGGTATCCCATTCCACTCAACAAAGGGATTAGGTCATGTCCAATGATCTCATTTTCTTGTGGTGCTTCCTTTTCACATATAGCTTGTTTGTCATTATCTGCCATATTTTATAGTCTGTAACTGAGGAATCTAATTTTAAATTCTTAAATGTAGTGAAACTTTGAAGCCACAGGAGGGCACGATCCCACAGTGCAATAATCTAGAAACTTTTTCCCTTGGAATTGATGTTTTCTGGACATTTAGCATTACTCATTAACAGAGAAAACATCCTTAAATCAAAATCATAGCTTGTTATGAGGGTGATTTATGTACTCTTTGCAAGAATAAGTAGACTTACTTTTATAGCCCAACACAATATTATTAGTCTATTTACATATTTCTTGAAGACACTTGAAGTCAGTGGGGCGCAATTCATTGGAGGGAAAAGTGGGATTGAGGATGTGGAAGGAACAGATATACTAACTGATGGCTCTTAATAGCTTTTTTCCGAACTCATCAAACTGTAATCGCAATTATTATAATTAATCTGTTTGTTCCAAACTTCAGTCATTTGAGAACCATCTTAATGTTTTTTGCTATATGTATCAAGATGCCACGTATGGGTATATTTTTTAATACTTTTATTTAAATTATCTCTGTGTTAAAGAAGCAATTATTGCCCTAAGCAATAATGTCTATGAAAACTTGTTGAATTTTCTAGTTAAGTATATTTTCAAATATGCATTAAAATATAGTAAAACTATTAAAAATTGTTCATGTGTCGGTTAAATATCATCTTCATATTACCAGTGGTGTACCCAGTGGACTTGGGGAAGCATCGAGATAACCTAAACAGTATGTTTGCTGTTAGGTTCTCTGATTATTCTAGCTCCTGTTAAGCAGAGCTCTGTCTCTATTTTTTCTCCAGTACAATAGAACTGGTGACCACAAACAGAATTGTGGGATTATTGGATAAGTGTCTTTGATCAAACTATATAGTTAAATAATTGACATTTCAAATCAAAGGATTTTGGTCTCAAAGGAATAATCACATAATGTTTTGTTGCATAAACATTTTTTTTGTTTGTTTTGGTGTTTTGAGTGTTGGCTGATTAGTCAGTGAGTACAGAATGATATATAGGAATGCATAGTTAGGAATTCATGCTCAGCTACAAGCACTGCCGTAAGTTCTGCTGAAATAACTGCTTCCATACTTCTAACTGTGGGGAAAATTGATTTGGCCGTACTAAGAACCACAGAGAGCACCTTTCAAGTCTCTTTAGTGTCAGCTTGTTGATCTTTGGGCTGTGTGTGCAGAGTTGCTCAGTGGCGTCTGGGACCTTTGTTTCCAGTGGTGACAGATTCAGTCTGCCTTCGCTTTCCTTCAGTTTCTGCCAGAGGCGAATTCAACAGCCTCTACCATTGAGCATCTTGGGATTAGTCCATGGCTATTTCAGCCCAGAAATAGGTGACTTATTTTTCCGTGTAAGGTATGAGTGAATAGATATCTCATTCCTATTGGGAATGAGAGGTTTTGTACCTGCAGCACCTGGGAAAGAGTGGCCCAGTTCTGCCTGTGGCCGCAGAGATCTGGTTGCCTTCTGTGCATATATTGTGTGCAATGGGGTGTAACACAGCAGGATTGAGGCCTGTTGGCTCCATCATACATGAAAGGTCAGATATCTAGCCTTGCTTTTTCTACATGATGTGTAAACCACAAATACGAATACTCTAGTTGGACATATTTGCCTGAAGGAATCCTTTACACATACACACACACACACACACACAGAAAGAGAACCTTACACACACACACACAGAGAGAGAGAGAGAGAGAGAGAGAGAGAGAACACATTGAAAACTTCCTCAAAAGTCCTCCCCTTGTTAAAATAACTGGGTGGACTAGGGCCGATGAATTAGGAAATGAGATGACTACATATATGGTCCAAAAGGGAGCTCCTTGGAGGCAGAGCCCATGGTGTCTTTATCCTGGTTTTCATAGCTGCTGGAAGAGTGCCTGGCTCATAACAGGCATTAGTGCACTTTTACTGAGTAAACAAATGAAAATGGCTCACCGAGAGTAAACAGGGAAGAAAAAAAGAGTCTAAGATAAATAATATAGCCCAACTCCTTCTTCTTTTTTTTTTTTTTTAGATGGAGTCTCACTCTGTCGCCCAGGCTGGAGTGCAGTGGTGCAATCTCAGCTCACTGCAACCTTCACCTCCCTGGTTCAAGCAATTCTCCTGCCTCAACCTCCCGAGTAGCTGGGATTACAGGCGCACACCACCACACCGGGCTAATTTTTGTATTTTCAGTAGAGATGGGGTTTCACCATGTCCTTAAACCAAAATCATAGCTTCTTATATAGGTGATTTATGTACTTCTTGCAAGAATAAGTAGACTTACTTTTACAGTGCAACACAATATTATTAGTCTATTTACATACTTCTTGAAGACACTTGAAGTCAATGGGGCGCAATTCATTGGAGGGAAAAGTGGGATTGAGGATATGGAAGGAACAGATATACTAACTGATGGCTCTTAATAGCTTTTTTCCGAACTCATCAAACTGTAATCGCCATTATTATAATTAATCTATTTGTTCCAAACTTCAGTCATTTGAGAACCATCTTAACGCTTTTTGTCATATGTATCAAGATGCCACATGTGGGTATGTTGTTTATTTAATACTTTTATTTAAATTATCTCTGTGTTAAAGAAGCAATTATTGTCCTAAGCAATAATGTCTATGAAAACTCGTTGAATTTTCTAGTTAAGTATATTTTTGAATATGCATGAAAATGTAAAACTATTAAAAATTGTTCATGTGCCAGTTAAATATCATCTTCATATTACCCAGTGCACTTGGGGAAACATCGAGCTAACCTAAACGGTATATTTGCAGTTAAGTTCTCTAGTTGTTCTAGCTCCTTTTTAAGCAGAGCTCTGTCTCCATTTTTTCTCCAAGACGATAGAACTGATGACCACAAGTAGAACTGTGGGTTTCTTGGATAAGTTTCTTTGGTCAAACTGTACAGTTAAATAATTGACATTTCAAATCAAAGGATTTTGGTCTCAAATGAATAATCACATAATGTTTTGGTCAGGCTGGTCTTGAACTCCTGACGTGAGGTGATCCATCTGCCTCGGCCTCCCAAGGTGCTGGGATTATAGGCGTGCCACCGCACCTGGCCCCAACCCCTTTCCTTATGAAGGTATCCATCTCATTATCAGAGATGAACAATGGCATTATTCATCCACTTCAGAATTTAGCAACTGTTTCCCATTACTTACTCCATCTTGTTAGTTCAGCCAATATTTGTTGGGTGCTTAAGTCTGTAGCAGGCACATGAGGATATAGGAGTGAAAAAGACACAGAATCCGTGGAGCTTTTATTTGGGGGCGGGAGAGGAAGTATTTCAGGAGTCAGGCAGACACATATGTAAACTACATAATATCAGATGATGCTAAGGGTGAAGAATGTGAAGGGAATGTTAGAAAGTGTATCTTTACCCTAATTCAAAACGCTTAATGCAAATAAAATGTTTAAAAATTGTCCTCAGTAGAGAAGAAGAAATCATCCTATGCATTAAGATGCATCTCCTCCTCTGTTTCATGCCAGCAGCCTCATTTCTCCTTACGTGGAGCACAGAAGCTTGAAAGATGCTTCCCACTAGTCTTGTGCTTATAGTTTTTATTATCCTCCTGGTAGCTTCAATCCGTGTCAGTGTCTTCTCCACCTGAACATGGTAACTTGGGACTACTTTTGCTAGAAGGTAATTTCCAGGCACCTCAGCATAAAGGAAATGAATGCGTCTTCGATCCCACGTAGCAAAGAAACCCAGGTGGACACTATTTGAGCCTAACTTCCTTGGGAGAAACCATCAAATATTTGATGCCTGATGTTGTTATCCCCAAATTCTTTTTCCCAAGAAAGATTAAGATATCATGCTTTAAGGCAGTGGTTCTCAGAGGGGGCAATTTTATTTCCCAGACGTCTGTATGCAGAGGGCAGGGATTCTGCTCAGCATCCTGCAGTGCATAACACAAGGCAGTTGCCGTAACAAAGACGTATCCAGTCTGTAGTGCAGTGGTGCTGAGGTTGAGAAGCTCTGGTCTTGGACATTAGGGTGACAGTGTAGTGCCGGCCCCAGAAACAGCTCAGCCCTCATGCTGATGATGAGACTGGAGTGGAGAGAAAGATGTACGCTGGCAGGACCACAGGCAGAGTCCAGGGCCCACAGTCCAGTATTTCTTCCCAGCTCCATTAGGACATGTTTCTAGAGCCTACACACAGTAGGACATTAATTGGTGATAATTTAATCAAATCCCAAAATCATCCCCCTGCCCTGCTCCATTCCACCTCAAGGAGAAAGGGCCAGGAGAAAGGATGACATGTCTATGGGAATAGATGCTGTTTATTGCTTTACCATTCCTAAGCACACTTGAACACTGAGTAGACACTAAGGAAATATTTACATAGGGAAGGATAGGATTTTACTGTGAAAGTAGGTGCAACCCAAACGCTCTACAAACTTCTGTAGCCAACTGGAACGAAAAAGAATGAACATCAATGCTGGGCACCACATTGAGAAAATCCAGAGCGTTGGTTTGCACCTTCTTCCTTTTAGGGGAAACCAAGGACCAGAGGGTTTTGCCCGAGCTTGAGTCAGAGGCAAAGTGGTGACTGACACCAGGACTTCACCCCTAAAGTCCAACATTTTTGCCATGACACCACCGCCTTCTGCTTCCAAAGTTTTCCATTATGCTCTACCGTCTTTGCCAGAAGTGGAAAGAAGAACATTTTTATCAAGATTTTCTGTATCAGGGTTTGAAAACTTTGATGACTTTTTGGTTAACTGAAAATTACCCAGAAAATCAAATTATCTAGACTGTTCATCCCCCAAATGTTCCAGTTAATCAAGGTTTGATTGTGTTTGTTTTCCAAAACGAAAACTTCTCTCCTAAGACATTTAGACTCGAATAGTTGTGCCCGGTGCCTATGTGGTCTCATAATTTATGCACTTGAGTTACTGTTCCATGGGCAATTTGGCAGGGATCACAGGCATAGACAAAGAAGACGTTAACAGCAAAAAAAGATATCACCAGAAAGCCTTTGGAAGACAAACACTTCACATCTTCAATTGTAAGACAACCTGATGCAGAAAGAGAATAAATTAATTTAAAAACCTTCTGCACAAAGAAAATAATGGAAAAATACATCACAGATAGTTATCCCTTTTGTGCTAAAAACAAGTGATTTGGAGAAAATAACTGCATGGGGCTGAATGTGTTAGTCTTATAATCTTCTTCTAGTTTTAAATTCTTAGGGGAGAAACTGAGAATAAGAAAAAAGGTTTCATTGTTGCAACGAACATTTATTGAATATTTAGTATGTTGCCAGGCACCAGGCTACACTTTCTGTGACTTTTTCTACTCTTAAAATTACTTTCAGTCATGTGAAAGAAACTTCTAGATGTCTCATTACTGATTCCAACAGTAGCTCTAGAAAGGCCATTTTTTTTTTTCCTGAGGTTTTTGCAAAAACTGTTTTGACTCAACTTAGAAGTGCAGCTGGGTATATCACTTGGTGTTTATGCCCCTGGGAACCCGAGTTCTCTGTGATTGGTTTATCCTAAGCTTTGGGGGCCACCCATTTGCAAGGAGAGGGCCTTAGATTACTAGGGATTGTGAGTATTTCAGGTTGAGTTCTCTTGGAAGTAGGCTCTGAAATGGAGCTCGGTGTGCCAGGGGTTTATTAGGGAGTTACCATGGGCATCCATATCTGTGTAGAGGAGGAAGTGGATACAGGCAACAGTGCCCTTGGCCAGCCCATGCTCTGCAGCTAGAATGGGCCTTTAAAGTTGGCTAGACCAGGAGTTTAGACCCCTCCATTCTTCAGTCACTGGATGTGGGCTGCCTGGGGCTACCTGAGAAAGTTGTGACCTTGGGGGAGGCAGCTCTCTGCAACTGAAGCAAGCTCTAAAGGGACAGATTGCTGAAGGCTGCTTGCTGACAGTCTTTCACTAAAGGGGCTCTGGGTGACATATCACAGCATTCACTACTGTGAGGCTCCGTTGAGGACTGAACCAACCTTCCTTCCTTCCTTCCTTCCTTCCTTCCTTCCTTCCTTCCTTCCTTCCTTCCTTCCCTCCTTCCTTCCTTCCTTTCCTCCTTCCTTTCTTCCTCCCTCCCTCTTTTCCTTCCTTCCTTTCCTTCTTCCTTTCTTCCTCCCTCACTCCCTCTTTTCCTTCCTTCTTTCTTCCTTTCTTTCTTCCTTCCTCCGTTCATTCCTTCCCTCCTTCTTTCCTTCCTTCCTACCTTCCTTCCATTCTCCCTCCCTCCTTTTCTTCCTTATTTTCTTTCTTTATTCCCTCCATTCTTCCTTCCTTCCTTCCTTCCTTCCTTCCTTCCTTCCTTCCTTCCTTCCTTCCTTCTTTCCTTCCTTCCTTCCCTCCTTCCTTCCTTCCTTCCTCCCTCCCTCCCCTCCTTCTTCCTTCCTTCTTTCTTTTGTCCCATCCATGCATCCAACATATATTTATTTTGTGTCTGCCATCTGCCAGGCACAACCTGATGGAGAAGATGTCATTAAACAAAATATTATACATTATTTATTTACAACTTGATACACACTAGAAAGTGACCACACCAAGTGAGATGAGAGAAGATAATTGGGGGAACCAGGAACCAACAGAATCAGGGAATGTTTAGGCTGAACTCTGAGGAATGAATTAGGATGAAAGAGAAATGGGTTTTCCAGGTGGAGGAAGCTTTGAGTTGGAGGAATTGGCTTGACAATGGGGGTGGCCCAGGGATAGTGGGGAGGGGAGAAAAGGAAGAGATGAGATGAGATCTGGGGATTGCAAGAGCTCAGGAGTTTCATCCTAAACCCTGGGACCAAAAAATCCACACTGTGTCTGGAGATCTAGGAATGAGGTTCTTCTGGGACCAGAAAGCTAGAAAGTTAGTTTAAAATTTAAATATACACTCCTACCTACAAGGTTTGTATTGTTCTTGAAAATGGGAGCTAACTAAGATTAAAATAGCTTCATTCAGTGTGAGCTGTACAGTATTCCACACAGACTTAGTGGGTTTTTGTCTCAGCATCCCATATTCCTGAGCTTTGTAATTTTCAAACCTCATCTCCTTGGAATAATCCAAACTGTGAAATGAAACACTTAAAGGGCCAGTCAACCACAAGATTTGAGAACTGCAGTTCATAAACCCTTGGATAAAGGAGTAGATGACTTGAATCATCTTGTAATTTTTGCCTTCATGTAGGTGAGAAGATAAAAAAGTCTCAAGACCACATCCAGATGAGTCCAAATATCTGCTGAAAACTGTTGTGTCTATGAAATTTACAGAGAAAGAAGTTTCTCTTCTGACTTATTTAGAAACATAATTTTAATTTTTTCTTATTTTTTTTAAATAGATAAGATGGTAAATTTTATGTTATATGAATATATGTGAATATATATGAACATATATGTATATTATATACAGTTTACCATTTTATCTGCTTTTAAGCATATAGTTCAGTGATATTAAGTATATTCATATCATTGCAAAACGATTCATCTCCAGAACTCTTTTCATCTTGCAAAACTGAAGCTTTATAATAATTTAATAAAACTCCCCAGTCCCTCCTTTCAGGAAGGGTTGACCTCCCTCTCCTTTCAGGAAGGAGGGGTTGGAGAGTTGTTTAAATTATTTCCCTGGAAATCCGCATTCTACTTTCTGTCACTAAGAATTTGACCACTCTAGGTCCCTCATATAAATGGTGTCGTATATAATTTGTCTTTTTATGACTAGATTATTTCACTTAGCATAATGTTCTCAAGGTTCATCCATGTTATAGCATATGTCAGAACTTCCTTTCTTTTAAAAATTCAATAATATACCATTGTTTGTATATACTGCATTTTACCATTCATCTGTTGATGGGCAATTGAGTTGATCTTCATTTTCATGATTGTGAGTAATGCTGTGAACATGGATGTAGAAATATCCTTTCGCTTTCAATCTATTTGTGTCTTTGGATCTAAAGTGAGTCTCTTGTAGACGACATATAGATAGATCATGTTTTTAATGCACTTTGTCAATCTCTTTGATTGGAGTGTTTATTCATTTACATTTAAAGTAATTACCAATAAAATCTACCATTTTGTGATTTGTTTTCTATATGCCTTATAGTTTTTTTTGTCCCTGATTTCCTGCATTACTATCTCTCTTGTGTTGAGATATATATATATATATATATATATATATATATATATATATATATATATTTTTTTTTTTTAAGAGAGTGTCTCCCTCTGTCGCCCAGGCTAGAATGCAGTGGTGTGATCATAACTCATTACAGCCTCAATCTCCTGGGCTCAAGCTATCTTCTCACCTCAGCCTCCTGAGTAGCTGGTACCACAGGCATGTACCACCACACCCACCTATTTTTTTATTTAATTTTTTTTTGTACTGAAAGTGTCTCCCTGTGTTGCCCAGGCTGGTCTCGAACTCCTCTTGCCTTGGCCTTCCAAAGTGCCGAGATTACAGGCTTGAGCCACTGCACCCAACATGTGTTGGTTTTTTGCAGTGAAATGTTTTAATTCCCTTCTGATTTTCTATTTTTTTCTTTTTAAATTTTTGTTTCCAACTTTTACTTCAGATTCAGGGGATACATGTGCAGGTTTGTTACAGGGGTAACTTGTGTGTCATGGGGGTTTGGTGTACAGATTATTTTGTCACCCAGGTAATGAGCAGAGTACTTGATAGGTCATTTTTCGATCCTCACCCTCCTTCCACTCTCCACTCTCAAAAAACCCTGGTGTCTAGTGTTCCTTTTTTTGTGTCCATGTGGACTCAGTGTTTAGCTCCCAATTACAAGTGAGAGCATGTGGTATTTGGTTTTCTGTTCCTGTGTTAATTTGCTTAGGATAATAGCCTCTAGCTCCATCTGTATTGCTGCAAAGGACATGATTTCATTCCTTTCTATGGCTGCGTAGTATTCCATGGTGTATATGTACCACATATTTTTTATCCAGTCTACTGTCAATGGGCATCTAGGTTGATTCCATGTCTTTGCTACCGTGAATCATGCTGTGATGAACATATGCATGCACGTGTCTTTATGGTGGGATGATTTATGTTCCTTTGGGTATCCACCCAGTAATGGGATTGCTGGGTCAAGTGGTAGTTTTGCTTTAAGTTCTTTGAGAAATTTCCAAACTGTTTGAGGAAGAGAATCAAAAGGACTTGGGATCTGATAAAATTTCAGAAACTTTGATTCTTATCTGGTGTTTCTCCCTGCCACTCTCTACCCCCATCTTGTTGTCTCTCACTCGCTCTTCATACCGAGAGAATGGTGGAGGAGCATTTGAAAAACACACCGCTTCTGTCTTGAGGAAGAACAGGCTGTAACAATTTTGCGGTCTTGCTTGGGCTCCACTCAGAACGTCTCACCTGCTGGGGCTGCTTTGTTTTGTTCATCAGTTGCAGTCCTTATTTAACATGAAGTTTGAAAAGATTGACCTTTTCGATTAGTAGCTGAGCTCTCCCCGACAGAGATCATCCCATTAAAAACCCAATTCCTGCGTTGGTGTCTACGAGATGTCTTTTATTTGGTTCTTATGAAAAAGGTTCATAACCAAGAAGGAGCACATCAGGGAAAAGCACCTCAAAATATCCTGTCCCGAAAGTGTCTTCAGAAGATAACACTTCAGGCTTGGAGGTTGGGAACAGAAGGTGCCTACTAGTCTTTAATTAAGGAAACTGGTGCAAATGAAGGGCATTTAACATCTTAAACCCCCAGTGGTTCAAAGGCAGCATGAAGCCGGCGGGTAACAAAGATGCATTTGTTGTCCCAGCTGTCCTGGTACCTGCATTGGCCTGTACAACTGACCTACAGCTAAATGCTTCCCAGTAGGGGAGATTATAAGTGATCTTGGACTCCCTGGGCTGTGACAACTCAATTTTCACAAGTGGCAAAGAAAGTCAAGCTGCTGTCCCCTCCCATGGAACACATCTGCCATAATGACAGAGCTGGAGAAGAAGCAGTCCTCTGTCAAGAGAGACCCCTAGACCTGGGGACATTCAAGGAATGCTGAAGAATCAGAATGTCGTTGTGCAGATTTCATTACTATTTCGTCTGGGGGAGAAAGAGCCTACAAGGAGGATGGAGCAGGAAAAAAAACCCCTACAGGTTGTGCTCTGATTCTTTAACCAGATTGTTGGAAATTACTGACAGATTGAATAAAATAATATGCTTTGGAGCAGCAGAGAACATAAAGGTGGAAATTTAATTGACTTCTATCCTAAACCTAGGAGCTAAGGGGTAGGGGAAGCTATATTATTAATCACCACTGTGGTCACGCCTGGTGGTTGCATGTGCAGTGAGAGGAAATGTAGCTTTCAATTACATACATATGAATTTCAAATGACTACCTGGTGTACTAGAGAGGAGAAAGCATGCAGACCAGGAGCTGTACCCCATGTGTGTATGTACTTGAGCAGAACCACACCACCCTGTAAAAAATGCAATTAGAGAACAGGGTGTGAGTGCCATGGGCAGGAGGTAAAGCCCTAATCTGTGAGGCCCCACCTTGTCTTCTCTCTTTGAAGCACATGTGCTTTTTCTTCCTGCAAAGCATTTGCAATAGCCCTGGCCTGAATGGATTTCAGATCTGCCTTGAATATGAAATACCTCTGGATGCATTCAACCATTTTCTACCCTGAAAGTCAGAGGGACAAAAGGTGGATTGTGTGGGGCCTTAAATGGTATTTCAGGAGTTCATTAAATGTCAAGATAAGATTAGGGGTAGCATAAGCAAGGAATTCTCCTAATTCATGGGAATTCTTTAGCATAGAGTGTTGCAAGATCCTCCTTTGTTAAGCTTCCAGAGTTTTTCCCTCTAGTGTTCAAACGAAAGACAAGATTTTTGTGTTGGGGTTGATATAAGAATTATTGAGATTTTTCTTTAACAAGAAATACTTTTACTTTCATGGAGAAGAGACCCCCCCCCACCCCCCAAAATTTGAAAAACAAAAAAAAACTTTGTCTTGCTTATTTGCATATTGAGTAGCTACTGTGAGTCCAGCCTGTGCTGGACATTGGAGTCCTAGAGGTCAATAAAGACATGTCCCCAAAGTGTATTTCAGTCCCAGTGTCGGCACAAAATAAGGTCTGCTGAATTCTATTGCCTAAGCTGGAACTCTCGCACATTCACTGATTCATTCAGCAAGCCTTTCAGAGGCCTCATATATGCAGACTAATAGTCAACTAGCCACCAGATTTAAAAAAAGGATTGAATTAGAATCAATTCTATCTCTGACTAAACACTCAGGCTTTGTATTCAGACAGACCTGGACTTGAGTCTGGCTCTGCTCTGAATCTGTCTAGCTTTGCAACGTCTCCATGCCTCAGTTTCTCCTTCTATACGATGGGGACAGGAATAATCATCTCTCAGGTTTATTGCTTTAAATGAAATACTAAGGCCTACTGTTTAGCGCTGTTCTGAGTGCTTTGCATCTACTGTTAAATATTAATGACTTCTTTCCCCAGCTGCTTCTGATTGAACCTAGAGTGTTTATTCATGATTTAGGGGGCAGTTCTGCTCTTTGATACCTTAAAAGTGATTGAGAACCCCAAAGAGTTCCTGTTACACAGTCTCTATTACAAAATAGCTACCCATATTTATGGTGTTATAAATTAAAACGGAAAACATTTGAAACCACTTGTTAATTCATTAAAATATAACAATAATAAACCTATTACATGCTTTAAAATAAAAAACACTTTTCAGGACAAAGATTTAGTAAAAACAGCGGCATTGTTTTCCATGTTCTGCGTATCTTCTTTCATGTCTGTTATAAATCACATTTCATGTAGTCTCTCAAAAACTCCGCTCTGAGTTCCTAAGAGAATCTGAGCATAAAAGGCCAATTACATCTTAGCATTATTGTGCCAATTGTGAGCCAAACTCCCTGACAGGGTCTAGGGGACCTCAGGTCACACCTTGAGCACACCTGTATTAAGTCACTTGCTCCTCACCACAACCCTCAAGGGTAAGTACTATTTTCATTCCCATTTTATAGATGAGGAAATATAGGCACAAACGTCTAAGGAGCTTGCCCAAGGCTACGCAATTAAGGGTAGCAGAGTTGGCATTGAGATCCAGCTGGCTGTCCTCAGGGTCTGTGTCCCCACCACCATACCACGGTTCACGCCGAGAACCCAGAGCAGTGCCGGCCACAGGAGGCTCTGGGCAGATGTGAGCAGCTGGACGTCCTTCTGTGATGAAGGTGATATCACCCCATTCTGTGACGGTCAGTTCACTTCCTACCGAAGGTACTGGCATAACTCTTTGAAATCCATGTACAGGGCTTTGGAAAGAGCCACTCATAATCTGAACATTTCTTTGATTGCCTAAGTTTCATTCTAAAGCAGCTACAGGGGCTGCAGCCACTCACAGAGGAAGACCATGTCTGTCTGTCTGATCACCTAGAAACCATTAGAATCCCCTGGTTATCAGGGCAGCTCTCCTCACCTTGTGGTGAGGCCAAACTGTCATGCACATTTGCAGACAACAAAGAAAGCAGGTACATTGAAGGGAGAATGTGGAAAATGTGACTTCAGCGTAGACCTCTCCTGCTTTATCTCATGTGACCAAAAAGGTGAGGAGTTGATTGAAATGGCTTGCATCTGGGACTACATCAGGAAGTCAAGCAGAAACAGGAGTGTTTCCCACTCTTAAAAAAAAAATAAAAAAAATTCCATATACCATTTACTCTTTTCAGCTCAAAATACTCCACAGACTTTGCAACTTACCTCTTCCCGTGTGCCCGTTAAAAAGGAAAAAAAAAAAAAAGAAGAAGAAAACCGCATTAGAATTCATGGGAAGAAATGAGATTGTTTTTAAGACATGGGCAGCTGGATTTCTTTGTTTTATTAGCATCAGTGAATTATTAATTCAGCGCAAAAAAGCATAGCTCTTTGTCATATAAAAGATCATCAATACCACAAGAGACCCTCACAAGCCAGGATGATGATAACTTACTTATATTTGCACAATGCTTTGCAATTTACAAGGCCCTGTTCTATACTCCATGGATTTAACTCTGTTAACTGTGTGGAATGGAGTTTTTGCTCTGGCTGGAGCCAGTAGGACAGCACAGAGATTTTACTTCCTCACCATCACGCCCCAAATTATGGAGAACCACTCCAGATTTAATCAGAAGTACCTGGGAGGAGAAGTCATTAATATTCAATGATTTTTAAAATTGCATTCCCAAACGATGTCAAACTTTTTGAGAATTCACCTTGAAGAATCAAGAGGTGCAGGCCTAGCTTTGGGGAGTGATCCAAGCAGGGTCTTCTGTGAGCTTCATTCTTTTCCTTAATTGGATGGAGCTATTCACTACAGTGAGGGGACCCATCTGTCCTGGTTTGCTTAGGACTTCCCACTTTTAGCACGGAAAGTCCAGTGTCCTGGGATCTGCCACTTCCAAGTCCCAGGCAAACCAGGATAATTGGTCATCCTATGTGCAACAAATGCCTGAAAGCATCACATACTCTGAGTCTACACCACACTTTTCTTCATCTCCCTGGTTTTTCTTCTGGCAGAGTTGCTTGGTGCTTCACGTTTGACAAGTGTATTTGGTTTTGCTGGCCTTATAGCCTAACCCAGGACCTGCGCCCCTCCAGTCTTCCTTTCCCAGCTCTGTCAGAGCAGTGGGGCACACTTATCCTCTTTGGGGGATATCCCTTTAGTGTGTCAGTCCCTACCAGAGCCAAGGGGCAGTAGAGGCTCTTGTTCCTTCTCTGCCTCCCTGTGGCAATGGCTCAACCACCTGTCTTTGCTTGGCCAATCTTATACTCTCAGTGAGGATTTGGAATCTTGGAAGTGACAGGTAAAGACTTCAGGACCACTGGAGCCTGCTCGTGACATGGCAGTGGAATTCTGAGTGTGCAGTAGAAGAGCCAACTGTCATGTCCAGATTCATGGTCTCTGTGGCAACTCAGCTTCCTTGGAACTGGCTTGCTTTCTGAGTCCAATGAACGAAGATTTTTGTCAGTTCTGTGTGCTCATTGATGTCCTGCTGATCCATTCCTTCAATGTTTAAGCTAGCCAGAGTCAGTTCTGATGGCTGCAACTTAGAACCCTGCCAGCTATGCTGGGTCAAGAATGGTAACATTATCCATCTCCACCAACTAGTTTTATCTATCAATTTATCCATCCACCCATATATCCATCCATCCAGTCATCCATCTATCTGTCCCCATTAATATCCTACTCCACTCCCTTTCCCCTCTGCCCCACTGACCACCATACAGATGCATTAATCATTTGTTTTCATTTTTGGAAAATGTGAATCATTGCTTTGTATGCATATACACATAGATATACAATTATTAAGCGTATCTCTTGATGGAGCTCACATATATCTATACTCACAGCCACCAACCAGATCAGGACACAGAAGACATCCAGCACCCGGAAATGTCTCTCATGCCCCATCAGTCCATTACTATCTCCCCCATCCAGAAGTAACCATTTTCTGACGTCTGTCACCATAGATACATTTTTGGCATGTATTTTTTATTGACATACATGGTCTTGTTATATATCTTGCCTGTTTCTTCATATTTTTCAAGCCCTACGTTGTTAAAACCCAATGCGTTGCTAGGTTTTCACCTTAGGCAACTCTTGACTTCTAACTCGCGTGTGCTACTCAGCAGGCAGGGTTTACCTGCTTAGCCTCGTCCATCCCCCAAGCTGCCTCCACCGCTGGTCACGGCATTGTGGTCATCTCCGGAGTCCTCATGCATGGGAGTCCGCTGGATTTCTCAGTTTGCCGACACTCCAGAAGGTCAAGTTTTAAACCTGGGGGATGTGGGGGAGGGAGATTAATGGGTGAGCCTGTTTTGTGTTATGTCCTTGATGTTTTTGCTGAATCTTCAGTACCTCCCAGGCAAAGGTGGTGTGGCTACTTTCTGGATGTAGAATGCTCCTCCCACCCTTCAATCTGATGCATAGCATCTCCGGCTTCCTCTTAGGCGTGCTGCAGGATGACACTAGCGAGCCACAAGAAGGTCAAGTGTGTTCACTGGTCCTTCCTGTGAGGGCCTGCTCATCCTTCCTGACACTCAGCAGCTTAGAAATCCTAAGAAAAGTCTTTAAAGAAAGCCACAGGGAGGAAACAAAAGTGAGGGAGAGTAAAGCCAAGTTTGCCTTGAAATCTTTCATGTTTTTTCGTTATGTTTCATTGTCAGAACCAGTGGCTGGGAACATGTTTCGTTTCTCACAGCCCCGGAGGGCACAACTTGTTTTTGTTTTGGCTTCAGAGGCATCCAGTTTGTGAAAGAGTTTATGGGAGTGTTGCAGAAATGTGTTTTCTCTGTGGAGCCGAAAGTTTGCAGACAAAATAGACCAAAAGACAAAGACCGCGGTAGTGTCTGACGCACCCCCACTGAGCCGACTTGCTTAGGAAACAGCAAATCCTTCTCATCCTGTGCAATTTTAGGAAGATCAGGAAGGTTGTACTGAGGAGGATTTCATGACTGAAGCCGATACAAAAAGAAAATAAATGAATAAAAGAAAATAATCACTGTCATCTGAGTACAGCATGAAAAATATCAATATGACCCTGATTTCATAACTCAAACCAGATGAAAAAAAAACAAAAAAACCCTTCACATCCAACCCCATGCCAATTCCTCTGACTTCTTTCTTTCTTTCTGTCCTCCCTTCCTTCCTTCCTTCCTTCCTTCCTTCCTTCCTTCCTTCCTTCCTTCCTTCCCTCCCTCCCGCCTCCCTCCCTCCCTCCTTTCTTTCTTTCTTTTCTTTCTCCCTCCCTTCCCTCCCTTCCCTCCCTTCCTCCCTTCCTCCCTTCCTCCCTTCCTCCCTTTCTCCTCTCTTTCTCTCTTTCTCTCTTTCTCTCTTTCTTTCTTTCTTCAGAGTCTTGCTCTGTCTCCCAGGCTGGAGTGCAGTAGCGCGATCTCGACTCACTGCAACCTCCGCCTCCTGAATTCAAGAGTTCTCCTGCCTCAGCCTCCCAAGTAGCTGGGATTACAGGCACCCGCTACCATGCCTAGCTAATTTTTGTATGTTTAGTAGAGACAGAATTTCGCCATGTTGGCCAGGTTAGTCTCTAGCTCCTGACCTCAAGTGATCCACCCATGTCAGCCTCCCAAAGTGCTGGGATTACAGGTGCGAGCCACCGCACCCAGCCAATTCCTCTGATTTCTAATCAAGTTTTGTGGAGGTGGCATTAACAGAGTTCATGGAAGTGGAGGGGACTGTGACAGTGGAACCAGCTCCAAGGCACACAGCTGACAGGGGGGACAGTGGGGGTGATGGGCCCAGGCTCCAGAGTTAGGCAGGAAGGGAGCCGAGTCTGTATTTTTCCGTGTATTACCTACCTTCCGAGACCTTCAGTTCCACATCTGTAAAACGGGGTTATAATTGCACGTCCTTCACAGAGTTAAACACACACACGAAGTTCTAGAGGCAAAGAAGCATCAGAGAGCCTGACACGCTGAGGTGCCCACTGAATGTGAGCTCTGTGTTCACAGGGCAAGCTACAAAGTCCCAGCGGGGAGTGATCACGGAGACCCTGGGTCAAGGTGAGTGATACTGGAGCCACTTGAGGTCTGTCGCCAGGGAGGTACTGCACATTTTCCCTTTCAGGTAATATGCCCATCCACTTCTAGACACTTGTCCTACAGAAACAAGTGTGTGGAGACTTTTGTAGGAAGATGCAGCACTGTTTATAACAGTGACTGAGTGGGAACAATCTAAATGTCCATCCAAAGGTCAATGTTAGATAAGCCATGGTGTGTTCATTCAATGGGATACTCTGCAGTGTTCAAAAGAACAAGTAAATCCATAAGTATGGCACGGAAGGGTGACTGGGTCCAAAAAGAAAAGTGTATACAAGTGTTAATAAGATGTCTGCTTTTTTTTTTTTTTTTGAGACAAAGTCTTGCTTTATTGCTCAGAGGCTGGAGTGCAGTGACGCCATCACAGCTCACCGCAGCCTCGACCTCCTAGGCTCAAGTGATCCTCCCACCTTAGCCTCCTGAGTGGCTGGGACCGCAGGTGTGCACCACCATGCCCAGCTAATTAAACATTTTTTTTTTTTTTTGTAGGGATGGAGTCTTGCTATGTTGCCCAGGCTGGTTTTAAACTCCTGGGCTCAAGTAATCCTTCCACCTCAGCCTCCCAAATTGTTGGGATTACAGGTGTGAACCACTGTGCCCAGCCCAGATATTTGCATTTTTGTAGAAATAAGGAAGAAACAATAATGTGTTTGAGTGTAGAAGTACATAGTGAGAAGAATGTTTATCAAACAGCGGTGGTGAGTTTATGGGAAGAAGGTGGTATTCTAAGTAACATGGTCCTGTAATTGGTCCACATAGGGCACTTCAGGGAACGAAAGAGGCAGGCACTTTGCTAAAGCTGTGCAACGGGTACTGACCTGCAGCCACACAGGTAATCTGGGAGACATCATAGGGGACTTACCCTTTGGTCGTGGAGCACTCAGGACTCTTGTTTGTTAGTGGAAAATCCAAGTCAAATATGCTTGGTTCATATTCCCTCTTCCTGAGTCAGGCATTCACTAGGACTGTGAATAAGCTGGGACTGGACAGTGGAGGTAGGACGTTTTCTATGCGAACCTCAGAGTTGAGAGCCAGCTCATGGGGGATGTAGTGTTGACCTAGTTGCTCTGGGAGGCAGGGAGAACAGATGCTGGGAAGGTCAAACACAGAGACATCTGCCTTGCAGTCCACTGCGTATCTGGATAGCATGGGAGTTTATAAGGCTGAATGTTATGGGGAAATCCAGCTGGCAGAGGTGAGCACTGGGACGAAGGGGACCTTTCGTGAAGTCCCTGTGTGTGATGCCAGAGGCATCCGAGGACTTGGGGAACCCTCCCTCTGCCCACTATGAGAAATGCAACAGCGTTATCGAAGTGAGGAGAAGAAAGGGAGGAAGATGGGCCAGGGATCTTGAAAGGATGTGTTTTTTTCCCTGCACTGGGTGTACGAAGGAACGGTGCTTGAAGGGCCAGCAGTGGGAATGTGTGAGAATGTGGTGCCCTGGATAGTTTGCTTTCCTTGATTGGAAGCAGCTGTGGGCCTTTGACTTTTAGGAGGGTCAGAAAGTTTGGTGTCTTTATGGCATTAGAGGTTATGCCCGACGATTTCCTGCCTCCTGGGCCCCACTGAATTGGAACCATTTTTCATCCCACTCAGACATCCAAGACTTACAGGGGTTCTAAGGAGGTCTCCAAATGCCCCTCTAAATCAATCTCCAGACATTTTTTCCCTGGGAGTGTTCGAATGATTCAATTACGGTGTCAGACTTTCATAGCCAGACCTCACAAGGTCCTTCCCTCTCTCCCCTCCCAGCAATTTGGGTCACTCATTATTCTGAGCAGAGAAACTATCCCTTGGACATCTTTCATGATCTAATTCTCAGGAGCACTGGTGTAAACAGGAGCCTCAGAGCAGGGTCCCAGAAGTTACTAGAATGATCATCAGCTTAGGAGACAATGATTCTGAACTCACCTGGACAGTTTCCTTACCCATCAATTGGGAAAAACAATGGTAGCTGCCTTAGAAGGTTATTTTTTCTTTTTTTAGCAAATGTTTTTACTTAAATAAATTTTTAACTTTAAAGTCACTTTAGAGTTACAGAAAAGTTGCAAGGAAAGTACAGGGAGTTCCTGTAAGCCTCTCACACAGGTTCCTCTCTTCCTGTATGTATGTCATCTTACATTCCTGTAGTGCGTCTGCCACAGCTGCACAGCGAACACCAGCACATTACTATTAACTGAACTCCATGGCTGATTCCAACAGCACTCACTTTTTCCTAATGTCCTTCTCTGGTCCAGTGTCCCATCCAGGACACCACCTTACATTTAGTTGTCTCCTTGGGCCTCTTTGATCTGTGACAATTTTCTCAGACTTGTCTTGGTCTTGATGACGTTGACGGGTTTTTTTGTTGTTGTTTGTTTGTTTGTTTGTTTTTTGAGGTGGAGTGTTGCTCTGTTGCCTGGGCTGGAGTACAGTGGTGTGACCTCAGCTCACTGCAACTTCCGCCTCCCAAGCTCAAGCTATTCTCCTGGCTCAGTCTCCCGAGTAACTGGGATTACAGACACCTGCCACCACACCTGGCTAATTTTTGTATTTTCAGTAGAGACAGGGTTTCTCCATGTTGGCCAGGCTGGTCTCGAACTCCTGACCTCAAATGATCTACCTGCCTCGGCCTCCCAAAGTGCTGGGATTACAGGTGTGAGCCACTGCGACTGGCTGACATTGACAGTTTTAAAAGGTATAGTCAGGTGTTTTGTGGAATGTCCCTCAATTTGGGTTTTTGCCAGATGCGTTCCTCATTTTAGACTGAGCTTATTGATTTTGGGGAGGAAGATGTCAGAGGGGAAGCGTGCTTCTCATTAGCCTATCAGAGGTCCAGACTGTCAATGGTAATGTTGGCCTTGATCATATAGGACTATATTGAGAATTCAGTGACATCACCCATGTAAGGTGCTTAGGGCACATAGCAAACCCATGGTTAGACAAGTGGGTTAATTGAGTAAGTGGCTATTGAGGATTTCGACTTTGTCAGGTAATGTGTTGGTTTCAGACAAAGAAGAATCAGACCTGAGTCCTGTCCTCAAGGACCCTTCGGCCTGAGGTGTCGATGTATCCTTCATCTCCCATCCAGTGACCTTATCCACTTTGCTTTGTTCAGCTGCTTTCTAGCAGTCACTTCCTGCTTGGAGTTACGGCTATAGCTGCTGGCAACTGGGGTGTATAGAAAACCAGAAAGCGAAGAACTGTGGCAATTTCTGGCTGGAGATGAAAAGCCCAGTAAACAAAGGGACAGAGTCTTCCAGAGTGATGGCTCAGCTTGTGGCGGGGAAAGTGAACCACAAGAAGGGAGTAGATTCTCAGGAGAACAATGTGGCCCAGACATCTGCTATGGATCTTTTATGACCTTCCTATGTAATGTGGCACGATCCCTCCAAATGCCAATTTTTGGTTTTCTTATATGGACAATGAAGACAGTGACATTTGACTGGCTTTTCTCAGAAAGTTCTACTCTACCTAAGTTGATGTCCAAGAACTTTGGGTACACATAGGTGCAAAGCCAAAGCCCCAATCCTCAAGAAGCTCACAGTCTCAGAATGTTGTAAGGCTCCAAAGGCCCAGTGCATGGCCATGGAAGTCCCGCGGCCACTGAGTGGCTGGCTGTGCAGAACAAGGAAAAACTTCCTTCATCTTTTAGAAGAAATAGGCGCTTTTTAAAGGACAAGCCTCCAACCAAGCCAAACACATGGTCAGCGAGTCTCCTCACAACTCCAATGCATCACTTCCTTATGATTTTCCACTGAAATCTCTTAGGAAACAGCTCAGCAATTTGCTTCAATACTGCAAACTTTATGGTTTCAAAGAAGGCATCTAAAAAGTTCCTGATACTTGTTTTCTTGGGTTCTTTTGCTCCAATGAATATCTGGTTGAACTCAAATAGTTTTTGTGGCTGAGGAAGAAGCAGTGATGTGTGTGTGTGCACATTGCCCTTTGCTCTTTTTAATTATTGGAACATATTTAGTCAAACCCTTCTAATCAATAAAGAGCCCACAGCACATATAGGGCTATAGGTGAACCATGGAGACTAGGGAAAACCAATTTTGTTTATGTTTTTTTTTTTACTTTTGAGGAAAAGAGGAAGATGCTAACTTAGTACTGTGCTTGGCCCGATCTCTTAGGACTTACAGATGCTCCAAAGCTTACCAAACAGCCTCTCAGAACTGTGCTGCCCAGCAGAGCTGTATGCAACATCTCCAAGTGGCACCATATTGCACAGTACCTGTTCTCAAGCTTCAGAAGTTTTAAATTTATGCTGTTTATAAATTGTATTTATGCTAGCCACTATTTTCCATAGAAAAATTCAAACCCCAGAGGAGTAACCAGTCCTAGAACAAATCTACAAGACAATAGAAAATCAGAGGGCTCTCCTCTCTTTTTTCCTCCTCTTTCATTGATGAGAAACACAAGTTCTGCTTGGAGAAGGCAGATGGCCTCAACAGGATAACACACATGAAAAAGTGCAAACCAGAGCTTTCATTTGTAGATATGTTGGTGCATCTGAACAGAATCCATGTGTGGAACCGGGTATACTTAACTCATGAAAGGTTCCTGCCATGCGTATTAGTTACTAGGGCCAGTGGATTACCTATTCTGTCTGAGCTTATGAGTTGGGTTTTGCTCTTTGTAAGCCACAGTCTCCTCTGAGTATTATACACAGTGCTTAGCGTACAAAGGGTTGCTCGGGAGGGTTTGTTGTCTGACCTGCTGAATGCTCTAAAATGCACAGTCCACTGGACAAGCGTTTTCCAGCCTTGGCACATTGACATCAGGGCCAGATCCTTCTTTATAGGGGCTGTCCTGTGTATTGGGATGGTGAGCAGCATCCCTGGGCTCTACCGTTTAGATTGCAGCAGCCAGCAACACTCCCTCCATATTGGTTGTGACCATCAAAAATGTATGCAGACATTGGTCAGTGTTTCCTGGGGGGTCAAATCACCCCCAGCGGAGTACCACTGATGTACATAAATCTACAATATCTAATTTTGAAGAATTTATTGACCACCTTCTATAAAAAAAAGATTGGATTGGATGAGAAAACCAAAACATAAAATAAGATGAAATGAAATGAAAGTCAAGATTTTGCTCCCCGAGCTACTTATGATTTAGAAGAGATTTGCTATCCTCAAATACTGAAGTGGAGCCCAGCCATGTGCATTCCAGGGGCTTCTGGGAGATAAATGGGTTTCATTCATCCAAAGCTACCAGTCACCATTCACCCGCTTTTGTGTTTGGAGTTATTTCATTTGTTCTTGAGTGCTTCCCATCTTGCTCAAATTTGCACCCTGTCTCTGTCCTTCTCTCCTTCATAATGAAGGAGGTTGAAGTAGGTAGAAGTTTGCTCATCACCCTAATCGCACTTATTTATTTAGAACAGAAAAATCCTCTCGAGATGACAAATTTGCTTTCTGCCAAAGTTATGCAGCTGGCTGTTTATAACAGATCCTGTAATTAATTGGATTTTGTCCCTAGAATGCATGCTTTTTTCTCTTTGCTTTGCAGGTGTGAAAATCTCAGAAATGGCCTTGTAAGGTTGTAGCTTCCAGACACATTAGCCAGAGGGGACCAGACCTTCATCACCTTCGTTTTTTAATTGGCTTTTGACGTTGGACATAGTTTCTTAATGACACAACCATTTCCTCTTACACAGCTTTGAACGTTCATTATGCCACAGAATTGATCTCAGCTTATTTTGGAATTATTGTTTCTCCAAGCTTACTTAGAGAACCTCTGGCCTCCTTTTTGGGTTATGTAATTATTTTCTCATGCGGCCCATGCCTTGCTTCCCCAAGTGTCTAAGGCTACTGCTAACCATGAAATCTTATTCATAACTCTATTGCGAGACAGAACAAAGGCACCCAATCTACATAACCTCACCAGAGGTAAAAAGCAACTCTATCCTTACCCAGTCTTTCCCACAAGGCTTTTCTGTTTGCCAGAAGTGTCAGTGTTCTCAACTCCATTGGGGAAATGTACCTATGGCAAAAAAACAAATCTAAAAATCGCATAACTGACTGCACTTGTTCTGTTTTGCCTGAAATTTTATTAATCCTGCTTTGTCCAGAATTTTTTTAATCTGTTGAGGTAAGTTTCCAATCATCTCTCCTCCCTCCTTCCTACCCTGAACACATAAACTTTGGGTATAAGGGAAGGAGGGTCGTATCAAGAGGAAATGCCAGGCAACAAGAGGAGGTGATCATCTATCCCTCGTGCCACATACAAAGATTGATTTTAAATTAATTAGCCAATGCAGGAAAACAACAACAACAAAATCCCCAGCAAGATCAATTGCTCAATATGCCATGTTTTTAGACTGATTTGATCAAATCAGTGGTTGGTCTGAGGTCCTGCCTAGGTGAACCCAGGGAAACATACATTAGAAAACAGATGTTTCAAGGAAATCTAAGGGGCTGATACACCATAAATATTTAAGTTAAACCCAAACGTGTAAATAGTCAATAATTTTGTTTCCTTTTGCTCACAGCTCCCTGGAACAGTTTACTATTTAATGTGTCTGAACATCGAAAGAATCCCTTAACTTGAAATATTTTCCAAAAAGTCATTAAATAACGTATTTCTTCCAAACACAACCCAAGCTGGAATGGAAACCCTCATGCATATACCTATTGGTTAATTAAGGTTAGGATTCCCTCAAGAGAAAAGAACTGGTCAAAAAGAGGTTGGTTCTGTCCAAAGACAAGATAAGTTTAAACATTATAATTCAGGTGACCCCAAAGGAAAGGAGAGGACCTGCCAGAGGACTGTCAGTCAGAAGTTGGCACAGATGTTTTTTCTTCTGCTGTAGGTGTGAAATGGAATGGTAGTATCCTCTTACTTTTGTGCAGACACCATTCCACCCAGGACATCAGCCTCTGTGCATCTATTGAACCAACACAACCCAAGTTTGCAATGTTCCTCCCAAAGAAAGAAAGAGTTTAGTCTGTAACAAAATGGCGTAGTTTGATCCTTGGGGTCACAACCCCACTGCAGCACCTCAGCTTCCCATTTGCGCAGAGGGGATGCTGGCAATCTGATACAGGACTTAAATGCAAAATGAATGCCACATTGGGGTTTGTGCCCTCCCATTTCATAATCACATGACCTTTATTTCTTTCTTTTCTGCTGACAATTTTTTCTAAGAGATTTGGAGCATCTCTTGTGCTTGAAACGTTTGTGACCTTTAAAACTCCTGCCTCCATTCTCCCTAAGACTGCCTTCAGAAAAGATGCAGCTGATCCCAGCACATGACTCACACAGCATCTACTGGTCACATTCCAAGTGCCTTGCTCTGTCCTGGGCATCAAGTGGCAAAATGAGCAAAGATCGAATGTCAGGAGGCCCTATCCAGGGTCACACGCTTGGCCGCACTTCCCCTTTCAAGAGCTGGTGGGAGAAAGATTTTGAGCAGGGTCACCGGAGACAGTTATGCTCTGTAGGGGAGCAAAGAGAAGGAAGAAATGCTTTGCCTTAATGACTTTTTCAAAGACTCAGGATTTCCCTGGATGCCTTTCTGGCTTTGAACTAAAGGGCTCTGAAAAATCAACTTGCTCGGCTATGTTGCCCTTGGTAACTTTTCTTGGGGAAGACAGGAAGCTTCCCCACTATGCTTTTTTTAAAGAAAAGTATTTTTTAAATTGTGGAAGCCAGGTGGGAAGCCAGCCTCCCGAGCAGCTGAGATTACAGGGACGCACCACCACACCCAGCTAATTTTTTATATTTTTGGTAAAGACGTGGTTTCACTATGTTGGCCAGACTGTTCTTGAACTCCTGACCTTGTGATCCACCCGTCTCAGCCTCCCAAAGTGCTGGGATTACAGGCAGGAGCCACCATGCCCGGCTGTCATTACTCTATTTTTAGTCTTCTGAGGAGCTGCCATACTGTTTTTCACAGCAGCTGTAGCATTTGCATTTTCACCAGTGGTGCTCAAATGTTCTGATTTCTCCATATCCTCACCAAAACTGGTTTACTTTCTGTTTTATTTTGATAATAGCCATCCTAATGGGTGTGAAGTGGTATCTCATTGTGGTTTTGATCTGTTTTTCCGTAATGAGGAGTGATGTTGAGCGTCTTGTCCTGTGCTTATTGGCCATTAGTACATATTCTTTGGAGAAAAGTCTATTCAAATCCTTTGCCATATTTTAATTGAGTTTGCTTTTTTGTTGTTGCGTTTTGAATTTTTACATATTCTGGATATTAATCCCTTAAGAGATAAGCAATTTACAAATACTTTCTTCCATTCTGTGGGCTGCCTTATTACTCTGTTGATGGGTCCTTTGATGCATAAGTTTTTATTTTTGATGAAGTCCAATTTGCCTATTTTTTTCTTTTGTTGCCTGTACCTTTGGTGTCAATAAATCATTGCTAAATCCTTTGTCATGGATTTAGCATGGAAAAAGCTTTCCCCATATGTTGTCTCCTAAGAGTTTCAGAATTGTAGCTCCTACATTTAGGTCTTTGATCAATTTTGAGCTAATTTTTGTATGTGGTGTTAGCTAAGGGTCCAATTTTATTCTTTTGCATGTGGATATCCTATTTTTCCAGGACCATTTGTTGAAAAGATTGTCTTTTCCTCTGTTGAATGGGTTGGCATCCTTGTTGAAAGTCATTGTCACGTATATTTGATGGTTTATTCTTGGGCATGCCATCAGGAACTTTTACGGTATTCGTGCATTCTTTCTTTGAATTTGCCATATTTTTATGTTATCCATGTTCTCTGTGCCTATCTCACTGTTCCACCAGATTACAAACTTCTTGAGAATGGTGTCTAGATTATTTTCACTAGTTTGTGTGTTGCCATTGCCTAGTGGCTTTATTTACTGGGGCGAATCTGATCAATGTAGTCAGGCAGGCTATATTGGCATAAATGACCTGGCAAGTGGGTTTGCATTGATCCCCGTGTGAAGCTTACCCACCCTGAGCACGTGGTAGGATGATTATGAGTATTCTAATGATTTTGCTCTACCAGCCTCCTTCTGTAGCCAGTAAGCATCTTGGCAGTGGCTGGCCCATTGCTCACTTCTTAATAAGTGTTTTGAGCAAACAGATAAGCCTGTGGATAAATAGCTGTTGAGAATATGGAGTAGCCACTGGAGACTGCTACGCTCATTGGGGGAGCGTGGCCCAGAGGGGTTGAATCACAGGTGGATTCTCCTTTTCAGTCCCCTTTTCTGGATCTCCTTTCTCTTTCTGGATCTAAATTTTGGATCACCTCAGGTCTCAGCCTCAGATCTCTTCTCCATCCACATTGATTTCCAGGCTAAGTTTATCCTGAAGCTTTAAATGCAATCCATTTGCTGACAACTGCTGAGTCCAAATCTCTAGACCCACCCTCTCCCTTGTAAGAACTAGTGAAGCCACTGAGCCCTTCTGAGCCAGAGTTTCCTCATCTGTAAACGAGGGATACTATGATCTTGCTTGCTGCTGTGTATTATAGATATGTGTGCCAATGCCGGGCACCTAGGAAGTGATCAGCATTATTTCAGTTTATCTTATTAAGACTCAGCTGTAGGAAGCCCCTAAAGACTACTTATATTTTCAGATATTCCACAATAAAGAACATTTGGAAAAAATTAAACCAAGAGTTAAAATGTGGAAATCTGCATGCGTGACAGGCAGCTCAAAGTCACCCTAGACTCCTCAAAGTGTGGAGGGTGTATATTGTGTGTACTCTTCCATGCTAATCTGTTTTCCCAAAGGGTTTTGTTTTGTTTTGAGGCAGAGTTTCACTCTTGTTGCCCAGGCTGGAGTGCAATGGCGTGATCTTGGCTCACCACAGCCTTTGCCTCCCGGGTTCAAGCGATTATCCTGCCTCAGCCTCCCAAGTACCTGGGATTACAGGCATGTGCCACCACGCACCGCTAATTTTTGTATTTTTAGTACAGATGGGGTTTCTCCATGTTGGTCAGGCTGGTGTGAATTCCTGACCTCAGGTGATCCACCTGCCTCAACCTCCCAAAGTGCTGGGATTATAGGTATGAGCCACTGCGCCCAGCCCTCCCAAAGGGTTTTTGTTTGTCAATTCCTTTTGTCTTCGACCAGTTGAGAGCAACAATATCAACAGAGACCAGGGTGATTTCAAACTGAAAATGACTGTGGTATTGAGATATAGGCCTGGTGATCCTGCAGGACAGGAGAGCCCCCAAATTGGGGCTTAGCCCTGGAGGGTTCTTGGCTTAGTCCAGGAAGGACTTTAAGGGTGAGCCAGTGGTGTTCAACAGCAGCTTTGATTGAAGGGGCCGTGCACAGCAGCAGCAGAGGGACCGCACGTTGCAGAGCAGGGCTCCCCCATAGGCCATGAGCTTAGAGCAGCAGCTCAGAGTTCTGTAGTCATAGTTATACTCACTTTTAATTACATGCAGATTAAGGGGTAGATTAATTAGAAATTTCTAGGAAAGGGTGGCAACTTCTAGATCATTGGGTTGCTATCACTGAAAGGGCAATAACTTTCAGGTGTTGCCAAGGCAATGGTAAACTGACATGGCACATTGCTGGGCATGTCTTATGGAAAACAGCTTCTACCCTGTCCCTGTTTTAGTTAGTTCTCAATTTGGTCTGGTGTCCAAGCCCCACATCCACAGTCGAGTCCCATCTCCTACCTCAGTGAAAATGAGTGAGTTATGTAACCGATGCCCAGAGTCCATTTGCTGGGCTGGTGGTAGTGGGTTGGGGTGGCCCAGTCAAGAAAAGTATGTCTAAAGAATGAAGGTGGGGTGGGGCAGAGGGCCCAGCAGCTGGAGGGAGGCCCTCTCAGCATGCTGTGTTATGGGGAAGGCCTCCAAGAATAACTCTTTTCCTCTTTTTATCCCCAGAACTCTTCTATGGGAAATGTGCTTTGAGTCTGAAGTAGAGATGAAGGTTGGAATAAAAGGGAGAAACTATTTGAGCACTAAAGGAAAGGCTTTTGAGATATGACCTTATCTTGCATGTAGGGTCTGTCTCCTCTCTAGCTGCAAGGACTATGGGATATGAAGGATTCCCTTCACTCACACAGAATTTCTTACATTTCAAAGCACTTCCACATCTTTCCCTCTTACCAAGTTGCCCACCAAAATCCTCGAAGGCATTTTGATTCCTTTTCATCACTATTCTCCTGCCTCCAAACTTCAATTTGTTGCAAAATCCAGTTGGTTCTGCCCCCAGAATATTTTCTGAATCTTAGCTGACCACAATGCTTTATTCCCTATCACTGTAACCCCAGGTTAAGCCATCGCCTATTGGCCTACACAAGCATCCCATCTGGTTTCCTGGCTTTTATCCTCGATCAATACAGCCCATTCTCTATATACAGCTAAAGGGCCCAGAGGGCAGAGCTGAGAGTCACAGTGGGTGGGGCCTGGGTCTAGAGGATGGAGCTAAGAATCAAAGAGGCAGAACCTGACCTAGACAAGGGTGCGAAAAACCACAGAGTGCTGTTCCAAGTCCTTGCAACTTCTTGAAATTTGTCCTGCTGCATCTCTAATTTGGTTGGGGTAAGTGACTCCTTTACTTAGTACAATTTCTCCCTTTTGGATTGGAAATGTCTACTCTGTCCTATCATTGTATTTTGCCTGTCCTATCACAGTATTTTGGAAGCAGGAAGCTTGTTTTCTAGGTTCACAGAGGCACAGATGAAGAGGAATTTTGTCTGAGGATGGATTGTACCCAATGTCTCACTCATGCTGATTTAGATGAAGAGATTTGGCCCTTTTGACCTGATGATATTTAGATGAGATTTGGACATAGAGTTGATGCTGTAATGGGTTGAGCTGGTGGGGATGGGCTGTTTTGCACGTGGGACAAGCGTGCATTTTGGGGAGCCAGAGAGCAGACTCTAGTGGACTGAAGTGTGGTCTGCCACAAGATATTCACAGGTTCCACCTGGAATCTGTGAGTGTGACCTTATTCGAAAGAGAGGATCTTTGTGGATGTAGTTAAACTAAGCAATGAGGTCATTCTGGATAGGAGTGGGACCTAAATCCAACGACAAATGTTCTTAAAAGAAAAGAGAAAGAGAAAGGATGGGGAGGAGCAGGCCACATGAGGATCGGGGAAGAGATTGGGGTTATGCTGCCCTCAACCTGGAGCCACTAGAACCTGAAAGAGGCCAGGAAGCCTTCTCCCCGGAGTCTCTAGAGCAAGTGCAGCCCTGCCGACACCCTGATTTCATATTAACTGTGAGATAATACATTTCTGTTTGAATGCAGCAGTTTTGTGACAGTATGTTATAGCAGCCATGCTAACATACTCCCCGTCAGCCTAGAAAGGGTTGTCAAACATCAAGCTTGATTCCAGCCCTGCCTGGGGCTTTGCACTTGCCATCTCCTTTGCCTGGAATACCTTTTCCTCAAGGATGTAAATGCCTGGCTCCCTCCCATCCTTGGGACCTGCTCGAACCTCAACCACCTTTGAGGCCTTCGCAGACCACCCATTGTAAACGGCCTCCCTTCGTTACCCTGTCCAATCCCTTTATGGAAACTTTCAGAGTCTGTAGTTTTGTTCTACTATGTTATTTACCTGTTATTGCCTCTCTTCCCCAACCGAACTATAAGCATCTCAAGGGCTGGGATCTTGTTCCCTGGTGCCAAAAACAGTACCTGGCTCACAGATGGTCTTTAGTAAATTTGCTGATGGAATGAAAGCAGGGAAGACCTCCTTCTTTGCAGAGTGCATCTTCCTTTAACCTTGTGTACAGAGGAAGAAATGGGCTGAAAACCATCAGCAAGACTTGGACAGAGCTCACACTGTCCCCCCACCACCACCCTGGGGGCCCCTGGGTGCTGGTTGGGCCTCTGCTCCATCACTGGGCTCTATTCTTTCCTCTTCTGGCTGTGGACTTTTTTTTCTAGGAACCCAGGGTCCCATCTTGCTTGGTCCCTGGCTTTCCTGTGCCCCTGTCACCCACCACTGCCCTGGACTCTTGACTGTAGGGTCCTGAAGTCCTGCAGGTGTTATTTGCCCCTCCCCTAATCCTGGCCTCAGTCCTGTTCTTCCTTCTTTCCTCCTCTCCAGGGGCAGGCTCCCTCAGGGTCCGGATCATCTTTGTCAGCTTCACAAAGTCATGGTATCAAGGGCTATTCTCTCCAGGTCTGTGTAACTCCATGTTGGGTGGGCCACTGCCAGGCCCCTGTGTGGAACCCACACGTAAATGAGTGAATGAGTCAACAGGACCAAACCTGCAAATAGCACAGCTATTTACAAAGCATGTGTGCATGCTTGTAAGTTATGTGAAGTTATGACCGATTGACCTTCGATCTCCTGGGGAATCCCCAGTCTAGCCAGGAGGTTGGGGAGCCCTCAGGCCTCTACAGAAGCCAGAGGCATTTCAGCTGCCCCCAGTAGCTCCACAGGCTTGTAGCTGCCCTACAGGTGGTGTGCCTTGCTTCTGAACAAAGCCCCAGAGGCTATGGAGGGGAGGGGTGGCTGGAGAAAGCCTCGTAACATGAGGAAGCATTGTCATAGGGCCCTTTGATCCCACCTGCTCCCAGCCTCTGCTCCCAAGGTGGTGCCATGTTAACTTGGCTTCAGGTGGAGACAGGCACACAGATCCCCAAGGCAGGGGATTCCTGCTTTCTCCTCTAGAGAAGGGGCTGGGTTCACTTCTGTTTGAAAGAAACCCCATCTATTAGAGCACATCTTGACACCAACCGCTCCTTGTTCACGTGTTTGCAGATGTTTGCTCAGTTCAGCAAACTCATTCAATGAGCTTCAGTTGGGAGCCAATACCTGCCAGGTACTGCAAGATGCTGAGGACATGAGGGTGTTGATGGCATGTACCTTGAAATCGAGGGGCTCCCCTGTCATCAGGGGGATGTGCCAGGGCAAGGACATGCTACCATAGAGGAGGGAGTGCAAGACAGCGATGAAATGCCTGGAATTAGCATCAGATAGACCTCAGTTCTGGCCCTCATACCCCCATTTAAGTAGCTTTATGACCCAAGTCCAGGTACTGAATTTGTCCAGACCCCAGTTCCTCAGATGGTGAAAAGGGATTGTAAGAGTACCTATCCAATGGTCGACATGAAGATAAAATGAGATCAGATATGGAAGAGCTTAGTGTGGTGCTTGGAACAGAGTGGAGACTCAAGAAATTATGGCTTTTAAACACAATAATGGGTTATGGTTCGTCTACAAATTTGCAGAAACCCACCTCCTGTGTTTTCTATCTGGCCATGTGGAAGGTAAACTGCATCCTGCCTGTGTTTGCGTCACACTCAGGAATCACTGCAGTGGAAAGCTGCTCCTAAGATGTCCTTCAAGAGCCAAAGTAGAATTCTTGGCTGAGAGACGGACTGTTGCCAGAGCTGCCTCCAGACTGTCTCTCAGTCTCCTTGCAGCAGACGTGATACAAAGTTTTTCACTTTATAAATAATTCCTCTATTTCGCAAAAGGAGTGATTTTTTGCAAACCAGGGTTGGTTTAGAGTCAACCTCTCGTAGTGCCTGACAGCTTCTGTTGCTCTGTAGAGAGCAAGGAGCTCTTGCTGGGAGAAGGAAGCTTTGTTGGGCGATGGGAACAGAGGGGTGGTGGCAGCACGTCACCGCTTCACTGGGGCAGCAGCCAGGCAGCACTCAGGCAGCCCTTTGGAACATGGGCCACACCGTCAGCTGTGATCAGCCAGGGCCTGGTGAGGCCTGCCTGGCTTTTGCCAGAGTGGATGGACACTGGCTGGAAATCCTCAGGCCTGAAGCTGGGTCCTGCCTCAGAAGCAGCCCCACCAGCCAGCCAGGTGCTGGGAGCTGCTCTCCCACTGGCTGCCCAGACCTGCCCTCGTGTGTAACGGGATGTTCCCTCTTACCTGTTCTCTTCTTCACATCTCAGCGCTGGCACACTTCCTCAGGGACCAAGGTTGCATTGCCCTGTTCTAACACCTTGGACTTGTCCTTCCAGCCACTGTCACATTTGTCTTTTTACTTTGGCCAGACAAATGTTGCCTCCTTGCTAAAATACAAACTCCTAGAGGGTAGGGGCGAGGTCTGTCAGCATTGAGCCTGATACCAAGGAGGCACTCAAGTGTTTGCTGGATGCATAAACATGGAACAGAACCAGCCACTCAAACAGTCAGGCAGGTCTCCAAATATTTTTATCATCGTTGTCATTGTAACAGAAATAATAACGGCTTATATTTGTGGAGTTATTAGGATGTGCATATCATCATACACATGTATCTCACTTAAGGTCCTCCCGATCAGGATGTTAGCGAGCTAGCTAGTATCATTATGGTGATTATTTTTCCAAGGAGGAAACTAAGCAATATGCTCACAGCGAGTACTTAGAGTGGCATCTGAACCCAAGCTGTGATGCACAGGCCCTTGCCGCCAGCTACCCTGCAGGCAAGCTCAAGAGTGAAGCCTGAGATAATGTTATAATGTGCATGGACATGACACTGATACTAAATTGCATAATGATAAGACTGTTGCCTCCTTCTGTTCCAATCCCGATTGCCCCAGGACAGCCTCCCTTTGATGACAGCATATTTGTAACACCTCCCCAACACAGAAAGAGAAGGCCAGCCAGGAACTGCACAGCCCACAGTCATATCTTGTTAGAATGTTAATGATGGTGTTCTGTGCTTTCATTATAAGTATTTTTATTTTTGTGAGACAGGATCTCACTCTGTTGCTCAGGCTGGAGTGGCACAATCACGGCTTACTGCAGCCTCAATTTCCTGGGCTTAAGTGATCCTCCCACCTCAGCCTCCCATGTAGCTGGGACTATGGGTGCGCCCTACCACACCTGGCTAATTTTTAAAATTTTTTTATAAAAATGGGGTTTTACCATGTTGCTAAGGTTGGTCTCCAACTCCTGACCTCAAGCTATCCTCCCACCTCAGCCTTCCAAAGTGCTAAGATTATAAGCATGAGCCACCATGCCTGGCTTTACTTAATTTTATAATTATTATACTTTCTATTTAGAGCACATGGTTTCTGTTTGAGTAGCTGATGTTGTCTCTTTCTAAAGCAAAACTCTTGATGAAAAAAATGTTATCGAGTAAAAGAAAAATATTAAGTGAATAATGGTGGGGGGAATACCCAGGTGTGCCAGACCTCATGGTGGTGGAAAGGGTGATGGTAGTGGCAGGACCCAGCCTGGGGGAGGCTGTGGAAAAGAGGCCCCGCCTGCCTCTTCTGAGGACCCACCATGTGGCCACTGTCCTGACATGGCTGGGAGACACCATCTAGCCTCTGATTGTATCTGACTTGCATTGTTCTCTGACAATTCCCTGCCTTTTCCTTTCTCTCTCTGGCAAACCACAAGCTTTTAATGTGCAAAGAGTATGTCATATTTCTGCATGTCCCCAGGCACCAAGCACTCTGTTCTGAGTTGCTCCTGATTCATGGGCTCATCTCTTGAGGGCTTAACTGCCATCAAATGCCTGACTTTAGCGACTGGTATGGATTAATCACTTATTCATGGTATTGAGGGAAAAGGCACATGTGGGCTTAGAATTTTCCTATTATAAGCCTCACTAGGCATCTCATTCCTTCTGGGCTGACTTGGGTCCTGACGGCCACAGCAGGGAGTGGAGACAGCTGGTCTAGCAGGGTAGCGAAGCTACATATGGAGAAGACTGGAGAACTAGGGCAGAAGAGGAAACCAAGGGTAACCTGTCTAGAACACTGGATGTCTGTCTAACCAGCTCTGGTAACATATATACAGTACATCCGTATTTTAACCTACTTTATATTTAATTTCCATAAAAAACGACCACCCCAGTGGTGTTGACAGTGACCAACACTAACATGTTGTATCAATTAGAAAGTGTTATTGTTCCAAGTGAAAGAGAGATGGAAATGGACTTAGAGCATAGGGATTGGGGTGCCCGGATGCATGTCTAGTTCAGGTGAGGCATGATGCAGTGCCTCCGACAATGTCACTGCAGGCCCGATTCCCTCCAGGCTCTGGTCCGTCTTCCATGGCTTCGCCTTCAACCTGAGACTCTCCAGTAGGGTAGATGGCGTTTCTTTCCTGGAAGCTCCAACCAACGTTGCTGATGTGTCACTGGCCCTGACCGCGTGGTCATGCCTGTTTAGACACCTGTCCAGAGGGTGAGGCATGCTGTTTGGGCTTTGATTCCCACCACTCTCCCCACCCCTTGCCTACCTGTGGGGCTCTGGCAAGCCACCTCCCCTTCTGAGTCTCGGTTTCTGCATTCGGAAAATGGGGATAACGGCAGCACAGTAGAGCTGTGAGGATGAAACGAGAGAATGCGGGACAGGCAGTGAGCCCCTCTGTGGAGCATCTACCAGGTGTCAGGCCCCAGTCTAGGCACCGGGGCCACAGTGGTGGACAGGGAGATGTGACCTGCGGCTTCCAGTAATGTCGCAGGGGTGACAGACACTCTCCAGATCAGCCCAGAAACAGGATCAGAGAAAGAGGCATCTTCAGAAATGCTGAAGGATGCTCTAAGGAGAAGTCCTGGGTCTTCCCCGGAGCATCAGCAATGGGTGACTCAACCTAGCCTGAGAGGTCAGAGTTTTCCCCAAGAAGCTGTCCTTGACCTGTAATCTGAAAAGAGAGTTGATGGTGCAGTAGAGCGTCCCTCATAGACTCATGGTATTGCTCCTCCCAGAACCCACAAAGTCCATTCATACCGTGCACTTCCACCTGTGTGGAACACTCCGCATGACAGTGTGGGTTCACCTCTTTGAGTTTCTGCTCAAACGGCTTTCCTCTTCACTCCACTCAAACTGGTGCCATTTTCTTCTCACTGCGTGTCTTTCTCTGCCCTTTCCATTCCTGTCTTTTTCATCAAGCCCAATGTCATATTATTGAATTCTTTGTTTTGTCTTAGTTCTTGGAGGCGTCTCACGGAGGCACTGTCTTGTTCCCAGGTGTAAGCTTAGTGCTTAGACAAAGTGTCTGACTGCCAGTAGGTGCTTAATAAGTAGTTGAATGAATAAAGGGAAAAACATAGGACCCTTTTACATGTATTTTCACAGTGATATGAGTTGACATCTCAGTAACTAAGAGTTTAATCCTAAGGTTATTAATTAATTAATTTATTTATTTTTTAAAAAGTCAAATGATTCCCATTTCCTCCCCAATCCATCAGCACGTTCCAGCAGGAGATTTGGTTCTCTCTGAGCCCTACATCTCTGAGAAGGTGTCAGGTCAGGTCCTGCCCCCCTGCATTTCTGAACTTGAGTTATGACTTCCGGGCTTGATCGCGTTACTCTTTTGTTTAACTGTGTCCTGCTAAGGTGGTTTGAGTTCATTAAACACACAATCGTGAAATTTCTTTCAGAAGAAAATGCGTCTGTGCCCTAGCTTGAGAAGTTCTGTGAAGTCCATTCCTTATTCTAGGTTTTGAAAGTTCCAGAATCAGGCGGGCTTAGATTTCTGTTCCGCCTTCCCTCACCCGCAGTGGCTTCTCCTCCGCCCCATTGGTTTTCGCTGCCCTCTCACCATTCATTTCCTTACTTCTCTTTCAAGTTTGAACTGTTCCCAGGTGTGAGGGAGGAGGAAAAGTAGGTGGCATACTAGGAATGCAGGACCTTCAATATCTTTTTTTCCTCTAACGCTGAGGACAAAAGTTTAAATAGTTTCATGTAAGGAAAAAAAACTAGCTGTTTTTTTTGGGGGGGTGGGGGGAAAAACCCACAAGCCTCAACAACAATGAATCACCTGCACTGTATAAATTCCTCTATTTTTAACCACTGCTTTTGATGTTTAATAGTGACAACTTAGGTTTGGAGCCCAAATTCATGTTCAACTCAGCCAACATTTACAAATGGATTTCTCAGGACCACAACAGCACTTTAGGCTGTTGTAGGACTTCGTTTCCTGCTTGTGGTAGATTGCAGATAGACCCAGTGCTTCACACCTCTCTGACTACACCCTTTCCCATGGTGTGCCCTCCTGAGTCACAACAGCTTGGCCATGGGACTTGCTTTGGCTATTGGGATGTTCATGGAGCCAAGAGAGGCTTGCAAGGGGCCTGTGTGTTAAGCTTTCATCTCTGGAGCCCCTTCTTCTGCCATGAGAAGGACATACCTGGCTGGCCTGCTGGAGGAAAAGAGACTTGGGGAGTAGAGGTGAGTAATTCTCATTGTCTCAGTCAAGGTCAACCCGGATCCTCCAGCAGCTATCCCCAGACAAATTATTGAGTCCAGCAGGGGGTCTAGGCAGTCCACAGAGCTGCCTAGCCACTGGATGCTTTGCTGCCCATCGCTGTGGTTTGAGGAATGCTTGTAATGCACATTATGTGGCAATGGATAACCTATCCTCAAAGGACTTCCAATCTGGTGAGAGACAAAAGTTTACACATAACCATAATTACTACAACTACTACCACTGGTGGGTAACATTTATTCAATGCTTATTTATTTTGCTCCAGGTCCTATATTCAATGCTTCACTGTCATTTAATCTGTGCTACAATGCTTATCCTCAGTTCACAGATGAGGAAACTGAGTCTCAAAGAGGTGCAGTGACTTGCCCGAGGTCACACAGCTAAGCAAGGGGGAAGTCGGTATTTTGATCCAGGTCTATTTGACTTCAAAGCCCATGAATGAGACCATTATGCTTTCCTGCAAGTCTAAATGTTTTAGCAGTTACAGGAGGATCTCAACGTATTATTTTTTTAAACAGGCAAATCAGGTTGCTAGAAGGGGCAGCATTTGATCTGGGACTTAAAGTGGCTTTGGTCAGGATTCCACGCAATGAGGTGGGAATGAAGGAGTGCTTATGTGAATATTTTTATTCTGCAAACAGATCAAGGTATTTGGCAGCTGCTGGAAAGTTTTCCACATCTAGTGATTGGCTGCATTTGGTGGACAAAGGAACTCATCACTATATGAACTTTAAAGGGATACAGCTTGTGAAAAATTCCTCTGATAAAAGTCAAGGCTACTTCAAGGTAATTAAAACACACAGGTGTGTTTGTGGCATGTTGACTTAACTTATTCAAAAGCATCTCTCCCATTTACCTGCTAAGATGCTTGAAATTCCCACCTTTGGCTGAGGCATTGAAGGCTCCAGTTAAAGTACACACATGTTGTTTGAGATAAGTTCAGATTGTGTGTGTGTGTGTGTGTGTGTGTGTGTGCATTCACGCAGTCTGGTTCAGGGCTCCTAGGAGGGATGGGAAAGGTATGAGTTAGAGGCATTGCTGAAATAAAACAAATATCAAATTCAAGAGGTTCCAAAAACAAATTGACTTCCTTTACCCTTTTCCCCTAAGGGCTGGGTGCTGTTGAGAGATGGAATCTCTGTGCCCTTCCATCAAGAAGTGGTCTGTCTATGGATGTGAGGCTCCAGGTTAGTGTTGCATTGGATGGTTATATAATGTGCTGCTTCGGGGTCCAAATAGCCACTCTTCCTCTCTTCCCTGCATAGTTTCTACTCCCACCAGAGATGGTTTTTTTTTTTTTTTTTTTTTTTTTTGAGACGGAGTCTCGCACTGTCGCCCAGGCTGGAGTGCAGTGTCGCAATCTCGGCTCACTGCAAGCTCCGCCTCCCGGGTTCACGCCATTCTCCTGCCTCAGCCTCCCGAGTAGCTGGGACTACAGGCACCCGCCACTGCGCCCGGCTAATTTTTTCTATTTTTAGAAGAGACGAGGTTTCACCATGGTCTCGATCTCCTGACCTTGTGATCCGCCCGCCTCGGCCTCCCAAAGTGCTGGGATTACAGGCGTGAGCCACCGCGCCCGGCCAGAGATGGTTTTGAACGAGCACTCATGTCTTGCCTGCTAGAACTGTGGCATTTCAGACTTTCTAGAAAAAAACGAAGTATTTATTTCAGTAGCTCTTCTCATTCCCTGACCAATGAACCAACATAGCCATTCTGCTGCTGGTTCTGGAGACAATTACCATTAGCAGCATCCATGTTCTTGACAGCCTACTCCACTATCACAGTAAGCTGAGACAAAACACATCGGGATGCTTTTGACTGCAAGTGGAAGAAACCTAACTTGAACTGGCGTCAGCAAAGATGGAGATGTCTTGAAGGTCCAAGGAACCATGTTGGGTCCAGGGCTTATGACTCAGCCTCAATTCCCTGCTTCTACTTTCTACTGATTTCTCTGTGTTGGCACCATTCCCGGAGAGACTTTTCACCTCATGATAACAAGTACTGCTGGCACCCGCAAGCTTCCATCTGATTTTCTCAGCAGCTCCCCAGAAAAACAGAAGAGCCTCTTTTCAAAGTCCCAGAACTGAATTTCCTGGGTCCTGAGCAGCCAGGCTTGGCTCATGGGCCTATCTCTGGACAAATCACTATATTTAAAGTTGTATTAATTTCTTATTGTTGCTGCAACAAATCATCATGAACTTAGTGGTTTAAAACAATACCAACGATTATCTTATAGTTCTGGAGTTCAGAAGTCTAAAAACAGGTTGGAAGGGCTGTGTGCCTTCTGGAGACTGAAGGAAAGATTTCATTCCCTTTCCTTTTCCATTTTCTAGACACTACCTGCGTTCCTCAGCTCAAAGCCTTGTACCACTCCAACTTCTGTTTCCATAGTCACAGCTTCTCTGACTCTGACCCTCCCCCACCCTCTTATGAGAACATTTAAAAAAATTACATTGCCCACCGCCCACCACCCCCAATAATCCAGGATCATCTCCCATCTCAGTGTCTTTAATCACACCCTCAAAATCCCTTTTGCCATGTTAGTTGACATATTCACAGGTTCTGAGGATTAGGACATGGACATCTTTGAGGGTACCATTATTCTTCCTATCTCAAAGATGATGTGGTGGTCTGATTAGTTAGTCCATAGTCACAAGCCTGGAACTGAAGCATCCCCTGAAACCATGTGGACAGAGATGGGGAGGGGTGGTTCCCCAGGGGAAGATGTGGTCCATTACCAGACCTGGAGGGATGGGATGCTGGCAGGGCAACAACAGCAAATGTCCACAGCAGAAAACACAGGAAAAAACTTCAGGACTCTCTTGAACAATTTTTGTTCCTTTTGGGATCGCCTGATTTCTTTTAGGCTTTGAGCACATTTTATTGACAGCACTAAAGTTCAGAATGCATTGTGATCATTTTATTTCACTGGGAATATTATACACAGTGTATGTCATTTGTAAAGCAAGGGATTTGGAACCTGGCATTTCCTCCAGTGCATTGTAGAATGAACCACATGCCAATGATGGGAGACACAGTTAAGAGTTGGACAACACGGAAAAGCACTTAATTATTTGGTTTCTGAGTAAGTTCAGAGTTCCTGCTGCTGAGGGTGGGTGGGGAGAAGAGATTCCAGCATGATGGAAAACTACATAATGTATTATGTTACTCTCCCTTAAATCCCTTAAATTAATGGAAAAACAATCTTCAAAGAATCATAAAGCACATAAAGAGACAACTGGAGGGGATGCTCATCTGAGATAAATTGCAATATCCTTAACGGTTGGGTTTCGAATCAAAATGTAAGTGGTAATGTCTCAAAGTAACAGTCGCACATCTGCTGACTTGGAAAAAGTTGAGGGAAAATAAACACAATGACCAAGCCGTGCACTTGGCCAAGCCCCAGTAGTGTCCTGATGCATGACTTCTCCTAGGGGCACATTGGATGCTGAGGCAGTGAAGGCGGATCAAGGAATATTGGCAGACGTCTGCGGAGAAAAACGCCTATTCATTCGTGTCCTCTGTAGAGGTCATCATTCCTTTACATGACCTTCCATCAGAGATTTTGGAATGCAAACTAGACAGATGGAGAGGCGGTGAGTTGTCAATGATACATAGAAGAAAATGGGAACCATTAAAATCCTAGGTATGAGTTCCAGAGGCAGCGCTGTTTAAGCGTTATGAACTCTCCCTGGAATCATGTGGAGTTAAATTTGAATCCTGATTGACTGCCACTTAATAGATGCATGGTTGTAGGTTGGTTACGTTGACCTTTCAAGCCTTAGTTTTTTAATCTGTGAGATGGGGCTAATGTTAGTATAAATTTTGTTGAATTGTCATAAGGGCAAAACAATGATGGAAACGACCAGCTTGCCACCGAGAAACATAAACTGTATGTTTCCTTTGCACATTGCTTAGCCTGGAACCCAGGAGGCTTTGTGCTCTTGCCAAGTTTCCAAGCCGGCTTTACAATGAATTACTTCACATTTTAATTGAGGTTACCTTAAGTATATTAATTTAGAAAGGAATTTTATGTCAATCACTACCATGCATAGTAAGCTCAATTCCACGGCCTGTCAAAGGCTCCAAGCCTGTGGCCTGCTATCCCTTTGTACAAACCTATGGCCTGCTATATCCCTTTTGTATCCTTTTGTACAAAAATCCCTTTGTACAGCTCTCTCTTTGTTAGAGAGCTGTTAAAGACACATTGAGTCATTGCCCTGGCCATTGTCAGAAGCCAGAACAGTAGGAAAAGGAGCTCTTTCGCTTGAGAGCTGGTGTTGGTGAGTGTCACTCCAGGCTGCTGCCTCAAATCATGGTGCCCGGCTTGCTTTAGGGACCAAGGACAATGCCGCCTCCTCTGATCATCCAGCTGAACACACTGTCCTCTTCTCCGAGCTCTGTGCAGCATTTTATGTTCTCAGCATCCTGGATCCTTGGCGATCTATCCCTGAACTTCCTTATCTCAACAAGAGTAGAAGACCCAGAGGGCAGGGCCAGCTCCAGCCTGGTATTTGGCTAGCACCTCCTGGTGCCTGAGAGGTTCATCCAGGGTTGGTAGATTTTTAATCCCAGTGAAGACAAGTGACGGTCGGCTTCGAACTACTGAAGGCCATAGACCCAGAGAGTGGTCTAAACAGCCATGATACCTCCTGTGTCTGAACATGGTACCCGAAAACCTCCTCCTACTCCTTTCCTCCTTTTAGCTGATTAGTATATTTTCTATTCCTCCAGCCATCCCCCAATCCAATTACTTTTTATTTTGTTGGAGATGGAAATTTTAATTCCAAAGAGATAGTAAGTATTATGGTCTGAATATTTGTCCTCTCCAAATTTATCTGTTGAAATCCTATCCATGAAGGTGATGTCAGGAGGTGGGGCCTTTGGGGGGTGATTAAGTCATGAGGGGTGCAGCCCTCGTGAATGGGATTGGCGTCCTTAAAAAAGAGACTCCCGGAGAACTGCCTTGACCCTTCCAGATCTGAGGATGCAGTGAGAAGTCACCATCCACGATCAGCAATTGAGTCCCCATTAAACACCGAATCTGCCGGCACCTTGATCTTGGTTTTTCAGACCCCAAAAATGTGAAAAATAAAACTCTGTGATTTATGGCGTTTTGTTATAGCAACCCGAACAAACAAAGACAATACTAAAGTGATCCAAATTCTAGCCCAGCACGAACAGAAGATATCGTGAGTATTGGGTTTTTCTTATTTTCAGAGCATCAAGTGCAAAAACAAACAAACAAACAAACAAAAGCTTGGATTCAAGGGCTAGGCAGGATGGGATGGGAGTGGGGAGATGGAGAATTTCAGCATCAGCTTCAATTCTGGAAGCTTGAGTGCTACTGTAGTTACTGCAGCCGTGTACCAATTTACTCAGAGTTTAGTGCTGTAAAACAACCATTTATTATGCTCACGGATTGTGTGGGTGGGAAATTCGGACAGGGTACAGCGGGACAGCTATTCCTCAGTTGGAAGTCTTGAGGGCTGGGAGCTCGAATCATCTGAAGGCACATTCACTCACAGGTCAGTGGCTGACACTGGCGGTCGGCTGGGAGGCCTTGGTTTCTCTCCATGTAGGTTTCTCCATGCGATCTCTCCAAGTGGGCTTGTTAGGGCTTCCTCCTGGCATAGCAGCTGTGTTCAGAGGACAGGTGTCCCGAGCCATCAAGCCAGGTGGATATTGTAGCACTTATTTGGACTCCCCTCAGAAGCTGCTCTGGTCACTTCAGCTGCTTTCTAGTTTTCAGAAGCTGGTCATTAAGGCTAGTAGAGGGCAGGACCAAATTCAACCCCACTTTTCAGAGATGAGGTCTTGCTATGTTGCCCAGGCTGGTCTTGAACTCCCAGGCTCAAGCAATTCATCCACCTTGGCCTCTCAAAGAGCTGGAATTACAGATGTGAACCACTGACGCTCCCCCACCCCCAACTCCATCTGTTATGAAAGGAGGGTCCTTTGACCACCGAGTGCCCTGAGAAGTGAGGAGGGCTTCCCAGTCTCAGACATTTTTATCTGAGCAGGAGATGGGGACAGTCTCCCACACACAGGACTTGGAAGGCTATGAAGGAAATAGGGGGCTCTTGGAGGCCATTTCCCATGGCGGGGACGGTTGTGTGAATGAACTTGGCCTTTAGGGAGAGGAGCCCGACTCTCCCCTGAAGCCACCCCATCTGTGCGGATGGCTGAGGAATCCCTGGACACCACAGGACCACTAACCCAGGATCTTTGTTGACTTGGCCCCCAGGCCACTGCCCCACCCGCAGGCTCTGAACTCCCAGGAGAGGTAGAGAGCCAGCCTGAGGCGTGAGTCAAGAGTGTAAAGTACACTGAGCTCCTTGGCAAGCAGGCTCTTCAAGGGGAAGGTGTCACTCGGGGAACACTGAGAAATGTGTCTTTCTCTCAGGCCCTGATAGAAAAGATAACACCCCTTGACCACAGCTTTTTCTCATCTGTTCTTGCTCTTGGATGGTGTGGGGAGGGGGGGGTTGCTACTCCGGAGCAGCGAACTGGCGGGCGGGGTTGTGCCTGTGAGTGCGCGTGTGCGTGTGTGCGCGCGCTCTCGTGGCCTTCCAGCAGCTGGCAGCTGTCCCGGCCCCCACCCCACCCTACCCCACCCCACCCAGCCGCGCCACGCCACGCCGCCCCCGCCCCTCGCTGTCCTGGGTGCGCCTCGGGCCGCTGCGCTCCTGGCCAGCTCCCCCCAGCGCCTGGGAGGCGACCCCCAGTGCGCCCGGGTTCAAAGGCCCAGCGAGGCAGCTCCAGCCCCTCTGGGGGGCGGGGAGGCGACGGGGGTGGTGCAGAAACCAGAAAAGCCCAAGCCACAGCCGGCCAGCTCCGCACAGGGATGGGCAGCGCACTCTGAAAGTTTATGACCGCCGCAGCCAACTCCTGGCTGGAGCTGGAGACACTGAGAGCGATCGGCCGGCCTCGAACCCCCACAGCTGGAGGGCGAGGCCAGCTGTACCCGGCCCCAGTGCCCTTTCGCGGCCACAGGCGGCCGTCCTCCTGGTCCTGTGCTCCGGCGCCTGATCTGGGTTCATGGAGCCGGGGCTGTGGCTCCTTTTCGGGCTCACAGTGACCTCCGCCGCAGGTAAGCGCACGGGGCGGCGCGCCTCTCCTGGCGCGAGCGCACACAAAAGGACCCAGGGCGGGGGACCTGAGGCGTGCAGAAGATGTGCGTTGCGGGGAGCAAACTCTTGCCTGGGCTCTGCACTCCTGAAGACGCCTGGGGGCGGGCTGGGGAGCAGAAGCGGCGCGCAGCAACTACCCCCACGGGCTCTGGGGGTTGCAGCCCACGCACTGGCTGGAGACCTGCTGCCTGGGCCGATTTGGTCAATTTTTCATGTAATTGGGTACTTTTCAGAAAGTTTGCGAACTATTCAGAGGCTGTGTCAAACTCTTGCAAAGTTTTCAGAAAGTATGCAAAATGCATGCAAGTTTTCAACGGGTGCAAATAGTTTGCAAGCTTTTCACAGAGTGTGCAGATAGCTTGGAAACTTTTCAGAAACTGCGCAGAGCTTTGGAGACTTTGCAGACATTTTGCTTGCTCCACCGCCTCCTCAGGTGTTTGGGGGTGGCGGGTGTTGAGGGGTCTGCACACTCAGCTCAGGAGCCCCTTAATCTGCCTCCTGCAGGATTGGTGCCTTGCTCCCAGTCTGGGGATGCTGGCAGGCGCGGCGTGTCCCAGGTCCCCACGGCAGCCAGATCTGAGGGCGACTGTGAAGAGACTGTGGCTGGCCCTGGTGAGGGGACTGTGGCCCCGACAGCATTGCAGGGTCCAAGCCCTGGAAGTCCTGGGCAGGAGCAGGTGGCGGAGGGGGCCCCTGAGCACCACCGATCCAGGCGCTGCACGTGCTTCACCTACAAGGACAAGGAGTGTGTCTACTATTGCCACCTGGACATCATTTGGATCAACACTCCCGAGTAAGTCAGCCTTTCGTGGTGAGGAACATGGCTCCTGGACCAGGCCCACATCTGCGCATTTCCAGGAGGACCTCACTCCACCCCAGCCCCGCTCAGTCAGCCCAGAGCCTGCCCTGGCACAGACTTTAGCTCTTAGCTCTTGCTGTGGCCTCCTGCCAGCCCAGGTCTCTTCTGCAGGTCAGGGGTGTGAGCCACATCCCCCCGAGGGCCTGGCCCAAGAGAAACTCAATCCTGACTTTGATCCTGTGGAGGGGGTTGGGGGGCAGGCGGCGGTGGGGGCTGCCTCTGAGTGAAGTGAACTGACCAGGGGATTAGATACCTGAGAAGTCTCTCTGAGCCTCTTTTTTTGAGATAGAGAAAGCCCCGAAAGTTTATCTCATGCCCCAGGTGCTAAGGGGGCTCGTACTCACTGTTGACTCCACCAGGATCCAAGGGCTTTAAAATTCCTTGAAAGCATCCTGGTCTCCAGGGAGTCTAAGCGTGGGTTTAGCTGAGCCTGATAGAACCTACGCAGTCCACTGGGGGTGGAATTGCCCCGGGACGGGCTCCCTTCCTCCCTGCGGGCCCTGCTGGATGCCAAGGCAGGGCCAATTCACATCAAGTCATCCATGGGCCTTCCACAGTCTGGCTCCAGTCACCCACTGCCATGGCCACAGAGGGCCTTCCCTTCTCTCCCGTGGTCCTTAGGAACTCTCTTACCTAGGGCCTAGACAGCACCATCCTGAATTTGTCTTGGGATTTGCCCTGTGGGGAAGTCAGCCTTCTCCTGGGGCCGTGTGGAGAGAGTGTGGCTCTGACAGGGGAGGCTTTGATGACTCCCAGTGTTCAGGGAGCCCCTCCCTCTGACACATCATCTTGCAAGCTGTACAGAGGGTTTGACCTTGCTTGGGTCACCAACCCTCCGGCATTGGCTTCCCCATCTCTAAGATCTGGGACTTGGATCAGATGCCTCTAAGTTCTGTTCCTTGGGTGTTCGTGGGATCTCTTGGGACTCCTGCTTGTACCCTATTAAGGATTTTTAGCTGGGAACTCAGAGATGGTTGTGAATGCAAACCCCTGGAAGTCTGGAAAGGCAGCTTTGCCACCGTGTCCTGGGGCCATCTTGATTCAGGTTCCTCACTTTTACCTTTACCCCCAAGCCCCGTAATCTCTGAGCCCTGGGTAGCAGCTTTGATGGGGCTCACTTACCTACTTGTGTCATCGGCACCTCAAAAATGAAGTGCAGAGGAGGGTAGTAAACCTGAGGGGTGGAATGTCTTTCAGACCAGAGGACAAGACCTCTAATCACATCCCGGATAGGTCTGGAATATCACACCATCATGCTCGAAGGGCAGGCAGGGCGGCTTCACGTTGAGCCAGCAGGACACTTGCACAGGGTCCCGCACTCAGACAGACCCTGGCTTGGCTTAAAGTCCTGCTGTCACTGTCTTGAAATCCTTAATACTTTCTGAACCAAAAGCTGCACATTTGCATTTTCTCCTGGGTCCCACAAATTCTGTAGCTGGTCGTGATACCCTGATTTGCTGGCTGGGCTGTGTCCACCTAGAGGATGGGAGGTACCTCCCTGTTTCTTTCCCTTTGTGGAGAAGATAGAAACCGTGAGTGTTGGGCCATCATCGATTGCCTCTTATCCTCAGACAGCAATGGGAGTCACCTTTCCTTATAGCCCCTGCACCTTGGCACAGCCCTTTCTGATTCTTATCCCGTGTCATTGTGCTGTGATCAAATTCACTTCATAGAATGGAGGGCACTGGGCGGTCACCAGGAACGGAGTTCTTGTCTTGGCCCGAATCCCCAGCTGTGAATCTAGAAGGAGAAAGAAGAAAGCTAACAGAATGACAGGCAGGGACCTGGGGTGGTGGGCAGGCGGGAGAGGATTTAGAGACCATCTCGTTCGTTGCTGTTTACCAAGCCCCAGAGCACTGGCTGGGGAGGAAGCAACGACTTGAGACTTGTCCGAGAGTCTCGACCAACACCCTGTGATCTGTTTAAAATTCTGTCTCATGCACCCTGCCATCTGTTTGAAGTCCTGTCTCATGATTTTGAGTTTGTCCTGAAATGAAGCTGTGGATCTCTGACTTTTTCCAGGACAGCCCACTTGATAACTTTCCCCCTCAAGTGTGATTTACCTCTTCCCCTCCTTCCCGACCCCGGTTCAATTTAAACACGAAGAAAGAAGGATTAAATCTGGTGTTTGGGCGTCCCCTGAGCTACTTGGGAAACAAAAATGACAATAGCCAGACTTGAGCGTTTTGAAATGAGACAGGTGAAATAATTTTTGTGAGGCAGAATTTCCCGAATGGCCTCCTTCCCTCCCTTCCTGCCTCCCTCCTTTCTTTCTTACCCTCCAAACTTCCTCCTGCCCTCCCTCCCTCTCCCCCTCTCTTCTTTCCTTCTTTTCTTTCCTTTCCTTCTCTCCTTCCCTTCCTTTCTGAAACTCTGTAGGTGTATAGACAGGTCTGTTTGTCATCTTTGAAATATCTCAGACAAGACTGCAATTTGAGAAAATGGGCTATAGTGACAGGGAACGTGAGTGACAGGGAGGAATCTAAAAAAAATCACTGAATTGAGCAAAAGAAGCCACGGTAGTGGGTGACACAGTCTTTTCTAGTGGTTCTGTCTCCCCATTAGATCGCAACCCCACCTCTCGCGTGTTCCCCTCTCCTGCTGTCATGTCCTCTTCGTTCATGGACTGGCCTCACTCTCCGAACTTCTCCACCAGGCGTGATTTCTGCCTGTCCTAGCAGCGGCTGCTCTGGGCACTAGAAGGAGCCTTGATTCTTGTGCCTCAGTCCGGGGTCTTGAACTTTGGGTGCTTTTCACCTTTCAGAGTTCTCCCACTGCCCATCCAGCTATGTGAAGACAGGATCAACACTCCTAGTTGATCTTGGACAGAAATTTCTTGAGTACGGTCATTTTTGCTCCCTTTGAGGATTTGAGATGCTGCAGGAGTCATGTTGGGAGTTACTACCGAGACCTGCTTTGCATCTCCTCGAGGAAAGTTAACTGTCTAGTTCAGGTTCAAGAGACTAGTTGGTCTCTTAAGTCTCTTTTGGAAAGAAGGTCTGAGATTCCTCAGCAGTCCCTTTGGCCCTCCTGCTTTCTTCGCCTTCTTAGTCCTTCCAGACCCGAGATTGGTCGGCCCTTTCTGTCAGCACCCAGCATGACACAGATGCTCAGGAAATGCTGGTTGATTTATGGCTAAGTTCTGCAACCTAGGAACTCTGACTCATCTTTGCTGTTGCTGAGCCCCTAAATCTCCAGTGCCTTCTTCCACACAGGAGGCCTCTTTCTCCAGGTGCCTGACTGCTCTTCAGGGGCCTGCACATCCCTGTAGACGGGCATGGGCAAGAGAATTTTCCTTGGGGATGTTGCCCATAAGTTCTGTGATGTCTTCCCAAGAGTCCATGGCCCCAAAGAGGAACCAAATTTATACTTGCCCCATCAGGGCTGCTGGGATCACAGCTCATCAGTGGGCTAGCATGATTTCCATTAGCCTTTCCTTGGCTGTCCCCAACAGTCCCCAAGCCATCCCACCACTGCCAACAAAAACAAGGTCCCAAATCAGAGAAAAACATATCCCATCCTATTGTCATGGAAAATTTGCCAAGAATAAGATAGTAAGGGGACAGGTGGTGAATAAGAGGTCCGTGTGCTGATGTCCTTGTACACTGCGGCTGTTCTCTATGAGCAGACTGAAGAAACAGATACCAGGTAGCTGGGGCCTGTAGGAGACAGAGTTCTCCAGAGACATAGAACCAACAGGGGGTGTGTGTGCAGATTATGCATATATCGGAAGTGTAGTTGCCAAAGGAAATATTTGGTTGCTCTTGGGGGCCATGGATTTTTATGGAGGATAAGACAGAAGTTATGGGCAATGTCCCTCCAGAAATATATATATGGGGAGAGAGAAAGAGAGATTTTATGAATTTGGCTTACACGATTGTGGGGGCTACACAGGCCTGAAATCTGCTTGCCAGCAGGCTGAAAATTCCCAAGGAAATTGATGTCAAGGAGGTCTGGAAGCAGAATTCTTTTCTGTTTGGGAACCTGTCTTTTCTGTGAAGGCCCTCAGCAGATTGGATGAGGCCCATACATTTTGGAGGGTCAGCTGCTTTGCCCAAAGTCTACTGATTTAAATGTTAATCACATGTCAGAAATACCTTCAGGGCAACATCTAGGCTGCTGTTTGGCTAAACAAGTGGGCACAGTAGCCTAGCAAAGTTGACACCTAAAGTGACCCATAACGGGGATATCAGCTCGAACCACATTTCACGGCGGACCAGCCCCTCAGAGCCTGGCTGAAGACTGAAAACCTGTTTATCCAATGGCTGACTGAGCTGTGAAACATCCAGCAAAGAGCCCCACTGTGTTCCTCCCCAACCCATGGGCTGAGGGATCCTACACCTGTTCATCCCTCTAAGGACATCTGAGGGAGGCATTGCAATGCTGGATGGTGACCGGATTTTCTAAACCAAAATCTGACACACATGGGCTAGCAAATAGGAATGTAGTTACGAAAAGAACAGGGCAGGATGTTGGGAATCATGACCATGGTGGAAAATTTGGGATTTACAATCCCCACTTGTGGAGAATACTCCAGAACCCTAGCGTGCTGCCCCTGAGTCCTGGCCATGACTATCTGTGTGGCCTCGAACCAGGAGGTGCCGTTGCCTCTCTGTGACCCTCTGGAAGGTGCAGACATCAGCCACTCCAGGACAGTGAGCTGCCGGGTCTCTCCTAATCCCAACAGTCTGATCAGCTCCTATCAAAATGCCCAGGCTGGCTTCCCAGGCTGCCCTGGAGCAAGCCACACTTAACTTAATCCAGGAGGAATGCCATTTGTTTTGAGTTCTTTTCTCCCCTAAAGGCGTAAAGAGTTAAAATAATAATAATAATAATTAACGAAACAAAAACAAAACATTTAAACTTGTATTTTAATGTATTCTACCACAAAAGGGCAGCATCACAAATTCTGACTTTGCCTTCTATATTCTTCAAGAAAGGCATCTTGGCATGGTCTCAAGAAGAGATATTCCAAATTTTAGAACATCCCAATAGAACGGCTGGATCTGGAACCCCAACTTCCCGAATATGAGGAGCCAGCTGAGCACCAGAAGGTGATTTTGGGATCCTGATAAAAGTCACCCTGGGCCAGGTGTGGTGGCTCACACCTGTAAACCCAACACTTTGGGAGACTGAGGTGGGCAGATGACTTGAAGTCAGGAGTTTGAGATGAGCCTGGCCAACATGGTGAAACCACGTCTGTACTAAAAATATGAAAAATAGCCGGGCATAGCGGTGTGTGCCTGTAATCTCAGCTACTGGGGAGGCTGAAGCAGGAGAATCGCTTGAACCCGGGAGGTGGAGGTTGCAGCGAGCAGAGATCACGCCACTGCACTCTAGCCTGGGTGACAGAGCAAGACTCCACCTCAAACAAGAAAAAAGTCCCCCTGACTTGTGAGCCACACGTGGCAGTATCGTTGTTGGACATGTGGCCATTTGAGGCAGAGGGCCAGTCTTTCTGCCATCATGGTTTTGGAAGGGAGTCATGAATAGTCTGCTGCTAATTCTGATGCCATGCATGGATGGTGAGGATGGCCGACCATGACTGTGACCTCATGTCATCTAATGGAATTGGCATGATAGCCGCATTAGTTGGATGCTCTTGTCCCTGTAATTTACAGGAAGAAGCTGAGCCCAGGAGGCAGAGTCAGTTGCCCAAGGTTGCAGAGCTTGTGAGTAGGGAACTGGGCTGCCAGCCCAGAAGTTTGGCCCTGAAACCTGCCCTGTAAGCCTCCCTCTGTGTGCACGTTCCCAACATAGGCTTCTTAGGTGACTAATGTGCCTTCTTAGGTGACTCCTGCTTTCCTTCATTCAATATGTTTTCCCTGAGTGCCTCACCTGGGTCAGTACCGAGTGGGGCTGTAGGACTCAAGAATGAATAAAAGACATGGTTCCCCATCCGTGACTGATTCAGCATGGTTTTGTTCTTTTTGAGACAGTGTCTCATTCTGTCGCCCAGGCTGGAGTGCAGTGATGCGATCATAGCTCACTGCATCCTTGAACTCCTGGGCTCAATCGAATCTCCCACCTTAGCCTCCTGAGTAGCTGGAACCACAGATGCCTGTTACCATGCCTGGCTAATTTTGTAATTTTTCTTTTTTCTTTTTTTTTTTTTTGGTAGAGATCTGGTCTTGTTACATTGTTAGGGCTGGGGTGTTGTTCTTTTTGATAGTGATGACTCATATGTATAATTCTATGTAATCATATATTTGCCCTTTTGCAAGATTATTTTTATTGACGTATGTTAAGACATGGGCAAAGCCCAAATTCTTGTTCCATCACAAGTCCTAAATTTTATTCTGGAAATGTAGCCTTGGCTTGCATAGAAGCACGTGACTCTTCTTTAGCCTACCAGAGCCCTTGGTGGGTTCTCTGCAGGTAAGAGGGGCTGGTTGAGTGTGCACTCCAAGCAAACCAGAAGGTTTGTCCTGATGTCAGAGATGCTGGGACAGAGGGGGCTGAGTCTGGGGGAGAGGGCAAGGGACCCCCAGGCCATGAGCTGCATTCCTGGTGCAGGATTTTTCTTTTCTTGGCTGCTGCTGCGTGCCTTGTTCTGTCTTCTTGTTTCTCGGTGTGGTTATGGGAGCAGGGCAGACATAGGAGGTGGGGCTGCTCAAATCCATCTCTTCTTTGCAGATCCAGTTTCACACTATGGTTTAGGGACTCCTGGGGTTTAGAAAGAAATGGGGCTGTGGCCCGTTCATCCGAATTGTCTTGTGGAGGAGGAACAGATCCATTTGCATGAGTTAAGAGCTCCAACTGTGGGCTCAAATGCCTGGGCTGGAATCTGGACCTGCCACTTAGGAGATGTCACCTCTGAGACCTTCAGTGTCCCCATCTAGAGAGTGGGGGACTAGATAGCACTCTATGAGGAAAGATGTTTTCAGGATGACACAAGAAAGTACACAGGGCTTGGTTAGCGCAGTGCCTATAATCTAGTAAACACTCAACGTCTTGAAGACGGTGGCCACAATGATAACAACACAACCTCCAGCCCTGCAGAAGCCCTTCCTGGGCCAGAACCAGTCCTTCTGCCATATCCCATCCTGTGACTGGAGGATGCTTGCTGGTGAGTAGAAAGTCCTTTCTCAAGTGCTGCTGGGGTCCACCTCCTTGGACCGTCTGACTGTGATCTTAGCTCCTGGAGTGCCCCGGAGCAAGCCTGTCCACCCTGTCCCCTGCAGGACGGTCTGTTAGCCTCAATTAGCAGAAGACTTACAGACCCTGGGAAAAGGTGTGCCTGGCTGTCTGCTGTTGCTGATAAGGAGCCTGATAAAGACTCTGTGGTCAAAGGTTGCTGGGCTGGGCTGAGATTCAGTCCCGCCCTTCCAGCCCCTCCTTTCTGCTTTCTATAGCTTCCCTCTCCCCTTGGTAAATCACTGGAAGTTTTCAGGAATGGGGCATGGTGCTCTTTGTGGCCACCAGTCTGGGGCTGTGTCTGTGAAATAGGAGGTAGGGGTGGTGATTGGGGTGATTAGGGTGTCAGTTCAGGAGAATAGGAATGATCTGTTTAGTACCTCTTTGTTAAACACCTATGCTGAGAGCTCTGTGAGGCATCTGCGGCTCTCATGTCCTTGGTACATCCTGCAGAGTAGATATAATGCCTTGTAATTTGCAGCTGAGGACCCCATGGAGCCCCAGTAGCCTCACTTCCGACCTCACCCAACATTGCCCAGGACTGAAGTGAGTGTCACCAACCGGGAGTCACCAGGAAGTAATCGAGGAAATCCCACAGACATCGGTTTAGAAAACATCATTTCATGATGTGCTTTTGAGACGGGCATGTGATAGAAGAGGGTGTTGGCCAGATTAAAAGGGACCCTGAGCTTGAGGTTCTGACTGATCATGGTTTCAGGAGTTTTTCCCCTCACATAACCATTTCTATCTCTTCCTTAGAAATTAGCACACTTTTGGGTACCAGTTTTGAGTTGGAGTGGCATATTTCTTAGAATACTGGACGGCAAGATACTTCTTTAAAATTGGAGGGACTTAGAGCTAAATTTCGCAGTTTGTTGGAAAGGTCAGTCCTATGAGGACTTTTCTTTTGGGGATGCACAGGCAGAAAGCCCGTTTTCTGCCCCGAGTCAGCAGGAGGGGTGAGTGGTCCAGGAACAAAAACAGACTGGGTGGAATGCAACTAATCTCCACTTGGGAGACAGGGACTTGAGTCTGGAAGGCAGTTTGATTTGTAGCAAGAAAACTTGGTACAAAGAGGTTGTGACCCTGTGTGACCCCAAGGGAGAATTTGGATTTCTGCTAGATGAAAGGGCCATTACAGTGAGGAACTTGGCCTTAAATCTGAAGGCAGATGAAAGGCTCTGATGTGTCTGGTTATGTTTGTTCCTGCAAGAATTTAAAACAAAGGAAGCTGGGAGGCAAACAATGCTGCTGCTTTATAATTCCATTTCCAAACCTCAGAGGGAGAGCTGTAAAGGGTGACCTTGTCTACGGCACCGCCCCGTGTTCCAGTGTATAGGAAGTGGATGGTCTCTGTTTTGCATGAGAAAGTGACCTGGTCTCCTTCGTTGTGGTGTTTCAATTGAAACAGAGTTCCTCAAAATTGTAAAGGCACACACATATACACACAGACTTTTGTGCACTTTGGAATAGAAATTAATTGCACTTGGAAAATAAATGGCAGAGTATGGCTGACTACAGATGGCCACACGTGAATGAATTGTTTGTCTGCATAGTTTTGGGTGCTTCTGAACCCTGGTTCACCCACCAGTCCTCCCAAAAAAAGACAGACAGGCTGAGGCATCGGCTCTGTTTCTCATCTGCCCCACCTCAGAGTCTTAGGAGGGCCAAGAGCTTCGGGAGAAATTGGGGACATTCACAGGCCTGGAAGCACTGGCCTCTTCTTTTATGGCCTCCTCAGGGCAGATTTGGAGGGAGCTCTTAATAAACAGTAACTCAGGAACAGAACCGTCAGGGAGGCCTGTTCCCCAGCTCAGTAATTTAAAAACTAGAAACAGCTTCATTTCATATGCGTTGATGAGAAAGGTGCTAACAGACATGACCGATGACATGACTGGCCGCTGGTGGACAGTTTCGCCCCTTGACTTGCGGAGTGTAAAATAGCTCTGCCGAGAGTCAGAAGCAACTGTATGAGACAGGAGAGGTCCATGGAACTTTTCTGGATTTTTGGAAATCTGATTTCCATGGGTCTCTTGGCAGGGCTGGGAATAGACTGGGGCGAGTGAGGCACTCCCTCACGTACAGACTTTCAGGAGGCACCAAAAACTCAGTAGGAAAAAACAAGTAAAATGTCATGCACTGTTTTCAGAAAGCCAAAATGAGTGCAAAAAATTCATAATCGACCAAATATTATTTTTAATAAAGGCAGGATCCAGCCCTGAGCTTGCTGCACTTACTCACCTGCCTCACCTTAATCTCAGTCCTGGCATCTTGTTTGAGGATAAAGCCTGTGTCTCTAATACAGACTCAGTAGTTTGAGGTAAGTGATAAATCTGTTGGAGCTATTACTGGAAAGGGGTCCCGATCTAGACCCCAAGAGAGGGTTCTTGCACCTCAAGCAAGAAAGAATTCAAGGCAAAATTACATAGAGTAAAGCAAAAGCAAATTTATTAGAGAAGTAAAGAAACGAAAGAATGGCTGCTGCATAGAGCAGTGCTGTGGGCTCCTTGACTGAATATACTTACAGTTATTTTTCCATCATGTGCTAAACAAGGGGTGGGTTATTCATGAATTTCTGGAACTGAGGGTTCCCCCTTTTAGGCCTTATAGGGTAACTTCCTGATGTTGCCATGCCATTTGTAAACTGTCATGGCACTGGTGGGAGTGTCTTTTAGCACCTGATGCATTATAATTAGCGTATAATGAGCAGTAAGGACAACAGGAGGTCACTTCGGTTGCCATCTTGGTTTTGGTGGATTTTGGCCATCTTTTTTTTTTCCCACCTCCTGTTTTATCAGTGGGAGTCTTTGTGACCAATGTCTTGTGGGGACCTCCTGTCTCATCCAGTGACTAAGAATGCCTCACCTTCTGGCCATGCAGTCCAGTAGGTCTCAGCCTCATTTTACCCAGCCCCTATTCAAGATGGAGTTGCTGTGGTTTGAACACCTCTGACACAGCTACCAAAAGGACATTACGCAAGGACACAGACAATTAGGTTGGGTGGAAGATGAGTGTATCTTTACAGTCATTGTGATGGCGAGCGTAAGTCTTGCTCATGAAGATTTTTTCCATCCTTAACCTGGTATCTCCTGAAAATTAGCAAGGGTGTCTTCTCTTGCTTTCTTCATTCAAAGGCATGTATGATGGTGTTGGCATTTTTTTAATCCCTCTGCACATAGCCCCATCCTCATGAAAACACTTGCTCCCTGTTTTCCCTCTTCTCTTTCCACTGCTGGGAACTATTTTGAGCCCTGTCTGTCTGCAGCTTTGCATAAAGTTATAATGAGGCTGGGCCAGGCAGCCACGGATTTCTCATGCCTACATTCGGCCTGGAATTCAGCAGGGTCACTGGGGGCTGGGGAGAGAAACTCTAGCCTAACTCATTTGATGCATTTGGGTTGTACCAGATGGAGGGAAACCTGCTAATCTGTAGGATTCCATAGACAGCTTAATTCCCCACGTTTTGGAGGAGTTTGTTTCTCTAATTTTTTTTTTTTAACCATAAGTCTTGAAAATCCCACACCACATAACAAAAACAGAGTTATTTTTCTGTTGTTCTCCTTTCCTTTGACCCCCTGGTGCTTCCTCCAAATATCCTTAAGTGTGCGGGTGCCTGTGTTAGGGGAGGAATAGGTCTATGGTCCAATGAGCTGACGGGATGATAAATTCTGTGACTTTGAGATTCTTTTTAATCTCAGCCTTATGGTAATAGGCCATGGAAGAGTGTAAACAGTTTGGGCTAAAGCTTTCTAAATACAGTTGATGAGATCCTGGGAACCACTTATCTGGGGTGGGGTGGAGCACCACACTTTGAGTTTGGTGTTAGTGCTGGGGCAAAGGTCTAAGACCTTCTCCAGTGATTGTGCTGTTTAAGGATATTCAAGGGATGGTGAGGGCCTTTGGAAATATCTGAGTGGAGTTTGGAGCCAGAGGGACCCTGGAGAGACCCAGCCAACCCTTTTGTTTCTCAGGTCCAGAGGGAAGGTGCCCACCTTTCCTGTGAGTGAGTCATCCTTGGGACTAGAAGCCTGGGTCTGCCAGCCTAGTAAAGCCTCTGTTTTGCCTCTGCTACCTTACCCATCCATGCAGCCTAGTTTGTTCACCAAGGTGCTGATGTGGCCTGCAGGAGTTATTGCCAAGACATAATTCTTCCACTTCAAGTAATCTAGAGGCCACAAGTAATCTAGAAGGTTTTCTAGGAAAACCCCTCAAAGACTGGCTGATTAAGGACAAAATAAGTAGAGATCCATTGAGTCAGCCAAGAACGTCGTATGTTTGGGACACTGGGTAGGGCCGTGAAGTGATGGCTGATTTGGATCTTAGTCATTCATTCATTTAACAGGTATTTATTTTTGAGATATTGGGACCTGATTTTGAGCCAGACATGGTGTCAGCTGCCCTGGATGGAGAGGTGAATGGGGCAGACACAACCAGTGGCTCTGGCTGGACAACGTCTTGCTGTTGCTGAGCCAGTGGGTTGTGCCTCGGCCAGACACCATCTCTTAAATGAAACAAAGGAACTGACCCTCATTCTTAGGTCTGATTGGTAGGGGTCAATGCTCAGTATTCTTTTTGAAAATGTAGGTGATACTGTTAAAATTCTCAAACAGCCAAGTCCTGGATAATTCCAAAGATATTTTGAGGGGGAAAAAAGGGGGAGAGAGTGTATTTTTAAAAAAGGTGACAATTAACCCACAGCACATTGCTCACTGTTTTTGATATTTCCAAATATTCTAGAATCATGGGCTCTTTCCGAGGGCTGCAGGAGATGGACTTCCCATCTTGTGGGGTGGTGGGATGAACGGTCTGCCTTGGGTCCTCCCAACTTTAAACCGTGAGAATTTTCTGCAGCAGAAGTAAAGCTATGAATTGCCGGTTCACTGTTCTGATGTTTAGGAAGCATGAGCTTTGTATAATATTCTTTAGAACCAGAAAGCGCCCGTGTGTGTTCTCTGCTTGTATAATGAGGTCACTGAGGAGCTATGTTTCCTGGCCTATTTTCTTTCCTGGAGGTTGGAAGAGCACCCCATGGGCTGTCTGGCATAAGACCTGGCCCACAGCAGACTTTCATAAGCATTTGATGAGTGGGCAAGGAATAAGTTCAGTAGAGGACAAAACTTCTGAGGTGGTCAAATGAGTGTCCGGGGGTGGGCTCCGAGCCTCCTGGAAGGAAGGGATCACATACCTGCCTCCACCTGCTGAAGGACAGACAGTGGGCAGTGGGCACACCTAGGGGAAACGAGGGGCATAGCCTGCTTCCACCTGTGGAGGGCAGGCATTTCACAGTGCGCACACCTGGGGGAAAGGACTCCAGGCAGCTGACTGTGCTGGGTTTGTCCTGATTCTGAACATGCTTTTTTGTGTGTTGTTGCAGTGAAGAAAATTTTTGCTTGTCCTCAACAGCTGGGGAGACTGCAAGCCTTCCTCTTACACCCAAGAGGCCGTGGTTGCCATCTCATGAAAGTGAGGTGCAGGGTCAGCCAGAGTTCACTGGTCACAAGCAACAGAAACGTAGTCTAGCTGGCAAAGCACAGGAGGAATTTATTGGAAGGACGCTGGAAAACTCACAGACTGGAAGTGAGAAGAAACCCTAGGCTCTGAAAGGAGGGGTGCTAGGACAGGATTGGGGGTTTAGGGGTGTACCAAGTGGACAAGCGGGGGGCGGGGCCGCTTGGCAAATCATAGCTCCAGAGTATTTTCTGATCTCGAGTTTCCCCTCTCAGGAGTCTTGGGAGAGAGGGAGTCAGATTGGCCCAGTTTAGGTCTCCTGACCAGTCCTCAGGCAGAGGTAGGTGAGGCCCATCGACTGATTGCCCCCCAGGGACCTCACACAATGGGAGGGGGATAATTCTCCAAAGAAAAGATGGCAGACTGGATCCTAGGAGACAAAAATAACCAATGCTGGCCTCCAGCTGCAGAGAATTCCCTGCTTCTCAGTCCTTGGAGTGCAGGTGCCCGTGTTCCTGGTCCTATCCCTCCCCTTTGTCTCCATGTGTTCGTGCGTAGCAGTGTCTGCTGGATGTTGGCTGAAGCAGAGGGTCCCTTTCATGGGCCTTTGAATAGTCAGCCACTTCCACACCAGAAATTGCATATGTAGGTGTGCTGGAGGGCATTTTGTTTTTTCTAAGGGTATTTGGATTAATCTTCCTATTTCACCCTGTCTTACTCATTAGAGCCACGTTCTAACTGGTTCAGATTACGGATGGTAAATAAAGGTGATTGACACTTTTCTCCCTGCCCAGGCAGACATTTCTAAGCTTGGGAGAGTTGATGAGGGATACCTTCTAGGGAATGTAATAAAATCTGAAATCGAGCTGTAGTTAGAAAGCATGCAAGGGTCTAGAAGTTGTTTCTCCAGGGAATGGCAGGAGGTGGTGTCCAATGACTGCTGGTGCCTGGCAGCTGGGGGCTGCCTCCTGACTGTCTGCCAGTGGGAAACAGTTGTTTCTCCTCCTCCTGGCCACAGGACAAGTCACAGAGCCACACTTTCTGTACAATATGTCCCCTGGGCCAAAAGGCAATATTGCCTCTGCTTTCCCAGTTCAGAAGGAAAAATATGAACTGAGGAAGTAAATCATCAACTTGACATGTATCGTAAGTGTGACATGAACATGTTCTATTTGTTGGGGAGACACTCAAGTCACCAGCGGGGCTTTTTAAATGAAAACAATACCTCTATTTAAATGAAACAACACCTCTATTTGTAAAGAGGAAAATAGTATCAGGTACTAATTTTGTTCATGTGTCATCTGACCTGTCTGCCTTCGCTTTATGGAATAAACCACTAGACTTGGAGTTGTAAACTCAGATGCTCCTGAGGGCCAGACACATAAAAAAGATGAGTGAATGGGGCCAGGTATAAAACTACTGAAAATGGTGGGGACTGGGGCAGAATGAAGGGCTTACGCCCAGTCTCTGACATCATTACCTGACTGCCATGCTGGAATATGAGGTTGGTATTAGCACAACTTCCAATTTTCAAGAAAAGCTGGAAATTAGGATGTTTATGTGAAATTTCCAGATTTAACAAAAAACACTATGGTTCACGCCTGTAATCCCAGTACTTTGGGAGGCTGAGGGGGGCGGATCACGAGATCAAGAGACTGAGACCATCCTGGCCAACATGGTGAAACCCTGTCTCTACTAAAAATACAAAAAAATTAGCTGGGTGTGGTGGTATGTGCCTGTAGTCCCAACTACTTGGGAGGCTAAGGCACGAGAATCACTTAAACCCAGGAGGCGGAGGTTGCAGTGAGCCAAGATTGCGCCAGTGCACTCCAGCCTGGTGACAGAGTGAAACTCTGTCTCAAAACAAAACCAAAAACAAAACACTGTTGACTGTAAAAAGCTGACAAAAATGCCAATTTGCTAACCTCAGTACTGGATTAAAAGTGTGTGTGTGCAGGGCCCCGCCCCTTGTCTGTCTTTTCATAAGTTTCACCCGGAGTCTAGTCCAGCACCTGCATGTTGAAAAGCAGTTGGCAAATATTTGTTGAATGCTATTCAGTTGTGGTGGGTGGAATAAAAACTGGGTTTTCAATAGGGAATGACAGTTTGATAAGCTTTCCTAAGAATTTAGAATCTGGTCAGTGGGAATACCTGTGTCTCTTCTTTAAAAGCTTCAGATATACAGGCCAGGTTCCTGATCAGAAAGATGGAGAGTATTAATTCATTTATGAAAAGGCAACATGGAACTTAAAAACAGAATCTTTAAAACAAAAGTCAGCTTTCCTTATTCAGAAACTTCTTGTAGAGAGAAATAAAGCATTTTTCAGTGTGGTGTTGCAGATGAAGAATGAATATGGGAGATTTGGGAATTTAATATTTAATAATACTTAGACATGATGTTTGGAAAAATGTGACAAATAAGAAACTTTTGATAAATAAGACTCTGATGTCACCAATCAAATAATGAATGTTCTGAATACATAAGTTGAGTGATAATTTATTAGATGAACACACACACCACCAGAGATTGCATATGTAGGTGTGCTAGAGGGTATTTTGTTTTTTCTAAGGGTGTTTGGATTAATCTTCTCACCTGCTTTTCTTTTGCATGGAGCTCTGTGTTATAACTGAGACATGAACAGGTGGAAGAGCTGCCTACTTGTATAAAGGATTGTATTCTGAAAACTCCATTGTATTACAGAGCAGTAGGCCCCAACCACTGGGCAGGGCATGCTGATCAAAGGTTCTCGGCCAATTTCATTTCACGTTCATGGTCCACTGTTAGGTCTTTCCTGTTCACTATTCAGTAAACAGCCAGTGACGAAGCAGTACAAAAATGAAATACAAAGGCTCATGAGATATGAGTACATTATCACAACTGAAATAGAAGCGCTCATGAGCTGGTAATTTGGCGTCAGACCTCGGTAAGAAGGTAGTGTCGAATGAGGTGACCTGTGGCCTTGGGTTCCTTATTACCCTTTTTTATTGCTAAGTCAAACATCTCAAATGCCAGGCTTAGTAGATGGAACTTTTCTGATACAACTCACTTGACCTCCCAGACCAGATAAATAACAATAGTAGCTGCTGTTTGCTTATGGCACTTTGCTAAGTATTTTCCATGCAGTGTCTTCTTTGCTTTGTCCGACCACCCTTTTGTCGACCAGGAAGTTGTTGAGAGGGTGAAGTGATCATCATGTAACATAAGAACAGTATTACCAGGTCATGTGTCTCTGTGTGTACCTTGCACATACCTGTACCTACTGGCCTTTTTTCCTTTACCTGTTTTCGTAGTCCAACAGCATATAACTCCTGAAGGCATGGACACATAGGGATACGCCTTTCTGTGTCCCTATGACACTTACATTGATACTACGTATATAGTGGATGCTTAAAAATGTTGGAGATTCTTTCAGTGATTTTTGTGGTTATTGAACTCTTTAGGGTGAAAAGAATCCAGTCTTGCCAGACTAGAATGATCTCACCATGAACTATCAGTTCTCAATCAATAATCTGTTTGCCTGGCCTTGCGTGAGGCCCATGGTGGGTAAAAAAGAAGTAAAAGACCTGCCCTCTCTTTTGAGGATCCGGTAATCTGCCTTTAGACTTGGGTAAGAAACACCGCAACTCTGGGCCCCGTGGGTTAGAGGACTGCCTCTGACACCACTCTGGTCATGCCTCCCACCCCACTGCAAGAGTCTAGGACTGAAAGCCAAATGCACCCTCTTCAAGACCATGTTCCAGGTATTCAGGGGCTGGAATTCCCTACTCACGCATCCCCCAAGACCACTTCCAGGGCCTGCACAGGTATCCTCCAGGGCCTGACACCTGGGGATGAGCAGGGCTCCGGGTACATATCTGCAGGTCTGCAGGGTGACAGCTGCTTACAGGGAAGCAGCCTGGGGCATCCACGGGGAGTGCTTGAAGCCAGCGCCGGTGTGGGATGGAGCAGGATGGCAGACAAGGTGCTGGGTCTCCACCACATTCCAATATGGAATGGCCAGGAGCCCAGGATTCTAAATTAAAGGCTGGACCTGCAAGGTGTTTGGAAGCCACATTTGTCCAGATACAGGAGATAACACTTTTTCATTTAAGGGCTTATCAGATCGATGGAAACCTTTAAATGATTAGCCCTGTGGGAGGTGGGCCTCCATTGTGAACTCTTGTTCCAGACTCTACAATGTCAGGGGCAGGCCCTGCTGGGCCATCAGCTTCCCTCACCTCCGCACAGGTCAGCCAGCAGGATGCACACCTGGAAGGCCCAGGCCTTGGTGGAGGGGTTTGTGTGCCTCAAGGCTGTTGGGGGGGGGGGGGGCGGGGGCCCTGCCTCTCTAAACATTCTCTGAAACTGCCAGGTTTCATTTGCGTACCAGCACTTTGCTGCGCTTGGCGGCTGGGGAAGTGCTAAGCCTGTCTTTATTAACAAATACCACGTTGCCTTATTTCCTTACTTAAAACACTTTAGAGTGTTTTTGCTCAAGTTGAGTGGCTCTACGTGTGTAAATGCATAATCAGCTGATAGCAATTTCAAAATTGCAGGTCTCACTGTTGATGGAGAAATGGGAGCATTGTTATTCCTTGTGTGTAATTTTCACCGAGAAATGGGGGGCTGGATTTAATGTCAACACTTAGAGATTCAATGTGGCCCTATTACTGGAAAAATACACCTTTAGCCAAACCCTGCCTCAAAACAATGTCTACATTGTCTTGCTGCACCCCTTACCCCCATTTCCCATTCCTGAGAAAAAACGGGCTCAGTAGAGGGCTGGATCCTGCCCTCTGTCTCCGTTTCCTGAGCACAGACGGCTCATCAGTGGAGCCTGTCTCTGCCTGGAGGGAACCCACCACCTCTGTTTCTCGAGGAACTTGGGTGGGAAGGAGTTAGCGGGGAGAACAAGAGTTGAAAAACAGGGCGGGGTCAGTTTTAGGCTCTTGTGTCCAACCCAGCAGGGAGACTGTGAGGTGCCCTTGCCCAGTTTGCCCTCACCGCCTCAAAAAGCCTTTATGGTGTGTGATTCAAATGAAAAGAAATTCAATTTGATTTTATTTTGAAAATGCAGAGTGGGGCTGGGTGCAGTGGCTAACACCTGTAATCTAGCACTTTGGGAGGCTGAGGTGGGCGGATCACAAGGTCAGGAGATGCAGACCATCCTGGCTAATACGGTGAGACCCCACCTCTATTAAAAATACAAACAATAACAATAATAATTAGCTGGGCACGGTGGCACGTGTCTGTAGTCCCAGCTACTCGGAAGGCTAAGGCAGGAGAATTGCTTGAATCAGGGAGGCGGAGGTTGCAGTGAGCCGAGATCTGTGCCATTGCACTCCAGCCTGGGCAACAAGAGCAAGACTCCGTCTCAAAAAAAAAAAAGAAAGAAAAAAGAAAATGCAGAGGGGATGTCAGGACTCCCTTTGAAGTGGATAATTGGTACTACGAAGTGGGGTTCATGGAAACCAAGGTGGTTAATCTTTGGGGACTAGTGAGAACATCAAGATTTATTGAAAAAATGGAATTGGCCACAGTTTCTTCTAGCTGTTAGTAATTTGTCCCTCAAATCATGCTAGTAAGTTAAGAAGCTGCTTTTAATTTCTTCCCGCTGAACTGCCTGGCAGGCACCCCCTTCTTCTCTGGGGAGTGATGATTTCGATGTGCACACTCATTAGAACCAGATTTCAGGGGTTTTGCTCTGAACCACTCCATTACACTCCTCCTGCCAACACCAACCATAAATGAAATTGGTAAACACTTTCAAGCCTTCTTCATAACGTGGCTCTTCTGAGGCTGGCTCCACCCTCAGCTGCATGGCTGGGCCCTCACCCGCCTCTCTGAGGGCACGGAGTGTTCCTTCTGATGAGGAAGCAACTTTCAGAGGCCAGGATGCATCTCTAATGACTGTAATTGCATTTGCCGTCTTCTCATTAGCACAAACTTCAAGGCCTGCTGTGCACATGGAAGAAACTCAGTTCGAGGCCCAGTTCTGGCCTCAGGCTGTGGGGTAAGCAGGTGGCCTGATCAGGGCAAAGACCCGGACCAGCACGTAGGTTGCCCCACATGCCCTTGGCATAGGAAGAAAAGCCTCTGGAAAGGGTGCTATGGTTGTTTTTAATTATTTCTCGGCTTTCCATGAAGAGCGGTGGAGGCCCAGATGGTACTTCCAGAGCTGAGGAGCAGAACCTGGCCCGGAGGAGCTAGGCCAGCCATGGTTTGGTCTTGAAGAGAATGAAAGCCCACCTATGTTCACAGAGCGCCGAGCCCTGGGGCGTTCAGGCCACACCTGCAGCCGGTGCCTTGGGTGAGGCTAAGGGCCTCACAGGTGCAGGCACACATGCCCAGACGCCTGCTGGACTCTGAGAGGGCTGGCTGCTGCCCAGCTACCCAGACCCTCCATGTCCTTCCATGCCCTCAGCCCCAACTCTCTTCCTGGGGGTTGCGGAGGGCAGGGAGTGCACAGTTCATTCCAGAACCTTCCTAAGACCCAGAGCTGTAGCAGGGAGGGTGTGAACACCAGTTTCTGAGACCTTTTCAGCCAAGCAGCAGTTCTCCCTCCACACCCTTGGGGGCCCTGAGCAGGGAGGCCTGCGTGTGCTTACCTAACATTACCCTGTGCTTTGCAGACAGACCGTGCCCTATGGACTGTCCAACTACAGAGGAAGCTTCCGGGGCAAGAGGTCTGTGGGGCTGCTTCCAGGGAACCTGCAGCTTTCGCATCGACCACACTCGCGCTGCGCTTGTGTGGGGAGATATGACAAGGCCTGCCTGCACTTTTGCACCCAAACTCTGGACGTCAGCAGGTATGACCCTCCTCCAGTTTCACTCATTTGCAGATAGGCATCAACCCTTGGCAGGGCCAGGCCAGGGGCTTCTCAAAGGAGGGTGTAGGATGGTTCAGTCATATCCTGACCCACTGTCATCTTGTGGGCCAGAGAAAGGAGGTGCTGAGCCCAGAAAAGACCCAGGTCCTCAGCATCAGGAGGGCAGGAGATGCAGCGTGCCCATCTGCTTGCTGCCCTTTGGAAAGAGGCTTCACAGTGGCCATAGCTGCATCTGGTTTCCAGACATGTTTTTCTGGCCTGTACAGCAGTTTGTGAAAATCTGAATAAGTTGCCAACACTTAAAAGGTTGAAGAATTAACCCCTGCCAAATGTATGTTTTTAGCCTTCTCGAAAATAGTCCATAAAAGTGCAAAAGGCTTGTTGGGGAAAACAAAACCAAAAACAAAAACCCAGCACGTAGGACCATCTGATCTCAGAGACTCCCTCCTCTTTGGCCACTCTCAGCTGGAACTGAGCGGGGGCATCTCATGTTTGAGTAGGACGTGCAATATCCATTTACCTGTGTTACTAATTTATCTTACTTTGTAGCCCCTGGGGGCCCCCAAGTTTGAGACCCTGTGGTCTGTCCTGGCTGCTTTAGGGAAGCTTGTAGATCATGTTGAATGGGACCAACAGGCAGACTCCATGTTTGACCCAGGGGCTTTGAGCTGTTATTCACTTAACAGGTATTCCTGTTAATGCTCCTTACTCCTCTTTTTCTTAACTTTGGGCCAAGATTAATGAACCCAGTCAGGCAGATCAGCCCTTTCAAAACCCTTCCTGGAGCAGGTGTAGGTGAGCTGTCCGGATGCACACAAAAGAGACGTAGGCAGAGGTGAGCTCCCAACACCCCAACAAGGCAGACGGTAGCGCTCAGGACCCCACGATCTGCCATCTGCGAAACCCAGTGTGAACTGCATGGTTTTTCCCTCCTTCTGGGCGTTTAAACATCTGATGAATAACTGAGTGGTGAGCATATTCTGTACTTTGGTAGAAATCCACCCACCGAGCGCTCAGCCTTCAGAAACTGTGCCTGAGACGTGGTCCTTGGGGAACGCACTAATGTGCTCACTGGTGGGGAAGAGGAAGTCATCATTTGACACCTAAAAACCAGCCACAGGGAAAGGCAGGTTGATTCACTAAAACCAGCTCTCTCCCCACAGTAATTCAAGGACGGCAGAAAAAACAGACAAAGAAGAGGAAGGGAAGGTGAGAGGTGCCAACAGAGGCCTGTGTCAAAGGAGGTGAAGATGCGATGTGTCATTCCTTCGGGGGTGGGTGGAGGGTGTTTTGAGGGGGTGGCATCTGGTCTGGTCCAGTGGGAACCCCAGATCTCATGGGCTGCTACACCCACAGGCAGTGGGGTCTTTGGTGGACCGTTTCTGGGGGCAGAGCAGGCTGAAGCTGTGGACAGCTGCTGTCACTTACCTGGCCCTGGCCACTCTGCTCTGTGTCCCGGGAGCCAGCCCTTGCATGCCTTGTAGCTCTGGGCAGTGATGTCCTGCCTGGATTTCACTGGCCTGGACAAAGCTAGCCAACCACCACTCTCAGAGGCTCCGCAGGCTGCCCTGCCTAGGCCCACGCTTTGCCTCTGCTTCCTTAGCAACATGTGCTCTTTCTCCTCAAAAAAATCATTTCTTCTTTTCAGCAGCTGATTCCGGGCCGAGGTGAATGACAGCAGCTTGACAGTAGGGTCCCTTGGTTCTCCAGTTCATTTTATTATTTTTTTAACCCACTTGTCTTTTTTGTATGAGAGATCCTGATGTTCCTGTAGTCAAACTGGGCTTATTTGTCATTCTATCAATCAGAAGTCGTTATTAATGACTCAGCAGCACATCTGCAACGGGATGGTAATTTATGTTCATAATAATAGCCTGGAGGTGGCTTGGGTTTCTACAGAGACTGATCAAGGGAAGATGAAACCATGCTCAGTATACAGGAGGCTTTCCAAATTGGTGGCAGATCGCTTCTAGTCTAGTCCAGAGAGGGATCTGTCAGCATCCATAATAAAAATGGAGCGGGAGGAGGAGGGCCGAGGCGGAAGAGACAGAGCCCGGGAGAGCATGAGTCAGACCCAGATGGTCCCACTTTGCCTCTTCATTCTTTTTCCTCTTTTTCTCTTCCTCACCCCAAACCAAAGCTCCTCTCAGTGAGGGCGGGATGTAATTAAACCCATCCATCCATTGCATCATTTATTCATTCACTTATGCATTCGTTCAGCAAAGACTTGTTGGGCACCTGCTGTGGGCTGGGCACGGTTCTCGATGTTGGGGACACAGCAGGAACAAGGTTATGGAGCTTAACTAGTGGGGGATGCAGACAGTAAACATGTACAATAAAAAGTGAGATTGCAAAGAATAACAAAAGACACGGCAGGGGTAGGAAGCGTGGGGTGATTGCAGTTTGCGATTGGGTTGACGCGGCCTCCTCTTTCTGACCAGGTGACCTGAAGGAAGGCTGGGAGGAGCCATAGGGATGAGTGAGGGAAAGGGATTTCAGGCAGGGGAACCAGTGAGTACAAAGGCCCCAGAGTGTGCTCAGGGAACAGCCAGAAGGGAGCCCTATACAAGAGAAGCACACATATCCTTTTGCTGTTGTGGTGATTATTACTGTTCTGTGTCACATGTTCAAAAGATGCGATTGGTGGTGCAGGTGTCCCAGCAGGGCCTGGAAAAGTGGTTCTTTCAGGTCTCTATGACTCACGTAAAGCTCTAGTAAGAAGCTTTGCTTGGGAAGAAAAAGTTTCTTATTAAGCCAATGTTCTTGCTTTCTTGCAAGATTCAAGTTAGTAATTCCCAGATTTGCATTCTCAGAGTGGAAGCTGCCACCATCCTTAGCTTGTGATAATCAAAGATGGAGCCAGGCTGCGGGAGGGCTCCTAGCAGCCTTGTCTGCTGGTGTTGTTCTTTTCACACTTTTCCAGTCTGGTGGTAGGCTCGGAAATTGCTGAGAAGCACTGGGAAGAGGGTACGTACAGTTCCAATCAGGGAACAGGCTGGAGAGGCAGTAAGAAGACGTTCCCTTTTTCAGCTTCACAAAGCTACAGAGCTATGCTTTCATAACATACGTTTCTTTTTTTCTTTTGCCCCCTTTCCCCAAGATAGGTTGAAGTCAAGGACAGACAAAGCAAGCAGGCTTTAGACCTCCACCATCCAAAGCTCGTGCCCGGCAGTGGACTCGCCCTTGCTCCATCTACCTGCCCCCGCTGCCTCTTTGAAGAAGGAGCCCCTTAGGAGGACAGGCCTGAAGCATCCTGGTCTTGGGAGGCTTCTGTCATTGCTCACACACAGTTCAGATTTCCACCTCTTTACGGACAAGGAGTGAATTTGCCTGGGGCAGAATACCCACCCAAAGAGTCCCCACTTAACAATACCCCCCACTGCAAGAATGCCCAAATCCAAATGACCCCAGTTTTCCTAATGGGTAAAATGATCCCAGATGTGCCCCAGAGCATGACGCCTGCAGCTCCGGTTTCATGCAGGAAATTGTTTTTGGAGAGGTTTGGCAAGTTGGAAAGCCACTTACTGGCTTTTGATATGACTTCTCTTGGAGAATAAGTGGACTCCAAGCTAACTCTTTGCAAATGTAAACACGTGTCCATCTTGAAATAAATGCAAAATGCCCGTGCAACAGAAGCATGTGACTTTCATATCCTTGCCTAGAATAGGCTGCATGGTGTATGTCAGTGAGGGCCACAAGGCATCAGCTTTAGACACAGATCATAGCTCTACAGGAGTTTATGAATTTGAAGCTTATGGGATTTTGTCAGAGAAATTTTCAGCTGTGCTTGATACCCACCAAAAGAATGTATCTCAAAAGAATGAAGGAAGAAGAAAAAAGGATCCTTGATGTTTGTGACAAGAAAAGGAGAAAGTATCTGCAATACGGAGCTTGTTCCTATTCAGTGACTGACCCTCTGTATTCTGTATAGACACCAGGATGCTACACAATGGAGTTCCCAGGCCTTGTTTGCAGGAAGCCGACTATAAAGACAGCCCCAGCTCAAGGCTATTAGGTTGAATATTTGCTTTCATAAACAAATGTGGATCTTTGGGGAATGGCTTCAAAATAAGTCATGAACACAAATTCTTTGTAAATTATGTAAATTCCTGTTTATCTATATAAATTGGCAACAACTGGGAATTGTACCGCCTGACAGTTCAAAATCTCTTTCAGCTGCTCTCTTCCCGCTGAGCTGAGCTTACCATGAGTGTGGAAATGTGGCCCTGCCATGTAAAGTCGCCTGTGCAGGGGAGAGGCCACCACCTCCCCACCCGGCCGCAGAGAGATAAGAAATGGCATTTGAGTTGGGTGTCCAGGGCCCTGTGTGGAGATATTTAAGATGGTGTATGACAGAGCATTGGCCTTGACCAAATGTTAAATTCTCTATGCGTATTTCCTAAGTTATTACAGGTATAAAAGTGATGACCTATCTTGAGGAAATGAAAGTGGCTGATTTGCTGGTAGAATTTTGTACAGTTTAGAGAAGCGATTATTTATTGTGAAACTATTCTCTACTCCAACTCTTTTATGTGGATCTGTTCCAAGTAGTCACTGTATATATGAATAGATAGGTAGGTATTTTAAATTGCATTCTGAATCCAAACTCATATTCCTTAGAGCTTGAATTACATTTTTAAAATGCATATGTGCTGTTTGGCACCATGGCAAGATGGTATCAGCGAGAAACTCATTCATTGCTCAAACACTCAGAAAGTACTGCCAAAAGCCTAATAAAAAATCTAAAGTTTGCTCTGATTTGTGGATTTTTTTCATCACTGTCTTTATGTGCGTGGTTGCGCGTCGACTTTTCATGGACCTCTGGAGAGGACGGGAAGAAGTTGTGGTTTGGGAAGTGGAATCCATCTAAAGTCAGTTATGGAGCTAGATGAGGGGCTGCCTGAATATTAAGGAAGAAGTGGGGTTTGGGGACCGTTCCAAGAAGACAAAACATTCACAGCAGTCAGGAAGAGAGAAACCTGGGGAGAGTGCTGGTTCTTCCTCCAGACCATTGTGCCTTCCTAGCAATGGGGAGGCTTCCTTGTGGCCCTGCCAGAGATGGCTGTGCAGCCCAGGATTCTAGAGCGAGGGCACTGCTGGGGGGCTCAGGATTCTAGGGAGACACTGTAGGGGAGCTCAGGGTTCTAGGGAGAGGATACTGCAAGGGAGCTGGATTCCAGGAGAGGGCACTGCTGGGGGGCTCAGGATTCTAGGGAGAGGTTGTGGCTGCTGAGTTCTTGATAACCAGAGGCAGCAGTGATCACACCTGCAAGTTTTTAAAGCTTGTAAGACATCTCTGGGGATTGGGGATGTTCCGAAGGAGTGGGGTTTCCTTCGTTTTCTTTCTTACTTCCTTTCCTACCTTCTCCACCTGCCTTTTGAATAAAGAATCAGAGACCATCGGAGGCAGGGAATTGGACCAAGACAGGCCCAGCCAGAGAGCAAAGAGAAATTCAAGAAGAGGAGTAGGTTTGATGGCTACCTGATCTGAGAAAACCCGGGAGCCTCTTGTTTTAATTAAAGTCATTTTAGAGAGTTTTAACTTTGATGGATTGAGAGAGTTGGGTTTTTTTCTGCAGGATGTGGGGCAGCACACAGCAGGAGCTGCAGTATTCACTGGAGGCACTAACAGGACCCGGAGTCCAGGAGCCCGCTCAGGTGCCATGGAGGCCCCAAGCAGAGGAGGACAGCCAAGGACTTCCAGGAGCCATGGCAGTCCGAGGCCCAGACATGGCAGGCTTTTCTGGCATCTGGCTGGAGGAATGAAGGGGCAGTCTATGGATTTATGAGCAGGATTGGCTATGGAAATTGTAGGGCCCCTGGCTTAGAAGGATTAAGAACTTCAGATGGTTCATTAAACCACCATGAGCATCAAGCCCTTCTGAACCCAGGATCCTGTTCACCTGTGAAGGTTGCCTGCAGCTGAAGCCCAGCAAAAAAGGCTGTGGAGTCTGGAGACCTGGATTTGACACCACGTCCTTTAGGGAAACCAGGTTTAAACTCTCCCAGCCTCAATTTCTTTCTTTTACCTTTTCTTCTCTTTTCTATGTCTTTGTCTATCTGCAAATATCTTTATTTTGAAAATTGTAAGTGATAGTTTTTCTGGGGATAGAATTTAAGTTGCCAGTAGTAGCCCCTTAGTTGGAGGATGTTAATTCATTGTCTTTTGAGGTCAGTTATTGCTGGTTAGAAATTTTCTCTAAGACCAATCACTCTTCCTTCATGGGTTAATTTCTGGTGGCTTTAATGTTTTTCTCTTTATCCTAGACATTCTGCAGTTTCAGTATAAGGTGTCCAGGCAGGTCTTTCCATTCAATTTACACCAGTTAGAATTGGTTTGACTTTTCAATTGAAGGACCTCTCTCCCCTACTTGTTTCTGGAAGACTTAGTGTTCTCCTCCAACATTGCCACTCCACTGTTCTCTGGCATCTCTGGAGTGCCTGTTTAAACTTTACTTAAAGTGCCTATTTTCTCCATTTCTCCTTTGCCTGCATATGTTGATATTTTCTTTTTTCCCCTATTTTTGAGTCTGAGTTTAGTATTGAAAACCCGGGGCTGTCATTAGAGACTGTTGTGGATTATCAAGGGGGTATATTTCTCCGGGAAGCTTGTTCCTGACTGTCAGTCAATCCACGGTGGTTCCTAGGATCTCTCCTTGCACGGGATGTGTGTGAGGAGCCCAGGACACACACAAATAAGTCTCCAATTTGTTCAAAGCATATGCCATCGTTTTAAGCCCTCAACATAATTCCATGATGTCTGTATTCTTCGTGTCCTCGTTTTACGGATTATGAGGAAAACTGGGGCACACAGGGGTTACCAGCCTATGGCCACATAGCTAGAAATGGGTCCTCACCTGAACACATTGTGCCTACCTGTACTGCTGTATAATTAGTTAATGGCAGGTGATGGTGAGGAATGAAGTCTCAGAATAATTTTATGGAGAAGGTATTTTTAATTAAAACATTGAACAAGTAAAACTCTTTGATTGAAAAATTGAAACTATGAAAACATTCTATGTAGGGACTTCTTGACCCCTCCCTGTCCTGTCCACCCTGCCTCACCTCCACCCCCAGATAACCACTATCACTACTGTCTGGAGTACCTTTTCATCTTGCATTGTGTGAGTAGGAGCAAACAGGAACATATAGTCTTGCTTCTCACTACTTTCTCACGCAAGTTGGCCTGTAACACCGTTTTCCTCTGACACCACGTCTGCCACTGAGGGTGTGGGTTTTTTTCCTGACACCAAATACATGTTGTTTCCCACACCAGCGATCCAATTCTACACCACCAACCGAGTGTCCAACAACTGAACCCAATTCTGACTTTATCTACGTGGAGTTAGCGTCAGAGCCAGCAAGCTAAGGTCTCAATCCTGCAAGATTCTCCCTACTTCAGACACCAGCCACACAAGTGGGGTTCCCAGCTCATCCACATTTCTTCCCAGCCTACTACAAATGTGGGGATTCCATAAGCTAAGCTATACTCCCATGTTTCAGAACCCATCAGAACAATCCCCAGGACTCAGGGAACTACTGTGCGTACAACTTCAGCTTTACTATAAAGAGTGTGACCCAGGAACGGCCCCATGGAAAACAGGTAGAGAACAAGGTCCTGGGAGAGGAGGTTTCCAGCCTCCAGTACATCCATGTGTTCGCCAACGTTGAAGCTCCCTGAACTTACTTAAGGCTTCTTTATGGCAGTTTTGTTACCTAGGCCTGACTGATTAAATCATTGGCAATTGGTGACTGAACTCAAGCCCAGAGGTCAGGGGATGGAACAGAAAGTCCAAGGGCAGGGAGAGAGCTTTGTCCCCAGTTACTCCTGTGCAAGTGCTGGCTCCATTGTGATTGGGCCAGCGTGGATACTGTGTCCATCCTGAGCTAATCATTGGGCTTGAAGGTTACCGTGTAAGGAGTGGCCTAGGCTCTCATACTCAGCTTTTGGACCCAAAGGAAGTTTGGATGCTTTTCCCAGAGGAAGGGAAAATGGATAATGAGCAGCAAAACCCATCAAGGGCCCATGGCAGGTACCTGGTAACCCAAGAGCGTTGATTAGGACACTGTGCCTGTCTAGAATTACGTGGATTAAATGCTTCTTCCAAGAGAAGCCATGGATGGTTTCCATCAGTTTCCAGCCTCCAATATGAAATGCATCTCAACAGGCTTATTCAGATACTTCTTTCCAACCATTCACATTATCCATGTTTCTCACTAGAGAAGACCTGGTGACATCTTCTTTTATTTCTCTCTATAACCTGTGATCCAGCAAACAGCCTAATGTTGTAAGTAGGGGAAAAAGATAATTTTTTTTTTTTGAGATGGAGTCTCGCTCTGTCGCCCAGGCTGGAGTGCAGTGGCCGGATCTCAGCTCACTGCAAGCTCCGCCTCCTAGGTTCACGCCATTCTCCTGCCTCAGCCTCCCGAGTAGCCTGCCACTACGCCTGGCTAATTTTTTGTATTTTTAGTAGAGACAGGATTTCACCGTGTCAGCCAGGATGGTCTCAATCTCCTGACCTAGTGATCCGCCTGCCTTGGCCTCCCAAAGTGCTGGGATTATAGGCGTGAGCCACTGCACCTGGCTGAAAGAGATGATTTAATGGGAAAATTGCATTCTGTTTTTGAAAGTGTCAGAGGAGACTTCCTTCCAAATCACAGTGCAACAACAAGCCAGTGGCCAGTGAGCAAGTGACATCATGACAGGGATGCCCAAGAAATTATTATCACAACCATATCCCAGTCATACCTGAGGTCAGAGTATCTGGAGTTCAAAAGTTCAACCTTAAATATCTTAAGTATGCATTCACTTGGTTGCTAGGATCAAAAACCAGGGGAACCTTCTTCCTGGTAATTAATTGATTAACCTTGGGACCTAGAATCGGGGAGCCCTACTTACAGGTATAAGTTTCAGATAAGGAAACATCAGCCTGCATTGGAATTGCTATTGGACATTCTCCAAAGTGATTTAATAACAGAGGTACTTCCTAGTCGTTCGGGCAGCTTTAGATATGACTCGAGTTTAGAACTGTGGTGGGTGAGCCTTTTCTCTTGGTAAATATTAAGTCAGCGTTAAAAGAAAAAAAAAAAGCCAGTTCTTAAGAATCTCCTGTTTCCCAAGCACTTAAATCGAAATGAGGGTAACTCCTTCACAGGGCTATGAGGCCTTCCATGATCTGGCCCTTGTTCATCTCTACAGGCTCATGGCACCCGACTGCTCCTGAAACTCCATCCACACAAGGCTCCTTGCAGCTGCCGGTATTCCTATCCACCTTGTAACCTTCAATTAGACTGTTTTTCTGTCTAGAATGCTCTTCTTTCCTCCCCTGCTACCTCCACATCCCCTGCCTAGCATAGATTCCGTCCCCTCCTGGTCTGGGTCCAGCCTCTCCATGGCTCTGTGTTTGATAGCATTTATCACAGGATGGCATGGCAGGCCATCGCCCACTGTCCAGTCTCAGAGCAGAGCCACACAGAAGCACAGTCCAGGCACCAAAAGGCAACTTGAAGGCTCTGCTTAATCTCCCACATGCTGCGAAGGGAGCATGATCCATGCTTTGTAAAATTTTCCCGTTTTCTCTCTTGCTTGCTTCCTTCACCCCTGCAGCTGCTGCCACCTCTCCCTTGACACCTTCGTAACCATGCCTTGCACAATCCTACTGGAGAGCCTCTTGTCCTCAGCTCCTTTCCCCAATTCTACCTGCCGGAGGGTCTGGAGAACTGGCCCAGTGTGTAGAGATCCTCTGGGGTGGTGGGGAGGGTGAGGTAGTAGAAAACAAAGCCAAAGGGAGAGGAGGGCCCAAGGCTGGAGACCTCGTGGTTAATTTGTAAATGGTTTATCTTCTGCATACTTACTTTGTCACTTTAAAAAATAACTTGTCCCCTCTGTCTACCCCTCCCTTGGGAGGATAGAGTTGATATCTGTTGTGTTTGCTGCTATAATCTTAGTACTTAGACAAGTACTTAGCACTTGATTGCTCTCCATAAACATTTGTTGAGTGAAGGAAGACATGAAGATAAGCACCACATGGTCCGTGCCTTGAGGGACTCACAGTCTAGTGAAAAGGCAAGCAAACAGACAGACCTATATCGGCCCAGGAGCTCAGGGACTGACAGAGTGCAACAGGACCCAAGGGGAAGCAGATTTCTGCTGGATCGGCGCGGTGTAGACACCTGCTACCTGACTCTCCTGTCTGGAGATGTAGCCTCTAGGAGCCACCACATGTGTTCATCAAAAGGCATGCTGGTGTTTCTCGATTCAGACCAGTGCTAATTGTCTCCTCAGGGGAACTCGCAGTTCTCATTTTCTCAGCAATCGGGTGCGATGAGCCTGTAGAAGATGCTTTTCCAGAGCTGTTTTAAGACTTTTGCAGGCCCTGGGTGCAGTCATTTTCAGAAGTTGCTGGCCACGGCACATCGATGCCATGAAAATGCAGATGCATCCCACGCTAGGTAATTATCAGAGGACTAAGATTTTCCAAAATGTTTACCATATTTCCTTGGAAAATTATGTGGAATTGGGCTCAGTAAAAGTGACAAAGATTTTATATATATATATATAGAGAGAGAGAGAGAGAGAGAGAGACATGTATATATAGACTAGTCTATATAGATTATATATAGAGAGAGAGATTTTATCTATATGTATTTAGACATTTAGACTGAATCTTGCTCTGTTGCCAAGGTTGGAGTGCAGTGGCGTGATTTCAGCTCACTGCAGCCTCTACCTCCTGGGTTCAAGCAATTCTCCTGCCTCAGCCCCCACGAGTAGCTGGAATTACAGGTGTGTGCCACCACGCCCGGCCAATTTTTGTAATTTTAGTAGAGACGGAGTTTCACCATGTTGTCCAGGCTGGTCTCAAACTCCTGACCTCAAGTGATCCACCCATCTTGGCCTCCTAAAGTGCTGGGATTACAGGCGTGAGCCACCGTGCCCAGCCGACAAAGATCATAATAATTTGAATTTTCTTATGATTTTAAAATGTTTTGATTTCATTAAGAAGAGATTATTTATTTTGCTTGTGAGCACAAAATTGTACGCAACTCATATGGTTACATACTAATAGAGTCACAGTTGACTAGTTGACATGATGTTTTGTTTTGAAGGTGTGTAATGAGGCATTTATCAGTTTTATTCTGCAAGGTTGTTTTTGTTTTCGCCTTGCTTTGCTTTGTTTTGTATTTTAGAGCCAATGGATTCTATATCTTTCAGCCCTCAAACACAGGAACGCTTGGAAGGCTCCTAAGCCATAGCTTTGTTCCTGTTAGGAAGCGTCTGGGGCTAAAGCAGCTCTGGGCTGCCATATGGTTCTTTTCTATGTGGGTCCAAGTGTTGCCTAAATTCAAATGATCAATCAAGAGAGAAAGCAAAATGCTTGAAGTTTTGTTAGCTTTGTGTCAGTGAGCTATTGCTTTACAGCATATCGCCCCAAAATTTAGTGGCTTAAAATATAACTTCCTTCCCACCACCCCCCATAAATCTATGCATTACCTGAGTGTTTCTGCTCATCCAGGCTGAGCTGGGCTGATCTCGACTGGGCTAGCTGGTGCATCTGCAGTCAGCTGATAGCTTGACCTAGGACTGGCTGGTCTGGCATGGCCTTGGCTGGGGTGACTTGGCTCTGCTCCACGTAGTCACTCATCTGCAGAGTAGCCTGGCTTGCCCTCATGGTGGGAACGAGGGGCCCAGCGGGTGAGAAAAAGTGTTACGTCTCTGAGGCCTGGCTCCTGTATGTTCTATTATTTGAAGCAAGTCAAAAAGCAGCCCAGATTTTCAAGGGGCATGGGAATAAACTCTATCTCTTGATAGCAGGAGCCATAAAATCACATTACAAAGGGCGTGGATGTAGAAAGAGGGGGAGAATTGGAGTTATGTCTTCGTAACAGCTGACTAGCAAATCTATCGTTTATTTGTTTCAATATTACAAGGAAATGTTTAGCCCTCACAGAAAGTATTCCTTTGCTATATTCAAATCCTGTCTGTTCTATACAATGTAATCAATGTTACCTTGATCTATGTCAAATGGCAATGATACAAAATGCACATTTGCTAAAATGCTCTTTTACCACATGGAGCGGCGTGGCATCGATGTGCATACACTGGCCCTTGTGTTTTATCGGAAGCCTCAAAGGCCGGCAAGTGAGAGCTCGGGCTCCAGGCTCTGTAACTCTGGTTTTCACCAGTTGTTTTCTAGGTGTTGTTTGAGCAACTAAGCCTCTCTGAGCTCTAATACTTTTGCCACCTGGAGAAAGCAAGGTTACCTTCCTCATGGAGTCATTGTGAGCATTCAATGCACGTCAAGTGCTTGGCACAGGGCCAGATGCATTGATAAATGTTTGCTCCTATTGAGCCCAGAACCAAGTCTGTGTTCAGGGAAAGTTTGTTGAATGAATTAATTAATGATGCAAGCCCAGCTTTTCCAAGGGCAGAGAATCTGTGAGGAAAAGAAAGCACAGAAACGTAGGCACTCTTTTGGGGTCTCTTTCAGAAGAAAACTGCTTCCTCATCTCCTGTCTTACGTTGAGTTCCTGGGTTGTTATATAGCTGACAGGTGAGTAACCAAGACAATGGAAGGATGGGAAGAGGGCTTTTTCTCAGATCTCTAAAATGCTTCTTTCCCTCCATTAGAATAGTAAAGCCATGATGACAGCAAAGGGTGACAGAACATGATTGGAGGAGTCCCAAGCTCTTTTTGATCCAGGCTTGGATGGGGGTGGGCGCAAGCTCCTCTTCTGATCGACAGTCATTGCTGGAAGACAGATGGGACATAATTGTGGGGGCCCCATGGGAGAGGTTTGAAATGTCTTAGGGAAAGAAGGGGCTGTGAAGGGATCCCCTGAGGACACTGGTAACATTTGCAGTGGGACACTTTGGCTCACAAGAAAGCTTCTGGCCATGGGAATTTCGGAGCCCAGATGGTGGGAAAATCCTCAAAAAACCTTGGGATTTGGGTCTCTGCAGCTGGGCAGCAGCTGTGGGCCTGGAATTAGAGCCAACCACAGGTGGTACCACCTGCTCCAGTGGCCACATATTTCCCACCCTCGTCACGGAGGCCCAGCCATTTCTCCCTCAGAGTTTTGGGAAACGTGGAAGAAGAATGGGAGGAGACCATTTGTTGAAAGGATTAGGGAGATGGGTGTTCAGCCTGGAAGCCTCCCAGAGGCTCAGGGTTAGTTACCAAAAAAGCCCAGAACAGCAGAATTTGTGCTGTTTTCCCTGATGCCTCAATTAAATCATCCTCTGACGTCACATTGTCTGCACCTGCAGGGTTTGCGGTCAACACTTGGTAATGTGGACTCCATAAATTCAGAGTTTATAATTGTTCTGACAGGGCATGTATTGGAGCTTTTTTTTAAAAAAAATTATCTATAAAAAAGCAAATTAAGAGCACAATCCTGACTGCATGGGATGTGCCCAGCCTTCTAACAGGAACAAACTCTTTCCTGGCATTTTCAAATTATCTGTTACCATGTAACAAATTAATAGGATAATTACAAATGGTTCTTTTCCAGGTCTACCAGATTTCTGATGGACCATAGTCTCTTAGTTTTTATTGTACTTGAAGTAATACATAAGGTCACACACATTAGCTCTTTAAAGTAGCTAATTACAACCATTTCCATTATGATGCACATGGAAAAATTTCTTTACCCGCAATGAAACTGAATAGGTGTTAAGGCTCATGTCTAGAGTCAGGCAGCTTTGTTTTCTACCCCAGCTGGCCTGGTTGGTTCCTTAATTTCTCTGAGCCTCACTTTTTCCATCTGTAAAGCGGGAATGATCATATACCCAAGACTTCTTCATCTGCGATGAAACTGAATAGGTGCTAAGGGCACATGTCTAGAGTCAGGCAGCTTTGTTTTCTACCCCAGCTGGCCTGGTTGGTTCCTTAATTTCTCTGAGCCTTGCTTTTTCTGCCTGTAAAATGGGAATGATCATATACCCTAGGCCTCCTGCTAACAGTCAGCACCATTGTGCCAGGTGGACCACCGGAGGACTGCAGCCTCATGAAAGATCCAAGCTAGAGCCACCCAGCTAAGCCTCTCTAGATTTCTTGGCCTGCAGAAACTTTGAAGATAGTAAATGCTTTTGTGTTCTAAGTAAATTAATACTACTTATAATGATACTGACATATAGGATTACCGAGGAAGAAATTCATCAATGCAGAGCAAGTGCTGAGTATGGTCTTAGCATACAGGAAGTGTGCATACATGGTAAAGTAAGAAGTTTTACGCTAATGTGTGGAAGGAAAATGTAGATAAGATGTACATGCTCACAAATGGGAATTGAGGTAGGATTGCCAAATTTAACAAATAGAAATCCAGGAAACCCAGTTAAATTTACATTTCAGATGAACAATACATAAAATATTAGTAGAAGTATGTTCTATGTAATAATGGGACATTCACTGAAAAATTAGCATGACTTACCCGAAGTTCAAATGTAACTGTGTTGTATATTTTATCTAGTAATCTAGATCAAGGCGATTTAGTTCCTCACGATCCAATGGGCATCTGTCTCTGATGTAGTTCATCCCTTTATTCCCTAATTGAAAAAATATAAATTTTTTAATACTAAAATGAATTTTGGCATCTTTTAAAACCTGGTAATAACACAGAGGAATTTACATTCTCACAGCATACCAGTAGAAGTGTTAAGTTGGAATGCTTATTATATAAACAGTCTGTCGAAATGACTGAAGAACTTGAAAATGTTCATACTCCAAGTTTTGATTACAAACATATTTACCATAATGTTACTTAAAATCACAAAACACCTGGAAAAAACCCACTGCTTAAATGATAGTAATAATCTGATATTTTCCTCTAAGTTTTCCAGCAGAAATCAAGACATCCTCTGAAGAATGTCAATGAAGATTTTGTTGGAGTGAAAAAAAATAAGCAATAAAAGTGTAGTCTTCTTGTTTGGCTATAGTCTGGCCTGGAATGGATATTTTGGAAGTGACTCCTCATGTGCAGGAAGGACTCTTAGGCCGTATGTGTGGGCCTCTTGGCAGTTCAAAGCTGATTTACAGAGCATCAGCGCTGACTCCTTGACGGCGAGTCTGCGGGTCAGAGGAACTTGAAGTCAGAATGTGAGACTGAAGTCTCAGGAACACACAGAATTCATATCAATTTGCTTTTACACATAACTTGTTAAGAAGAGCATGTTTGCCTAAAGTGGGGTGCTCCTCACAGATTCTGGGAGCACAGAAGAGCTCAGGAAACGCTGGGAACAGAGTGGAGGCTGCGCTGGGAGGACTTCCGTGTGGTTTCAATATCAGCATGGTGCCAGATTCTCTGTAGCGCCTTCTTTCTCCGTGAAAGTGGCCAACTGTTGCTGAATCCTGGAATGTTGGATGGGTGAATGGGAGCCTGGCCAAGCTCCTGCTGGAATTCACAGCCTGATTCTGGGAACTGATGGGTTATTGATTCCTTGTGACATTGACTTGCATGAGCTGACACCCCTTGGTCTTTGGTTGAGGGCTCAAAGAGTTTAGGGCGAGGGTACCTAAGGACAGAGAAGATGGAGGAGGACAGCATGGAGTTCATCCCTTCCCTGTCCACCCCTGTGGTGTGATTTCAGCCACTGAGGTTGATTGAGGTGGACTGTGAGCTCCACCCTCCAGCGAGGCAGACATGGGACCTACAGCAGGCAGGCAGGTGTCAGGCTTAGGAGAAGGCTCCGTGGTTCCTTCTGCTGCAAACTCCGGTGCAGCCTCAGGGCCAACTTCCCCACTTGGCACAGTGAGCACAGGGCCTAGGGCCCATGAAACTTTTAGGGTCCTGTGAAAATGTTTTAATTTCTTCTTTCTTTCTTTCTTTTTTTTTTTTTTTTTTTTTGAGACAGAGTCTCGCTCTGTTACCCAGGCTGGAGTAGGGTGGCATGATCTCGGCTCACTGCAACCTCCGCCTCCTGGGTTCAAGCAATTCTCCTGACTCAGCCTCCTGAGTAGCTGGTATTACAGGCGCCCGCCACCATGCCTGGCTAATTTTTGTATTTTTAGTAGAGACAGCGTTTCTCCATGTTGGCCAGGTCTTGAACTCCTGACCTCAGGAGATCCGCCCACCTCAGTCTCCCAAAGTGCTGGGATTATAGGCGTGAGCCATTGCACCTGGCCAAAAATGTTTTAATTTCTTTTAAAATCAGATGAAAAAGTGAACATTGTAATAATAATGGATATGGATCTCCTCCATAATGAGATGGGCTGTGTGACCTTGGGCAATTTACTTTGCCTCTCTGGGCACCTGTTTGCCTGTCTGTAGTTAAACAGACCACCTCATCTCTGGGACTTCAAAAGAGGAGAGGACGGTCAGCAGGGGTGGCCTGCTCAGAAAGGCCATACTTTGTCCCCAGCACCCCTCAATAACTCCAAGTGCAGTGCCACCCAAGACCTCACAGCCAGGCCTTCCAGAGTCCAACAAACTCATGTCCCATGAACACAGCTCGCTCCCTTGATCTATGTGCACCTGGGGATGCTGGTGGCTGGGAGGTGAGTTCATGAGGCCTCAGATCCGCCCCTGAAGTCAGTACTGTCATTCACCCGTTCTACAGATGGGGACACAGAGGCCTGGGAAGAGTCAGCAAGGACAGAAGCTGGGTTCACAGCCCCCTAGGCCAGCTCCAGAGGCCTCGATCTTCACCAGCTCTGTGCCTCTGGGCTTGAGAAGATTGGACAGGAAGAATACAGGAAGCTCCTAGAAAAAAGAACTGAAACTGCGCCAAGAGTCAAGGATCCGCTGCCTCCTCAGACGTGCAGCAACCTGACAACATCCATCAAAATTAAAAGCACGTGCACCCTTGACTTCACAATGGCCTTCTAGGAATTTACCCTCCCAACGCACCAGTGCACGTGTCTAAGATACAAGGCTCTGCCATAGCAGAACTGCTTCTGGCAATGAGTTGCCAACCGCCCACAGCCCCAGCCTCAAGTGAGGAGGCAAAACTCCACAGCAGGTTGGCACGGGCTGAGCTGTGCCCCTCCACTCAATGCAAATATTTCCTGGACCAAAATGGAACTGCGCCAGGGACCAAGACAGCCAGGACCTCCTCCACACCATGGAAGCTAACATGGAGAGAGGTCCCAGTGGATCCACCAGAGAACAGGAATGTCCATCTCATCTTTCAACTAGAGTGGGATCCAGTGCAAACCAGCACACACAGGAGGATCCACTGTAGTTGCTGGAATATAAGACAGACATACCGTGTGTGTATATGTGGGAAACTTCTGGAAAATGTAATGTTGGGGTGAAGGAGGTAGGAGGCTTTTTCTTCCTACTGTTATGTCCTTCAGTCATGGTCCATTTGGTTTTGCACTATCATGAGCACATATTATTTAATAATAAAAAAAGAGTTTGAATTTCAAAACTTCCATGAGCAGCTCTGAAGTCAATGGGTCAGAGGGGGTTCCCTGCTCACTCCTGGAACAGACCCATCCACCCCCCACCACCTTCCTGGGCTCTGCAGGAACCACATTCATGCCAAATTTGGATGCGGCTGGGTTATATGCTCTTTACACCAGTGCTTCTGGACATAGACTTGGGAATCCTTTTTATGGAGGAGAGGGACCAGGAAGGCAGAAGTGCCCGGGGCCCAAGCATGTTACCTTCTCAGCAACTGCTGTACTCTGCACATTTGTTTTATTGTGGAAGTTCTGCAAGAAGGTGGAGGAGGCTTGTCCTGAAAAGGCTGGCGGGGCCAGAGGATGGCCAGTGGACCTGCTATCTGCACTCCTGGAGATGACCATGGGGAGCCCCAGAGATTCTACCCTTGTGGGTGGGGGTAGGAGCAACACGTCAGGTCTGATCAATGTTAACTCTCCTTTAATTGCACATGCAGGCTGGGATCATTCAGAAGAGACTTTAATATTTGAAAGCAGCATTTCCGTTTTCTTCCAAGGCGGTGTTAATCCACAACTAGCAGGAGCCAGCCCTTGCCCCAGACATGCATGGGCACCATCTTTGCCAGCACTGCCTGCAGAAGCCTGAGTGCTCTGGGCTAGAAACTTGGCCCCACTCCTCTGAATGTCCATGGCAAGTTCTTTGATCACTGCTTCAGTTTCCCCATCTGCACTGTGGGGATAGTGATAACACTTTCTCATGGGATGGTTGCGAGAACTAAATGAGATAATGCATTATATGTGCTTAGAATAATGTGTGCTAGGCACGTGTTATCAATAAAAATAATGAGGAGGCAGAGACAAGAAGAAGGAGGTCTGCTTTGCAATCTTTTCATGTGTCTGCTGTGAAACAATGTCACATCCATCACCATGGGCGGCCCCATTGTGTGGAGCATAAGTCACTTCGGGGCCTTTTCTAAATCTCGACGGGGATGCAAGCTGGCTGGAGAAGGACCCTCTGGGTTGCTGAGACGTGTCCTGTGTCAGACTGTGTGGCCCAGAGATGTCATCTTTGCAAAGAATGATATGTTGCAAGAGAAGAGATGGGACGCTGATGAGTGGGGAGGATGTCAGGGTTCAGCTATGTGGGGACAAATTCACTTTGTAGCAAAACAACATCTGCACCCAGCATGGGGAGACTGAGGGTGTTTGCTGGGGAGCAGTTGGGGAGGTGGATCCTGATGAAAAGGAAGTCTTCCAGCCAGTTCTTTCAACAGCTCCGAAGGACACCAGAGTAAAGAGGGCCTTGTGGTAACAATTATGCAGAGCCGATGGAGTGAGCCGTGGCACTCTGGGGATGGTCCTCGCTTTCTAGAGGCTGATCCTATGGGTAGTGGCATCCAGGAAGCCTTCTAGAGTGTGGTCAACGCTCTAAGAGATGAGAAGTTATTGAAAGAGCCCTAGGGGGCTAATCCATTCGAGAAACCACAGCACATGTGGCGATTAAGCCTGCAGGCCTCCGGAGGGGCGTTGGGTGCAAACCCCGGCTCCTAACCAAAAGGCTTTTTGACTTGAGGCAAGTAATTCAACCTGTCTGTGTCCTGGTTTCCTTCTCTGCAGTTCTCGTGAGGGTTCGATGAGATGATAAGTGTTTTAAAAGCAGGTGCAAGCTCCCTGTGATCATTCTTCTGCCTCAGTATCCCAGCGGGCATTGAGAAGGCTGCTTGGAGGAAGGAGCCCTTGAATAGGGCCTCAAAGGATGAGGAGGTGCACCCTGAGACGGAGGGGCAACTAGGCAGAGGGGAAGCATGTATGCAGTCCCACGGCTAGGATTTGGGAGTGGGGCGTGTGTGAGTGTGTGTGAGTTTGTGCATGTGAATGTGAGTATGAGTGTGTGTGCCTGTGTGTGCATGTGTGTGCTTGTATGAGTGTGTATGAGTCTATGTGTACGTGTTTGAGTCTGTGTGTGTGTGCATGTGTTTGTGTGTGGCCTGTGTGTGTGTGTGCTTATGTGAGTGTATATGTGTGTTTGTGTGAGTGTGTATGTGTATGTGTGTGTGAGCGTATGAGTGTGTGGGTGGGTATGCATGTGTGAGTGTATGAGTGTATGTGCTTGTGTGTGCATGTGTGTATGAGGGTGTGACTGCAGGCATGTGTAGTGTATGTGTATGTGCTTTGTGTGCTGGTGTGAGTGTATATGAGTGCATGCTTGTGGGAGTGCGCATGAGGGTGTGTATAGGAATGTGTGAGTGTGTGAGTGTATGAGTGTGTGCTTGTGTGAGTGTGTGTGCATGTGAGTGTGCATGTGTATGAGTGTGTGTGCACATGTGTGTGTCTGTTGCTAGGGGAGAGGACTTAGCATTAGTGAGCAGCAGGAGACAAAAGGGGAAGCAAGTCTGGGGTTCATGCAGTCACATGACAGGCTCTGGGGCTTCCTCTGCAGGCCTTAGGGAACAAGCCTGGTTTGGAAGCACTGAGGCTGAGGTGGTGGTGACAGGTCCTCACTTGGTTTCACCCTGGGGATGTGGGTGGGCACAGGAACAATAGCCGAGCAGGCAAGAGGGGACAGAGGCTGCGTGCAGGGCCTGAGCCGCCTAGAAGGAGGCTGCTATCCTAGCCCAGCCCTCCCGCAGCACCTGTGCGCTCGCAGGAAAATCCTCCTCCTGAGAGATTTATGGCTGGTGGCTGCGACAGCTCTCCGGCCCTTTGCAGCGGAGCTTGGCTGCTCCTGGCTCGGGCTTAGGCAGAGCCCAGTTCTCTCTCGTAAAGTCCAGAGTCTGTCAGCTGGGCAGAGCTTTGGGGCAGCCCCAAGTTGCTCTGTGAAACAAGGTGCCACCAGGCAGCCGAGGTGACAAGGGGCCTGCCATCTGACGGGGGTGGCTTGGATTTGGAGGAGGTCACTGGACGTCCCTGCAGATGGTCCGGGGCCCTAGCGTGTGTCCTCCTCCCATCTGCACCTGGTCTGGCCCCGGCAGCTGGGTGTGTTGTTGGGGACAGAAATGAGAACAAGGAGTGCCCTCTTGGGGATGCCGTGAGGGTGGCACAGCATCTGTTTGCGCTGGGCCCATGTCGCCTCTTTGCCAGGTATGTGAGCTGGCTCAGCCCTGTGGGGAGCAGACACTTTGGCATGTGCTTGGAGACATGGCTCTCGACACTCGCCGTCCTTTACTGAGCTCTGCGCACTGGCGCTGGGCTGTGCACTCAGCTCGTCTTGTCCCACTGAACCTCACCACAGCCCCCTGGGGACGGGACGATCGCTGGCTCCCTTTTGCAGATGTGGGAACTGGGGAAAGGAGTAAAATTCAGGAGGAAGTGAGCGAAGGTTGACTTGGACTTTGGACCTTTGTCTTGAGAGCCCACAAGCTTGGCCTTGTCACCATTTGGAGAGCTCAGAATCAAGCAAGCCTCCTGAAGTGTGGAACTCTAGGCTGGCTATCATTCATTTTAGGCTGGCTGTCATTTATTCTAGGCTGACTGTCATTCATTCTGCCCCTTGACCAGCGCAAACCCCAGACCAGCCTGTATTCAATGGGTGAGGGTTTCTCAGCCTCAGCACTCCTGACATTTTGTGCAGCTCATCCTCTGTGGTGGGGCCATCCTGTGCATTGTGGGGTGTTCAGCGGCATCCCTTGCCTCGACCCACTGGATGCCAGTAGGTCCCTCCAGGTGCGACAACCAAAGATGTCACCTGAAGGGCACAGTCACTTCTGGCCGAGACCTGCTGTTTTAGGGAAAGGCTAAGATGACCTAGAAATGTCACCAGTTTCCCCTTTTCCTCCAACCCCAGCCCTAGTGCCAACCCCCTCTGCTGTCCTAACCTGCTGACAGTGAGCTCTCAGATTCTGTCGCCTGCGTGAGTGTGAGCCTCCATCAGCCTGGAGGGACAGTCCTGGAAGTGGACACTTCTACCTGCCTTTCTGGTCACTGGTGCTGCCTTAAGCAGAGTGCCTGTGAGTTTTGGGGAATTGGAACGAGCCTTCAGCACCTCCTCGTGCCACTCTAGCAAGCCTTGGGTCACACTCAGGCTAAGTTGTCTGAGGGGTTGAGAGGGTGACAAGATCCCAGGGATCTTGAAAGTTGTCTGCAGAGCACTGGTGAGAGCATGGGGACGTGGGCACCCCCACACTCTGCTGGCAGAAGTCAGAACAAAGCCTCCGTCATTGGAGCTGGGTCCCGGACTTGAAGCTCGTGTATTCTTTGATCCAGCTGTTCACCTCTGGAAAGAATCCCACAGAAGTGTAGGCGTGTCTGCTGAAGGCTCTTCATCCCCGTCACTGTGTGACAGTGTGAGGAAGAGGAAATGAATGCCGAACAGCAAAGATACAAAGAAGAAAAGCCAGTGGCTGCTGCACAGGTGAGGATAGACTGGTTACCAGTCTCTATGGTTTTACTCTCTCCCTGTAGCCATACAGTTAGCAATGTGACTTCGTGGCATCTCCCATCAAGAAGTGTAGCCCTTGAATACAGGCTGGTCTGGGGCTTGCTCTGGTCAAGGGGCAGAATGAATGACAGCCAGCCTAAAATGAATGATAGCCAGCCTAGAGTTCCACACATCAGGAGGCTTACTTGATTCTGAGCTCTCAAAACCCTGTCTGGCTGCCATGAGAACAAGCCTGGACTGGGCTGCAAAGGGTGAGAAACCAGGAGGAGGAGAGCCCAACTGTCCCAGTCAAGGCCACCCTCGTCTTCTGACAGCCAGCCAAACCCCAAACACGAGAGAGAGCCCAACCAAGTACAGCAGCGTTGTACATCTGAACTACGCCTGACCACAGATGAGGAAGCCCAGAGAGTTTAGCAGAGCTACGCTGCTGACCCCCAGACTCACAAACAATAATCCATGTGTCTTGTTTCATAACATCAAGTTTGGGGCTTGTTTGTTATGCAGCAAAAGTCAACTGATAAACAGTGAATAGATCAGGGCTCAGAGAGAAGAGCTGGTTTGCTCAAAGTCACATTACTAGTTGGTCTTGGATCCAGAGTGTAGACCCTGGCCCTAGTGGAGTCAGTTACCATAATAACATAACCAGAGTCAATAAGGGGTTTAATGGAACAACCTTAAAAAACTTCCAGTAGAAATAAGCTTCACGTCATGACTGCACGTGGCCCAGAATCTCTGCAGTGGCCCTCAGCTCCCAGGCTGAGCAGCAAGAGAACATCCAGGCATGTTTATAGCTCAGACTCTATTTCTTAGCACTTTGTGGGGGCTCCTGGCTCATGGAAATGAACATCTTGGGCTGCACTGAGGCAAGAGAAATCCAATACAGGCAAGGATTCCAAAAGCAGCTCTAATACAAGTAACAGCAAAGCTCCCTTCATGGAACACATGGCTGGGAGGACCTCGCAATTCTGCAAAGGGAAGGCTCAGTGGGAGAGATGTGGATGCTCTTCCCCGATTTGGGGGTTTGATCCTAGAGAGCCAAGGCTGTGCATTGCAAACGGAGGCCTTGGGGGAAAGTGGGCGGCTGAGTAGCAGCTTAGACTCAGTGCCGTCTGTAGAACTTCTCTGATCTCAGCTTTCCCTTGGTAACATAGGGGTAATAATTATCCTTCCCCACTAGGCAAAGAAGCAAGAGAACAGTGTTCCTGAAAGATAAATAGGCTGTACAGAAAAGTGTAGCACAGGGGTCAAGTCTGTGGACTTTATTTCAGGTATGGTTCTTGCCTCTTAAGAGCCGTGTCAACCTGGATAAGTTGCTTAACTTTTGGAACCTTGTTTTTGTCGTTGGAAAAGGGAGGGAGATTTGACCATGAGAATACAAGGACAGTGATCATGGACAGAGCCCATGGTAAGCCTCTTCCCCAGATTCCCCTACCCTAGTGCTTTAGCCCAGGACCTGTCGTGTTATAGGTTCTGGATAAATCGTGACTGAATTCACTGAAAAAAATAGTCACCATTCACTGAATACCTACTACATGACAAGTACTTTAAATACCACATCATCAGAGCTTTCCAAAGAAACAGACTGTATTCATTCGTTCTCACGCTGCTAATAAAGACGTACCTGAGGCTAAGTAGGTTATAAAGGAAAGAGGTTTAATTGACTCAGAGTTCAGCATGACTGGGGAGGCCTCAGGAAACTTAACAATCATGGCAGAAGGGGAAGCAAATACGTCCTTCTTCACATGGCGGCAGGAAGAGAAGTGAGAGCGAACTGAAGGGGGAGGCCCCTTATGAAACCATCAGATCTCACTTACTTTTACCGTACGGGGGAAACTACCCCCATGATTTAATTATCTCTACCTGGTCCTGCCCTTGACACATGGGGATTATTACAATTCAAGATGAGATTTGGATGGAGACACAGCCAAACCATATCACAGACCAAGTAGGATACACATACACATATAATGAACCGGCTCCCATGACTGTGAGAGTTGGCAGGTCTGACCTTTGTAGGGCAGGCCAGTAAGCTGGAAACTGAGGTAGTATTTCTATGTCACAGTCTCAAGGCAGAATTCCTTCTTATTCAGGAAACCTCAGTTTTTGCTCTTAGCTCCTTCAACTGATTGGCTGAGGATCATCCCCATTATTGAGGGTAACCTCCTTAAAGTCAACTGATTGCAAAGGTGAGTCATTTCTACAAAGTATCTTCACTGCAACATTTCAATGAGTGTTTGGCCAAACAACTGGCACCATAGCCTGGCTGCTGGATTCTGGCTTGTGCTGTTGGGTGACAGCCAAGACCACCTGTGCTCCTTCTCTGCAAAGGTGTGCAGAGAAGGAGCAGGTTTGAGGGGCCATTATCACACACCTCAAATTCTAAAGGCAGGCCATTTCCACACCACGGCACCATTTCCACAAATGTGCTTTATAAGCAGCTTATTTTGTGGCTAGTGATTCCCTTCTGAGGGGAAATTGCCTCCTCTCTCTTATTCTTTCAAGATTGATCAAGATCAGGTGTGTGTGTGTGTGTGTGTGTGGTGGGGTTGGTGAAGGGTGACTGGTTAAAGATGTGAATTTAGACCCCAGCTCCATTCCAGAGCCAACCAAGTTGTAATTCAGCCTGAGCTTTTCCTAATATTAGGTTTGTGCAAAAGCAATTGCGGTTTTTGCCATTAAAGTAATGCCATTAAAGTAATGGCAAAAACGGCAATTGCTTTTGCACCAACCTAATAGAATAGAGTCAAATGTCAAAATCCCAGGCCAGCAGCAAACAGTCCCTTGCTGCTCTCCCAGTCTCCCTGGGCAGTGGGACCCACAAGCACAGCCCCCTCCTCCTGAATGCCATTCTGTGGGATTCTGGAAAGTCCAAAGGGATGATCTGGGGCAAAGACTCACCCATGGCCCGGCACCAAGAGGGCCGGAATAGTAGGTGACTGAGGCCTGGGTCCAGGGCTTGCTTCCAAAATTGCACTCAAGGCTCTCTTGCTTTTGGGATAAAAGACCAATTCTCTGATAAGGGTTGTGATATTGATTTTTTTAAAGTGAAAAGAAGAATATTTTTTGATACAAATAATGATGTGAAATTGAAATTCTGATGTCCACAAATGAAGTTTTATTGGAACACATTCACGCCTGTTCATCTGCCGATTGTCTGCGGCTGCTTTCTTGACACCATGGTAGAGTTGAGTAGTTTTAATAACCATGTGACTCACAAAGTCTAAGATACATACTACATGGCCTTTTACAGAAAGATTTCCTGTTCCCCCCACCCCCGTTTAGAATTGTGCAGCCTTCCCTGCTGGTTATTAAATAACCACCTCCCTGAGCTCCCAAAAGCCCGCTTCTAACCCTCCCCAGGAGCCTTCAGGACCTCTCCCAATCTATGGATAAAGCTTGTCTGTCTGGAGAGCTCTGGAGCCCTGTGAGAGCCTACACATGTGTTGTTCTCACTGATGGTGCCCACTGTGTACGTGTGCATTGTAGCTGGAATCCCATCCCTGATTTCCTCACTGCTCCTTCAAAAATGCTTCCTCCCTGCCTCAGAGTCTTAGCCCATGCTGTTGCTTCCCTACGTCTCCACCACCATGCACCCAGTCTGCGAATTCCTTCTCATCCTCAGATCTTGTCTGAAGTATCAAGAGGGCCTCTTATCCTCCAACATTAGGTCAGGTCCTTCATTACACACTTTGGAAGGTCACTGTGCAGCCGCACTTAAGAAGTAGTCGGTCATCCTCCATCTCCCTGAGGGCACAGTATCTACATAAACTATCTGTAATTCTTCTGCATGGGAGATTTATCTCTACTCTCCAATTTATTTACTTATTCAATAATTTATTTAATGAGTATTGTCTGTGGTCTCATGGATATTTATTTTTACTTTGGGTTACAATTCAATAACATTTTATGTATTTTAGTGCACAAATTGTCCCAACTTTGGCCACGGGGAGCTCTTTCAGCTGGCTCCTGTGTCCTTTTGACATAGTCTCATTGTTGTTAGTGGGACTTTTATTATTTGCTTTACCATTTCCTTACTTTCTGGCACTGTGAGACCCCAAGGTCATCTTGTATCAGTCCTACAAGAAGCTACTTTCCCAAGGATCCTTTGTTCCTTTTACTGGACAATGATATTAGAAACCAAGATCTGGGTGCAGGTGGGCTCATTGCTATAGGGATGCTGTTGCTTGTAGACTATCTCAACTGACAGAGTAAGGGAATCCGATTGTGCATATTAACCCACGTATATGCACAGATCTATAAATATTTTTATTTGGAACCACCTGTATCCATGTAAAGCTCAACATGAGTTCATACTCTAACCCAGATGTCTCCAACTCTAACCCAGACTGAAGCTGGCAGGCTCCAGGGTCATCCAGACATACTTGGGGCCTCTGTAAGTGGCTAGATGGGATCCTGGGTATGTACTGAGTTTCATAACCAGCATCGCATCTCAGCACAAATGTTCATCTGCCCCTATGGGTGTCTACTACAGGTTAATGAGGCACAGGAGAGTGGAGAGGGCTTGGAGCAGAACTGTTCTTATTCCTGCTCTGTTGCCTGCTAGCCCTGTGGCCTTGAGCCAAGCATGTAACTCCTTCAAGCATTAATTTGCTCATCTTTAAAGTACGGAGAAATAATAATCATAGTACTTGCCTTAAAGTGTTGTGGTGAGGATCAATAAATTAATTCATTTCATTAGAACAGTGACTGGCACGCAGTAAGGGCCCTGTGGAATGTCAAAAATAATGATATTGATGATGATAAAGATAATAGTGATGGATGATGACTATGGTGATGATTGGTGATGATGAGGATGATGATATTGATGGTGATAATGATAATGATGGATGATGACTATGGTGATGATTGGTGATGATGAGGATGATGATATTGATGGTGATAATGATAATGATGGATGATGACTATGGTGATGATTGGTGATGATGAGGATGATGATATTGATGGTGATAATGATAATGATGGATGATGACTATGGTGATGATTGGTGATGATGAGGATGATGATATTGATGGTGATAATGATAATGATGGATGATGACTATGGTGATGATTGGTGATGATGAGGATGATGATATTGATGGTGATAATGATAATGATGGATGATGACTATGGTGATGATTGGTGATGATGAGGATGATGATATTGATGGTGATAATGATAGTGATGGATGATGACTATGGTGATGATTGGTGATGATGAGGATGATGATATTGATGGTGATAATGATAATGATGGATGATGACTATGGTGATGATTGGTGATGATGATTATGACAATGGTAATGGTGATGACTGATGTTGATAATGAAGATGATGATGGTGATTGATGATGACAGTGATGATGATGACAATGATGGTGAGGATGACGGTGGGGATGATAATGAGGATATGATGGATGATTATGGTGATGATTGATGATGGTGGTAATAATGATGATGATTGATGTTGATAATAAAATGATGATGATGATGGTGATGATAACGATAATTAATGATGATGGTGATGACGAGCATCATCATCTCAGGCTATCGGGGCCTGCGATATTGGGGTTACACTTGGAAGAAATTTATGACTTTCACCTTGGGAGTATTTATTTGGCTCATATGCTATTGCTGAGTGGGCCAGGAAGCATGTGCAGAACTGGAAATTGAGAACTTGAAGTTTGTTTTTGGTTAAGTTCCCCAGAAGCGGCCCCTGCGATGAGGGTTTGAGCACAAGTGATTCATTAAAGGGGCACTCCCCCAAAAAACTGATCAGGTAGAGATAGAAGGTACAGAGAGAAACTGGAGAGGGAAGGGGAAGAGACCAAGGAAAGGTGAGGCTTCACCTGAGTCCCAGCTTCAGCCTGAGCCTGTGGGGAGCTCTGGATCGTGAATTTTATCTTGTGGTTCGTCTTGCTCAAGACAAAGGAGCTGAGCTTCTGCATTTCTGCATCATTCTGCCCTTGGCTCTGACCTACCCTGGGAGATGAGGGTTTGAGAAACCAGACTCCCAGGCACTCCTGACCCTCAGTCCAAGTGAGCCATTCCAGTAGCACAGGCATCATCCTCTAAAGAAGACTGACACTGTGAGCTGTTAGGAGCAAACACACAGAAGCCTGGTGGCGGGGGGTGGGGAGGGGACACACATTAGGGGGATCAGAGGCATGTGGGTGCAGCACTAATATGTCTGTGCACCACAGAGTTCACATCTACTCTTCCAGTAACGGCATGTGATCTTGAGCAAGACACTTTGTATAGTCACTCACTCAAATGTTTTCAAGCACTGACTCCATGCCAAGCGCAGTGGGTGGGACTCCTTGGAAGCTGAATGTCCAGCATGTGCATCTGACTGACTGACAGCTGTCACGTGTGTGACACTGGGGAACCGCCTGGAGCTCTAGGTCCTCCCCCTCACAAGAGAATCTATTGGAATTCCAGGAAGTGATTTTGTTTAGACAGGTAGCCCTGAGCCTACTCTAAACTCATTTGAAAAAGTGAATCTTCACACACTTTGGTATTTCTTGAGTGACATTTTCTTGCACCTCACTACATGGTTACACCAAGTTTACCATAGGACTCTGGTCCAGGGAGCCTCGGCTCTCCCATCTGTAAAGCTCAGGGCTTAGATTAAGAGATCATCAAAGCTGCTTCTAGCACTGACTTTCTAGGACACTGAGTTAAAACAAACATGAGTCAAGCAGTTGATTAACCCCAGGTTCTATTTTTCCATTTGAACACTGAAGGTTTTTCCTAGTGGATCTTAAAAACAAACTCCGGAAGGGCCTTTTACCTTTTCCAGAGATAATGTTGTAATCTAAACAAATATGTAAGAAGCAAAAAACAGAAATGGTGAGATGAGAGTTTAATGTAGCATGCTCGAGGCCCTGGATGATTTATCACTGTCCTCACAGACTGCACAGCTTCACAATGAGTTCATGAATGTGTCTCTCCTCTCCTCCCCCAAGGATCTTTGGCCAAGCAGGCCCCTTTAACGGAGAAACCATTTAACAGGCCAGAAAAGGTATGGGTCTGTGGGCCACCCAGGAGGCAACCCAGCCCTTGAAGATGTCAGCGAAGACACAGAGACTCAGAGAAGGGCAACTTCAGAGTTGGCCTTTGGTTCTTTTACAGGAATTCCTCCCTGCAGGCTGCCCTTTCAGGGCATGATAGTGTGGACAAATCCACTGGACCAGGTCACTGTTTCACAGCTATCGGGGTGACCCTGAGCCAATCAAAGCAAAGTACATAAGCATCATGCCAGTGGAGTCCAAGAACCATTTGGGTCATCCCCACACCCACCCCTGTCCCTGTCCCACCATGTCGATTCTCATCTTAAACTCATGTGTTGCATCTTGCACTGCGCCTTCATAACCTTACCCAGTGGCAGATCATAAACAAATGACTCATGTGCTTGTATCTTTAGTGCCCATCTCCTTCCCCATGAGACTTGAACTTCTTGCGATAGGGATTCATTCAGTGCATAGAGAGTTGAGGGCTCTGGGAAGGTTTCCAGGAGACAGTCCTGGGGGGACCTTGGGTCGTGTTACTTCACATCTTCTCATCTGTGAAGTGGGGCTAATAATAGTCCCCATCTCAGAGGCGTTCTTACTATTTTTATTTTAGAGATGAGGAATTTGCAATCTAAAATGTGACAATATGAATTATTGCCAAGTCATCAAGTTATCCATAAATCATCCATCTATCCATCATTTATCTTTTCTCCCTCCCTCCCTCCCTTCCATCCAGCCATCAAACCATCCATCCATCCAACAATCACTAAGTATTTCATGATGGAAGGCTGTGTATGAGGCTCTTGGGAACACAATAATGATCCTTTCAGGAGATCTTTAGCTAATCATAGTCGGAAAAGATAATCAAATAAATACCTATATTTCAACCCAGTCGGATTAAGAGTGCTAACAGAGGATTTTGGAGCCCACAAGAGGGAGGGGCCTATTGTCCTGAGGGGAGGTGGTAGCTGGCTAGAGGGAAGCAGGCAGGAGAAGCAAATTGGGTGAGTCTCGTGTGCCAGATCGTGGAGTTGGACCCAACTTGTTAGCCTAACGAAACTCTAGTGCAGGCCATAGAAAGTGAAACTAAGTTTTAAGAGTGAAAAAGAAACCAAAAAAAAAAAAAAAGAAAAATGAGCCAGGTGTGGTAGCTCACGCCTGTAATTCCAGCACTTTGGGGCCAAGGCAGGAGAATTGCTTGAGCCCAGGAGTTCAGGACCAGCCTGGACATCATAGCAAGATCCGGTCTCAAAAAAAAAAAAAAAAAAAAAATCAGCCAAGCAAGGGTGGTGCACGCCTGTAGTCCTAGCTACTTGGAAGGCTGAGGTGGAAGGATTGCTTGAGCTCAGGATATTTGAGGCTGCAGTGAACTCTGATCAAACCACTGCACTCCAGCCTGGGCAAAAGAACAAGACCATTTCCCAAAAATTAAAAGATAAAAAAGTGATTTTACCTTCCTCTCAAACTGCAGCAGCTCTTCATGATCCTGAGGGTTTGGGAGAGTTTAAACTTGCTTTGTCTAATGGAGCGTGGCTATAACAACGTGGGCACTACTCTGGAAATCTTTCATCTGAAGCCATGCAGACACTGCCTCCTTCCTTTCAAGGCAGAGCTGTTTATCCACCTGGGTCTTGACATCGGTGTGGAATCTCAGAGGAACCTGGAGCTGATATCACTGGAATTAATCTGAGCAATTAGTTCCCAGGAGATGGCAGAGCTGATAGCATCTTGCTTGGTGGTGGAATTTTTCCCTCTTGCCCTGTCCCAGAGCACAGTTGACCTGCACCCCTGGACGGCTCTATTTCTTTCCAGTGACGGGTCACAGACTTTCAGGGTCTCCCGCCCTGATCATGACGTGCCCTCCTCTGCTCTCCTTGGGGTTGGCCTCCCCTGACAGTGTGACAGTTATTTCTTTAGTCATTCAAGCTGGTTTTCCTCATAGTTTTGCTTCCCCCATTTCTGGCAGCTCACTGGGCCCCTCTGTGTCCCTGCACCTTCAGGCAGGTGTGTTACAGGCGCCCAGGTGGAAACCACCTGCCGGAGCTTCTTCCCTTCCCGAAAAACGAGCCTGTAATGAATTGGCCGAGTGCATTTCACAGTTTCCACATAAAACCCAGGATTCCTGACTTCTCCCAAGGAACTGGGGAGTCTGGTCCTGTGTCTCCACCTGGCAGCAATGGGCTGGAGCTGGGGACCGGTTGCCGCCTTCAGGAGGCATGTTCCTGCCCGCTTGCCACTCTCCCCACCCAGCTGTGGGCATTTACAGAACTAAAGTAGGGTGTCCTCAAGGAGAGAGGGAGGGGGAAGGGGAAGGGAAGGGCAAGGGGCAATTTGGCAGAGATGGGAAAAAGATGGGGAATGTGGAAGGCCATTCATTCCTCACTCAGGGACCATGACGGGCCACATGAGAGAGGTCAGATGCTTGTAGGAGCTGTATCAGCCTGGTCTCATCACTGGGGCAATGGGCACCTCTCTGGTGAGCCGTGTGGACAGGTGGACCCAGCCATAAGAATCTCTCCTATGCTTTGGGGACAGCTTGGACCTCAGCACAGCCCTGGGGGAGTCCCACAGTGCCATCCAGCTGGTAGATGGGCACGTGGAGGTGCATTTCGTTCATGGGGAGAAATAGGAGCCTGGCTAGTTCTGGCCCCTCTTGAGATGTGGCCTGTGATTCTCCCCAGCGATGAGGATCACGAGAACCCGGGAAACAGGCCCTTTTCCCCTGCTCTGGGTCGCCCAGGCTCTGCACCTGGCAGCCATGGCTTCATTTACTGATCAAGGTGGCAGCGATGTTCTCATCACAGAATCTAACCCAGTGCACGCCCCTGGCGTGTGTGTGTCTTTGGCTCGCTCTCAGTGACCTGTGAGGCCTGGGGTAGTGGATGGGGCCAGAGGGATAGAAGCCTGGGGAGGAGACGGCTCCCAGCCCTCATGCGGCTTTCCTCCACTCTTCCTCTGGGCCCTCGGTGCCTCATGGAACACTTGAGGTGGCCCCACTTGATGGATGAGGACACCAGGTCTCAGAGACCTTCCCAGGTCACAGGGCAGGGATTCAGAAACTAGGCCAGGCCTGAATCGTGCCCTCTTTAGAACAGGGTGGCCTCGTTGCTGGGCATTTTCTGCAGTGCCATGGTGCCTCGTTTGCCTTGTGTGCACAGGGCTGACCAGCCTTGCCTGCATGCGTGCACCCAGCAGGGCCCCGCAAGGTCCTACCTGCTTTTCTCTCTGCCTGGAGTGCACACCCTCCACTCTCTGCTCACCACTTACTGCCTCATCCTAAATACCCCCTTTAGGCTTTTTGTTTTGCTGTTTTAGATGAAGAAACCTTTTAAAATTAAAATGCAAAATCAGATCTTTGCCTTTTGTGATAAAAGCCCATTTCCTCCTCAATTAAGCGTAATTATACAAAGGTATTGATTGCATCACCTGGTAAAGATGAGCTCGATATGAACAGGCTGGGTTTTGGCTTCTTTAACTCCCAGCACCAAGCCTGGGGGCCATCAGGAGCCTGAGGGTTCCCGGTTTCAGGTGCGGCCACTCCAGTGCAGGAGGCAGGCCTTTCTCATGACCCCTTCTGGGAAGATGGGCCCCACCTGCTGTCTTTCCAGTCACGCAGTTGCTGTGGCTGGTGGGTCTCCTCCCAGAGGACAGTCACCGCGGAGAGCACAGACCCCAGCGCACCCAGGCC